>NC_137975.1:62355826-63061516 GCF_963924665.1 Micromys minutus | reverse complement strand
CCACAAAGCACTATTAATATTTTTTTTAAAAAAAAAGGTAATCAAATTTGTTTAAGTATAAAGTCTTCCTCTTAAATTAGTGATGTGTGAATAAACATGGATGGAACCTAAAAAGAAGTCTGCACTCCATTTTTTAAAATTTTTATATGTATGCCTATGTGTGTGTGTGTACTTGTTCATGTGTGGGCATGTCCATATATGTTTAGGTGTGTATACAAGTATTCACTGTGTGTATGTGTGTGCATGTGGCAGCCAGCGGTTGACAGGCTGTGTCTTTCTCAGTGGCTTTCCACTTAATTTTTTTTTTAATATTTATTTTATGTATGTGAGTGCACTGTTGCTGTCTTCAGACACACCAGAAGAGGGCATCGGGTCCCATTACAGATGGTTGTGAGCCACCATGTGGTTGGGGGAATTGAACTCAGGACCTCTTGATGAGCAGTCAGTGATCCTAACCGCTGAGCCATCTCTCCAGCCCCTCCACTTTATTTTTAAAGGCAGGCTCTCACTGAATCCAGAGCTCATGGATTGTGCTAAGTTGCCTGGCCAGTGAAGTCCAGGCACTCGCCTACCTCTAACTCCCTGGCAATGGAATTACAAATGTACAGCCCTGCACCCAGCTTTTTTTTTTTTTTTTTTTTTTTTTTTTGGAGCGATAGATTGGATTCAGGTCTTCAGGGATGCAAGGCAGGCACTACTGGCTAAGCCATTGTCCCCAGACCCAGAGGTCTATACTTACTGACAATACTCTAATAGCTAGTTCATCTCATTCCCAGAACACTGGCTATTCTGTTGAATTCCTAGATTAAACAGAAAAGAATTATAAAATCACTTCTGTCTGGCTTTAAGAACAGAGAGAACAATATATATATATATATATAACAAATATATATATAACAAAGAAACCAAGTAGAAATCAGCCATGTGAATGAGGCGAGAAGCCAAGAAGGCAGGTACAATAAGAAAAATGAAACAGAAAACCAGATTTTCTTGGTGAAAAGAAACTGAGAAATACAGATGACTGTAGTTTCTGACACTTTTCTCCCTTAGTAAAAATAAATGGACACCTGACCCTGCAAACCCTATCTGTGAATTAGCACTTTTTTGCATATAACTATAGCACTGATTTTCTTGATTAAATTGCTACCATCAGTAAGATACTTAATACTCCCTCCCCTCTCTTTGTCCCTCCTCCACCTCTCTGTAAAAATCAGGACAAAATTACTAGCAAAAAAATTTTCACTTTCTATTTTCATGTGTGTCTGGCACATACATGTATGCGTGTGCAATTTTGCACATGGAGGTACACATGTAAACTGTGCATGAGTGTGAAGCCTGAACTTGCTGTCCTGGATCATTCTTCTACCTGACTTATTGAGGCACGGTCTCTCAATCAAAGCTAGAGCTCATCAATAAGTATGACTAGTCTCACTAGCCAGCTAGCTCTGGGAATCTCGTCTCTGCCTTCTGGGGCTGGGTTTGCCGGTGAGAATCACCACTGAGATCCCAACTTCAGTCTTCACACTTGGGCGGCAAGTGCTTTAATCTTGGAACCATTCTCGGCTTCGGAATAATTTTCATTAGAATTGGAACTATGGGATTTTTATCTAAGCTAGCTATTAGTTTTTATCGTTTTCCCCCTAGTTTCCTTTCCTAACTTAGTAGAGATCCACTTTCTTGAAGAAGATTTCACCCTCAATAATTTTCTTCTTGCAGGACATGATTACAGACCTGTAGGCATACAGATCTTAGTTCACAAAGAACGCCGATTGCATCACAGGTAGGTCGAAGAGCTAATCAGCTGAGATCCAGGCTGTCTCATTTAACTACCTGGCATTTTACTACCCCTTCCTGACACTCTGAGAGCTTTCAATCCTGGAATTTTATATTCTAAGATGCAGGCAGAAACTGTATGCCCTTTTCTTTCTTAAATACCTAAACATAAAGTGTCCACAAATGTATTCAAGCCACCTACTAAGCATTTCTACTAAAGAAAATCAGAGAGAGAGAGAGAGAGAGAGAGAGAGAGAGAGAGAGAGAGAGAGAGAGAGAGAGAGAGAGAGAGAGAGTCAGACAGACAGACAGAGACACGGAGAGGCAGAAACAGAAAGACAGAGAAAGGTGGAGACAGAAACAGACAGAGAGACAGAAACAGAGAAACAGAAAAAAACAATACACAAAGACTTCTGGCAAATTCTGCATCTGGAAACAGTGCAACCAGCACAAAATTCAGCATTAGCTGATCCTTCTGATTCTTACCTTCCCGGGGTTGGTAATGTCTATAATCTAATTGGTCTCCTGAAGGGATAAAACAGTGTGAAGGTGGATTGACATCCTTACATGCTTCTCTTTCAAAGAATCAGAGAAAGAGAGGGGTGGTAAAGAAAGAAGAAGAAGAAACATGAGAACAAGGCGGGCAAAATTTCAGAATTCTACTTCTCTCTGTGTCTACGTTATTAGGAAGGGGAACCTGGACCCCAGAGACTGCAGCCATTAATACAGGAGAACCACCAGTTCCATAGGTGTGATGAGCTTATCACCTAAGGGACTATTTTGGCCACATGGCTTGCCAGGGGGTGTATTCATTTGAAATCAAAACAGGCATAACTAATCCACTCTCCCAGCAACCACGCAGCAGGCTGAAGCAGCTATGGGTTATTATTCCCTCCAGCCAGGCATAAAAACAGTGGCCTAGTAAAGAGGGTGTGTTTAATGGCTACAATTGGAGCCCATGTAACCAAGACCCCCAGGGAATCAAAAGAGAGAATTCTTTACAGTACATGGTGGAGACAGTGCCTTCTGGCAGTGGAAACTCCTGACGGGCAACCAGCATATGGCAGGGTTTGTGAATGAATCTATTTCCAGGGTTAAGCAGATCTAGTAACCTTGCCTTTCCTATGGGTATCTATCTCATGGAGTTCCTAAGCCTTACCAACCTGCATGAAGATACAAGACAAGTATGTTTACTGTTTCTTTCTGAATGACAGACATTATGTGACAGGAATACATCTTAGCAGAGAAAGGCTTATATATTACATCCTTGAGGGAAGTGACTGAGGTCACAGGTGGCTTCTGTGGAACATTCTGTGTCCACTCTGGAGATGGGCATCTCCCACTTTCCATGGTCTGAGCTGGGAACCCACCCAGGATTGCATTCTATCAAGATCTCTAAAAAAACAATGAAGGAAAATTGCTAAGGGTGACAAAGTAGAGGGTAATTGATAATCATAAATATAAAACATAATCATTTTTGAGATAGGATGTCCTGTATCCCACTCTGACCTTGAACTGACAATGTAGCCAAGAATAACCTTGAACTCTTGGCTCTCCTGTCTCTGCCTCCCAAAGACTAGTATGAGGACTGCCCCATAAATAATTTTTAAAAGAGAGTGACTTACCTAGTCTCTTCTGCTAAAGGGGGGAAAATCACAGGGAGTAGAGTCTAATCAAATTTAAGAATTCATTAGATTGTCAACATTTTAGGAAAGATTTCCTGAAAAAGCATTCAGGCATGTGTAAGTGTGTATTCACTACAGTGTGAATATACAGGACCTCTGTTGCTGCTCACCTCAGTTTTGAAAAAGGGCTTCATGCTTTGCCTAGAATTCAATTAGGCTAGACCAGGTGGCCCCGAGACCCAAGGATTCTCCTGCCTCTGCTTTTACAGTGCTACGTTTGTAACCACAGGCTACCTCACCAGACTTTCTACTCTGGGCTTGAACTTAGATCCTTGTGCTTGTGCTGCTGAGCCATCATCCCTGTCCCCAGAATTTCTGGATTCCAAAACCAGAGGAGTTTAGCATCACTGCCTTCTACAGAAAAGATACAAGAGTAACAAGAGGGACGTAGATCACTGTGCACTTGAGGCCAGGCAGTGGAGAGGAAGGGGGAGAGGGAGGGAGCAAGGTAGGGAAGGAGGGAGAGACACAGGGAGGGAGGGAAAGAGAGAAACAGGGAGGGAGGGAAAAAGACAAAAGAGAAAGAAGGAGGAGGAAGAGATGGAGGAGGAAGGAGAGAAGGGAGAAAGGAAATGGAAAAGAAATAGAAAATGATGGAAAGAAAATGTGCCAGAGTTGAAGCACCTGACTCTATCCCAGAGTTCCTCTCTCCCTACCGGAACTCCCACCCCCTATTTTCTGCCTCAGCTCATTGGCCAATCAGCTTTTTTTATTGACAGGTGATGCTTCCATACAGTATACAAGAGATTCTCTCGACATTTAGCCTCCTAAGTGCTGGGATTACAGCACACATTAGCACACTTAGTAAACCCACCATCACTTGTTCAATTCTTCCCTATGTTTAGCAATATTTAATCTTTGTGACAGTGTGGGCTGAGAGGTGGCTCAACAGTTTAGAGTGCATACTGTCCTTGCAATAGACCCAGGTTAAGTTCTGGTACCCACATTGGGCAACTCACAACAACCTGTAATTCTAGTCCCAAAGGGCCTGACGACCTCTCTGGCTTCTGCATGTATTTTCAATCATGTGGTACATACTTGGGTGCACACACACACACACACACACACACACACACACACACCTAAATTAAAAGGAATACTTAAGAATCAAGCCTGTTCTCATGCACAAGTGTGTGTGTGTGTGTGTGTGTGATCAGAGTCTCTCTGGACCTAAAGTTTAGTAATTTGCCTACACTGGCTGTCTATCGGGTTCCAAGCATCCCCCTGTTTCTGCTTCCCTCCCCATGCTGGGATTCCAGGCACCTTCCGTCGTGCCTGACTTTACGTGGGGCCAGGGTATTGAACTCGGATCCCCAAGCTTCTACAGCAAGTGTTTGGTACCTTCCATAGCCAGTCTTTATATAGGAACAATGTGCACTACTCAACAATGGTACTGCCAGTGCTGCCTCACGTTTCCCTGCGCTCGCAGACAGATGCCACTTTTCATTATTCAGATGAGTAGGGGGAGGAACAAAAGCGAGCAGAGGTGGATATTAGGGATGGCGAAACACATGGGATGCTGCGTTCACGTAAATGGTTTGTTTATCCACAGCATAACACAACCTTGACTTAGGTGGATGGGAACTGAGTCCTGAGTGTCCACCAAAACCTTTTCCCATTGCTTAGGCTTCCTGTTGACAAAGATCATTACCAAACAAGAAAATGTGTATATTGATTTTTTTCTCTCTCCCCCTCTTCTCTCTCTCTCCCTCCCTTTGTTTCTTCCTTCCTGTCTTTTTTTTTTCTTTTCTTAAATCTTGTTCTTAAATCTTGAGCCTATACTAGCCTCAGACAGCCAGTCTTCACATTCTGCCTGTGTAGCACATCAGGTGTTCTGAAGTAAGGAAAGTTATGAGTAATGAAGCATCGCTTTGGCAAATCGTTCACCAACAAGTCCCCAATTTCCTGTCCACCTTTATGGACTTTCTAGATGAAAATGGTATTTTCTTCATGTGCCTCTGTGAGAGACGCACAGGTTTCCCCCTCACTAGCCAGCTTCTCCTTCTCCATCACTGACTCTCTGTTTACTGACGGAGCCATGGGGCATGGGCTGTGTCTCCTGCCCCATGCTCTGAGGTGGGCTTTTCCAGTCTAATGGCTAGACATAACATTTTTAAGATGGCGATTCCCAAAAGCATCTAGTTTCCCCTTTCTCATAGCTTCCAGATTTTAAGATCATCAGTGGTCTGCTTACCAGAGTTTTTTCCTTGTCTGTCTTAAGTATGACTCAAACCCAACATAAGGCACCAAGTTCCTAGTTCCATTATAAACCATGTCCTGTGAATAACATCTATTTCTCCAAATGGCTTCTGGTTCCTCAGATGAAAAAAAATGAAAATTATATTTAATTTTCTTCCTCATCTCCTCACTTAATTAAACAAGATCAGTCAGGTTCTATGTTCTTGAGACTGTATATTAACTACCTACCTTTCATCCAGCTACCATTTCTGTCTGGCTCCAGGGCCCTGTAGATGGTCTCAGTGACCCAATTCCTTCCTATCCTTCCATGAGTCAAATGATAGAATTTTGGACCAATTTTGGAGACTTTATTACTTCTGTTAAACACGATGCTTTCCAAGATACTGCATGGTTCTTACTTTACTATTTTAAAAATCTATATTTATGACAAGCCAAGGGCTCTAGCTAAGAAAACAGATTTTTGTTTTTCTATTGTTTTGAGATAGGATCTCCTGGAGCCCAGGCTGGCCTTGAAGTTGCTAAGTAGCCAAGGATGACCTTAAACTTTGATCCTCCTGTGCCAAACTTCTGAATTCTGAGATCTCGGATCTGTATAACCACACCCAATTTATGCAGCACTAGGGATAAAACCTAGGGCCTTGTGTGTGCTAGACAAGTTCTCTACCAAACAAACTTCATCCCCAGCTCTATAGCATTAAAGGGGAGGGAGAGAAAGGCCAAGAGAGGAAAAGGAAAGAGAGACAGGAAGGGACGGAGGAAGTACAAATTAATCTAGGGTTCCAAAATACTTCGCAAAATCTAAAGGGCAAAAGGAAGCACTTGGATTTTGTTTGTTTGTTTGTTTGTTTGTTTTGTTTGTGTGTTGGGGGGTGGACACTGCAACATTTTATTTGAGATTTTCTTATGCATCACAGGCACAGGCTAGCATGAAACTTGCAGCAATTTTCTTTCCTCGGCCTCTTTTTAAAATGTTTATTTTTAGTGTATATGTGTAGTGAGGTGAGGTAGACATCTGTCCATATCACTGACTGAACTCATAGGGTCTTGGCTCTACCTGGAGCTGAAGTTAACAGGTCATGGTGGGCCATCTGATGGGAATGCCAAAGACTGAACTCAGGTCCTATGCAAGAACAGTATGAGCCTAACTTCAAAGTCATCTTTCCAGCCTTTAAGAATAAATTTGGGCTGGATGTATTTGGTGCACACCTTTAATTCCAGCAGACTAGAGGCAGAAACAGGTAGATTTCTATAACTTCAAAGAGAGCCTGGTCTACATACATATGGAGTTCCAAGTCAGCCAGCTACAAAGTAAGTCCCTGTCTGAAACAAATCACATACATACTCACTCACTTACACACACACACACACACACACACACAACCATACTAAATTTAGTAAGTTGAGTTTTCTAGAATAAGAAAAATGATTGTAATAAATGTGTTTGTTTAATCATCCTGGCTGTGTACTAATTGTTTCTGACTTCACTTTTCTTTTCAAAATTAGCTTATTACTTTCATGGTCAAGTTTAACAAGTCTTTATATATAGAATGTCATGAGAGAAACAGGGTATGAACATTGGCTATGTCACTAGTTACACATGCAGAGATGAAAGTGATCTTGAAAAATGAGCACTAACAAAAATATTTTTATTCTAAATGTAATTTAAAAAAATTGTCACCTAGGAGAAAAAAAATTGATAAAACAATTCATGTCACTAGGCATGGTGGCACATGCCTTTAATCTGAGCACTCAGGAGGCAGAGACAGGCAGATCTCTTGGGTTTGAGACCAGCCTGGTCTATGTAGTGAATTCTACAATAATCAGGGCTACACAGAGAAGCCCTATCTTAAAAAAAACAACAACCAAACCAAACAAAAGCAATCACACTGACAACTGAAAGCCACAATCTGGCTATACTCCTCTGTTCCTGCTTTGTCTGCACAGTCAGCTGCCCTCTCCTGATTAGAATCCAGGCCTCCCCAGCTCTTTGAAAAAAAAATAACAAATGGACCCACCAATGCCCGTTTTTGAAGCTGATGGTCCTAATGAGTAAATAACCAGAAGAGTTATTTTTTTTAATTTGCTTTTGCTTTTTATTTTGCTTGATTCAATTATAAATAAATATATATCAATTATAAATACTGTATATCAACTGAGGTTTTTTTTAAAGGTTTTTTGCTTACTTTCATTTATGTATAAAGGCCTTTATTTTTATTATATTTTGTTTATTTTGGGAGGCGGGACATACTTTTAAGAATGCGTGAAAGTCAGAGGACAGCTTGCAAGAGTTGGTTCTTTCATTCCACAGTGTGAATTAGAGTCGTAGGGACTGAACATAGGTTAGACAACAGCCACCTTTACTCCTTGGCCTTTTTTAATGATGTGGATCTTTTAAAGACAATTCTAAATATTTTGTTCTAATGGGCACTTTACTTTTTACTTATTTTGTTTTTCATTTTTTCATTTAAAGACAAGGTCTTATGTATCCCAAGCTGGCTGGCCTTGAACCCTCAATTCTTCAGCTTTCCCAGCAGGGCCACGAATATGCTAGGCAAGCATTCTACCAACTGAGGTATGTTCCCAACCCAGAGGAATATAACCCTTAATACAAAACAGGGAGGTGTCTGTGTGCGTGTGGCATTAAAGTATATTCTTTACAATACTGAGGACTATATCTAAATGAGGGATATATCTAAAGGATACTCTAGAGGAAATAGTGAGACAGGAAAAAAGTTACTGGCTTCCTGGAATCCAAGAGCCAGTCTAAGTCAATTGTCACCTCTGGGTTAAGATTGTTCAAACCAGTTTGAAGCCTGGTTTGGTGAAACAAACAATAACCATTTGGGAGACAAGGCTGGAAGATTGGAAGCTCATCCTTGGCCACATTTGTGAGTTCAAGACCCATCTATGAGATAGGACATGAGATCCTGCCTCAAATAAAAACAAGATAAACCCTCCAATGCCCACCCTCCAACTCTGCAAGAGTGTAATGCAATGAAAAGTTCTCAGTTCCAAAGGCTCAAATGAGCTGACCCACTAAAGGGCACCTGAGTGTCCGCTGTAGTGACCAGACCAGAGTACATTACTTTATGAATGCAGGCTCAAATTGTGCAAGAGATTTAACAACTCAACATAACTGATAGAAGAAATAAGCCTCCTTAAGGCAACTCTTCATCAACCCATAAAAGAATTTATCTTCATGGCCTGTCATGTAATAGCACTGGATCTGCCCATATCAAACATTGCCCTGACTCTAGGACATTGTCTGTTTATGTCTTGGGGTGGCTAAATGTAGTAGACCCTGAGGACCTCTAGAACTGGAATTCACAACACATACACAGAGATTCTGGATCGTTCCACAGGAGGCGGGGGCAGTGGGAGTCTACGCAGGCCAATTATACTGACTTGCTACAGAGCAGTAAAAATTCCTATGCGGGGAAATTTAATTAGATGTTGAGAAAGAACAGAACCAATGTGATATGGGCTATATGTGACAAATAAATGACAGAGAAAAAATGTCCTTAAGTATTAAAAATATCCCTAAGTCGGGTTGTTAACCTTTGGACATCAGTCTTATGTCTTGGGCCAACATAGAGATCTGGTGGTTCCAGACGCCTGCAGCTGAAGGGCACAGGTGGCAAGCATTTGCATTCTCAGACTTCCTCGGCATGTGCCTATATCCTTTCTCCTTTGAGGTGTTCTTTCTCTGGTGAAAAGCTCACTCAATGTCTGCCTGGTGATTTTATTTTTTATTTTTACATAATTTACATGAAATGCTATTCTGATCAATTTTTTTTCTAATAAGACCCAATATATTCTTAGATTATCATTGTCCTAAAGAAAACAGCGATGGTTGGTTTCATATTTATTTTATTTTATTTCATTCTATTTAGGTATAGGGTCTCACATAGCCCAGGTTGGTCTTAAATTCACAGTGCTGTGTGCCCGAGAAGGACCTTGAACTTCTGCTTCTGCCTCCATCTCTGAAGTGCTGAGCTTTCAGGGATGCAGGGATCAAATTTGGGGCTTTGCTGATGTGTGACAAGGACCCAACAATCTATCTCTCCCCCTCTGCTGTGGACCACATCTCTACTTCCTCTCTCTGAAACCTTCCCCACATCTTCCTGGATCACATTCTAGGGATGCTTCAGTGTAGAGGTAATAAGAACATTGCGCAGCATTGTTAGTGAGAACGTGGTGAGCTTCACCACGGGAGCGCAGACACACAATCCGAAACGGATGCTGCTGGGGCGAAAAACTCAGTTCCTTTATTTGACTCACACAAACGGCTTCAGCTTGACAACCAGAGTGTTGTTTGCCTCCTATTAGAATGAATCCCTTCCTAAAATTTTTGATCAGAAAATACATCTTCATGTATTATAAGGTATGGTTGAGGGTCACTGAATTACTAAATAAATGTAACTTAGTTATGAAAGAAGTTTTCTAAAAACCAATATTCCATGTTATGTCAGGTTAATATAATTGTAAGATGACTATAAACTCAAATAAAAAGAAGAAAAAGCAAATCACACGGGTCTTGTTTGCAAGAGGTTAATATGTTAAATATTGTGTATTATCGTCTGTTTTATTCTAGTAAGTGCACACGTTCATTTCTATGTGGTATAATCATTTTTCATGGTATATATTCTGATTTCTTGTTTCCATGACACTTTAGCCATTATTAGATAATCCTTTTACGGTCATATAAAACTTACCATGTTAATAAGTTAGAAGTCAAGTGTATGTATGTGTATACTGATGCATGGCCCTCTAAATCTGAGGCTAGAGAACAAATTGGTTCTCTTCTTCTCCTGCCCTGCTGAATGGCAAGCACCTCTACCTGACAAACCATCTTGTTGGCCCATTTGCTGTTACATGTAAGGTAACGCTTCACCCTGCTGACATGATATATGGCTTAAGAAAAGATTTCAAGTTGTCTTTAACCTCTGGCAACTACACTCCTAGGATAGAAATCCTGGCTAAGTACTAGTTAGAGGTAAACTGAGGTTTTCATTTGTTTTCCTGCCTCCTGTGTTTGCTTTTCAGTGCTAAGACTTGAACTCAGAGCCTTGAACAGACTAGGCTACATCCTCAGTCCCTAAAGTCTGACATTATGTAACTAACAGTCAGAACATTAGTAAGTATATAAAAAGCTGTAAAATGTCTCGATATTTTTATAATGCATATTCAAGGTTTTCCATGTGGTTTTAAAACGATTACAATTGCAGGTCAGCATAAGAACTAAGCAGGTAAGGTGCTTGCCACCAAGCTTGGCGGTCAGTTTTATTCCCTGGATCTACATTGTAGAAAGATAATAGAATGTACTCCCTCAATTCCTCTGACCCTTACACATGTGTCATGACATGTGAATACACACACACACACACACACACACACACACACACACACACACACACTAAATAAAGCAAATAAGATCAGAGCTGGAAAGATGGTTTAGCCCTTAGGAGCATTCACTGCTAAATTTCCCAACACTCATATTTGATGGAAAAAAAAGCCTCACGAGATCTAATGCTCTCTCTTGACTTTTGGAGTTATCCCACATATGCGCATGTACCGAAACCTCATGTACTCAGACTCACATATGAATTACTAATTAATAAAAATAAAAATTACAATTGCTAACTTTCAAAACCAGGAATGTGCTGAGTTTCACTTTCATCTCTACCCTGGGTGTATTTCCAAACAGATACAAAGATGCATTACAACAAAGTTAAAAAAAAAACAACAACAACAACAACAAAAACAAGTGAATTAACTAACCCCTAAAAACCAAGTGTGTAAAATTTACATGGCCTTTCCAAGCCAGAGGAAAGAATAGAAAGTACTTCAACTGACTGAGGCTGCTCCACAGCTAACAAGGGCCCAGAAGCATCACGTCTTCTCGCTGGCCGTTGAAGACACACAGCTTCTGTGTTTTGTTTTGTTTTTGTTTTTTAAAAGAGGAAGTAGGGCTGTTGGCCTTGTCCTGACTTCATTCCAGTAAGACACATAGATGAACTGGGCACTCAGTCTATGAGAGTTAAAACCAAATGTCTGAGGAAACACTGAGAGACTATAGTAATTAAGTATAATTCAGCTCTAATTTTCATCCAATTCTTTCCCTCTAGACTTTTATGTCCTGACATTTCACCTAGGAGGGCTAACATGTTTAATAAATCACATTTTTAAATTTTCATTTTACTATTTGTGTGTGTTGCTTATGCACATGTATGTGGCTTATGAGTGTGTGGTATAGGCACATGAACGTGCAGAAGAGTGCACCCATGCATGCATCTGTCTCAGTCAGGGTTTCCATTCCTGCACAAGCATCATGACCAAGAAGCAAGTTGGGGAGGAAAGGGTTTATTCAGCTTACACTTCCACATCGCTGTTCATCTCCAGAGGAAGTCAGGACTGGAACTCAAGCAGGTCAGGAAGCAGGAGCTGATGCAGGGGCCATGGAGGGATGTTACTTACTGGCTTGCTTCCCCTGGCTTGCTCAGCCTGCTTTCTTATAGAACCCAGGCCTACCAGCCCAGGGATGGCACCACCCACAATGGGCTGGCCCTTCCCCCTTGATCACTAGTTGAGAAAATGCCTTACAACTGGATCTCATGGAGGCATTTCCTCAACTGAGGCTCCTTTCTTTATGATAACTCCAGCTTGTGTCAAGTTGACACAAAACCAGCCAGTACAGCATCCCAGGCCAGAAGAGTTGCTGAAAGTCTTCTATCTCTCTCTGCCTTATTGCCTAGAGACAGAATATTATATCACTGAACTGTATACTTGCTGTTTGGGCATGGCTGGTTGGCCAAAGAGCTCTCAGGATCATCTGTCTTTGCACCATATTCCTGGTCTCCCTCTCCCTCCCTCCCTCCCTCCCTCCCTCTCTCCTTCCCCCCTTCTCTCTCTCTCTCTCTCTCTGTCTGTCTGTCTGTCTGTCTGTCTCTCTCACACACACACACACACACACACACACACACACAGAGAGAGAGAGAGAGAGAGAGAGAGAGAGCAATGTCTGACCTTTTTTGTCTGTTCATTTGTTTCATATGGGCTCTGGAAATTTGAATTTGGGTCCTTATGATATAGAGCAAGCACTCTTGCCATGACTCCAGATAGATTTTAGTCTTCACTTTTAAAGAAAATAGTCACTAGACAAATAATTTGTTTTACATAACCAAAGGGAACTCAGAAATGCAAATGTACATTTTATGCCTGCTTATTTCTAGAGGACAACTGAAAAGTATTTTTATTTGCTACCTTCTGTGTCCCCGATTCCTCAGGCTTTCCATTTTCCCCTCACACTTTGGAAAGAAATCAGCCATGGCCACTGACGGCATCAGATCCAATTTCCTGTCACGTATCTGAATGTAAGAGTCCATGACTAGTTTACAAGATGGAGACTATCCTTTGAAACAAGAAACAATTCCAAAGGGAGGAAGGGAAAGTTCACTGGCTGATGTTGTCTTAAATTGGAATTTCTATATGAACAAAACCATCAGTTAATTATCGGATTTCAACTATTGAGCTTCTGTTCTTTCCAAGGACTCAGGTTTGGTTTTCAGGACCCATGGTAGTTCACAACCAACTGTAAGGTCAGTTTCAGGGGGATCTAAGTCCCTCTTCTTCCTTTGAGAATATCAGGCATGCAAATGGTACATAGACATACATGCAGGCAGAACACTCACACACTAAAGAAAAATTAAATCTCAGTTGTCACCAAACTTGAGGAAGAGAATAAAAAAACTGAAATCTTACGACTGTAACTGTAACCACAGTAGTGTGTTTTGTTGGTGATGGTGGGATTTGAACCCATAGCTTTGGGCGCATGAGGCCAGCACTCTGCTACTGGGCTGTATCCATAGTGTCGTGTATTTTGGATCTGTTTGTTTGTTTATGTGTGTGGGTGTTTTGTCTGCCTGTATGTCTTCACACTGTGTGCCAGAGGACACCAGAAGAGGGTGTCAGACCCCCTGGAACTAGAGTTACAGATAGCTGTAAACCACAATGTGGGCACTGGGTATTGAACCCCAGGTTATCTGGAAGAGCAGTGTCTTAGTTAGGCTTTTACTGCTGTGAATAGAAACTGTGACCAAGGCAACTCTTATAAGGACAACCTTTAGTTGGGGCTGGCTTACAAGTTCAGAGTTTCAGTCCATAATCACCAAGGCGCCTTGAAACACGGCAGAATCCAGGCAGGCATGGTGCAGGAGGAGCTGAGAGTTCTACATCTTCATCTGAAGGCTGCTAGCAGAATACTGACTTTCAGGCAGTTAGGATGAGGGTCTTAAAACCCACATGCCCACAGTGACATACCTACTCCAACAGGGCTACTTCTTCTACCGGTAGCACTCCCTGGGCTGGGCATTTACAAAACATCACAAGCATTAAGTGCTCCTAATGCTGAGTCATCTCTCCAGTACCCTGTAGGGATTTTAAAGGCGTTTTCATGTGCTATTAGACAGCAATAGAACAGACTTCTAAATTGCTATGTAAACAATTTCTGTAAAAGGTTACATTCGCAAGGGCTCCATGTGGTCAGATAGCAATATTGGCTAAATACAGGTGTCCCCTCCTCCCTCTCTCCCTTCCTTTTTAGTGTGAATGTATGAGCCCCAAGAGTCTCAGCCATCTATCTCCCCAGTTTTGGTGTCTTTTATTTTAATGTCTACTCAAGTGACATATAGTCCTTCGTAATGGGACTGTCAGACTGCTAACTTTTCTCCTCCTCCAGCTTGGAAAGCTGTTGAAATGTATCCTGAAGAGGTCACAGGAAGTCAAGAGGAGCACACGGAACAGACTGCATGGGGAAAGCACAGGGAAAAGATAGGTGTGTCTTAAATAAAGCCTAATGTCATAGGAATGTGGGCTTAAGAGCTGAAGGGAGGTGACCCACACTAGGAAGTTGCAAGAAGATGTGCTCAGTAAGGCAGGGCTGTCTTGTCTTCTAGGTAGTCATCACTTGTGACCAAGCTTGGTCAACAGGTATGAAACCCAACCTTTCCTTGTGGAAAGATTGTTCTAGAAGGTGCAAGCCCAGCACTCCTCCCTAACTTAATATGCTACCAAGAATCATCCAAAGGAAACAGGCAGTAAGCCATTTTCTCAGAATAGAGCTCTGAAAACAAGGATTGAGTAGCAAATTGTCAGACTTCATTCTTTGAGTGTGTGTGTGTGTGTGGAGGGGGATGTATGTGCATGTGGAGGCCAAAAGTCAAAACAATCTTCTATCACTCTCCATTTGATTCGACTTTTCTCCTACATGGGCTCTCACTGAATGCAGTGCTTGGTGACTGGGTGGAATGGCTGGCCAGTGAGCTCTGGTGGTCTTGCCTTTTTTCTCCTCAGTGCTGCTCAGGCACACTATCCAGATCTTTATGTGGACTCTAACAATCTAATCCCAATTCTTGTTGCTTGTGTGACATTTGATTTACAACCGCAGTAATCTCTCCGACCCCACAGGACCTCTCCTCAGGAAGGCTCTGACTTTGGAACTCCCAGGGTAAAGGCATTCTGTCTATCTGCCTCTGCACTCTGTCTTCCTCTGCTGTAAACGTTCGTGTGAAGGCAAGAATTTCTGGGGATGTGGCAGTGATGTTTAAGCAAAATCTAGTCTAGTTCTGGCTGCTTGACAGGAAGGGAGCAAAAATAGAGTTGGAAACCAACAGTGACTGTAAATGGATGTTTTGAATGTTATTTAATAACTCTGCTAGTTATTAATATGACCCAGTGAGCCCCCAAATAATTGAGGCAGAATCCTATGGATTTTATTATTTATTTATTTATTTATTTATTTATTTATTTATTTATTTGTATTTCAAATGTTGTCTCTCTCTGCAGACCCCCCCAACCCATCTCCCTCCCTTTTGGCTCTAAGAGCATGTTTCCTCACCTTCCCACCCATTCCCACCTCATCCCTCTAGCATCCCTGTTCTCTGGGGCATCAAACCTCCACAGGGCCAAGTGCATCCTCTCCCACTGAGGCCAGAAAAGGCGGTCCTCTGCCACATACATAGCGGGAGCCACGAACCAGCCCATGTATGCCCTTTGGTTGGTGGCTTAGGCCCTAGGAGGTCTGGGGCATCCGGTTAGTTGATACTGTTGTTCTTCCTATGGAGTGGCAATTTCCTTAAGCTCCTTCAGTTCTTCCCCTAACTCTTCACTTGGAGTCCCTGGGCTCAGTTCAATGGTTGGTTGTGAGTATCTTTATCTTGTCTTAGGTGCTGGCAGAGCCTTTCAGAGGACAGCCATGCCTGGCTCCTGTCTGCAAGAACATCTTGGCAATAGTGTTGGGGTATGGTGTCTGCACATGGAATGGATCTCAAGATGGGCCAGCCTCTGTAACTGTCCTGCAGTCTCTGCTCCATTTTTTTGTCCCTGTATTTGCATGTATGTCCTTTTGGGTCTGGGTTACCTTACTCAGGATATTTTCTAGTTCCATCCATTTGCCTGCAAAATTCATGATGTCCTGGGTTTTAATAGCTGGATAGTATTCCACTGTTAAATGTACCACACTTTCTGTATCCATTCTTCCATTGATGGACATCTGGGTTGTTTCCAGCTTCTGGCTATCACAAATAAGGCCGCTATGAATATAGTGGAGCCTGTGCCCTTGTGATTGGTGGATTCAATACAATCCCCATCAAAATTCCAACTCAATGTTTCACAGAGATAGAAAGAACAATTTTCAGCTTCATATGGAATAACAAAAATCCCAGGATATCAAAAACAATCTCAACAATAAAAGAATTTCTGGGTGAATCACCATCCCTGACCTCAAGCTGTATTACAAAGCAATAGTGATAAAAACCACATGGTATTGGTACAGAGACAGACAGGTCAATCAATGGAATAAAACTGAAGGCTCAGAAATAAACCCATATATTTATGGACACTTGATCTTTGACAAAAAGCCAAAAATATACAATGGAAAAAAGAAAGCATCTTCAATAAATGGTGCTGGTCTAACTGGCAGTTTACATGTAGAAGAATGCAAATTGATCTGTTTTTATCTTCTAGTACAAAGCTCAAGCCCAAGTGAATCAAGGACCTCCACATAAAATAAGATACACTGAGAATAATAGAAGAGAAAGTGGGAAATAGCCTTGAGCACATAGGCACAGGGGAAAATTTACTGAACAGAACACCAGTGGCTCAGGCCTTAAGATCAGCAATTGACAAATGGAACCTCATGAGACTGAAAAGCTTCTGTAAGGAAAAGGACTCTGTCAATAGGACAAAACAAGAACCTACAGTTTGGGAAAAGATCTTTATTAACTCTATATCTGATAGAAGGCTAATATCCAGAATATACAAAGAACTCAAGAAGATATATTCCAGAAAACCAAATAAACCAATAAAAATGGAGTACAGAGCTGAACAGAGAATTCTCGACTGAGGAATCTCAAATGGCTGAGAAGCACCTAATGAAATGTTCAACATACTTAGTCATCAGGGAAATGCAACTCCTATGAATTTTTAAAGTCAGCTTTAGCAAATTACTGGGTGAATTATCCGTAATCTCTTTTTCTATGTGCTAGGTTAATTCACCAGCTGTGTTTCCCAGTCCTTACTGTCCGGGCTACTTCTGCTCATCAGTCCGTTTGTAGGGAGCATTTCACTTGCCATGTACTCCTGGTCCATCACAGCTAATGGAGGCCTCCTGTTCTTTCTCCTTCTTCCTCCTCCTTTCTCCTGTTTTCTCTGTGGTCCATACCCGTGACCCCTGCCAGGTAACTGAAACCCCACCTCCCTCTATCCTTCCCAGTAATTGGCAGTAGCCACTTTATTTAATCAATAGCTTTAAATTGGGGAGCAAGGTTTACACAACAAAGGCTGATGTGCAGGAGGATTCACTGGTCTGGGGGCGACCAAATTTTGGCGTTCAGAATTTAGCATTTGTATACATAGCACCTAACCAAGCCCCAACAAATGAGTTCCACACCAGGTGACAGGCTTGACAATACAGAATCACCAGTGTAGTAACATCAGCAGTGCAGAGACTGAGAATCATCACACAGGATGAGAGTTCTCAACCCAATCAACAAGAAAAGGGGAAAAGGGCAAAAGGCAGCCAGGTATAAGAAGAAATCGGTGCACAGAACAAGTTATCTCAGAGAATAGCGTTTTACAAAGGAGCTTAGAAGAGTCTAGCAGAACAGAGAGGATGGCTGGGAAGATTGCTCAGTTGGTAAAATCTTGCCATACAAACAAAAAGGACATGAGTTCGATCCCCAGAACTAATATTTTGTTTTGTTTAAAAAGGAATGCCTGTGGCGGCACATGCTTGCAGTCACAGATCTAGGAAGATGGAGACCAGATCCCTGGGCTTGCTGGCCAGTTGAGATAGCCGAAGAAAATGAACTGTGCCAGAGGGACGGCACCCAAGACTGAGTACTGACTTCTACGAGCATTACATACTTTGTGCACACATGTGATCCAATGCCTGCACTCACCTTCCCCTACACAGCATCACCACCACCAAATACCAGAGCAGACAGCTAAGAGTTGGAGGACCAATGCTTGTGGAACTCTGAGGTTCATAAAAGTCTGTGCTAATGGGAACATAACATGCAATTAGTAGCTCTCCTTCAATTACAGAGGGAGCTGACATGGGGAGAAGTTGCTACTTGCCAAAAGTTATGTAAACTAGTTCAAGGTGAAGCCTGCTGAGAATGGAGTTTTGACAGACATCCCAAAGGGTGTACATGTGGACTAGAATGGATCAAGTCCTCTCCCATAGCAATGGGCCTAGAGTTAGAGGATCAGAAATCTGCTCTACATCTGGCTGTTAGACAGGAAGGTAATGACAGGAGTTGGAAATATACCTGTGACATTCAGGGAGCAGCCTGTGTCTTCAAGTGTCCTGACTGAAGGAGGGGATAGAGCAAAGCTTGCTTGGTGTTATGTATTTAACAATCCTTAGTTCATTTACTATTCCTAGCTACTAGTTTACACATAACAGTCACAATGTATCTGCACATAACACAATCTCTTTACCTTGAAATTTTAGTTAGAATACATTGAGAAAAAAATACAGATAGGAAAGATGGCTCAGTGAATAAAGTGATCTCTGTGAATTCAGCTCCCAAGCACCCAGGTGAGAGTACTAAGCCCAGTACTGGGAGTGGAGGGGTGACAGAGACATGGATCTTAGGGACCAATAGTCAGCCACTCTATTGGAAAGTGCCTTCAGGTTCATTGAGAAACATAGTCTCAAAAGACATGGTGGAGAAGCAAATGAGTAAGATACTCCGAGGTCAATCTCTCTCCAGCATGAGCTGTTACACCTTCATACATACACACGTGCACTAGCCTACACACATGTATGCACTACACATACATACATGGAAAAAAGAAGAAATGTAAAAGCAAACTGACAGATCTTCTGGCATTATGCTAGTAAAATTATATCTTAACAGGGCTTTTCTTTCCAATGAGACCACCAACCCTCCCTGCAGCATTTTTCATTTAACTGATGCTGTGTACCGGGATGTGCAGCAATATAGCATGACAAATTAGCTTGTGGTTTGGAGAAGGAAATGGGGAAGATCTCATTAGATTGAGCTCTAGAAAAGTTGCTTTTGTAGGAAGTGACGTGTTACCCTAGCACCACGGCCAGATGCTTTCAGTTCACTTGCTCTTTTTCTTCTGAATTCCTGGAGCTCTGCATTGGATAGTTGGTGCTACACTGTGCCCTTGAGTTTATGCTCCTGAAGGAGAGCTATGGAAATGACTCAGGGTTTCTGTCTTCCTCACTTTAATGCAAAGCAGAGATATACAGCCAAGAATAACAGTAAAAGCGAAACAGAAAACCCTGCAGTTAGTGGCAGGGGTGCCTGAGCTACAATCAGCAATAAGCAAGAGCTCTCAGGACTCTACAAGAGGCAGTGATGACCCTTCTGGAGTCCCAAGAAACACTGAGCTTTACTAAGAAAACAAAAACAAAACAAAACCCAGGGGAAAGTGCACAAGAAGGAACTTCTCATATTTTTGAGCGAGACCACCCTTGGTTTTGACATGATTTATGCGCCTTTACAGTCAATTTTATTAGTCTCTGTGTGTGACTTTCTGTAACACACCCTTTCTGGATCCATTCCTGGAGAGTTTTGGATTTTTTTTTTCTCTGCTCAAAATCTCACAAATATGCACCTCTATGTTTTTTCTAGCTTTGGAATATATTTCAGTTTTTCTATTACTTAAGTCATTTGGACTTTATAAAAACAGTGTAAAGTAAGAATATAATCCATTTCCTCAACAGACAGAATTTATACTCTTAATTGCTTGAACAGTCTCTTTCTTTTATATTTCTCTAATTTTTCCAGAGCAAAATGTGAAAGAAGCAATCTGCTGAATAGAAACTTTGTAGCATAGAGTGTATCTGTTGCGGCAGAGGAAGGATGGAGGGCTGTGTGGGAGTCTGCCAAACACATGTGGATTGATGCAAACCATCCCTTAATTCCTCATTCTTCCTGCCTCCAATTTCTCCCCTCAGAAGCTCAACCTTTTGCCTTCTTTCACAACCCAGTACATACATCCAGGGGATGTCACAGGCTGCACAGAAATGACTGCATTACTTTGGTCTTCCAGACCTTCTCCCAACCTCTAGCCACTGGCCTTCTGACTCACCCTCATATACTCAGCCAGCTGACAGACAAATGCAGTTAATAATGCTGTTGGGCTGGGAAACTTGATCAAGAACTAGGAAATCTATGGATAGGTTATCTAAAAGAGGTACATGCAAAAATAGAAGTTATTTGGTGGAGGGAGGAGTCATTTTCTTTCCTAAAAGGTATGATTCCCCCCCCCCACACACACACACAGAGAGAGAGAGAGAGAGAGAGAGAGAGAGAGCTACAGAGACAGAGAGATTGTTAAACTTGAGTAGCTTCTGCAAAATACATAGAAATATAGAACTGGGCATTCCTCTACAGCTGAAATAAGGCCTTTAAACAAAAAGGGTGTTTCACTTAAAGAAGTGATTCCTAGTTCAGCAGTCCAGTCAGATACAGCATGAATTTCCCCCTGGACATTCTTTAGCCCATCCATCTAGGCGACTTTTGAAATACATCGTTCTTTCATTCCACCACACAGGTGGGTCCTGGAGATTCAATTCAGACCTTCGGGCTTTGTGGTGAGTGCCTCTATTTGCTGAGCAATCTTGCTGCCCAGTCATGCCATATTTTATTATTTAAACGAATTATAAATGTTTCATGATCTTTGAAGTGGGGTAAAAAGCCAGAAACAAACACCAAAAGACCAAACACTACTCTCTGAGATGCTGGTATCAGTGACAGGGCTGTTAACAGTTTGAAAGACCACGTTTGACTAGTGTACTTCAAAAGCAACTCAATGCTACAGTAAGTATGTTCTAACTTAGAGATCAGCATTGTAAACAGATGGATAATTTGTTTAAGAACCCTAGATTTCTAGGGGCGTCTCCAATGATTTTCAGGTACATATATCCAATGAGAATAGGGACAATCTTGGGTGATGGGTTTTCCTTTCAAACTCCTAGCAGGTAAAGGTTGTTAGGACGACGGATGACTTCTGTAAGTGCTTTTATCTCTGTGACTTTCCCCCCAAGACTTTTTAAGCCGTATAGCTTAAGGGCTCTCCTCTGATTAGATCTAGAATTGCTCACTAGAAAAGATAACCTACTCCTCACAGCAATTTGTAATGTTCTAGCCAGAGCGATAATGGGTGGTCCATTCTTTCTAAACGTCCCATTTGTGCATATTCAGGACGCGGGGAACTTTGCAACTCTCTTTTGATCACGGGATTGGAAAGCGAGGGACACTATCTTACCCACTCGGGTCAGTACACGGGCGAGTGCTTGTCCAACACGGAGCCATTAGGAGCAAAGCAGAGTGCGGAGCGGGTCCACACCGCAAGCCGCAACGCAGCCCACCGGGCTTGGCCGGATTCTAACAATGCTACCCTCGTGTCTCGGTGCTCTCCTCCAGCGCGCCTGCACGTACGTAGCTTACACGTGTGTGTTGATATGGAGTTCGTGTGTGGACCCCTTAGAATATGCTGAAAGCGATTTCTCAGAGAGGCGCCGAAGACAGGGCGAGGGAAGGTAGGAGCGGGTGCGGCGGGCTCCCCCGGCCTCGGGGCGGGGAGGCAGCGCGGGCCGCGCAAGTCCCGCGCCGGCCGCTAGAGCCCCCCGTGCGCGGCTCGGCCCAGGCCCCGCGCTCGCCCGGCCCGGCCCCGCGCGGGGAAACACTCAAGCGCACACAATGAACTCCGAGGAGGCCGCGAGCTGGGCCGGCCGCCGCGCCCGCACCGTGTGAACCGCCTCTCGGTGGGGATGCCAACTTTGCCCCCCAGGCGTCCTCTGCAGCCCCGCAGGCCCCGCGCCGCCGTCGGGCTGAGGAGACGCGGTGAGTGAGCCAGAGAGCGAGCGGAACGAGCGAGCGAGGGAGCGCGCGCGGCGGGCCAGGCCTCCAGCCGGCGCGCGACGCCCCGGCCGCCTCGCCCGGCTTCGCCCCGGCGCGCGCCGAGGCGATTTCTGAGGTGGAAGCCGCCGCCAACATGGCGCCCCTCGAGCCCCGAGCCCTCCGCGCTGAGCCAGCGGGGGGAGCCGGGGAGGAGGGAGGAGATGGCGGGGAGGAGGAGGCGGCGGCCTGCGTCCCCCCCGCCCCCCGCGCCCGTCGCCGGCTGAGGCCCGAGAGGCGCCGGGCGGCGGGAAGGAGGCGGCTCCGGAGGGAGGGCCGGGCGCGGCGGCAGCGGCGGCGGCGGAGCGGAGCATAATGGTGGGGAAAGCTCGGCGGCGGCGGGGCGGCCGGGCGGCGGGGAGAGCGGAGTTATCCGCGGCAGTGGCGCGGCCTGTGCTGTGGCGGCTGCCGGGGCCGTGGGCGCTGGGGCGGGCGGGCGGGCGGCGGCTGCCGGTGGCCTCAGGGACTGCCCCAGGCCGGTGAGGCCTGAGGGGTGGGCGCGTTTCCTCTGTCCAGCACCTTTAACTCAGGCAGCCGTGAGGAGCGGGCTCGGGTGAAGGCCGCGGAGAACCGCGCGCGGCCTGCTGGCGCCGGGAAGCCGCGGAGTCTTGTGAGCTCCTCCCGCCGGGTCCCCGCGCCTCCCGCTTGGCCAGGCCCTGGGGCCTTTGCGCGGAACGTGTAGCGAGCGGAGGGGGAGCAATGGGAGCGAACGTTCCTGAGACCCGAGACCGGTGTCCGTCTCTCTCCCGGGGCTGCAGGCGAGCTGGTTGCGAGGCCTCAGCTGCCTCAACAGGTCCTCCTGGCCGTCCTGGGGGATCGGCCGCCTTGTGCCCACGCAGAGAGCTGGGGAGAGAAGCTGATGGGGACGCCTGTGGGGCTGTGGCCCGAACTTTCGCTTGCACTGTCCCCCCTCGTGCTTTTTTTCCTGGGCCGTGGGACTTAGTCGTCGGTGATGTGTTTATGGTGTTCAGTGTTGGCCGTGTGTCCGTGGTACTGACTGTCCTATGTGATTTGTGTGTAGCACTCTGTCACGGGCAGTATGCATGTACGCAGTACTCCGTGTCCTCTAATCGGTAGGAACGCTGGCCTCTGCCACCTTGCAGCTGAACTGTGCACTGTATCCCCGGAGTGATAAGATGTGTACATAGTATCTACCATTGTGTGCGGTTGAGAATGCGGTATCCTTGTATAGAGTATCCAGTGTCATAAAGTGTTGCAGAGTATCTGGTTTAACATCCCTTGCATGACCAGTGCGACCGGTGTCTTACACTGAGCACACAGTACCTGGTTTCCTGTAGAGTTCCTGTAGAGGGGATATGTAGTGTTTACACAGTACCCGTGCTAGCAGGAGGCATATACTACACCCAGTGTCTTATGTGGTTTGTATTCAATTGCTGGTTTCACTTGCTGTTTATAATGAGTGGTGTCATGTGTGTTTTTGAGCTTAGAGGAAGTGGCCAGGTGACCCAGTGAGGGAGAGGTCACCCCGAAAATCTCTCGCTCAGGCCCTCTGCTTCACCTGGGAGTTAAGTTTTCTACAGTCAATTGTGTTTTTGCCGGCAAAAACATTTTTCAAAAAGTCACTAGGAGATGCAGAAGGTAAATGCTTTAAAGAGAGAGAAAAAACAAGATCTTTGAAGTCGTTTAGCTTAATTATTATGGGATACATAATGATTAGGGGTGCGTGACATTGATTCCAATTAGTGTCTAGAAGTTATTAGAGAGTGTCTGGTTGTACAAAAGTTTGAGAGTTTTGTGGTAGGCAAGATGGTGTTTGTACTTTTTAAACACCTCTAATATGTTTGACTAGAAGAAGAAATGTGAATTCATGTACAGGCATTATTTTCCTGGTCTTTGTTTACACTGTAGTCAGTACTTTGGTTCCATTGTAGTCACTATTTGGCTGACTCTATAAGATGACAAGGCCAGAGAATCAAAGATCAGAAGACATGAGATTTGATTATGATCATGTCAAAATAAGTTTCTTGTTGAACTCCGATTAAAGGAATTGCTGTTCTTTACACACTATCTTTTTCTGGTATAGGCTGTTCATGTGAAAACTATCTCCTGTATTCTCCACGGCGGACAAGTTTGGTTTTTTTTGCAGTTACCATTTGCAATAAATACATACAGAAGTGCTTTTTTCATAAAGAAAAATGGATTAAAAATGTTAGAGTAATACTCTAATTCTACTTAAATATCCTAGAGTTGGTGCTCTGGGTGGATGTCCATTTGCATGTTTCTGTAAAGGACTTAGGTGTATTTCACACCTTTGTAACCCTCCCTCGATTGCCCTTTAGGATGGTTCTGACAGCATATAATAGAAGCATTCATATTCTGACATAACTTAATTGAGATACTAATTGGAGCAAAGATTTTTGACTTCTGTAACAGAACTATCACTTGCTGTTAGGACAGTGGTTGCCTAAAGCGCTAACCAGCTGTTGGGAGATTTTTATTACCCTCTTTAGCTTTCAGTTGATTGACTTTAAAAAAATAATAAAATCATTGAATCTAAGCAAAGAGAACGTGTCATAAAAAGCAAAAATAAACTAGCAAATGAGCAGCAAATCTCAGCCCTTTCACTGCTGCAAACCTTCAGTCGAACTTAACATTAACTTTTCTCGGGGTGATTAATTTTGTTGTTTTTATTTCAGTCATGGCATAAGGATTAAGACCACAGACCTAGAGAACCAGCGACTTGGGTTTGAATCTCCCTTGGGTCATTTAGGAGGCTCTTGGCAAATGACTTAAGTTTTGGCAGGTTAGGCAATGAAGAACAAGGAGTAACTGAACCAACCTCAGAGTTCTTGAATGGATTAAGCTGTTCCTGAAGCAATGCCAAGCTCCCCAGAACTGTGAGGACAGGTGGCACAGCTGAGGTCCTCATTACAGAGCATTGTTTCCTCCTTGATTTAGAACTTATGGAGCTACAACCAAAGCTGAGCTCTCAGCTAGGCTCTCATGTGTTGCCTGTTAAGCCTAGCATGGAAGAAAGTTATTTTTGCCCCTGTATTTTATCAGTATTCAGGAAACTTTCCTATAAGTGGGCATTTTGGTATAAGTTAAGTACGCAGAAATGGCTTAAAAAGCCTATTGTCTAAAACATGGCTCCAGTGAGATCTGACACCTTAACTCCTCTTCATTTTGAACTTTTGTTTTCTGTGTTGGAGATTATGTGTGAAAACTTTCTAGATCTATTGTTATTGTGTATGTTTATGCATACTGTGTACCAGTGTACATACTGTGACATGAGTGTGGAGGTCAGAAGACAACTTGCAGGAGTTCTCTCTGTTCTGGGGATTGAATTCAGAATCAACAGGCTTTTATGGCAAATGCCTTTACAGATTGAGCCATCTTGCTGGCTCAAAACTTTGTAGTGTTAGTTTTTATTTTGATATAATGCTACTTTGCTTCTCTCAGTGTTTTTGTTTTTGTTTTTCTCTCTCCTTTTTGGGGTTTTGCTTACAAATCATATAAACACTAGAAGGGACACACACACACAGCTCCTGGAAGCAATTTTAACAATACTGGTTTTTGATTAGTTACTTTTGAACCTCTGGTATTTATCATCCCTGACAAATATACATAGCTGAAACAGAGCATCTGAGAGTTAACCACTGGCGCTCATTCAGTACCTTTGCTCACCAGCAATCCCCTATCTGTACGGCTTCAAATTATATGTTTTATATTGCTTAAGTAGATAATCTGCACAGAACAACTGTGTCCATTCTTTCACCAGCTCATTCTGGAAATGAATTTCATTTCTCACCCATTTTTTTCCTAAGAATTGCTAAAGGATGAAAGGCAGCTAGTTTACATCTGCACATGGCTCTCCAGCTTGCAGTGTCTGTTGTCTTACTGTCTCCAGAAGTGAAGCTAGACTGTGCTTTGGTGACTGGGGTTGTTAGGGACCGGTGGCTTCCTACGGTTCTCTGTTGAAATGTAGCCATAGCAGTGAGTACCATGACAGTAAAACATTGCTGCATTCCCACCACTGTGCAGTGTTCACCTACACTGACTCACAGATTTGCATACTGTCATCTTAAAAGTGTAGAAGCCTTTAAGTCTGGGGAGTTGAATACCTTGTAGCACTGTGCTCCCCATGCTGCTGTCCATGAGCACGCCTGTGCCCTGGAGCACATGTAGGGAGCTGTGTAGCGTTGATGTTCAGAAATCCCTGGGATGCTGGTGAGTGACAGGACTGGAAGCTGCAGAAGAGAGAGAATTTAAATTCCCGAGAGCAGCTCTTTTGAATAATCTAAATGCTAAACATGCATGAAATGGGTGACCATTTTAAGTTTTAAGGAAAGGGAGGAGAGAGGAAGGGAGAAATAGAAATATAGGTCTGTTGTTATTGACTTTTTTCCACTTAGAAAATTCTAGTTGGTTTCTACTGTGGAAATGTTATATAAGAATCAGAATCAAAATTACTTATAAATACAAAGCAATAATCTGTAAGTAAAACATATATTTGGACACTTAAAAATACTTGCTTAGCCCATTGTGTATTCAGGTAGATAAAATTAGGTAAATTGTTAGAGGTAGATACTTAACTGGACAACTTGACTATTAATAATAGGTTGGTCAGATGCATAATCTTTCAGATTTTTTATATTTTCTATTCCACAATCGGTTTTTGATTTTTAAGTCAGGTCCTTTAAAGGAGACTTTAATATTTGGGACAATGTCACAGTGAGATGCAGTTAAGACCTTAGCACCTGTTAAATAAGAGGAGTGGAAATCCCTGTGTCCAAGTGCTTAAGTCATCCATTCATTTACTATGCTTTGTAAAGATATGGCTCTGGCTGTATGGCAAGATTTGTGAAGTTTCTTCCATGAAGTATTTGCTTTTTGAGTGACTACAACATGCCTGGCTTTATTTAAAACCACCACCACCAACAACCACAAAAAAATAGTCAGTAGTAGATACTAGTAGGCCAGTAAGCCAGGCATAGTGCTGTACACACTGTTTAACTCAAATATACAAGAAGCAGTGGCAGCTGGATTTCTTGCGTTTGAGGCTACCCTGATCTACAGAGAGAGTACTAAGGCAACTGGCTATACAGAGAAACCCTGTCTCAAAAACACAAAACATACAAGAAATGAACAAATGAATAAATGAATGACAGACCAGTATTTGTTCATTTCATAGATAATAGATTTATAAACAGGCCATAGGTGAATTAGAAAAGGTGTATTGCTAACAACTTGCATATTTTTAAACTTAATATTTTAGAAGCAAATCAGTTTGAAGTCCATAGTTAAGTATAACATAAGCTCACATTTAATTATATTATATTATATCACATGTTATATTGTATTTTTATAAATAAAACAACATATAATTCTTGGTATATTTATTAATGCATTATTATTTATTGAAACTTTGCCTTGTGTCAGATACTTACTAGATACTGAAGTGAATAAGATAAGAAGTTAAAATAACACTTGAGGTATTACAGAAACAGTTATCAAGCCAGTGAAATAAACCATAATGAAAAGTAAGCCCAGAGTGCTACACTGTATATGAGCTGAGATACATTGTATTTGAGTGGGGATTCTTTGGGAGGACTTAACATTGTAGATGTCTAATTTATTCTAGTTTGTAACCTTGAGATACACTAAAAGCTACATTTTTATGTCTAATGACACTACTTTGTTGAAAAATAGAGCTGGAATAAACACCCAGGATATGCTTCCCCAGATATTATCGGAGCAGGTAACCAAAGGTAGATCTTCTGAAGATTGTTACTGCTTCTTTCAACTACTTTAGTCTGTTGAGTAAATCTAAAATATAGCTTAAAGAATGGTGTATCATTTCCCCTATTTATCATGGGAACATGAAAGATCTATGAAAATTTCAAAATGAATATATGTTAAGTCTGTAACATGATATTCTTACTACAATGTTTGAAACATTTGTAAAATCAGGAAGATACTAACTTTGTGGACTCAGACATTTCACCTTGCACATTAAATTGCTTTAAAAGTCTCCTTGGTGAGCAGTTTTTAGGAAGCCTTTCCTTGTAAATATGGTCTATGGCAACACATATTTATATTAACATTATATTTTAAGGTGTTGGTAAGTGAGCACTTATCATACTAAGCATGTTACATACCATGTATCCCTCACAATAGTGTCTTGAAGGAAGTAGTGCAGTTTCACAGTAAAAGAACAGGCTACTGTTGCCCAGGGTCACAGATATGTGATCACGTTGGTTTGAATCCAAACATTCAGTCCATTGTTCTTCTCAGTCTCTCAAAGTCCCATGAACCTTCAGGGTTTTTGTACTGATTCACCTGTCTACCTGGAAAACCTTTATAAATCTGATAAGAAAGAAGGTGGGGGGGGGGTGGAGGAAGGGAGAAAAAAGAAAGGAAGGAAAAAAAGAAGGAAGGAAGGAAAGACAGACTTAAGATGGTGAGACCATGCTCATTTGAAAAATCAGGAATTAAAAAGAAAAGAAGATTAGAAAACTGATAATCAGAACATTCCATAAATAAAGTTCGGGTTAGTTCCAATTTCTTTGTTAATGACAGCTAGTAATCTAAGAAAAAGCATATATAATGGGTTCATTTTCTTTCCGTTGCCATAGCAGCTCATATTATGGAGACACAACTTGGCTCAAGATCAGGAATAGTGAGTGGGGATACTTAAATCTTTATTTTCGTGTTTATAGTAGGGAAAACGTGCTTGGAAATACTTGGCATGAACGCCAGAGCTAAAGTCTTGCTGTCTTAGGAGAGGCAGCCTTTGTCTTGAATCTTAGCTGTCTCAACTGGTTATGTTAATTTGGACTGAAATCCTAAGTTCTGAATTTAAGCCTTCAGATGTCTGCAGGGTATGCTCTGCTGTCCACAGTGAAAGATGTGATTCCTGGAGAGGCACATGCTGTAGGGAGAGGATGGGCAGCATTGCAGCATCCAGAGTCATGTTCTCCAGGCAGTTAGCAGTGATGCTGCAGTGGGATATTAAATATGATTTTCTCATTCAGTAGCTATGCGGAAGTTTTCGGAAAGAGGCAGTCCCTTAATGAAGGCTAATTATGGGGAAGCTTTCTCAACTTGAAAGCTATTGGGTGTTTTTCTTTTTCAGTTTTATTTTTGTTATTTGATTTATCTGCTTAGAATTTTTCTGTCTTAAAATTGCATCAGAAAAGCATGATTGAGCAAATCCTTAATTTGTAATTGGATTTTTATATGGAGCCCTTTTCCAATTAACATAAAATATAGCTATTTTAACTGCTTGGATTGGAGATATGTTTTAAACTACAAAGAAAAAAGTCTAAGGTAACTTGTTTTCTACTGTGTTTTTTGTTAGCATTTCTCTTTATATACAGAAATATCAAATATCACTACCAAGATGCCTGAAGTTTTTATTTTAAAATTCCTAAATATTTTACCACTCTGCATATATATATATATCTTCTTCACATAAAAACCTTAAAAAGTAACTTGATTCTGATTCACATTACAGGTAAGAAACTATTCCTTGAATCATTTGAGTTAAAGATTTATTAGAATTGTTTAAATAAAATTAGTTTTTATCATGTTAATTAAAAACTGATTAGACATCAGTTCAACTCAAAGTTAAACCATTTTTGTATATTTTAAATGCTAATGAAAAATACCCTATGTAAGCCTTGCTGGAACCTCTCCATTGTGAGGGGAATTTTAGATGACAGTGCTCTAGGACTCACATTAGGAACCAAGAATAATTTAGCATACTGGTTCAGCATCTGAACCATTTATTATTACTATTGCTACAAAAATGTTGATTCAGAATCTTTGAAGGTGGGACTGGACTCTAATTCTGCAAAGTCCCATTTTAGTTTCTAAAGTAATATGTGTGTGTGTGTGTGTGTGTGTGTGTGTGTGTGTGTGTACCTCTGCAAACTCCTTTTTGGGATAGCTTACTGAAAATGATGTATCCTGGGACCTTCTCAGAAATCGATGAAGAAGCAGACCTTACATGTTTATCATGTATGCACAAAGAGGCCCCAGGTTCTATCTTTAGCAACAAAAGTCAATGAATTAAGTTTCTACAGAAACAGAATGACCAAGTAGCCTAAGAAATGCATCTCTAAAGAAAGCTTGAAGGCTTTCCATGCTTCTCAGGAATAACCTTATTGCCACTGGATCAGACTGGGAAGATGACTGTCCAAGGGCACTGAAGCTTCCTGGTGTTGTCAGATACTAGTTACTGTGCGTATCTAGGGGTAAAGGAGGCCCAGAAAATGAGTCTATTCAGCTTGCACGTTCCCATATGACTGTAAAACAGCAGCATTCCTGTTCCACATGAATTTCCCAGGATTCCTCATTGCTCAGATTAATAGTATGGTTTCCCTAAGGCAGGCACATCATCTGTCCTGGGTGTGCAGCTTGCAGTAGTGTGGGCATCTGAGGAAGTGTTCCAGCTCTTCTCCTAGCCATCTCCTTCAGCTCTAGCCTTTACGTGTGCTTGAATGATTCTTGTTTCCCCCTTTATTCTTGGTCCTTTCCAGTAAGTCGTTTGTTTTCCCCACATGGATTATAAGAGTGGTTCTTTCTTGGAATGTTTGAAATATCTGGCTTGCTTTTTTCCCCCCCACTCTGGAAGAAGCCCCTTAGCTGTTTTGCCGCAGCTACAGTGGCCCGTATTTGTAGACCCTTCTCCACTACTGTCACAGTATTTTGAAGCGTCACAGAAGTTCCAGGAACTAGGTGTTACCCAGCAATTTGCATAGGCATCTCCGATCCATCTTGATGATGGTGTTCACATTCTTCCAGCTCCAGAAACGTTAAATTTTGTGGCAGACCAGCTTCAGAGGAAGGACTTAGGGCAGGTACCACTGACAAAGCACTCACCATAATGTCAGCAACCTGTTCTGTTCCTCTTCTGACTGTGTGGCTCATTTGCAGTCCACTGTCTACAGTGATGATAATCAAGTCCTGCCTCTTCTTTTAGAGGGTACCAAGTCATAGTTTTTGTCTATAAATATACTTTAAATTCTGGATCAGATACATTGACTATTTATATTTCTTTTTGTTGCTGTTAGAATTTTATTTAAGTGAAAACATTTTTACAAAACAGTGTTGTTACAAAGGAGTTTTGAGTTTTGTTTGTACAAAATTTTAACTTGAACTTTTAACAGAAAATTTTAGATGGCAGTACTGTCCCGCTTTGTATTTGTTTCTGAGTTTGGCCGGGTACCATTTCCTGGATGGCTCTCAGTGTTATAAGGAGGGAAGGGTACCTGACTTTGGGCTCACAGACTGTGATTTCCTGGGAGAGCTAGCATTCTGTGAAAAGAAAGGCTCCACTGAAGATTGGCCACACCAACCTGATTTCTGTCACCTTGGTGAACTGGGACCACAGGCTACTTTGGCTTCTCTATGTCACTGCTCTGTGGAATGGGAAGTGTTACAAGACAGTAGTCTGAGCTGTCCACAATCATTTCCCTTCCCTTGGAGATGATAATCCTATTAAGACACTTTGGGGTGTATGTATTCATACTCCAAGTTCCCCCTTTTAAGTTTTTTTATAAAAGTTTCCACTTTTCCCTTATGCATTAGCCACGGCATTCCATTTATTCATTCAATAACTCCCCCCCCCCCCACACCATGTGCGATTATCACTGCTGTATTAAATAACAAGTTTGATGATTGGATTTAAAGTTTGTGAGTGGGCTGAAGGTGTTGCTCAAAGATAGAGCACTTGCCTTTCATTTGCAAGGCACTAGGTTCAATTCCCGTTACTTCAAGAAAGTAAAAAGTACATGTGTGTCACGTTGTGTGCATTTGATGTTTTGGTCAAGTTCGTCTCCCTCTTACTCTCATCAGCTCTGTGATTTGATTTCTTTGTTTTACTTTTACAATGTTCTATTCTTCATATTATTCTTATTATTTAAGGTTTCCCTCTGTTGCTGTCTAAGTTCCTTGACTTAGCTTTTAAACTTTCTTTAAAATACACATAGTAATGTTTGTCGAGTAGGAGGGTTAAGAGAATGTATAGGTTGCCAAAAGAATCAGTTCTTCATCTTTGCAGTGTCTGTTTTGTGTAGGCAAAACTCTAATTCCGTTGTTCTGCCTACAACCTACTGGACACACAACCTTGGGATCTTGGGCACCTGCTTGGGTGTGTGCTCTCCTGGGCTCTCTCAGTCTTACTTCACTGCTCTGATTGAAGTAATACTTCCACTTCCCACAGTGACTTAAACTTTGTGTTCTCCTGCCTGCACCATTCTTGTAGCCAACACTAGCTGCCTTTTTAGGAGGCCAGAGACACTTCCACTGAGAAGTAACATGCGTCTCTGCAATCTGCAAAGCTGCCTCCATCTGTCAGAACCCTCACCTGTGTTCTGTGTAGCATCCCTTCAGGAAACTGTGCCTGTTCTGTGAGCATGCTTTCTCCCTTCCATTGAATTCCAGATATAACAGAACACTTCTCATCATTACCAAAGAAAGCAAAGGAAACAAAACCAAACAACAACAAGTCTTTACTGAATTGTGTGCCCATTTCTGGAGGCTTCTTTTCGAGCCTCCTTTAGATATCTCTGTTGTATGTAAGCACCTGTCTAAAGCAAATCTTTATTTTCTTTACTTTTCTCATTATCAGCAGATTCTGCCTCTCATTTATAGACTAGGTAGGTCTTCTTTGAGTTGTGAAGTCCACACATTACTGCTTTCTTTCAACAGCAGGGGTTCCTGGGCACATCTCTCCCTGCAGCCCTTCTTTCCTTTGTTTCTTAGTGCCACAATTTCTTTTCTCTTATCTATTACCCTCCAACTTCTCTTAGACCCTTCTGCAGCCTAGAATTGCAAATAACTGGCATCCATGTTCTGCACTGCCTTCCCCTGACCATCTTCCTTCAGATGTTCAGGCCACATAAGCAGCCACATGCTTGAAAATACAGAGCTTGTTGACTCAAGTGGGTGGGCATTCAGCATTACCAAGTCTGACTATCTAAAAGTACTAGAAATCCAAAGGGAGGATGGACTCTTTTTTTTTTTTTTAAACTGGATATTTTATTTACGAACATTTCAATATTACCCCCTTTCCTGGTTTCCCCTCCAAAGCCCCCCTACTCCACACCCCCTGCTTCTATTAGGATGCTTCCCCACATGCCCACCCACTCCCATTTCCTTGCCCCATCGTTCTACACTGGGGCATCAAACCTTTACAGGACCAAAGGCTTCTCCTCCCATTGATGTCCAAGGCCAGAGAATGGACTCTTAAGTCACGCATTCAGCAGCTCAGAGGACCACTCTTCATTGTTTATTCTGCTGCATAGGCTTTATTCTAAGGCTAGTCTCAGGATGATAAGGGTGCCCCAGTAGTTTGGAGCATTACATTCAGATCCAGTACTATATAGAAGACAAAATGACCATTTTTAGACATTTTAGAGGTTTAGATATCAAAGTACCATTAGCATCCATCTCTCCTGACTGACACAGCAGTTGCTGAGATTCTCAGCTGAGAGGGAGAGTAAAATTCCCAGGACAGCTACAGATGAACTATGTGAGGCCAGTAGCTGCTGGCAGTTTAATCACTTTACTAAAACCTCTTCAGTGATTTCCCTTTTCCCTTTGGGTCCCAAAACCTTTATAATGACTTACATTTTTCTCAATAAACTGGCTTCTTATGCTCAAAAAATCTTACTATGGAGTAATCTCACTGGCTTATACTAAGCATCCTGGGGAGGGTGGGGGATGTCTGAATCACTGTCCTTTCCTCAGGACTGATCCTGAGCATAGAACAGAGCACAGAACGTAATTAGCTCTTAGAGTGTCTGTATACAAAGCACCCTCAATTATGATTTGTGTGAACGTAGGTTGATTGACTGGACATTGTATTCTTGAGTAATTAGGAGACAAGATAAATAGTACAGAGTTATAAACTGCCCTCCACCATACCAAGTAAACCCAGTGTTGGGTAGGCTTAGATAGCATTTGCTAGGTCACTGGGTTACTGTTTTTAAAATGTTAATATCTATAGTTTACTTTTGGAAGACTGAAGTGTTAGTAAAACATAATTAGATGAAGTGTTAATTTACTATTTTGATATCTGGGCCTGACTTAGTTTATATTTTTTGGTAGTGAGCGTAGCCTTAAATGGCCGAGTCATCTCTCCAGGCCCTGTCTCAGTTTATATGGGAATGAATCTTATGTTTTCACCAAGTCTTACACTTAAATTGCACATGATGTCACTTAGGATAGGCAGAGAGACTGTGATGATCTAGTAAACAGCACATTTCCTAAACAATAGAAGGTTTGTTAGTTACTCTGCCCTTCAGATACAGTGAAGGAGAATGTTTGGGAAATGTAGTCCAGCATGCAGGAGGTTTCCCAGGCTTAGCTCAGGCTTCCTGCAAGTGGGCTGCAAGTGAGTCAGGTTAGCACTGTCCTGGTCAAGTCAGAAAGTAGGCAGTCTGTGGGCAGTGACCCTCTTAAGACAACTGTCTTAGAAAACAGTATACCTTCAGAGGACACAATAATTAGACATATTCTTGGAAACAGATTCTTCTCTCCTTCTCTTCCAAACCTGCAAATTTCCCCCACACCAAAGTTTAAATCCTCCCTAAATGCACACATTAGCAGTCAGCCATTGTAGATGAGTTAGAAATGCAAAATGGTACCAAATTTAGATGACACCCCTTTCAGAATGGTGGGAAATACATTGTAACCAGAGTGCTTTGAAGCCCCACTGCAGAACAGTGGTTGTTGGCAGTTAAGCCTTTATGTATTGCACTGCCTGCTGTTACCGTGTCCACTGGATTATGTGCAATAAGTGTAAGATCTCAAGTCATATTTCATATTTCCAAAGATGTGTGCATTTTGAGATAATTCAATAAGACAATATTAAACTGAAAATAAGATGGAAACTTGTGTTCTCCAAACCTGCTCAGGAGTTGACTGTCTCAAAGCATGCTTGTGACTTTGGGGCAGCAGGCAGGAGCTCTGGTGCCCTAGCCCTCACCTGCACATGAAAAAATACCGCTGTCATGTCTGAGTACTTTATCCTCTTGCTTATTCATATTTTCTGTGGTAAAAATGAAACACTTTTAACTTACTTACAGTGTATCTGTTAGATAGAATGATAATTGAGAGTATAACTTATTATTTTCATGTAGTTTAGGTTAATAAAAAGAATATGTATTCTAATTTTGTCAATTAAATAATTTATTCTCAAATAATCTTAAAGTTAATTTATTAAAAGATGATTTTGAATAAAAGGTCAGTACAAGTTGGCAAAAATAACTCACGCAGACATTTCTTTAGTTAGTGACAGATGTTTGCATCTAATGGTTGACTCATTCTCCCTGAGTCTCCCTCCAGTGTGATTATCATGGTACTAATATGTATCCCAGTGAGTCACAATCTGATGCACGAAACTGTTTCTTCCTTCTGTAGCTTTGAAATGTAATGTTACACAATCAGCAAATTATGAAAGATCCTTTTTGAAAAACTGAGAAATGAAAGACGCTGGTGATTTGGTGTAGACTGGAGTAGTTGCCACACAACACATTAATGGCCAGTTAAGCAGACTTGAAGAAAATGCCAGCATGGTCTACCTCTTGTATTTTTAAGTTCCTGGGTGGCAATGGTTGTTCCATCTCCACTAACTGGTAGAAATTCTGTTGAAATATTAAGGTCTGAGTGATTCCTGGTTTAGAGAGGGTGACTGCTCAGAGCTTGTGTGACTGGCTGGAAATATTTTGGAAAGTGTTTATTTCCTTTATCTACCTCTTTAGTATGGTTATAGAATGTTGATACTGTTAAACTAGTTTCTCAGCATATTAGTTTATGACCCGGCAACTGATCTCTACTGTGGTTATATTCTGTAAAGTCACCATTCTTACCTGGGTGTAGGCCTGGGATGCTGCTCCACTTCCAAGAATCACATGGCCTCAGAAAACTCTCATTTTGAGACCCCGGGGTGGGCATGAGAAGCACCTATGAAATTCAGTGCTTTGGCTGAATACTGCTGTTTAGGACAACCCTGGATATTAAAACTGCATTAATGGAGTATACTTGGAAGCCAGTGTGGACATACCTAGTGTACCATGTAGCCCTGGATGTCCTGACACCGACTGTATAGACACCTAGCCACCATCTCACAAATACCCACCTGTCTCTCTGCCACTCTCTAGGATTAAAGCTGAAGTGCCACCACCACTTGGCTGAATTGTTTAATTCTTAAGTCCTTTATTTGAAAAGTTTAATTTTTAGAACATCATTCTTGTAAATTAGGTTAAATCAAGTATTTCCATATTTTAATGTATTATTTACATAAGCTGTGTACCTGTAACTTGATAACAGCCTTTATGTCTGTTTATATGATTAATGTTTTAGCACACATGAACCACATGCTTTAATTTAATTTAAGTTAGTCTTAGATTAGCAAATAAAATGATGGGGTTTCATCATGGCCTCTTCTTACAGGTGTCACATTGTTCATGTCCCACAGCTTCCCTATGACCCCCTTGCTCTGCTTCTGTGTAAGTACTCTGTCTCTGTCTCACATGTCACACCTCCCTGCCTACTTGTTCACCTGTGCACACAAGTACTTAACTATATTCACCCCATTTAATTTTAATGTGTCTTATGTGCACATAGACACAAGGCATTTATCATGAGCCCAGCATACTTTGCTTAACATGATGATTTTTAGCTTAATTACTAATGATAAGTAATGCTGTTGCTTTAGCTTAAAAGCCTCTGGTAAGCAAAACAACTACCTGTGTATTTTCAGAAGACAAGAAAGAGTTTGGAAGCAGATTACTAGAGTCTTTGTACCCGAGCGGTAGCATTCTCACAGAGTGGGGCATTTCTGGTGGTTTAGTTTGAGTTCTCAACAAAGCTCAAGATTGTGATTCTCAGTGCTTATTGGGATAAAAGCAGAAGATAATTTAAGAGCTGAATTAAAACTCAGGCACAAATTGTGTTGTGTTGGTATCTGGGTGGTGTGGGGGTGACTGTCTTGCAGGCCTTTCAGAGCTCTCTCTGTCACTAATTTATTGCCATTGGTGGCAGCACTGAGTTTAGGATTAAGTTTGGTTTTAAAATAAAAATTATAATTTACACTGTATCAATAGGTTCAGTTACTATGAAAATTTGCTGCCTTGATGTTGGAACTAGAGGAAAATAATGAGATTTAGAATATATTACAAAGGGCTGGAGAGATGGCTGTTCTAGAGAGCACTCTTCTGAGATGACTAAAGTTGGGTCCCAAATACTTTTTAAGTGGCTCACAACAGCCTGTAACTCCAGCTTCAGCTCTGGGAGGTCCAGTGTCCTCTCCTGACCTCTGAGGGCACCTGCATTCATGTGCACATACTCACCCCAACAGGCAAGACACATAATTAAAAAATAATAAAACATGTAAAATATAAGAAAAACATAATAGCAAAAATATGATTACAAGAGTCATGTAATTCTCCCACTTTTGCATGCTTAGAAATTACAGTAATTTATGTGTGCCAGTGTGCATGCACATATTAATTTGCATGCATTTTTAATTTGATTTAATTTTTTTTATTGGTTCATTCACTGACTTGACACTCAGAATTAGGCTAGCTTGACATAGGAATCTACCTGTTTACAACTCTCCAGTGTTGGGATTACAAGTGTACACCACTGTGCCCAGCCTTTTCCATAGGTTCTGGGAATCAAACTCCAGTCTTCAAGCTTGTATGGCAAGGTTTTTACCACCTGAGCTGTCTCCCCAACCCCATTACTGTAGTTCTTCTTTTTTTTTTTTGTTGTTGTTTTTTTGTTTTGTTTTTAAGTTAATAGTAACAAAACAGATAGTAGCTAGTATTCGTGCTTGTGTGCAGTGTGTGTGTGTGTGTGTGTGTGTGTGTGTGTGTGTAGAGTATTTTTATGTAGCCCTGGCTATCCTGGAACTTACGATATAGACCACTATATAGACCAGGCTGGCTTCAGAATCTGAGAGATCCTCCTGCCTCTGCCTCTGCCACGGAGACTCTGGGATTAGTGTGTGACATCATGCTCAGCTAATTGCAAAGTGTCAGAGAAAGGAAAGAAGCATATTTAACACTCAGCAACCATCTTATAAAAGTACTTTGTTAATTTAGTAACTTTTCATAGCTTTGATCAAGTAAGACAGCAATGTGTCTCTCATTGTTTTTTTTTTTAAGCTGGTTTTATTCCATTATTGGCTGCCCTAAACTGCTCAGCCAGTGCTCTCTGTACATGGTAATGTAGATGGTTTTACCCATGAGAGTGCTGGTGCAGAGTAGGGGCATGCACATCTGTTCTGGTTTCTGCCACCCTCCCCTCCACTCACGCTGTGATTTTTAACATGGAGAAGCCTTGTTTTCCTGTAGGTTTGACACCAGTACATTGCCAGTTTCACTAGCCTCATACTTAGCAATGTTCCATTAAATGAGTTTAAATTTTCTTTTCTCTAATTATAAGGGAAATTAGGTAGTTTTCCATAAGTTTATAAGCTCTTCATAGGCTTCTTCTGCGTTCTGCCTTTTGTTATGTTTTGCTCATTTTTTCCTTTTCTTTAAGAAAAACGTAGAGCTCCATTAAATGCTAGAGATCTTAGCCTTTCATTTGTGTTGCAAGTGACAGTGTTTCTTATCTGCTTACGTTTCCAGCCTGCCATTTAAATAACTCTTGCCTTATGTGCAGTGTATTTTGAACATGTCAGAGTTTGATTTTGGTGCTAATTTTTTCCCTTTTGTAACTTTTAGGTTTTATGCTTAGTTTATGGTGCTAATGGCTAATAGTTCTAATCAGATTTTTCCGCCTTTCCCCAGTTTCTCTGCTTTGGAGTTTTGAGTAACAGGAATTCTTCCCTCCCCTTTTGACATTAAAAAACTTTATTTACATTTTTCTATTGCTGGACAGTTCCATTTTTCAGACTCTTGGCTGGATTTTTCATTTGTTTCTTTTCTTTTGAGTTTTAATATTACTCATAACCACATCATCTGTGGCTTTTGCAAGAAGTAACTTTATTTCCTTTTCAGCTCATGCTCCTCTGATTAGCTTCTTGAACCTCCATGTCTCTAGCATCTCTAGCAGGCATTAATTGTCCTTTTGTGTAGTATTAAACAAGAAGAGAGGTAGTGAATATCCTTAGCTCTTTCTACATGTTAACAGAAAGTTTCCAACATTTTAACCATCAGACATTCTGTTAGCATTCAGTCTGGAATGTGTACATTAAACAGTCATCCCTCAGTCTTATTGTTGAATGAATGATTGTTACTTAAGTTTGTACTAAATTCTGTCTTGTACTTTTTCAGCATCTGTAGGGATGATTCTATATTATCCTGCTAGTTTTTCTAACATTAAATATTGCATTTTTTTAGAATAAAACTTCATTTTATTTTTTATTGTTGTGTTTGCCAACATTTTATTGAGAACTTTTTCATAGATATTAGCTAACTTGGAGTTTCTTCATAAGCTGTTTGCATGTTTCTTGGTGTAAGAATATGTCTAATAAGTCTAAAGAAATTAACTTTCTGCTTCCTGGTCCCTGTTACTCTTCTTCTGCTGTGGATGGGAATTTTCCAGTTTTACTCCTAAAGCAATTTTCCCATATTGAGTCCTATTTTCCTGAACAAGACAAGATCTCAGGTTTTCCCTTTCATGGTTTATTAGTTTATCTTTGCTCCTTTCTGAGAAAAATCATATAGATCATGAAGTTGTATGGTATCTGGATGACTGAAAGTCTCTTGTCAATCTCCAGTTGACTGCTTAGGTGGTTTAGAAATGTAGGTGGAACCCAGCCTCTCGCTATCAGAAGGTAGACCCTGGGAAGTGTGGTGCTGGTCCTCTGAGCCTACTTGCCTTACCCTGTACCACCTTGAAGCCTTCCTGTCTGCCCATGCCTCTCTGGCCACACTGGCCTTCCTTCTCAAATGCTGTGTTTCTGAAAGATGTTGCTCAGAGACTAGACCACACTCTTCTTTGTTTCTCATTATAAGTTTTTTAACTTTGCTGACAATTACACCAACTTTAATTTCAAACCCTTTAAACTCAGCATTATTTTTAACATTTTATTAGCATTCTTGTTTGTAAAGAATCACAGTATGGGAACTTTAAGAGAATTGGTAAATTAATTTTTGACCTTTGATTCTTTAGTAAATTCCTAGATAAGACCCCAAATAGTGACTAGCTAAAGAAGTAAATTCTGTTTGAGCAAAATTAAAACCTTTCTGTGCACCAAAGGACATCACTTTAAAAACTGAGTAAAGAGCTAGGTGTGATACATGCTTGTAATCCTAGTCGATGGGAAACGACATAGGAAGATTGAAAATTGTAAGGCCAAGTCTGGGCTACATTGTGAGACCCCGTCTTACAGTGATGGGGAGGGAGCAAGAGAGACAAGAAAGTCATAATGAATAAAAATAAATGGTGGCTCATTTTCCTTCTTGCTCTCTCTCTTTTTCTTCCTTTTGTCTCTGTCATCCTCAATAAACTTCTTCCATGTGAATAAAAAAAAAAATGGTGACTGCCACATATAAAAAGGAGGCCCTGGGAAGTATAAAACTTAGACCTCCAAAGAGGGGTTGATATGTATGTAGACTGTATAAAGCTCCTTGTGAACCAACTGAATAATAGTTAAAATGGCCAAAGAATTTGAAGGACATTTCTCTCAAGAAAATGATGGCAAAAAGCCAATAAAATATAAAATGATGTCCAATATTACTGGTTATTACTGAAATTGATAAATCACAATCACACCCATAGACTACTTTGTACCTATGCAAATGGCTGTGATTTAAAAACAAGAAAATTAAATTAAAAATTAAATAAATGGTGTTTGCAATGATGTGGAGAAATTGGACAGCTTGCATTGCTGGTCACAGTGACGTGGCTCAGCTACTATAGAAATCAGTTTTCTAACTGTTGCTAAGGTTAAACAGATCTACTGTGAGGCTAAGCAGTTCCTTTTCTGAGTATACTCCCAAAGCAATTGAACACATATACTTCTGCCAGTGTCCTTGACATTAGCTGCTAGACATTAGCAACCACTGTGTCCATCAGTGGATTGATGGGTGGACAACGTGTCACACCTGTATTCAGAGGATACTGTGCGGGGATGAGAAGAACTGAACATCTGATACATCCAGGAACAGATTACCTGGGAAACATAATAATAAGGGAAGTGAGCCCAATGCAAGTCACACACTGAGTGTCCACTTGGGAACTTTTGCTACATACACCCCACCCCACCCCACCCAGCTAACCATTTTATGTTTGTGAGTTGAATGGCTTATGGTTTATAGTTCAGTAAAAACAAGGTGTCACCTTTCTAATTTGTCATTTCATTTTTACAAACTAGTCTTTTAGTCTGGATACATCCTTTGGACATACAAATTGCTGTGGTCTGAATATCAGATATGGATTTTATCCTCTGGAATTCATTTTGAAACTTGATATTTATCTTTAAAAAGGATAAACTTAATTTTTAAGAAGTAGAGCTTGTGAAAAATCATCAGAGCTGGGCCCTTTGATTAAATACTGGTGGCTTTTTATGAGAAAGACCTCACACTCTGAGTGTGATTGTCCTGTGATGCTCAGCACGGCTGAGGAGCTCTGCTGCCCAAAGGCCAGCGGTAGGTACAGCCGTCTGCTTAGACCAGACATATAGTAACTTACCCGGCTTTCCTGTTGTGCTACAGCAATGAAAAGACTCAAGCCAGTGTAGTTAAAGTGAAACATTAAGCTGGGCAGGCACATAAACTTAATCCCAGCACTTGTACAGCAGAGGCAAGCAGATCTATGAGTTTGAGGTCAGCTTGTTCTACTGGATACTTAGGACTACACAGAGGAACCCTGCCTTGAAAAACCAACTCCGAAAGACTTGTATGTTTTCAATCTAATGTGCAGACACCTAGCAGGGCTTCCACTCTGAATTCTTTGCATCCTTCTGCACCAGGTGCTCACATACACGGAATGATCCATCTGCTTGTTTTAGAAGTTCTTGGAGTATTTGAGTCATTCCTCTTAAGACACAGTGACCATCTTTATCATTATTTTGAACTAACTTTATTCTCTTATTTTAACATAAAATTTGTCATCTTAACCCTTTTAAGCACACAGTTCAGCGTAAGGGCATCTATAGCATGGCACAACTGTCCTCGATGACACACCACAGTCACACACACATTCACTAAGCAGTAGCTCTCCATCGCCTTCCGGCAGCCAAAGGTTCATTGTAATACATTAAAATTAATTAACTGTGGAGGGACTGTTTATTCAGGAAGTGCTTATTTATATCTACTTCATGAAAAGTTATCAGACACAGTGAAAGCTTAAAATAGGTGTGCTTTAGCCATTGATAAGCTAGCATGATAGTATACACTTGGCATCCCACCATATAGGAGAGTGAGGCAGGAGGATAACTAGTTCTAGTCACTTCCCAGGCTATCAAGACCTCCAGCTTAGAAAATCTAAAAACTAAATTAAATAAAAATTCAAAGGTGATATTACTGGTCAGATAATACATGTAAAAAAAACTCGATAGGAATCAATGACGGGCTTATCATTTCATACATGTAGCTTGCATACAAGTTTTAATGACAGTTGTGAGACACTAAAACAGGCTAAATAAACAAAAAACTACCCCCAGTATTCCAAACAATTTAACACATATTTATAAATATATCACATTTTGTTGTAGAATAGAGAAACTTCAGCAAAGCATGCTGATCTATTTGGCTTCCTCTTTGGTAAACCATATTGTTTCATTTACCATCATATTCAGAAAGAAATGCCACTGTTCCTAGTTGACATTGGCACTATTCTATGCTGATAACAAGGAAAACAAAACAAAACAAAGCAACAACAACAAAAACAGAGCAGAGTCAAAAAATTTGTTTTTAGATCTTTCAGAGATGTGAGGCCATGGTTGGGGGGCAAACTTAGAAAACTGAGATAGGCAGGTAGAAAGTCTAAGCCTTCCTAGAGCTGAAGCCATGATCAGACTGTGGGTGGGGACAAAAGCTAAGGTAGGGCTGCCAGACTGCATAGTGTTAAGTCTGGGCAACCAGGAGTGTAAAAACTCCAGGGAACCCAGAAAATGGCTTCCTTATGTGTCTGAGTTTTATCTTAGCCAGGCTCTCACACCAAGAATCAGAGAGAAATTCCCTGTACTTTGGGCAGAGCAGGACAGGAGGAAAGGGAAGACATCAAATGCCAGGGTGCTCCATTTTACTACTACTACTAATTTATAATCTCACATATTACAGTAGACCCTCTACCCCACACTTTCCCCATCCCTGCCACTTCTTCCTCCATCTTCAGAGTTTAGGCTCTTCTGTATGAGCCTGACCAGCTGTGTTTTACTGAAGCCTAGCAATCTGGAGGAAGGGAATTACCTGCTTCATTTCATTCTTAGACTTTGTGTCACGTGAGAGGGAGAAAACCTCAAGTGCTGGTGGCACTGACAGTCCAGTGATGCAGACTTAGAAGTCACAGAACTGAGCGTGCTTCCTTCCTGCCCCTTCAGCTACATGGTAAGGGCCTGTATACCATGGCTCCATTTGCTCAGTACACTATGCCCATTTTTTTTTTTTTTGAAAAAACAAAAACCCAGAAAAGTTAACAAAAGCAGAAGTATAGTTTGAAGAGACTAATCAAAAATCAGAACTGGAGCCAATGTAACAAGAATATTGGATAATAATCAGTGCATTGTTTAAAATGATAGTTAAAATGCTGAGGGCAAACGTGTGCAGCACATAGTAATGAGTGGGTGATGTAAGCAGAGACACAAATTCTAAGAAAGACAAGGAAGGACCATGGACAAGCAGTCTAACAGAAGTGCAGTGTACCTCTGAGTTCAGCACCGTGGGCAGGGCTGAGGAAACAACCTCCGAGCTTCAGCTATGGAAGAATTTCTAAACTGAAAAGCATATGAAAAAGAAGGGACTGTAGCTTTTGAACAGAGCATTCAGGAGCATGGGCACCTCCAGGAGGTGTAATCCATGTTAGATGGTGATATAGGAAAGAAAATAAACTTGAAACAGTATTTGAGGCAACATTTCCTAAAGAATTTTACAAATGTTAGACACTGAAGTACAAGAGGGGGTGTGCTACAAGAGCCACACCAAGGACTGAAGCTTTAAAACATCAAAGTGTCTTGACAGAAGATCAAGATACAAGGTTAATGTATAAAAGTTATTTATGTACCAGCAAAGAATAAGTACAATTTAATATAAAATTATTGTTTATAGTAATATGCTAAAAATGAAATGTTTAGATAGAAATTTAACAATATCCAGTCATGGTGGTGCACACCTTTGATCCCAGCACTTGGGAGACAGAAGCAGATAGATCTGAGTTTGAGATGAACCTGGTTCACAAAGTGAGTTACTGGACAGCCAGGGTTAAAAAAAAAAAAACAAAAACAAAACAAACAAAAAACCTCAAAAAAACAAAAAGGGAAAGAAAAAGAAATCTTAACAATATATGTTCAGAGTCCATATGAAGAAAACTACAAAATTATAATATTAGGTAATTAATGTAAGGATAACTTATGGTTAGGAAGGCTAATATCAAGATACCCTTCCTTCCCTAGTTGATCTGTAGATTTAATGCAGCATCAGTTAAAACTGAGCCAGTTATTACATGGATATCGACACACTGATTCTGAAATGAATGTGGAAAGGGGAAAGGTCCAGAAGAACAAAGTGGGGGGGGGGGAGTTGCCAACTAGAATCTTGGTGTGAAGATATTGCAATCGGTATGATGTAGCATTGGCAATGGAATAGAGCAGAGAACCAAAACAATACTGAACACCTGCCAAGGCGTTAAGGCTATGCTAGAACAGATGAACCTTTGATTATAAAAGTGAAGCTCAAAAAAAAAAAAAAAAAAAAAAAAAAAAAAAAAAGAAAGAAAGAAAGAGAAGAAAAGAAAAAACCATTATGTTTACTCCTTACACACCAAGAAAACTTTGACTAATTCCAAGTTATATCCTGTTTTACATGTACTTTATGCTCATTGTAACTAGTAAGATCTTAATGCACACTATCAAACCTTAAAAAAAAAAGACCCAAGCAATGACAAAAATGTATTCGTATACTTTTATGCAAAAATACTTAAAATTTGTACATTTATCTTTGTTTTTTAAAATAAAGTTCTTCAATAAAAAAATAAAAGTGAATTTAAATGATATTAATTAAAATTAATTGAAAATGGAGCATAGATCTCAAATGCTAAATGTAGAACTATAAAGACAACAGAACCTTTATGGTCCTCTGTTGATACAGCATCAAAGGTCCTGTCAGTGACAAAGAATTGATAAGCAGGACTTGGTTAAAATGTCAGAGGTTTTCTTTGACTGGCATACAGAGAGTAAGAACATAGCACTATAGACTCAGATAAATGTTTCCAAAAGATGCCTTTGGTGACTTAATCACATACACAAAGGGGCTGGGCAGGCAGCCTAGTCATTAGTTGTAGCTGAGCTTTGCTACTTTTTGGTTCTTTTTCCCACCCTTTACCCTCGCTCCCACTCCACCCTTTATCACTAGATAGGAGAGAAAAAGGGATAGAGGGAGGAGAGAGAAATAGAGATGCCTGAATCTAAATTCTTTCCTTTTGTTTCTTCTTTGAACACAACTACTAACAAACCTCAACCATCCCCACATCTCTGGGTTCTAGCATTTATATACCCTCTGAAAAGTTCTCAGAATTCCAAATGTCACACAACCGTAGAAACCCAAGCTGCTGACGCATGGGGCAGGTCATGGTCAGCTGCCGCATATTGTCCCAGTTTAGCGGAGGCAGCAATAGCTGATGCATGAAGAACTTTTTTTATTGGATATTCTCTGTATTTACATTTCAAATGTTATCCCCTTCCCCCCACTCTCATCCCCCCTCCCCCTACACTAGTTTCCATAAAGCTACTCCCTCTCCCAACCACCCTCTCAACCTCAGTGCCTTGACATTCCCCTACACTGGGAAAATGCACCTTCACTGGACCAAAGGCCTCTTCTCCCATTGATGCCAGACAGTGCTGTCCTCTGCTACATATGCAACTGGAGCCATGGGTCTCTCCATGGGTACTCATTGGTTGGTGTGTTAGTCCCTGGGAGCTCTGGAGTGTTTGGTTGGTTGATAATGTTGTTCTTCCCATGGGGTTGCAGACCCTTTCAGCTCCTTCAGACATTTCTCTAGCTCCTTCATTGGGAAACCCATGGTTAGCTGCAAGCATCCTTAACTGTATGTGTATGACTCTGGCAGAGCCTCTGAGGAGACGTCCATATCTGGCTCCTGTCGGTAAGCACTTCTTGGCATCAGCAATAGTGCTTAGGTTTGGTGGCTGTATATGGGGTAGATCCCCAGGTGAGGATCTCAATGATCTTTTCTTCAATCCCTGCTCCTCTATTTGACCTTGTATTTTTCTCCTGTGAGTGTTTTGTTCTCCCTTCTAAAAGGACTGAGGCATTCGTATTCTGGCCTTTCTTCTTTTTGAGCTTCATAAGGTTTGTGAATTGTTTCTTGGGTATTCTGAGCATTTGGGGGGGTAGTATTCCTTTATCAGTGAGTGCATACCATGTGTGTTCTTTTGTGACTGGCTTACCTCACTCAGAATGATAGTTTCTAGTTGCATCTATTTGCCTAGGAATTTCATAAAGTCATTGTTTCTAATAGCTGAGTAGTACTCCATTGTGTAAATGTATCACAATTTCTGTATCCATTCCTCTGTTGAAGGACATCTGGGTTTTTCCAGCTTCTGGATATTATAAATAAGGCTGCTATGAACACAGGGGAACATGTGTGCTTGTCACAAGGTGGAGCGTTTTTTGGGTATATGCCCAAGAGTGGTATAAGCTGGGTCCTCAGATAGTACATGTCTAATTTTCTGAGAACTGCCAAACTGATTTCCAGAGTAGTTGTACCAGCCTGTAATCCCACCATCAGTGGAGGAGTGTTTCTCTTTCTCCACATCCTCCCCAGCATCTGCTATCACCTGAGTTTTTGATCTTAGCCATTGTAAATTTCTTTACATCTTCACCAGCATCTCACAGAGAAGTTAAGGCAGTAAAATTAGTGTGTGATATCACAATTGTGCTTGCCTGTCATTGAACATATGCCAAAACCTATAGAGTGCATACAACCTTGAGCTATGGACTTAGAAGTTTAATGTCATACTTGGCTACATGGTGAGTTCAAGGCCACCCTGAGTAAGACCCTATTTCCAAAACACAAGAAAATCCAAAAAAAAAAAAAAAAAAAAATCAAGAATTAGTATATACATGAGAGGATGGTGCAAATATATAACCATAAAGTAAAATCACTAATAAACAAGGGCATTTCATGCATATGTAAGTTACAGTGAAAACAATGGAAAATGTAATATGTTTTATTATGTAATATCTGGTATAAATATTTGAATACTTATCTTCTGCAACAGAACCCTTACACATACACCTAATCCTAGAAGTAAGTGAGCACACGTTTGCGGCAGATGCTAAGTGGAGTCCTGCGCTGTTCCTCTGGCCCTCTCATGCTGCTCTTGTTACTGTATGTCTCTCACTTGTTACTGCACAGCCTCAGTTCATAAGCATTCACCTGCAAATGATGCCTTATTTAAATTTGCTTGTTATTAATTTTTTCCTGGCTTGCTGTGTCAATTTTTTTATAATGCTGTGGTGAGACTAGAATATACCTAGAGACTGGGAATTATGGCAGATCTGGATTTCCAAGGAGAGAATAGCAATATCAACTGGGGGCGTATTAAACTTACTTGAAATGTTCTACTTACTTTAAGCTACAGGGCTCTTGAAGATCATTTCCCATGTAACTCTTACTGAGAGGAGTATATTACATTCCTCATGTGTGTTGGAGCAGATAAAAGGTTAAACATTTTCAGTCACTTCTGCACACCTTCTGACCTTTCTCTTTGAAATGAAGGCTTTCTCTGGGGTCTTATAACATAGCTGGAAAATTTGAATTTAATATTTTTATATGGAAAGGTTATTAGCATGCTGGAAACTCTGCTGGGTACCTAGAAAAACATTAGATGTAAAAGTAAATGAGGCAAACCCTTTCTGAGTTAAATACTTTTTTTTCATTCTTTTGATTCACCTTGATTTTATCATATCGGCACAGACCTAGCGTGGCACCAGCTTTTTTATTTAGGGCTCAAGAGACCTTTTTGTTGACCAATGCCCACTGTCATTCTTTTCCTGGATCAAGTCCTGTTGTTAATGGTTCTCACTGGATTCGAGGTTTTGTCCTCTCTGCCTGTCGCTGTTTGCCCACACTAGGAGACAGTGGCTAGCATATGAGGAGAGCACAGAGAGAGAGTGCATGTGAAATGAACGGCTGCAGACCTCCTAAGAAAGAGTAGCTGAGGGGTGGGGCTACAGCTCAGCAGCAGGGCACTTGCTGAGGAGCCACAGATTCTAGGCATAGTCCCAGAACTGTATTAGCTCTCAAGATTTCTCTTTACTCAGAAATAATTGAATAGTTGTACCTTAGTGAGATACTGTCTTAATAGGCACTTAATAGGCTCTCGTTTTGGCACTTCCAAGATGTGCCATGTACTTCACCATTTACTCTGCTGGCAGTGTTCTGCTTTGACTGCCATAAGCACTGACTGTTTCCAGGTCCTGTGTGTCGTGAATGACAGCGTGTCTGCTGTCTGTCACATGGCTCATATAGCTCTCAGAAGGCCCTGAGAAACCTGCTTTATTCTTTGGTCTTGCTTTTAATTCTTTCTAGGATTGTATGGTATCACAAAGCATTTCTGCTACTTAGTCCCATTATATTTTCATGATTGTTACATAATAATTATATTATCATCTCAGCATTCTCAAAATATACCTTGTTTGTTAGTCATTCTGTAGGTGCGAATACGTTATTTTTGATTAATTATTGAGACAGTGTCCCTCTAGGATGCCTGGGCTGCCCTTAACTTTGAGGCCCACCCTGCCCTTGGCTTGTGGTGCTTCACGCACTTTAGCCTCTGAGCAGCTGGGAATTCCAGGGCTGCACTACCAGGTCCAACTCATACTATGTATTTTAAAATGAGTTATATATTAACTATTATTATCCTTTTATCATACAGAATATAATGTTCATCCTGATTTTTACCAAAAATCCCCATGAATTTCACACTTCTTCCCCTTTCTTTGTGTTATGGTCATGATATGTATACCTTACTTCTGCATATATTACAAGCATAGGGCCATCTATTAATTATTTTTCTCTTTGCTTTAAACAATTATTTTTAAAATGAATTAAGAGAAATAATGATTTTTATTTTTCTCATATTTCTTACATTTTTGCTGCTTTCAATTTACTTCTGCTTAAGTTTTACCCAGGTTAAAAGCTTCATGGCCCTTTGATGAATTCTCACAAGAGATTCTGAACCTTTTGTATGACTGTTCTATATGATCTTGTACTGTCCACCTTAGATTCCCCGTCAGTTTTGTTTTCTAGCCAGGGTTGCTGTTCCATACATTTCCAGTATCTCCTGGCTAGCACCGCTACACGGACAGGCAGACCCTGCCGCTGCACACGGCTAAAGGGACAGGCAGGCCCTGCCGCTGCACACGGCTACACGAACAGGCCGCTGCACACAGCTACACGGACAGGCAGACCCTGCCGCTGCACACGGCTACACGAACAGGCAGGCCCTGTCGCTGCACACGGCTACACGGACAGGCAGGCCCTGCCGCTGCACACGGCTACACGGACAGGCAGGCCCTGCCGCTGCACACTGTAGCAGCTGAGGCAGCTAGGCTTGTGATCTGTATTGAAGGACAGCAGGGCCGGATGGAGCTGTGCTGTTGCATCTCACCATGTGTCCTGCAGTTTCTTCACAGGGTACCCTCGTGGCATCTTTCAGCTGGCACTCCCGAGTGAACACATTGAAACCGAGGTGTCTGCATTCTAAACAGAAACATTGGAAGCCACAGTTGTCATTTTTATACTCATTTAGTCATAGGTCTACATTTATTCAAAACAAAATACTTTCCCTTTAAAACTTGGGCACCAGTACTTTTTGAGTGTGTGCGAGCATGCGTTCCTGTAGTGTGCTGGGAGGCTGGGGTAACAAGTGTTCTCCTTTCCCTCTCTGCCTTTTTCCTTGAAACAGTGTTTTACTGAACCTGATGATCAGCAAGTCTCAGCCATCTCCTTGCCCCTATCCTTCCTCCTGCCAAGTGCTAGGGGCCAGAGACTTGCAGGGCTACACCTGCCCTTTACCAGGGTGCTGAAAATTGAACTCAGGACTGCATGTGTGCATGAAGAGTTCTAAATGACTGAGCTATCTCCCCAGCCCAACATTGCTTTAGAAGTAGCCATTAAGACAGTGTGCTGGTCAGAAATCCCTGTAGTCCAGTGCACTCTTTCTTGGCTACCTAATGCTGGAAGCCACCATATCCAATGAGTCTGGTTAAGATGAACTCGGGTGGCAACTGCAGGTCTCACTCAGGTTGGTCAGAGAAGGAAGCAGGCTGTGCAAAAGGCTGGAGAGAAAGAGAGACATGAGACTCTAGTGACTTCTCTGAGCAGTCATGGAGTACAGTGAAGTGTTAGAACAAGAGACACTTGGTGTCTCTTTGCACCTGCCTGTCTTTCTGCCTTGCACTAAGGGCCTTGTGTACGGATGTGTCAGTTGCCTGTTTCATTGATCCTGAGGCCGGGTCACTGTGAGGATGAAGTGGAGATTCAGTACTCCTTCATTACTACTGTCCCCCACCAGACACTGGACTGTAGTCCATTCTTTCTTGCCTACAGATAGCTGGAAGGGTATTTGGAGACTACAGCTGTTTCCTTCAGCCTATCCAGACACCAAAATTTGAATAAAATAATAGCGTTATTTCCTAATAATGTAATTATTAGATTGAGACGAACCCCTATTCTGGCAGCCGGGTCATTACTGATAATTTGTGATCTGGTATCCTTGCTCTTGGCCTTTCATAGTTTACCTCAGAACGACCTGGATTCTCTTCATGGTTTGTTTTTGCTATGCAGTTCTGACTAGTGTGGGACTCACTGTACATCAGGTTGATCTTGAACTTGTGCTAATCCTCCCGCTTCCACCTCCTAAGTGCTGGCATTGCAGGCGTGCAGCACCATACACCAGTACCACGTCTGGCTAACGCTTGTTTTTTAAACACTGTTTTCATATATATAAAAAACTGAATTCTCTAAAGCTATACTTTTTAAGTGATTTGGATTTAAGAGTATTATTCTATAAGAGGTAACCAAGTGAATGCTTGCTTTTATTAAGTAGAAAGCAACTTGAAAGGTAGAAAAGGGAAAGCCATGACACTCCATGTCACTTAAGAACGACAGTGTCAGGAAGTGCTATGACTGTTGTTCCTGTGTTGGAATCCCTCGGTAATCCGTGTTTTCTGCCTTATGTTTTGTATATTGCTACAGCTAAAGAAGTAAACAGGTCATGGCACGTTTAACAAAAAGACGACAGGCGGACACAAAAGCTATCCAGCATCTTTGGGCAGCCATTGAAATTATCAGGAATCAGAAGCAGATTGCCAACATTGACCGTATTACAAAGTAAGTAACTTTAAACAAAAGCACCACTGTAAAGTGCCCGTATGCATTATCTCCTGTGCAGTTCATACAAGGACCTGAAGTGACTGTTGCCCTGCAGAAGACTACAGAAAAGGAAAAGCCACAGAAACACATATGGACAATTTGTATCTAGAAGCCTTGTAAATGAATGCTAGATAAGTAAAGATCAGTACGTTCTGTTTATAGTAGATTTTCAATTATAAATTTTCCACTAAGAAACTTTTATTTAAAAGGCTTATTAGTCATTGGTTTTATTATTTTTCTTTTATTGGATATTTTTGTCATTTGCTTTCTTGTAGTGAAGCTGTCTAAACAAAAGCTATTGCCCATGGCTTGCCTCAATGGAGATGAACAGGCTTCATGTAGTAAATAACATTTTGAGTACTTTATAACCACTAGAAGAAATGAGATTGAATATACATTCAGCTTAAAAAGAACATTCCCCTTCCTTCTCTCTTTAGCTTTCAGTGCTATTTGTCTTAGTAGACAAAGATTCAGTATAGAAAAACAACACCTTTTTTGCTTATTTTGTACTATGAAGGCAGTTAGGAATTTGATTTTTATTTCTCTGGGTGCTTTTTAAAAATAAAGCTAATGTAACATTTTTAACAGCTTACATGATTTTTTTTTTTGTTAATTTGAATAGAATTTTTTTATTCTTATCCTGTCCTACATTTGTTAGATAGTCTCTAAAAATTAAAAGTAGGAGATTTATAAAAGCTGACTTACAGCTTTTGAAACTACTGTTGATGGTAATGGAGTTGAACCCTGTGCATTCTTACCATTGTCCCCATATCTTCAGATGATGAGGCTACCTGAGAAGGTGGAACTAGAAAATAGGAAGCCAACTGCAGCCCTGCCTCCTGTGGGCTAAAGAAAGGAAACAGTGCCCCCAAATGCTTTAATTATTACTTAATGTGTACTTTATTTTTAAAAAGCATGCATGCTGAGAGGTGATAATTAAGTACAGACTAGGGGGGCACTGATACAAATAGTTTTCCAAACCTCAGGCTGAGGATAAGATTTGTAAAAGCTACAGCTGAAATTTTTATAGTAGAACATTGGAAACCGTAAAAAATAAGATTCGTTATTTGTATCAAAAATTTAAAGCATTCCTAAGCATGTACATTTGAATCATTTGAGTTGCTCATTTGGCTACTTCTCTTTTCCTTTGGGGTCTTTCTCGGGCAGCCCAGGCACGTGCTAAGCACCCGAGGAGTGTCAGGAGTGCTACTGATAGGCTGGTGACCTGGTGATGTAGGAGGAAGAGGGCTCACCCTGTAGCAGTTGTGATGAATCTATTGGCTACTTACCACCGACGTGTGCATGATTAGCACAACTGAAACTAGTGAGCACCACAGAGACAGTCATTGGGACCATACACGCCTCCTTTTGATCATGGATCATTACGAGATTTGACTTTTCTTCTTTCTTCAACAATATAACTTTGAATAGTGACCTAAGCCATATTTTCTTTTTTCTTAAGCTCTATAATTCTTAAATGTGGATAAACTTGTTGACCTACCACATGGTCATGAATTTTAAGTCCCCTCTTAAAAATCCATGGAAGCAGAGGACTGTCCAGGAAATGTCCAACCCAGTATCTTGCTTCTTGGTTGATGTCACTTCCCTGATATCCCACTGCCTGAGGTTGACTAAGAAGCAGCTCTGCTAGTGATAGAAAGTAGGTCTACTCTGAGATCTGGAATTCCTGCTCTGCACTGTTAGAAGGTCAGGAATCGAGGTGGTCCTCTGCATTCATGTCAGAACACATGTCAGAGCACAGGTACCTTTAAACTTTAAAAACAGCTTGTTACCCAGTCCCCTAGGTCAGTTCTTGTTAAGACCTTGTTTGCTAACTCTGCTGGCTGGTGAGCAGCCCCATTGTTAAAAGTTAGGTAAAGTCATGCATGAAGTGTTCTCTGGCCTCTGACGTTACTGGGGTATAGCCTGGTATATCCTTAAGTATCTTATCTAACTCTATGTAATGGTTCTGCCTGTATCTTATTTTTATTATTTTAATCTATAAATTTCACAGCCATCTCTTTACTGTTGTTCTCCTTTGGGCGTTTTACTGAGGAAACTGGGTTGTCTGTTCTGTGGTTCTTATGCCTTGTTCAGGCCGATCTATCACTGTGCTCTGATAACTCAAGTGTGACCCCAGTCTCTGAATTCATGGGACTGTGGCTGTGAGCAGGCTGTGTATATGGAACTGTGCTCTACTGTGGGGGGAACATGTTAACTAAGAGATTTAACTTCTGAGGTATTTATAGCCATTCATGCTAGATCTGAGTAGTAGTTCATTTCATCTTTGTGCTTCTAGCTAGAGTGCTTTCCTGGGGATCAGCTGCTCTGATCCACCATGTGGCTGTGTATATGGTTCACAGCGGAAAAGGATGCTTCCTTTTTCCACCTTTTAAAATGTCACTCTTACTTGATGACTGCGGGCTTCCTAAGTACCATTGGAATTTATATTACAAATATGTTTAGCATGCTTCCATCCACATCATGTATCTTGACTTCCAGGAACATATGCACACATGTATGGAATTCACACACCAAGTATGTTTAACATGCTTCCATCCATGTCATGTGTCATGTACTTCCACGTACACATGCACACACTCTATTGCTTATTTTTATTTAGTGTGTTGAATTTGTTTCCCTGCACTGTATCTGGGATTTCTCTGTTCATTTTATTTTAGCTTTGATATTTTTCTGCTTTGCAACTTGTTCATCAGTGGTGTGGTCTGCTCTGTGCTTCTGCCCTGTGCACGCCTTCAGGCTCTGACTTTATGTCTCGGGTTTTCATTCTTCTTGTTTTGTTTCGACTTCTCTTTGCAATGCTGATCCTTGAACTCGGGCCTTACTGTTACTGTTACTGCTACTGCCACTGCTATTGCTCCTCCTCCTCCTCCCCCCCTCCTTCTTCTTTTATTTTTATTATCTTTAATATTTATTTTTTTTGCAGTTCAGTCATTATCCCCACCCCCCGTCTGCCTCCTGACTGTTCCTCAACCCATACTTCCTCTCCCAACTCCAATAGGATGTCCCTACCCTCCAACCCCCACCCTACCAGACCTCCCCATTCCCTGGAGCCTCAAGTCTCTCGAGGGTTAGGTGGCATCTTCTCTCACTGAGCCAGGCAGTCCTCTGCTGTACAGGTGTTGGGGCCTCATATCGGCTAGTGTATGCTGCCTGGCTGGTGGCCCAGTGTCTGCGAGATCTAGGGGGTCCAGGTTAGTTGAGACTGCTGGTCTTCCCATAAGGTAGCCCTCCTCAACTTCTTTCAGCCTTTCCTTAATTCAACCACATGGGTCCTCTGACTTCTATTGGTTGGGTGTAAGTATCTGTGTCTGGCTCTTTCAGCTGCTTGTCGGCCCTCTCAGAGGCAGCCATGCTAGGCTTCTGTCTGTAAGCACACCATAGCATCAGTAATAGTGTCAGGCCTTGGAGCCTCCCCATGAGATGGAGCTCAAGATGGCTCGGTCACTGGGCCTCCTTTCCCTCAGTCTCTTCTCCATTTTTTTGTCCCTGCAGTTCTTTCGGACAGGAACAATTCTGGGCCAGAGTTTTTGACTGTGGGATGGAAACCCCATCCCTCCACTTGATGCCCTGTCTTTCTACTGGAGGTGGAATCTACAAGATCCCTCTCCCACAGTTGGGCATTTCATCTAAGGTCCCTCCCCCCTTTTTTTTGAGAGTCTCTCACCTCCAGGTCTCTGGTATATTCTAGAGGGTCCTTCCACCCCCACCTCCCACTTCCTACCTCCTGAGGTTACCTGTGTCCATTCATTCTGCTGCCCCTCAGGCTTCACTCCTGTTCCTGCACCCTCATACCTGATCATGTTCCCCCTTTTCTTCCCCTCCCCTCTCACACCCAAGTCCCTCTCCCCCTCTGCCATACCCCCCACGATTGCTTTCCTCTCCCTTCCCAGTGGGATTGAGGCATCCTCACTTGGGGCTTTTCTTAATTGACTTTAAGTTAGGGTCTACATTTGAGGTTTATTTACTTCTGACTTATAGTTCTGTAGTTCACAGTCTTCTTGTCTTACCTTGCATTTAAAATAGTGGACTATGGTTTTCTTAATTTGCACACAGATCCTGAGTGTATTCACCTCTTCAGCCACAGTACTCCATTTGGATTTGAAATCACCTTTTGAATTTGCACTAGATTTATGTGTCTAAAATTCCTTTTTGTGACATGTTTTAATTGCCAGAAATATGGCCTTATGTTTTCTTAGGTTTAACTCTTGCCCCACACCACAAACTGCCCTGTCATGCAGAAAGTCTTTTTCCCTGACTCCATGGGTGTTGGTATTTTAATTCCCAGCATTCCACTCGACATGCAGCTTTTTACTGGAAGGGAGAGTTAGCTACCATACCTGAGCATCTATAGTGCATATTAATCTCCTCTCCTGTGAGTGTATGAAACTCCACCTGGTTGTCATGGCTCTTCTGAGATTGCCCTGGGCTTTGGCTTTGTACTGAGAAGTTATTGGCTTATTCTTAAAAAAAGATTTATTTATCTTTATTTGTGTTTATGAGTTTTTGTTTGTGTATGCCTAGTCCTTGTGGAGGCCACAAGAGGGCTCAGATTCCTTGAATACTTAAAATGGCCTATGGATGCTGAGACCTAAACCCATGTACTCTACAAGAGCTATTAACCACTGAGCCATCCTTCCAGTCCCCTCCTTTGTTGGTGAGGCCTTCAGAGCAGGCAGTGTCAAATGTGGTGGTAACTCTGGGAAGTTTGTCCTCACCTGCTTAGGGCAGAATCTGCCTCAGAAATTGAAACGGACTCCTCAATAAAGACCCTTAAGGTCTAATCTCAAGTAAAATGTGACCTGTCAATAAAACCATTTTGCATTTTTAGGAACTGATGTTTAGTTATCATAAAATTCATATGACTCATCATTTCATTATAAAGACTAGTTAGTTTAGGATAATTTGTGAGGATGGCCAGAAATTCAGCTCTTTGCCTGCAGTGTCTGTAAGTGCAGGAGACAATAGGATGTGCACACACCTTTCTGTGGTTTGGTTGGGTGGTTTTATAGCAAAGCTTGGAAATATTTGGCCTCAAATATTCATCTTCAATATGTATCTTGAACATTTTCATGTGTTTAAGCTATTAGTTCCTATACATTAGATTTAAATCAAGGCACAAAGGATGAGGAATCCTATGAATAGAATCAGGCATAGAAGTGGAGCTAGAATTTCTGAACCTGGTGGTTCCTATCTTGTTGCTTCTGAGTCTTTAAATGATTAAAACACTGCAGGAAAGATAAGGTACACAGGTCATCTTCTTTTCCTCCTTTATCCAGACAGAGCACTCATATCTGCCTTAGATGGCTATAACAGTCTTAGAGGGCCATAATTATTCTCGGTAGTTATTAAAAGATGGTTTAAACACATGCTGATGAAGTTAGTATGGATTACTCTTATCTTCACTAGCATTGCTGGCTAGGCAGGATGCTTTAAACAGGAACATTTTACTTTGTACTGCCTGCTGGAGAGACAGCTAAAGCAATTACTGCCAGGTTTCTTCCCTGCCCTGAGCACTTGGCTCTGCATTCCTAAGGCCGTTTGGATTGGTAACCTTGTCCTACTCGAGTTCACAATTGATTACATGTATTGCTTATTTTAAGGTCAAATCCCAGTTAGAAAGTAACCTCTGACACCTTGTGATATGTTTGGCATTGACTTTTCTGAGTTTTCTTAGACTTACCTAGACCTGGACTGTGAGTCCTCTTTGTGCCTAGGCAGCCTGTGGAGGTAAAGCAGAAACATATTGCTCACTTGATAGAAACTCTGACACCCGTTTGTATGTGAAATTATGCCATGTGTCTCTTTGTGAGATTCTGTTCCCTCAGGATTATCAGAGAGGAGGAGGATGACTATTGACTCAGTGAGCTTAAGTAAGTATGCTAAAGCATGTTAGCTTTAGCAGGGTCCACACTCACTGTCCTCATGGTGTCACTTCTGCATCCTCATTCTAGTTTTCACGGCCTGTCTCTGAGAGACTTGTAGGCACACTTTATCACTGCTACAATTACGGCCTCACGCCACAGTGGGCTCTCACAGGCTGTTTCTCAGTTCTGTGGTCACAGTTGCTTCTTTCAGAGGGCAGATTTTCAGACACTCCTCTTGCCTTAGAAGCTTGTCTGTTTGCAAGAGTTTGACATTTCTTTTCGTGTTTGAATTTAAAAACAAGGCACCTGAGAGCACAATTCACCACTAAGGAATAAAGCAGCAGTATCAAGTATGGGGATAGGTGTGACAGAGTTCAGCTTGCTCCCATGGAATAGAGTGTAGTGACTTATAATACTGCCGACTTCAGTATTTTGAGGGAAAGTTGCAGAGAGAGTTTGGAAGGCCTTGAGGAGGGAGAGTCAAAGCACAGATTGTGGATCATGGGAAGTGTTTGTAGTATTTGAAGTGAGATGGCAGAAAGGGTCGGGTTAGGAGCGTGTTTAATGTCTGTACTGCGTTATTTAACTAGTATCTAGAGAGGAATATAGCAGGGGCTTTAAAGTACAGACAGGATTAAAATAAAGCACATTCGTTCTCTCACTTCAAGCTAGGTCAAGTGATTCCCTGTGTACATGCTGCTCTGCAGTTGCTTTCCATTTTCCTGCCTGTGCTGTGTCCTCCTGCCCCATCTCTGCCCCTTGCTGTTACTGTTAGTGCCAGTGACACCTTTCTGATGTGGCACTAACCATCAGTGTGCCTTGTTCTTGCTGATCTTTTTCTTGTGGCTCATGGAGTCCATGTGCAGTGTGCCTTACCCAGTGGCTCCACTGTCACAGGATTTGTCTGCGTGGCTCTCTGCCTTACTTCCTGCTGCCCCATTCCCACTGCACTCTTACAAGCCCTGAGCTCTCTATAGGCCTGGTCACTCCTCTTGATTCCCATAGTACATAACACCCAGGGCTCTTCTCAGTTAGACCATCGTGTCTGCTTTTGCGTGTAGCCTCTTCCTACTTGGTATTTCATCAGAAGAGAACATTTTGTATTTTCTTGCTATTCATGATCAAAGTCATCAGATGAATCCTTCTAAAATCCACCACACACAGTCTTCAAGATCCTGGTTTTGGTATAGCCAACATCTATTTTCATAGTCATGTCTTTAAGTTCATTTTTACCATTTCTTAAAAGTTTTTACAAATATTTGCTGACTATGGGTATCTTAAAATATATCACTCACACTGACGTGAGTAGGGAGTACAGCAGTAGAGAGCTCAGTGGTACAGTGGTTGTCTAGTATGATAAAACCCTGGGTACTATCTCCAGCACTGCATGTCCACACACACACACACACACACACACACACACACACACACACACACACCTTTATTGCTGATAAGTACAGTGAGGCTTAGGATCATGAAACATTGTATAACATTGTGGCAGCTCTTGGGCTTAAATCAGAAGTCTGGTGCTCTCTCCTCATTCTCCACTGGCATTGCTAATGTCTCCACTGGGTGGATGGCCTTTTCTAGCTTTTATTTCCTTCTATCATTTGTTCAACTTTTTACCAAGATGGCTTCAGACTCACAGAGATTCATGAGATTCTGCCTCCTACACCCTAAAGTGGAAGGTGTATTCCACACTACCAAACTGCCTCGTATAGTTCTTAATTAGTGTGGTTGGATCCAATCTTTTCCTTGACATTGTGTGCTCTTGAAATATTTAAAATTTTCTTTTATTCACCAAGAATGACAATTCAGGACTGTAATCTCAGTATTCAAGAGACTGAGGCAGGTGGATTGCCTTGAGTTTGATGTCATCCTAGGCCAAAGAGTGAGATCCTGTCTCGACAAAAACCAAAAATCCAAAAACCACCACCTCAATGAAAGAAGAAATAAATAAATAAGAAAAAACCCTTCTTTTTCTTGTTTTATGAAAGATTTGTTTGTAATGATGAGCATGTACACGGGTGTGCACATGAGTAGATGCCTGCAGAGGATAGAAGAGGATGTCAGATCCTGTGGAACTAGAGTCCAGTCAGTTGGTATCCACTTAGTGTGGGCGCTGGCATGTGAACTCAGGTCCTCTGGAAGAACATTTCATGCCTCTAACCATTAAGCCAACTCTTCAGCTCATAATTCTTTTTCTCAAGATATCTACAAGAATACTCTCTACAGTTTGTTTTACAAACATAACAGCTGTACTTCTCCCAGTTCAGTCTTGGTCCATCTGTTCTCTGTGGCCATTCAGAATATCTAGTTTTATTTCTCTCTGTAATTCTTCCCTTCGTTAGATCTAGACACACTGTTAAAAGAAAAGAAAAAACTAAAACAAAACTCTTTAAAAAAAAAAAAACAAACTGTAAAACTGCTGAAAAGGGGGAGGAAGGATTGTGGGAAGCAGATGGGTCAAGAATACTACAAGAAAACCCACAGAATCAATTAACCTTAGCCCATAGGAGCTCACCGAGACTGAACCAACAACCAGGGAGCCTGCATGCATGGGTCTCACCTAGGCCTTTTGTATGCACTTTATAGTTGTGTGGATTGGTATTTTTGTGAGACTCCTAACAAATGTAGTAAATGAGATCAAGAAGAAACTTATAGATAATTTAAACAGAAGGCCTTGCTTTATTTATTTTTTTATCAATAGACAAGAAATATATGACTTTGCTGTGACCATTTTTTATAAGTGAGATAAAAATTCAAATTGTCAAACTACATAATTTTAAGCCTTTTAATTTTAAAAATGAAAAAAATATACTCACTTTGTGTATGTGCATGCAAGCATATATGCATTTACATGCCATGTAAAGGTCATATTAAGGTCAGAGGACAACTTGGGGCAGTTGGTTCGAAGTCTCTTTGAGAAACCTGATGGCAGCCTGTGCTGGCTGAACATGGGGAGTACTGAGCTAAGATGTTGATCCAGATTGTCCAGCATATGCTTGGAATAAAGTGTTATGTGGCCACCAGAATGGAGACTATTCTCAAGCCTTAGAACCTACAATCAGAGTGAAGCTGTTCACAAAGGGATGCACCCGTGGATTAGCGTGTTGATGGGCAGCCAGTCTCCCTTGGGTGAAAGCATTGTTATCATCTCTGCTCTGTTCTCAGTACTTCATGGAGCTGTGGTGCAGCTCTTGAGCTTGCATCACTATTGGGTTCATAAGTCTCAGGGAAAATGCTTCTTGTAATTTCTTACTTTTTAAAGGTGATAAGCATTTTCTGTTACGATTAACTGTATATGTTTGTTTGGTTTTTCTTGTGGGGATGGAGAATTGGCTTCCACATGCAGAATTGACTCAGGGGAGATGGACCATCTTAACCATTTTACAGCTTGTTTTAATGCATTGGCACAAGCAGTATCCCAGGGCTCCAAACAGTGGTAGAAAGGTGAAAAAGGGCACTAAGTTCAAAGAAATTGAACATACTTTTTAAATAGGTGAACACTTTACACTGTTTGATGACTCGATTCTGAGTCAATTGCAGTAGACTAGAAGGTCTCAAACTGTTCCTGACACCTCCTAGAGCATCAGCTGTCTTCTTGGCTCATTGAGCTCTTTTGAAGCAGGTTTCCTTCGGGTGCACATGCTCAAGCCTGCACACTCCTCTGCATAGTAACTGCGTGTTCTGGCCCAGTTCTTGGTATTTCCTTTCCTTTTTAAGAGAAGTGAGAATCAGTCACTTGAGTTAGCTTTTACGGAACAGTAGGGAAAGGGTGGGCATAGAGAGCTGCTAACTAAAGATGTCGCAGCCACTGAGTAAAAAGTAGAGGTGTTTCAGCCCATGCTCCAAATCAGGCTGAGGACACAGCCCTTCAGAAAATCCATTTTCAAGGATACAAATGTGTCAAGAAATAAATGCAACAATGTTCTAACTTGGCTGTGTGGGACGGGAAAAGGAAAGTCCTGAGGAAGACGTTTTTCTAGCTGGCCTCACATAGCCACTTTGCCAGTAGCCATCTTCCAGCATCTTATAGAGCCATGGATAGTTAAGAATTCCCTGGACAAAACTAAAATGAGGCATTATTGCTACCTGAGATGGATATTTTACAGAAGTCCTAAATGACTTCTGTAAAATGCTCAGGCAGAGGAATTTAAGAAAAACAAACCTGGGAAGTAAGGCAGTTGCGCAGTGTGCACCATAAACACGAGCCAAATGGTACATAGTATGTAAGTCAGTCTCCCGCTCTCTGATGGCCAGCATGATGACATCAGTGGAGAATTCCATATGTGATCCCATGAGGTGGCTCTGTGCAGAACACAGGTACACTAATTGCAAATAGTAGTACATATATTTACCTTCAGATTTATGTGCAAAAGTAAAGCTTGTTCAGGCTGGGTACCATACCCAAGGACTCATGTATGTTCAAATATTTTAAAGTATGGAAAAATGACAAATCTGAATGATTTCTGGTCCTAAGAAGTTTATAAAGGGAGGTGTGCATGTGTGTGCTGGGGTTCCTAGAACTATGTAGAACTTACTGGGTCCTTAGGATATGCATTGCTTCCCAGCTTGTCTGTTACATTTGACTTAGGTCACTGTGCTCCCCTGCCCCATGTGGAAATGGCTAGTTTGTGTATCTCAGGCTTTGTCGTGTGCTTAAAAGGCATTTGCTCACTAGTGTAAGGATGAGTCCAGTGTCTCCCTTCAGATGCTTTTTGCCTTTGTTTCTGACATTTAAACCTCATATGTGTACAAGAGCGCAGATGTCCTTCGAGGCCAGAAAAGACTTGGATCCCCTGGAACCTTAGTTGCAGGTGGTTCTGATCCGCCATGGGGGTGCCAAGAATTAAGTGGGGGTTCTCTGCAGGCATCATGAGCTCTTAACTACTGCACCAGCCCTCCAGACCCTGTATTCTTAATGACTTCTTTATATTAAATTTTCATGGTGTTTGCTTTCGATATTTGAATTGTATAAATGTAGTAACATTCACAAACATTTAGTGTTAGACTTTATATTCAGATATCTTTTGTGAAATTGTGCAATGGCTTTCCTTTGATATATACTAGTTTTTATTTGTTATGTTATTTTGTATGGTTTTAAAATTCTTATATATTAGTACCTTTGATTATTATGGGCTAGAAGAGAATTTGATTCCTGAAAGTGAAGCAAAAACCCAGCCTCTGACCATGCCCCGCCTGAGGCACTGTATCTCTGAGGAAGCTGTGTGACCACCTTTTCTTTATATCTTTGGAAACTGAAAATTTTTATTTATCAGAGAATCAGATTTTGATCACTTATGTTGCTTTACAAGAACGTATCATCTATATTTTGTGCAGACATGATTAAAATAGCAACTCAGTACTGTTGTGGCTTCCTTTTTGCATCTGTCTGTGCTCTAGGGAGGTCTGGTTTGCATGGTTCTACTTCAAGTCTTCACTGTGCCTGTGCATATGCTGTTAGTTATTAGGGTTTTTTACTCTCTGTCAGTACCGTACCAGACAGTGTGTGGATTTTCTACATTTAATGTGTAAAGTATATTTTTGTGGCTCTCCTACGTTGTATTTGGTCCTGTATGCTGTCCCGTCCTCTGTCCCCACCCACCCTCTCCCAGGTCTCTGGCTTGTGCTTTTCATGCTTTTTCCAGCCTCCGCATTGCTTGTTTGTCATCTTGTCACATCTAATGTACTTTACATTTTTGTTGATTCTTTTGTTTTTGTGTTTTACTGTTTGTGGTGTTTTGTGTGATAATTTTACAACTTCTTGTTCTAAGTTATTTATAAATTTAAATAATTTCTGAAGTAGCTTCCAAAGCTTGTGACTGAAAATGTGGAGAATTGGTGTGCCTGCGCTCATCTTCCTCCCTTTCTGCTCTGTTCTCCAATCATAATCTCTACATTCCTTCCCATCTTAGTCCTTCAGTTAACTGTCTGACAGAACAGTAGCCATCCTCCACAACTGAAAACTCAGGGCTCAGGAGGACCCTTGGCTGAACATTCTTCAGAAAAAGGACAAAATTTTCACTTTTGAATCAAGAAGGTCCTTAAATGATAGATTTTTATTTTCCATTTTTAATAACCAGATAACATTTTCTGTTCTGTTTCATCTCCTTGAAGTCATTGTATTACTTTCTTTTCTTATATGGGCAATTCCTCAGGAAGAGTGTGAGCCAGTCTGATTTGTCTTATCATTTTATTTATTTATTTATTTATTTATTTATTTATTTATTTATTTGGTGTTGGTGGTTTGAGGCAAAGTCTCATTTGTACCCTAGCTAGCCTTAAACTTGCTACGGAGGCTTTGTGGTCTAACCTGTCCTTACAGGCACACATTCCCATGCCTGGCTTTATGGTCTGCTTCTATTTGGATTGACAAAGGGCCCACTGAAGACCATTAGTTCACAGAAAAACAAAATGTTGAGGTTTTCTGGATTTTTGTTCTTGTTATTTTGTTTTAAATGATTGTAAATAGAAGAAATATATAGATTTGTTTAAAATAAAATAAAATCAGTAATAAAGCTTAAACTAGATGAAGTACAAATGGATATAAGCAAATTGTGAAATGGAGGGAGGGTAGCTGGTGAACACCATATAGCTGGTGAACACCATATAGCTGATGAACACCATGTAGCTGGTGAACACAATGTAACTAGTGAACACAATGTAGCTGGTGAACACAATGTAACTAGTGAACACAATGTAGCTGGTGAACACAATGTAACTGGTGAATACAATGTAGCTGTTGTACACAATGTAGCTGGTGAACACAATGTAGCTGGTGTAGACAATGTAGCTGGTCAACACAGAATTTTCTGTTTTGTTTTTTGTTTTTTTTTGTTTTTGTTTTTGTTTTTTGTTTTTTGTGGTTCAGTAAGTTTTGGAACTTTCCACTTATTTTTTATTTTTAAAAAATACCATAAATATGTAATCAATGAACACTAGTATGTACATTTTGCCTTTCTGATGATGATGTGTTTTCATGTTTTACTTATTTAATAACAATTTACATAATTCCATGTATTCATTAGTTTCATATGCTCATCAGTACTCCTGAGTTTTGAATACAAGCACTTCTAAAGATTTAAAGGGTTCTAAAGTCATAGATTGAGGATTGTGAAGTCTACCTTTAGAGTCTTCAGGGTCAAGGGAGTAATGCTAAAATTAAATTGCTTGTTCAATTCAGTCTGTTCAGTGCTCTGTATTTGCTAGTGGGACTATTTTAAACCTATATTGCTCCAAACATACAGGTTTAAAATAGCACCATGTGTTTCTTAGTGAGCAAGTCTGAAAGGATCAATATATTGTTAGATTGCCCTATCTTGTGTGAAAGTGATTTGATTTTTTTTTTTAGTTCCCTTACTTTATAATTGTGTTTATAGCTTTAAAAAGCTGTTTATGTCTTTAAAAAATGTTTTATGTCTTTAAAACTGTTTAAAATGTGAACCTCTACTCAGAACATTGCAAATGGCTAAGGACACAACACAAGTACTGCAACATAAAAGAACTCATGCCATAAGTACTTTGTTGTTGTGATATGCCTTTGATTTAATTTGGGGCACATTCAGAAGGAAATTTTGTGTTGTGATAATCTTTGAAGAGTTGAAAATAAAATCTTTCTCTGATTTATCATTTTTCATGGAAAAAAATAGCATCATAGAGTTGAGGACTTGGACATGTTTGTCTCCCTTTGTTTCTTCCATAAATGTGAGCCATAATAAAAGAAGAACAAAAGGGCCTTCCATTTCTTGATTTTCCTCCCTTTTAGTTGTCATTGCTGAGAAATTCCTAACTCTGTGTTTCCTCCATGTTCAGGTATATGTCCCGAGTCCACGGGATGCATCCCAAAGAGACCACGCGGCAGCTGAGCTTAGCCGTAAAAGACGGTCTCGTTGTCGAGACTCTGACAGTGGGCTGCAAAGGCTCCAAAGCTGGCATTGAACAGGAAGGATATTGGTTACCAGGAGATGAGATTGTAAGTATATTTTATTTGATCAATTTAGAAATTGGCACTTGAGGTTTTTTAAGTATTAATATAATCTATAGAAATTCAATGTTAGAAATTTAATAATTCTTAACATTTTTTATTAACATTAAAACTCTATATTGATAGCTTGCTCCCTTGTGATTCCTAGGAGAAAACTAACTTTTACAAAAATCTTACTTTTCTGTCTGTCATCTTGCATTTAAAAAAAATAAAATTAAGCTTGGGCAGTAGTGGCGCACACCTGAGAGGCAGAGACAAGTGGATCTTTGTGAGTTCAAGCTTATCCTGATCTACAGAGCTAGTCCTAGGACTGCAAGACTTCACAGAGAAACCTTGTCTCAAAAACAAAACTAAGTTGAGTTAATGTAAATGCTCTTATAAATCATGGGCTTTTCTGTACTTTGTTCAGCTAATATTAGTTAAACGGTATTCAGTGCAGGACAGGTTTACACTGCCTAGGCTGACAGAAAGGGACAGGCTGCCTACTTAGGGCCATCTCCCTTGGATGGCATCAAGTCCTGCGTCAGGCTTGAGGCAGAGTTTTCATCCACAATGCAAATGTCCCAGATGCTAGAGTGACTGGCCATGGTCCACAGTGGCCAGTGACTTCTGGCCGCACTGGGTTCTGAGCACCTATCAACCAGGATGAAGAGAAGGCTGCTTCTTTCTGCACCTTCAGCTGGCTTCAGCTGTGACTGCCCCTAAGGGTGCTTCAGTCTTCTTACCTCCAGGACAGGGTTTTATGGGGAAGGACACAGACAGAGGCACTGCGTTCTTACACAAACATTGATTTCATATGTAGTATTTCTATCTCCTTATTGCATTGTTTGATACTCTGACTAATTAGAAAAGCTTTCATTACTATAATAAACATCTTTTATGATAGTAGGCTTTGGGGATTTGGGGATATAATTTCTCTAAAAATTTAAAATAAAAAAAAAAAACCTCAAAATCGTAAAAAATGGTTCATTGTGGCAAAATATCCTGAAAGATTTTACTTCATTCATTTTCTAGTAACATGACAGACAAGCCCATAGCTTCAGTAAGACTGACTGTAGAACCACCTCCAAGTGTATCTGATAATTCCACATGTAGGAAGTTGTTCAGACCTAAAAGTTCTGTCAATTTTATTTATAAGTCGGAGCCTCATAAAAGAAACCCATGTTTCTGCAAACAGAAAACATGGAAGAAAATGACTTGTGTCAGGAGAATTTAGTTTGTGACCTGGAAATACTCCTGGGAGGAAATGGACTGTTCTCATCAGAGCAGTCTCCTGGCAAGCCAGTCCCTGCTGCAGCTGGCAGCCTTGTAGGAGGTTCCACCGCTACTCAAGGTAGAGCAAAGGTCAGAACTAAGGCAGTGTGATTTCGGACAGTTAGACAGGATGGAGTACTCTGTCCCAAGCACTGGGCACTGAGATCCACAAAACTGTGGAGAATGCCTGATGTGGGAATGCGACTGGAAACTGAGCTTACTCTGCACTCTTGGGGTGTGGGTCATGTGTATATATTTCTCCTTTAAGATGTGTATGTGTGTTCGTGTGTGATATATACTTTTTTTCTTCCCCAGACTGAAATTTCTTTAATTCATCAAGCAGTTAATTAGTGTCTTATATGTTCCCCACAGCTTTAGGTTCTATATTCTTTTTTATTTTTTTTTTTTCATATTTTCTTTAAACAGATTTATAATCCTTACCTGTCTCTTTTACTAAATGAACTCTCTTTTATTTAAATCTTTTTATTGGATATATTATATTTACATTTCAAATGTTATCCCTTTCACAGTTTCCCCTCCAGAACCCCCATCCCCTCCCCCTCCCCCTGTTTCTATGATGGTGTCCCTCTCCCACCTCCCCACCCTCACATTCCCTCACACAGGGACATTGGGCCTTGGCAGGACCAAGGGCTTCTCTTCCCATTGATGCCCAACGAGGCCACCCTCTGCTACATGTGCAGCTGGAGCCATGGGTCTGTCCGTGTGTGCATGGTGGTTTAGTCCCTGGGAGCTCTGGTTGGTTGGTATTGTTGTTTTTATGGGGTTGCAAACCCCTTCAGTTCCTTTAATCCTTTCCCTAACTCCTCCCCAAATGAACTCTTAAAGAAACAGCAACTATATAGGTTTAATGCTGATTAGTTCTTATTCACAAGTAGTTTTATACTAAATATGCATATATAATATAACTGAGTATTTCAAGCTTCTGCTTATAAAATATGTAACTGTAAAGTCTCAAAGGTAAAGTAGTTATGGGATGGGGTAATGTCTCTCTTAAGCATTTCTCTTGCTTACAAGTCTGGAGTTATTTAAAACTTCATTGAATCCTTAATGTAATGTGGCATACTAATTTATTTTATTTGATTAAGGATTGTCTTAGTTACTGTTGTATAACTGTGAAGACACACCATGACCAAGATAATTCTTATAAAAGAAAGCATTTAATTGGGGGCTTGTTTACAGTTTCAGAGGGAGTATGTGGCATGTACACACACAGGCAAGGGGCTGAATGCTTATATACTGATGCACAGGCAGGCAGAGACACACACTAGGCCTGATGTCACAGCCCACCCACAGTAACACACCTCCAACACTCCTTCTTCTTAAAAAGTTTACCTGGGAATCTAGCATGCAAATATATGCAGATATACCCGAAGCAAGCATTAGACCAGTAACTAAGGATACTTAGCAATGATCTCTTACGCAGAGAGGCAATAGAGCTAATACTAATGTAGTGTGTATTTCTAAACAGCTAAGGGAATAGACTTTAAATAATTATGTTAATTAGCCTGGTTTGATCATTCCGTGATATAAATATCAAAACACTGGACCCTATAAATTTATAATTATTACTTTCAAATTAAACTGTGAAGACACACCATGACCAAGATAATTCTTATAAAAGAAAGCATTTAATTGGGGGCTTGTTTACAGTTTCAGAGGGAGTATGTGGCATGTACACACACAGGCAAGGGGCTGAATGCTTATATACTGATGCACAGGCAGGCAGAGACACACACTAGGCCTGATGTCACAGCCCACCCACAGTAACACACCTCCAACACTCCTTCTTCTTAAAAAGTTTACCTGGGAATCTAGCATGCAAATATATGCAGATATACCCGAAGCAAGCATTAGACCAGTAACTAAGGATACTTAGCAATGATCTCTTACGCAGAGAGGCAATAGAGCTAATACTAATGTAGTGTGTATTTCTAAACAGCTAAGGGAATGGACTTTAAATAATTATGTTAATTAGCCTGGTTTGATCATTCCGTGATATAAATATCAAAACACTGGACCCTATAAATTTATAATTATTACTTTCAAATTAAACTTTAAAATACTTAAAATCAGTGTCTGTTGATAGTATAGTAGAAGCATCAACTTTCAAAAACAATTTATTTTTATTTTGTGTTCATTGGTGTTTTGCCTGCATGTATGTCTTTGTAAGTGAGGGTGTCCGATCCCCTAGAACTGGAATTGCACATAGATGTGAGCTGGCACGAGGGTACAGGGAATTTAGCTCAGGTCCATTGGAAGAACTGATGGTGCTATTAACCACTGAGCCATCTCTCAGGCCAGAAGCATCGACTTCTTACTATGTACTCAGAGTCATTGTAGACTTTTTACTTTGTAACCAGTATTCTCCACTATAAATCCTGTGAAGAGCTTGCCCTTAAAAAGACACGTTCTTTCCAAAGGTATAAAGAGAAGCTGAGGATATTAGCATCTCACTACTTGGTGATAAACCACTTTCCTTGCAGTGAGTGTCCCCATGATCGTAGGACACCCACAAGCTCATGTGACTGACATGTCATGTCTAATATGAGAGTCCACACTGCCCAAGCTTTGTGTATTTGTATTAACGCTTGCCATCTGCACACAGAGGCAGGTCTAAGCTGTGAACTGACGAGTTAAATACTCCTCACACCACAGACACCGTGTATGTTATAGAAAGGTTTTCTCTGTAATAAAGAGAATACCTTAAGAATGTTCGATGGAAGGAAGGGCCACATTTTCTCATTTGCACAAAGTTCAGTGAGCCAGGGGTCTGCATACCAGCATGTGGAGCTTTATAGTTTTACTACCCTGTGTGTGGTTTCAATCCCTTTGGTGTCCTAAACCTTGTTTTTAAATTGAGGTATGGTGAACACTTCATTCAGAGTCATGTTGGACCTTAGTAAGGCAGCTCTTTTGTTCTAAGAGCAGATGAGAATGTTCTTCCTATACCCCTGAAAAGAGCATGTGGAAAACAGATTACTTCTAGAGTCTAACAGGCTATGTCTCCTCGTTACCTTATGTGGCAGAGGTTGGGTGATGTTTGTCCCTCTCCCATCAGGTGTGGAGAGAGAGAAGGCAGTGAATACAGTTCCTCTTTCCCCACACTATGATGAACAGAGTGTGTGCCGGTTGTTGGTGTTACATTGTTAGTGCGTTCCTACTACCTCTTCTTCGCCAATGCCTATCTTCGAACTTGAAACAACTTTAAAAAATGAATGTTGGACCATTAATTTTATTAAATACAGCAATCATGTCCTAAAAGCTCACTCCTGTATAAAACTATATATGTTTGTGAGAATTCTAGCATATTATAATCCTATATCACTAAAATTTCTTCCTTCAGCCCAGAAATATGCTCAGACATTTTTCACTGGTGATCTTTCATACAAATTGCAGCCTCTTGTGTAAAAATGCCAGTTCTTTTGGAGAAACTATGGTAAAATGGTGCAGTGTGTAAGCATCTTCATGGTGATTTCAGTCTATATGAGATGGCAAATTTGAAACAGCAATCATTCATGGAAAGCCTATTCCTGTTTTTAAGTGGCCTGCCTACAGAGTAGTCACTAAATAAGTAAAAGTATGCACACCAATCTGTTTTCTAAATGACACACACAGCCCTGAGAAACACTTGGGAATTTTGAAAACTCCTAGACTCATATTAATGGATAGAGTCCAGATAGTTCCTGTAAACATGGCCTCCTTGGCCCTTGAAGTTCTGTTGGTAGAGGGCACAGGTGTGCTTTTTGCCACCTGAACAATTACACTTTGCTATGCCAATGCCGTTTCTGAGGTTTAAAGCAGTGCTTTTCTGGCGTTCTGTGCAAGAAGGGCTCAGTAATGCAAAATAATTAATGAATGCATCATACACATTCACATGTACGAGAATGTATACATACCATACATGCGTGCTCATGTTCATGGATGCTTTATCATCTGATTACCCTAAAACACAGGGTTAGGGCCCATAGTTAATCCATATTTCTAGCATTTCACAGCCCTCCCTCCTTCCCGCTTTACTCTTAAATTTTGACAACTATATTTCTTGGGCAGAGTTTTGCCATTAGTTAGGGTAGTGAAGTTTAGGATTTACTAGTTATATTTGTAATCAATACAAGTTAATGTCTCACATATTAACCTCTTTGTTTATAAAGTGCTTACCAAGGGTGAAAAGGGGGTTCCAGGATACTCACTGTAAATAGGAAGCAGGCAGCCTTGAGTTTTGGATCATTTGCAGATAAAATGTATACAATTTGTATCTTGAAACCAGGTGACTATTATAAACTGTTGGTGGTTTCCAACTTTATTGGCAGTCCCCAGGACAGGACTCTGCTTATTTAAGTGATTTTGATCTGACAGTAAAGAATTTGGTTGCCAGTGTTGACTGTGACTTAAAAGTCTTACATAAAAGTGATGGTACTTTGAAACTGTTTTTTCCTTTCATAGACCTGCTGACTTTGGCCTCAGGATCTCATTTCTCTCCTAGTTTATTTAAATATAAATATAAGAAACTTACTGAGAGCCTCACGTTGTGGTTTTATGTAGAATCCTTCTCTTGTCTGCTGCTGGTGAGGAAGACTGACTGAAATAGGGCTTTTGCTCCCGCCTGTTTCACTGAGGACTTTGAAGTAAATTGTTCCCGATAGATAGCAGGACTTCAGGCTGCTCTCAGCCTCAGAGCACTGTTTTAAATACAAAGCAAGAATTCTGCATTATTCTCTCTGCATCTTTGCTTCTCCATTATTTTAGGTTATGTATCTGTGGTTTACTAAAGAGATATGGATGTTTTGTTATAACATTATTCTAGTAATGAATGGGCTGAAATCCCAGCATTATTGACACTTTGGGGAAATGTTATCATCTATTATTTTCAACTCAAATGGCCAGCTTACAGGAAGTTTTGATTTATAATTATCTTGAAACTTAGCTAAGCTTACACCTCTTAGGTAAGGCATTGATTAGAATTGGTGGTGTGCCCTTCACAGACCTTATTGTGTAAGCCACAACGGGAGAGGTTTCTCTGACCTCTCTAGCTTCTCTCTTGAGCAAACATGCTGAAAGGCTGCTGAATTCAAAGTACATTGTATATATGTAGCATATAAAATTAAGAATAGTCTTTTTAAACAATTTAGATTTTTTTGCTCTTTTCTGTTATAGTTATATTTGTCATTAGTTTGTTGTTTTAAATACCTTAACAAAAATTTCAATGCACCTTTGATGCTATTGGTGTTTTAAAATGGGAAATATTTTATTTTCCTTATGTCATTTATATATGGAATTACATATATATTCTTTGAATATTCATTCCCAACCTCAATCTCAGATACAAAGAAAAGTAAACAATTCTTTATTTACTGAGTATCAAGTAAGTGCTGATGAGTACTAGTTAATTCTAGATAACTAGAAACCAGTTACATTCCAGTCCTCTGTGATGTGATACCATGGTTTACTGAGACGTAACTCGAGTCTTTATTTACTCAACAGAATTTTAGGTGGTTCTGTGCTTCTCACCATGTGATATCAGACTATGTGCATGAATTCCTACTTTTTGGTCCTCTCCTTCTCTGAATTCTGTTTCACTGGGCAATACTATAGTTTATTTTCAAGGTTTAAAATCACCAACAATATGTAAGCATCAAATCCTTACATGTAAATGATTAAGTGAATTTTGTTAACAAAGTTCAACTAAACCTAGTATAGTAGAGTACTCACTTTACAGTATATTTACACTAAAGCTCACCTTTTATATACATGCTCATGAGAACACAGTGAATTAAATGTTAAAACTGCCTTTGACTTTGAAGAGCCTTGACCAGGATTTGAAAGTACCCCTGCTTCCCTTGCTTCCTGGCCAAGCGTATTTCTGAGCTTCCTTTTTATCCATGAACTGGAGTTAATTATATTTTCTATTCTACCTTGCTCAGAGAAACACTGTGAAAATCAGATATGATAGTAACTTTGAAAGTGCTTGGAAAGAAATGCAGTCATGTGATTAGAAGCCTGTTACTCATCTGTGGTGTGGTTCCTGTTATGTGCAATACACAGACAATGACATTGGCTACATCTCCTGAGCAGTCAGGCTGTGCCAGACACTCCTCTGCACACTGTGTACTATGCACTCATTTGTTTCTTACCATGACTTGATAAACTAAGAGCTATCGTTCTGTTCATTTTACAGACAGTGATACACAGAGGAGCTAAGCATTCTGACCAAGATCACACAGCCATGAATGTCGGGGCCAAGATTTGAACCAGTTGGGCTCCAGAGTGATAACCAAACAGTAGATTATAGGCTGCTGCCAGATGGAAGAGCCTTTTCTCCTAGGATCTGAGGACAGCCTGTATAAATTACACTACTAAGCATGTATATGATAGTGCCTTTAGTGCAGACACACTGTAAAATGAGTTCTCTACCATTTCAGGTTTAGTTTAATTTTGTTAACCGTTTCAGTTAGTCATTTACATGTGAGGATTTGCTGGTTACACAGATTTAGTGATTTTTAATGATTTTTAAATATTGAAAATAAATGGTGAGGTGTTGAGTTTACCACCCTCACATTCATCATTCTGATCTTTTTAAAAGTCTAGTGGAACCCAGTTTCAGACCAGACATGCATTTGTGGTACTGCGCTGCTATGTGTGGTGTGGACTTTGCTAGTAAGACGTTTTCCTAATGTGACTGTAGGCTTCATGGTCTATGAGTTCCCAGACAGATTTTCTGTGTCTATGCATAACCTTCCTCTACAATTAGTGACAACTTAGACTTGCATGCTACTATCTTCTTATTAATGATCAACTCATTAACAGAATTTTCTGTTAACATTGTCTGCCAAATAGTATGAATCGTACTTCAAATAATAAACCATATGTGAAATCCCTTTAGCCCCGTATTACCCAATATAAGCAAAATTGTGGTAGAGACCAAGATTATCTTGTTTTTATTTTGAAAGGCCTACAGTACGCAGCCTTTCTCCAGGACAGCAGCCCCAGACAAGGTGAACTAATTTTGCACTTTGTTATTTTACTTTAATTCTGCCAGTTGGTTTTTTTGTTGTTGTTTTGCTTTTTTCTGTTTTGTTTTGTTTTGTAATGGAGTTCTAGCTTGTTTAGATCAGCTCAGTTAGTATTTTCTAGACTTATGTATCTAGCCTGTACTATCTTACACTGCTTCCAGTTTTGAACTCTGCGTTAGGCATTAGTAGGCTTCCTCTTTAATGGCATTAGTGTTCTGAAGGCATTTTACACATACTGCTACATTAGGCTGTTTCCAGAGCATCTGATGACCTCTGGTGGCACCTAGTACAAATGTGACCCCAGCTTATTGCCATGTGGTACTGATGGGTGGCAGCCTCGTGATTTGAATGAGTTCTGTTTGCTAAAAACAAACTCGGGTAGCTTGGCCTATGGTCCACATGACTTATTTATCCCTCAGAAAAATTGGATGGATTTTGAATCCAGTTACTTTTGTGCTTGACTTTTGTATGTTTTATGCACTGTGAATAACTTTTGCCATGATTGAAATAACAAGAAGCATTGTCATTATATGGGTGTATGATGAAGAGAAATATCCATTTTCAAAGCACACCCATGCATGGAAAGACATGCCTGTAATTCTAGCATTGGAGTCAAATCTGTGAGTCCCAGGCCTGTTAGTGAACACCTGTCTTTAAAAAACAGAAGACAAAGAAAAATTATTAAATTTCAAAGTTTCTTCACTTTGCTTCATTTAACTTGGGATTGTATCCTTGCAATTATTTTTAAAAGTGTAGAGCTAAAAGTGTAGAGTTAGGCAACACAACATGAACAGATCCATTTCAGGTCTTTTTCAGAAGTAGGGAAAAGCATGGTGAAAAGAGGGAGGTAGTGCAGTGGAAAAGCCAGAGCGATGTTCTTCCTTCCTTTTAACATCCTAGGATCTATTTTTTGACCCATCATAGGAAGATGAATTAAAATGAAAACATTAAGTCATGAAAGTTGACAGTTTTTTGTTATTATTAAGTCAATATAACCAATAATCTCTTTAAGATATTTTCAGACAGCTTTAAGAATTTACTGTGTTTTAAACTTAGGACAAATTCCTTAATTAAAAAATAGAATAAAATTTTGAAACCTATTTTTATTATATTTATATATTTAATATGTTAAAAATTTTGAATATGAAAAGGAAATAGGTACTTATAATGTGTGTATGAGATGTCTATCTGAAATAGGTATACACTAATTGATCCAGCTAAGCCCTATATGCATGTCAAGCTTTTGTAAAATTAGACTTTTCAGGGGATATACAGCTTCAGTGAGGAACCAAAAATGTTCCTTTTTTTTTTTTTTTTTTTAAATTGTTCTGGTCAGTGAAGACCATCAATTTCTTACTGAGTTGTAGACCCAGAAAGTTTACATTTCTAATGAATTGACTACTCTGCCCTGGTTGTGACTCTGGATGTGGGTTGGAAAGCATCCCTTTTGAACATTACTGACTCTGCCCTTAATGAGTGGCAATCACTCGTGGCCGAAGTAGTCACTGTTTATTGATTGCCAGTTTGAACCCCGTTTGCTGGGATAATATTAGCATCTGAGAGAATGAGGCACCCACTCACCCGTGGAAAGAGTGCAGATACACACTTACGGATAATCTATGGAATGTCAGGTCCCCTCGGAAGTAGCCTTAGTGGTATTAGCCTTTGTTTTCCCCCTTGTTCGTTTGGGTTTCGTTTCACACCAACAAAAGAAGGCCAAGACTTCACCTTGACTCTGAAAGTAAAGGGAAGGAAGGACAGCACTTACAAAGAATGGATGCTGAGCTTCCCGATACACGTTCAGCCCTGACCATACAGACCTCACAAGTCAGACATGTTGAGAATGCTGTGCAGTTTCCCCATTGATTGCTAGGACTAGACACACCAAGAATCAAGCCTTCTTTCTCTTGTTTTCTCTGGTAATCAATGTGTTTTAGATGGTGTAACTAAACCTTTAGTTTCACATTTTCAGTTTATTTTTCTAAATTCAACAGTCCTAAATATTTAGTGACCTGCCGGGACATGGGCGTTTTGATTAGTTGTTTTCAGTTAAGTGTGGAACACAGTGGTTGAGTGACAAGCACAGTGAGTGCCACCTCTGGTAGCCACACCTGTCCCTGCAGCACGTTAACACTCATTTTGTAATCTGTGAAAAGCAGGACAAAACACAGGTTTGTTTGCTGGAAATATAAAGCCCTGTTTGCTGCAAGGCATTCAGCTTATAACAGACATTATTCCTTAGATGCTAGTTTTAAATGGCAGATAACATTAGATCTGGGATCGGTTCTAGACATAATTCATTTTGGAGTTGTTTGCTATCAGACCACCATAAGGTATTTCTGAGTATTGATACTACATAGGAGAGAATCAAGTCTTAAAGAAGTAAGTTTCTAGGTATTTTCTCTGATTTTAACACATTAAATGTCTTAAATTGTTTATAATGCCTAACTTGTGATGGACTTTAGTTTCAATTTTGTTCTTAGCATTGAAGATATTGGCAAAATGTCATACAAAATTATTTTGTATTTTTTGTAGGACTGGGAAACAGAAACTCATGACTGGTATTGTTTTGAATGCCATTTGCCTGGAGAGGTGTTGATATGTGACCTGTGTTTTCGTGTGTATCATTCCAAGTGTTTGTCTGATGAGTTCAGGCTTAGAGACAGCAGTAGTCACTGGCAGTGCCCAGTTTGCAGGGTGAGTACCTATGAGCTTTCATGTGCTGGTCAGAGGGTTGAAATTAATGAATATTAGTGTCACCAAGATGCCCCAGGTGGTCTTGCCAGGTGAATGGTGAATCCTGGAGGGTGGGGGTCACTTGCTGAAATGACTGACAAACACAACACTTATAAATGGGCATCTCAGAGCGCACCCCGTGTTTCAGGGTGTAATCACAATAATATCTTCTCTCCACATATTTTATACCTATTTCTAGATCGTATGACTGCTTGAAAGGCTAGCCTTTCAGAATACAAACTGTTTGCCACATGGAGGTCTGTTCAATAATGATTTTATAATGTGTGGCAGAGTTGATTTGCTACCAAGCACATCTCAGCAAAGGCACAGTGCTGGCATGCTCTTGATCCCGTCCTCCAGTGTGGAAGGTGCTTTTTCTTTCTGTCTTCATGACGAGGTTTATTTTTTGCTTATATTTTCTGTGGAGGGTAAAGGGATGGGACAGTTGCACACTAAGAATTTTAATTAAAGTAAAATGTATTGTGCGGTTGGTGAAATACATATTTTATACAATAATTTCCTCACTGAAGAATATGCATGCTGTGAGATTGTAGTGCGTTCGTATTTGAGCGACATATATGAGCTGACTAAATACTGCACTCCCAGGACGCTGATGGCGAGGGTACAGACTTGTCTGATTGCTTTATAATTTGTTTTATAATTTGTGTTGCTCAGCTAACATATTTGGAACCACCGCATTGGTTTCCTGTAAGGTCAGATTCTGAGTTTGCCTTAAATAATACAAGTCATTGGAGTGTTTATTTACTTTCTTAAAAATTTTATTTTTACCATTTTATTTTTCTTAACATCAGTCAAAGATTTCATCTGGACATGGTCAGCTAATGTACAGAGCCATCTTAGTCCTCTATAGTTACCGAGTCGTTGGTTATCTCAGCCCTTTTCACGCTGGGTTTCCTCAGTTACTGAGGTCTTGGTTATTTGAGCTCACTTAGCTTAAAAAGTAGAAAAAAGACAGGATAGCATTAAAAAAAAAAACACTGTTTCAAGGTGAATTATTAGGAAGTGTGAGGAGGACCAACAGATAAATCAAGGCTGAGGCTGGAGATTTCCTCCAGATGCTTAAGCACATGCTGCCCATAGGAAAGTAGTGCACTATGGCCGCAGACACCACTGAGAGGGCTGTGTCACTCGAGTTCTGTGTTCATGGATTCTGATCATGCTTCTTAAAAGCAAATACGTATCTCTTATCTTTTAGGAAATAAACCTTGACCTCTCAAAAGGAAGAGCTGGGCCTGGTGGTACAGGCCTGTAACCCAGCTACTCAGGACTGCTGGGCCTACAGAGTAAGTTCAGGGCCATTCTAGGGAAACCAGTGAGTTTCTGTCAGCAAAGAACCAAGCAAGCCGTCAAACAAACCAAAACTGAGAGAGGACTTGTATATGTAGCTCAGCAGGGGCTCTTGATCAGCTTTCCTAGCACGTGAGAGAGCCTGGGTCCAGCCCTGTGCATAAGGAGACAGGACTGAGGAGGAGAGAAGGACACACCCGCCCGCACACCCACACCTTCAGGGATTTCAGTAAAAGCACTGAGTTTTGAGACTGGTTGAGCATAGTGGGGGTTTGCATTATTTGTATAAGAGACAGAGATGAAATCATACTTTGAAGAAATGTATGTATGAAGTTCTGTTGCTCTTTCTTGTCCACAGTTGCTCTGCTGGGTTCTGATTAGTAGTTTGCTTGTTTGCTTTAATTTCATTGTGAGCTGAGAAGTGCATGGCCACCTCACTTTACTTTGGTTTGTTTGGTTCGGTTTTTCTTGCCTAGTTTAGATGCTTTTATGATGTGAGGAGATAATTGTACTTATGCAAATGACACTCTAAGTCATAAAAACCTGTAAATTATGTGTTTATGGCATAGTCCATGTACTGTCCCCAGCAAAACTTAGGAAGCCCATGCTTGAGGCTGAATTTGGGCGAATTTCACCTTTAGCTCTGAAACCTCCAAAGTAACCATCATTTGTAAGTTCTGTTGTTTTGATAATTATGTTCAAGAAAAAAGATAATTGGTAATTATTTTTCAATTATGAAAAGGAACCTTAAATAGTAATGGCAATTTATATGTGTTTTGTGTGAGGTTTTGGTTAATGTAGTTTAAAACAAAAACAAAATTTCTATAAAAGTCATGTTTAATATTTAACAAATAAATGTCCAGATTGAAATATTCTTGGACTCAGGGAGTTTGGGGTTCACAGACTAAAACCCTCAAACTATGGTTCCAATCAGAATCAGCTCTCCAATCTCTTTCCCTCTAATGTTTGTGGAATGCTGGATAATTATACATACAAACAAGGACTTTTGTAGAGAACAGTCAGGCAAAAATAGAAGCCAATCACTACTACAAAGTTGCATGTTTAAAGCAACCAACTGGTAGTGACCCACAGACTCTGCCTACCTCAGGTCCCCCGTGGGTGACGCATCACTGGGAGCAGGCTGTCTCCCAGCTGTCAGCTGTCCTGCCCCGCCAGTCACATGTGTCTCAGGTCTGAAGTTTGAGAAGACAATGTGCACCATTCTCAGTAAAAGTAATTTTACCAGTTCTCATCTGTAACCTTAGGAATCTTACATCTCAAAAAATGTTCTCTAAAATCGTTTTTTAAAGACTTTGCAATGTTCAAGTAACACAAAAATATGGAAAACGAAACTCACAGATTTCATTTTCTGTAGGGATGTCCTTCAGACTTGTGCTATGCATGTTCTGTGTGAACTACGTGCATTTCTGGATAGTCAGCTTGCATACAAACATCCTGTACAGCTTGCAGGAGAGAAAGCACCGGTTCCTCATCTGACTGGGCCTCACACATGTGCCTCTGTGTGCCGCTCGTCACCTGCACTTTCAGCCAGTCACAGGCGCACCCAGGATGCTGTGTACATCATCTGTGTGCTCAGCACTGCGCAGTATTCATTGGCCATTTGGTTTCTGTCCGCTGTCTCATTTTCATTTTCTTCATTGTTTCCAAATTACAATGTTGTTTTCCTATTTAATGCCATGGTTTGTGGTAGGCGTGTGTGTGTGTGTGTGTGTCTGTGTGTGTGTGTCTGTGTCTGTCTGTGTACTACATTCTTATTAGCTTGCTAGCTTCTTGGAAAAAAAAATAACAGAACTGTTTGAGTGATACCTGTTAAATATTATTAGACTAAGAAAACCTGGAATCAGAATCAATTTTCAGTTTGCTTTTTCTTCTTAATATTTTGAAAGAATATACAGATAAGGAACTTTTGAACATTTCAAAAAAATATACAGGCACTGTGGTCTGTCATTAAAAACTCTACAACCACTTGCTAGGATAGCATATTGCCTTTTGGCATAGTGCTCCCTGTTAATCTGTAGTGCTGGAAGGGGTCTCTGGTGCTGTCCAGTGTGAGCCTTCAGCCAGATATGGCTGTGACTGCCAGAGCAGACAGTGCTGTTTTTAATTCATACTTTGAACCCTGTACAGCCTAAGAGAAGCATCTTCTAGTGTGAACATGTCAGTCTTGTCAGAGTGGTCTGGCCTTTGTCTCTTCATCAAACCTTACTTCAAGAATTTCAAAGGAGGCCCAGGTAGTGGTTGCACATGCCTTTAATCTTAGCATTCAGGAGGGAGAGGCAGGTAGATCTATGAGTTCGACACTTCCCTGGTCTATAGAGTGAACTCCATGACAGCCAGGGCTACACAGAGAAACCATGTCTCAAAAAAGACAGAAAAAAAAAGTCTAAAGGTAGACACAGGCTCTGTAGAAAGGTCTGTCGGTGAGAGGGTTTCAGAGGGGTCCCATCTTCTCCTTTCTTTTAATACGTTCATTCTCCTCTATAGCTTCCTTCTGGTTTTTTGACTAGGAGTCATAGATTCATGGTAGTGCCATAGGCTAAACTCATAAGCACGTTTTCCCCTGTGGACTGTAGTGTACATTGGTAGCAGTTATGTGATTGCATAATCAGTGAATATGAGGAAGACAGCAGTCAGAAGGTCTGGGGAGCTCCTTGCTCTGTTTCTGGGCCTCAGATGGAATACTGTTTGGAGATTTGCCCACAAGGGATAGCAAAAACACCACTTGACTGTTCATTACCTCATCTGACTAAACTTTATACCCTATATTGTGTGTGTATGAGTGTGCATACTACAAATACACATATCACAATACATCAGACATTTTAGACATCATGCACACTACACAAATTCTAGACATCTCCCCCCCATACACACAGCACACACTATACTGGACATTAATCACTATACATGCAGATCACATACTATTTTTGAATGAAAGGATCCACTTAAAGCATGAAACATAAGATTGTTCCCATGGGTTCTTTAAAAATCTGGAAAGTACTCATCCTTTCTTTAATATACAACATGGCATTTTTCTCTGTGAGAAAATGTTTGTGTGAATTGCATGGTAAATTAATGTAGCCCAGTAGTAAAATATGGAAACATAAGAAATATTAGACAACAAAAGATAAATGCTGCTACTGCTGATTAATTATTACTGCATAATGCCTTGGGTCTGAGCTACAAAGCTCTTTGAGTTTGCAGCCTGTGGCTCCCTAGCCCTTGGCTTTAAGACTAGAATCTGCCGAGGCCTCTAGCTGTGTCTCCCTTCTTTCGCAGCTTCTTCTGAACACATGCCAAGGGATAGATCTGTCAAAACAAAGACAAAAACTTTAGGAGTGCACATGTGGATGGGCTGCAGAAATGTCTCAGTGTTTCAGAGTGTATATAGTTCTGAGGACCCGGGTTCAATTCCCAGTACTCCACAACAGGCAGATCATAACTGCTTGTAATGCCAGCTCCAGGGCACCTAGTGTCTGTGGCCTTCTCAGACCCTGGCCTTTTAAAGTTAACTTTTAAGTTCTATGTCAAGCCCTTGGTGCTTTTTCTGTTCCAAATGGGTTGCAATGTGCCCATTAGGCAGTGGAAATCAAAGGAACAGAACTTGTCTGCTACTGAAGCTAACCATAGAGTGTGTGGAGGAGGGAGGAGCAGCAGGGCTTCCAGTGACTGCTCAGAGGACCTAATGTGGAAGCAAGCCCCACGGACTGCAGTGTTGAGGTACTTGAAAGTTGTCTCATGGAAGAAGAGCTGTGACTACTTGGTACGCACTTTGTGCTTTGGACATAGGTACTGGTGTTTTCTAACTCCTGAAGCAGAGTGGTTTGTGCTTAGTGCTTTCAGTAAAATGGGACCAAGTGATACATGAAAGCTGTTTAGATGCAGTTCCCTCTCTGTGTATCTGCTTTGAAATGGCTTCTCTGTTTGGTCAGTTCACTTTTATGAATGTGTGTTATTTACTAAAATTTTTTACTCCCAAAGTAAATACCTTTGCTTTCAAGCTCCTTAACAAATGTAGAATGAATTTGGCTTTTAAGTGAAATAGAAATAGAAGCTGTTATTTTTAAATGGTGAGTAATACCGAAAATAATGGCCACTGATCACATTAGTTTAAAGATACCTGTACCTTATAAATTTAAAGAGAAATAGAAAATTACTTTTAATATGATGCTGCCTGAACCATATACTATCATAAGGTGACTTTGTTGCTCTCTGTGGGCTTAGCCAGACAAAAAAGAATAAGAACTCTGGAAAGGGGAGAAGTTGTTCAAATTAAGTCTAAGATAGAAACTGTGAAATCCTGGGTATAGTTATGTAATTGCTGTTGAATCTACCTAAACCCACTCTGGTGAGGAAAGAAGTCGCCTGGTTTATGTAGTGCATTTCTGAGGTACTGTAGCAGTCTTATGGAAAATAGGAACCCAGGGATAAGCACGGCGCAGCAGGTTTGGGCAATAATGAATTAGATCCTGTGACTTCTCTTTTGGAGGCTGGATAGCAAGTTAACTGAACTTTATTATATTTTTTTTAGATTTATTTTCATGTAATATGTTTGGTGTTTTGCCTGCATGTATGTCTGTGCACTGCATGTATGCCTGGTACCCACAGAGGCCAGAGGAGCCCTTGGAACTGAAGAAGCAGATGGCTGTGAGCCATCTTTGTGGGTCCTTGGAGTCAAACCCAGGTCTTTAAGGACAAATGCTCTAAATAAATAAAACCATTGAGTCCTCACAAAGTTTATTATAATGCTCAGGATCCGAGAAGATAATGCATATGCTTTTCCTGTAGTGAATGGGTATGATCTTAAGCAAAACTTTAATGTCTGTAGTATTAGTGAGCCAAAAGTACATAATTTCTCCCTGTTCAGTGTAGAGTAGATGTGTTGGGTAGGAAGGATTTGGAGCTCCTTCCTAAAGCAGAACACGCAGCTGGGGCTGAGTTGGCACAGAGAAGGAGAGTGGGCAGGACGCACTTTGCTTTGCTGCCAAGGTCGGGCCTTAAGATCCATCCCTAGGAAGAGAAAACGAACTCCCTCACCTCATCCTTTGACCTGTGTGTGTGTGTGTGTGTGTGTGTGTGTGTGTGTGTGTGTGTGTGTGTGAGTGCTGCATTTGGTAATGCTGCAGTGCAGGACTGACTTCTTGACCAGGGAGGGCCATGCCAATGAAATCTTACTTTGATTGAAGAAGGTTAAGACCTGCCACTGGAGAGCAAGCATAATCTTCAAATCTAGTGAAGGAGTTAGAGGGACAAAGGGTGGTTGTGTGGGGGTGGGGTGGGGTGTAGCTGTCTGTTCAGTGATTCCAACAGTTATTCTTGCTTTAAAAGCTGTTCCTCTGTGGGTTAGAGTAGCTTTTCCTCTATTAAAATGCCTGGGTGGCCTAGTGGTCCCACACCTGCTGCCCTTGTCCCAGTGCCTCAGCAGGCAGCACTGTCTGTTTCCCAAAGGTATCTCAGCAGTCTTGTTCTGTGGGGTTTTCTCTTTTGATAACAACGTATTTCCATATAGTCGTGGCTGTCCTTCTGGAACTCTCTATGTAGCCCAGGCTTTCCTCGAACTCACAAAGATTTCCTGCTTCTGCCTACCAAGTACTGAGATTAAAGGTGTATCAGCACACATGCCTTCTGTGGGTTTCCTTTATAAAATACTAAACCCGAAATACTCCTGGTAATGGGGAGAAAACCTACAAGACCCTCAGGTATAAGAGCATCTTGCAGCCTGCAATTTGTTCCCATATATCCCTGGGAGAAGTTCTGCTTCTGTTGAGAAGCACTCCCCGCCCACTTTAGGAGACAGATTCTATCACCATGGGTCTGGACACAGCTGAGGTCACTCCCACCAGTCAGTACGTATGCCTGAGAGCAGCCTCGATGTCTAGAAAGGATTTCTTATCTTTGGCAGAAAAAGAGGGCAGCTGACATTGTCCCCCCCTCTGTCATGGAGGGTTTGCTTGCTCTAGGACTTTATATAATGGACACTGACATATCTAAAGGCTTCTTGGCTGGTATTGATGTGATAGACTCAAGTGGAATGTCTAGGCATGAGGAGAACTTGTCAGGCAAGAGCTCCTGAAGTAACATGGAGATCATAACTAAAGGCGTCTGGTCAGTGTGCACTGGAGGTAGCTAAGGGGTGAGCCCTGTTTGGCCTTTCCCGTCACTCCGTTCTGGCATAGTTACTTCTCAGGCTTATTACATCTTCACTTGTAACTGCAGCCACAGGAAGAACTAGTTGTCCTCCTCTGTCCTGTGTATCCCCATGAAAAGAAAGTGGCAGACACAGACTCTTTCCCCCAATAGCACTGCTATGTGTGCCTGTGCAGATGCCTAACCCTGGCCCTGCAGATAGAAGGGGATGCTGGGGTAAGTGAGGGAAGGAACCCTGAGCCTTGCTATAGTCTCTTTGCTGCTGCAGTGTGCTCTAAAGACAGAAGAATCGTGTGAAGATGTTTTAGCCATAGTGATACTCCAGTTTCCTCTGACTTTTACACATAGGAAAAATACCGTGTTATTTTCTTTTGTGTGGTACTGATTTAGTCAACAGAGTGAAACATTCCATAGGATTATGCTTAGATTTCCTGCTTCGGAAAGGGTGCATAGATACAGTTCAGAGCTGAGGCCGCTGTTGCCAGCTGGGCTTCAGTGACTCAGAGGGCGGGTCAGAAAAAGATAGCTGCTCCTCCCATGTTTGACCCGTGCAGAGCTAGCTTGAGGATTTAGTGAGTAGATTTCAGTATTTCAAGGGTTGGTTGTGTATTCCTTGAGTAAGCTACCTACCTACAGACTGTAACCCAATCAATACCATTTCAAGACTCCTTGGTATCTGATGCTATTGTGGATGACTGTGTGAGGCTGATCGTTTGAGGTTAGCAGCACTAATGGTGTGTCCACAGTGGGGTAGAGTGGACCGGACAGGGCAGCCTGCCTTGGAGCACAAGTTTCCATGCTCCCATTTTACTGGATTTCCTGAATGCTGAGAAAGCACTTCTCACGCATTTCAGCCCATGTCTAACCGCTTACCTGGTGGCATAGGCCACAGCGCTAAGGGGAGAGACATGGAACGTGCTTCTCTGTGCCAGAGTCCAGGTGAGAGATGCAAAAGGAAGGAAAGCTAGGTCCCAGGTGGCAAGTGTCTGAGCAAAGTATCATACATGTCTGTAATACCAGCACTCAGCCAGGCGAGTTCAATGCCAGGCCAACCTTTCGTACATAATGAGACCCTATTTCTAAAACGAAAAGAAATACCTGAGATTATTCCTTGATAGTAACATAGTCAAACTGTTAATAGATATTTTATATGCATATGTAGTGAAGCTGGACATATTTATTTTCCTCTCCATGTTTAACATATTAAAATTACTTTGTGTGTGTATATAACTCTCTGTATATACACTTTCTGGTAGAAATCATATTAGCAATGGGAAGTCATGATCTAGTGGCTGAAAAGTTGTGACATTTATTTAAACAGGGCCAGACCCATTCATCTTACAGCAGTGAGGTATAATAGAGCTTTGCCTGCTGTGTCCCTTAGTTCTGACAAGGGACATTTGTCCGAGTTTCTAAAGTATCTAAAAAAGACATGAAATCCAATTTTCTTGAGGGAAAACTAAAATAAATGTGTATTTCTACTTGTTTGATGTATGAGCTAATCATGTCTGTAGCATGAAAACAGATGTGTTAGTGTGTTCACCATGCACAGTTCATCGATAGGTCAGTTCTAACAGAATGTGATGTTAATTTACACTGTTCTATAAAAGTCTTTAACTGCTGATCTTTGGTAAACTTAGTGATTCTCTGTTACATATATGATTTTTCATTAGAAAATGCTTTGAAGTTAAAATACCAAGAAAAGGGAAGATTTTCATCTCTTAGACACTATGTCAAGTATAATATTTTTTTCACATTCCACATTTTTGAAGGAATACTATCATGTTATGTTGCTACCACAGACTTTATCAAATGATGGAAGTAGTCTGAACACATTATTTGCATGTTCTAGTCCTTTTACATGTGGACATGTAAGTGACGGGCTTGTGTGGCCTCTTCTTTCTCCCCCAGAGCATTAAGAAGAAGCACTCTAACAAGCAGGAGATGGGCACCTACTTGAGGTTCATCGTCTCCCGCATGAAGGAGCGGGTGAGTGTGGTGCCTGCAGGGGGAACCCTGGCAACTTCTGCTGATATGCTTGGCTATGGTCTAGTTTGGTTTCCAAGACAAGGTCTCTATATGTAGCCCAGACTGGACTTAAATGTGGGATTCTCTTGCCTCTGACTCCTGAGTCTGGGATCACAGGTGTGCACTAAGTTGGTTGCTGTTTTATTCATTATCTACAACAAAAGTTTTGTGCTGGACTGGATTTTGCCTTTTGCTTTGTGTTTGTGTTTGACATAAGCATTTTATGGGCTGTATTCAATTAAAACGTATTTCAAATATTAATGTATTGAAATGAACACTTGTATTAGTTACTGCACAAATGGCTCTTCTGTCACACCTTGAAGAATGTCACATCACACTAACTGTATACATTCTTTATTAACTGTAACGAATGTCTAAGAGTAAAAAGTATTTTGACTTTTAGGAATTGGTGTTTTACATGTCACTTTATATATCTAAAAACCTTTTAGGCTATAGACCTTAATAAAAAAGGAAAGGACAGTAAGCATCCAATGTACCGGAGACTGGTCCATTCAGCTGTTGACGTCCCTACCATACAAGAGGTAACTTGGCTCCTTTTTTTCCACTTCCCTGTGTCTATAACTACCAGGTGAGTGGGTAAGTAGCAGCATGCATGATGGTGGTGGCCGTGGTAGCATGGTATACCAAGCGTTTGTGCCACTATTCCTGCTGATTGACATATTTCTACCTATAAACGTCACATTCTATAATGCATATTTGAAAGGCATGGCTTTCAACCACTTACAGCTTCTGATATTTGTTGATTACAGGAAGCACATCCTAGCTTGACATTTTGTATGTAAAATATTAATTTCTGAACTACTAATTTCTACTTTGGCAGTGTACTTGGGAGTTTCAGGTAAAACTTAGGGTGTAGAATGGGTTTACTATATTGGGAAACCATAAAATTAGAATTCTTAGATCTTTGAAAATTGCAAAGTTACTTTTGACTATATTTACCTTCTTCCTAACTGTTCCCAGACTCAACTCTTTTTCCATCCACCCAACTTTATATCCTTTCTTCAAACCCATCAAATCTAATTTGTGCTGCCCATGTATCCCAGAATTTACTTTTGTGTTTGTGCTCCACTATAGAGCTTGAGGATCTAAAGACAAGAGTCCTACTCCCCACTCTGTGTTTGGACTCGTGTGGTCTTCTCCTGCCAAAACTCTATCCCCCACTGCTGTCATCCCTCCCAGGAAGGTTTCTGGATCCTGTTAGGCTCCCTGTGAGGTGGGATGATGCTACCTGGGTTAATGCTTTGGCCTTGTATGAGGAAGGAAAATGTAAGGAAAATCAGCAGAAAGACAAGATTTCTATGATCTTACCAGTTTGTGATTCAGTTAAACTCCAAAATATGAGTCGTAGGTATGGGCATCATGACTAGGAACTCAGCTGGGCAGGCTCCTGAACAGGTCCAGTGCCTGGTGCATTCCAGCCCTTTAGAGGTGGGAAGGGAAGTGTCACAAGCACTGTAATTCCATGTAGGCTGTGTAGGTAATGACCTAGGAGAAGTGGGAACTGTCACTGAAGAAAGGCAGTTGAACTAGTATTATACAGGAAAGAAGCTTCATGAGTCACGGACAAGGAAGAAACATGGTATGTGAACATTTCTTACAAGATCTGGCCCTCCAATCTTTATTTTATTGCTACTTCCAGGTAGGTTAGCTCTGTATAAAGTACTTGAAAAAGTTTGGGCTCCTTCCTACAAGGGGGAAATGCCCTCCAAATTCTCCCTGGCTACAAAGAGTGCATTGAAGGGAGTTCTTTTCTGCTTCTCACTAATGTAAAGAAAGCCATGCATTGCCTTGGTCTATAGAGGAACTCTTGAGACTTCACTACAAGCCAATGTCTGGTCCAGCTCTGAATCCCGTCTTAGGGGCTTGGTGACTGCTGTGGAGGCTAATGGCTCCTCCATAAGTCCTTCCCAGCTGTTAGGAAGCTGGCAGGCATATATGGCCAGGTCCTCTTCTGATCCTTTCCTATTGCAAAGCTCAGCAGCAGCCGCCCCCCCACCCCAGTCCAGATGAAGCATGGCAGCCCTGCAGTCCACTGTGGGAGGCTGACACACTGGCCACACTGCTACCTGTGACCCTGGCAACAGGAGTCCTGTGTGTAAATTATGCTGTGTCCCCTTCTCAAGCCTCGTCACTCACTCACTGTCCTGTCTTTTACCCCACAGAAGGTGAATGAGGGGAAATACCGCAGTTACGAGGAGTTCAAGGCTGACGCCCAGCTGCTTCTCCACAACACAGTCATCTTCTATGGAGGTTTCATCCTTTTTGTCTTTGTGTGCAGTTTGAAGATATTAAATCCTACCTTGAGAATATCTGTCACAGTTCCTTGTAATCCATACATGAGTAATGATGTTGGAATTTAAACTGATGGGTTCTTCCTGGTGTGGCTTACAGAGGTGATCGCCAGTGCCCAGTGTGGGGAAAAACGTTCTTTTGACCAATTTTTTGGGGGTGCTGAGGACCAACCCCAGGGACTTGTGCAGGACAGTTAAGCACACCACACTGAGCTCTACCCTCAGTGAAGTGCAGTTTTCCCGCCCACGTGCTTTATCTCAGCTAAGAGGGCTGTCCAGGCAATTCCGAGATTCTGATGCTTTTCTAAGACCTTATTCACAAAAACAAGCGATCACGCTCTGCTGGTTGTGTTAAGTGCAAAATGCAAATTGCCGGTGTTACTGAGCATTATAGAAAGTGTGTGTTTTGAATGACTGTGTCACCATCTGGTAAACTGAAATGACAGTAGAATGATTGAGTTGAGGGCGGTGGCTTCTAGAGTATTGATGCTAGGTTGTTTATCTTCCATTACAGCAGACAGTGAGCAAGCAGACATTGCCAGGATGTTATACAAAGACACGTGCCATGAGGTACCTACTAATCCACTTTTGCTATAACCCAAATCTTAAGGCTTGTGCCCTTCCTTGCTACATATCTTAATTATGGGATTTCCTTTTAAGGTAATTTGATCTTTATGTTTTGGCATATATAGAAAGTAGGTAAATATTTCTGGAAAAATTTACAGAAGATGTTTGCTATGGTAAAGTTAGTAACTTCGAAGCACTGCTAGTGCAGATGTGAGTGTGGGTGAGGTGCAGATGAGCTGCCCTCTGCAGCCAGAGCCCTGTCTTAGAATGAGGGCCACATGGCAAAGGCAGACAACCAAGTCTTTGTGCATACAGGAAGAGAAACATCTGAAAGTTATTCTTGTAAAAGATCTCATAAAAAGTTTGATTTCTTCAGCTTTTCTTTTCTAGCTATTAAACAGTCTTATTGGGTTGCTGACATATTAGGAGGAGGAAATAGGATGTAGGTATAGACTCCAAGGCATGGAGAGCTTCTGCTGGAGAAGAGTTGGCAACAGGAAAAGAAGTATCCTGTACTGTTATGAAGAAAATACTGCAGGCAAGGGCCAGCAGTGGGCACAGCAAAGGCAGGGACTGTCACTGTGGCTTGTGAGTGGAGGAGTCCCGCTGTGGCAAGGCCTTCTCTCGCACAGAGATGTTAAGTTGCAGTGCAGTAGATTGAGGGCCTGAGAACACGTGCTGCCACCCCATGCAGCTGCATCTCTCCTGCTGCAGCTCAAACCGTTGCTTTGCTTTACAGCTGGACGAGCTGCAGCTTTGCAAGAACTGCTTCTATCTGTCAAACGCACGGCCCGACAACTGGTTCTGCTATCCTTGCGTACGTGGAACTTTGTGATTTTCATTCATAGAGAACTGTTTGGACCAGTTATTCCCTGTTTACTTAAGGGTGATAATGCCTGTGAAATATATTGCTTTACATCATATAGTCCATGTGATCTTAATGAGTATGCAGAGATGAAACATGACAAAGCAACACTTGTTTCTCAGTTCTGAATTTCAAACAGCACTTGGTATGACCATGTCCTGGGTTCCTTGATAAACAGGAGAGCAAGTCCTTGCCTTCCTTCTCGTTTTCAACAACAGACCTGTGGCTTTGCCTATATCTGCATCTCCATCATTTCTTATGAAATGGCAGAGTCTGTGGCTTTTGAGAGCAGTATCCCCAGTGACACTGACATCAGCTGGACTTGGGAAGCATCACAATCAGACAAGTCTCTGTGGGACCTAAAATCCTCCCTCCCTAACACACGCCCAGTGTCCTCCGCTCACTGCCTTCACACACAGGGCTCTTGCCTTTAGAAGCCACTTATCCTAGTGTCTGCCTCATCTGGGAAAGAGTCTGTAATTCTGTTTTTCTGTTTTCTCTCAAACATATGAATTGTGGATACTTTTGTTGATGCCAAAAGAAAAAAATTAATTCTATATGTCTCATAGTTAAAAGGAATGATTATTCAATTAGATTATGTCTTACTTAATCCATGTTTCTCTACTTGAGTAGTTCAATATTAAAAGAAATAACATATCATTTTCAGATACCTAATCATGAGCTGGTTTGGGCTAAAATGAAAGGTTTTGGGTTTTGGCCAGCCAAAGTCATGCAGAAAGAAGACAATCAAGTTGATGTTCGCTTCTTTGGCCATCACCACCAGAGGTAATTCCCAAACCGGAGCAGTAGCCAGAGCTGAGCTTATGGGTGTGTGGGTGATTATTCTTGGAGACAGCAGTGCTATGTTTCAAATTTACACATGCCTGTAGCTAGTAATAATTTATGTAAGTTCTCAGTACTATTGTAAACAGAAGATGTCAGTGGGATGCTTGGTCCTCGGGTGCAGAGCAAACTTGTACTGAAAGTGAGCCCATCACCAGGGCATGGCAGGTTCCTCAAGCATGGCCGCTTCTCACTGTAAAGATGCACAGGTATCTGAGTCTTCGCCATGACCCGTTAACAGGTGAAAACCATTTGGGATTGTAGCTTCAGTCTACGTGGAGAGGGTCAGTATACATCATCTCCACTCCTAGGCTTGCCTTTTTTTTTTTTTTTTTTTTTTTTTTTTTTTGAAAAACTTTATTTTAAAAAACAAAGATAAATGAACAAATTTTAAGCTTTTGCATAAAAGTATACGAATACATTTTTGTCAGTGCTTGGATTTTTTTTTTTTTTTTTTGCAAAGGTTTGAAAGTGTGCATTAAGGTCTTACTAGTTACAATGAGCATAAAGTACATGTAAAACAGGATGTAACCTGGAATTAGTCAAAGTTTTCTTGGTGTTAAGAATTGAGCATAAGGGTTTTTTTTTTTTTTTTCTTCTTTTTTTTTTTTTCTTGAACCTCACACAGTCTGTGAGTTGTTTCTGGGGATATTCAGAGATTTCTGGGGTTAGTACCCAATTATCAGTGACTGCATATTATGTCTGTTCTTTTGTGACTGGGTTATCTCACTCAGGATGATATTCTCTAGATGCATCCATTTTCTTGAGAGTTTCGTTAAGTCATTGTTTCTGATAGCTGACAGGCTTGAGTTTGTAAAGCCTAAGAACTTACATATGGAGCATATACATAAAGTGTGTGTATCTAAGCAAAGAAGTTCACTAGAAAATTACTTCTCAAATTTTATAAAAGACACCAATCTGCAGGACGACACACAGTAGAGCTCCCACTGTGACGTAAGGCGGCACAACACTAAGGTGTTAATAGTATTCTCTTAAGTCTTGTTATAATTAGTTTGGATCAGAAAAGTGAATTTAACTTTTGAGAACTCCCATTAGAGAGTCCAGGGATAAAGGCAGACAAAGTTCCTCTGTCACAGAATTAAAGAAGTAGAGTCACACTGAAAGTCAGTCGTCCGAACATCTCCTTGGGGCCCCGTGTCTTAGGCACAGGACAGTAATGTACATGAAGCGTCAAAACAAAGTTTATCATTTATCTTATGTCCCATGTGAATACTCCGAGTGTCACAGAAACTTATGACACAGTGAACAGTTCTACTATGGAGTGAACATTTTAGCTTTGATGAAGAGGTGAGATTAAATATTACAAGTGTCACACGTCACATGAGTTGGTTTCAGGTTCTCACTGAGGGGCACTGTGTGCATGCCCATGGGGTCAGTCAGTCAGTGTCTGTCAGCACGTCACCGAGGAGTCATGCTGTAAACACAGGTCAGGCCTCTCAGTAGACCGACACTCTACTGTATAGTGCACAGTCCTTGGTGCGGGTAGAACAGAACATGAACAACTGCTTCGCACACACAGTAAAAATTCCACCTTAAGAGTATTTGATGCATTGAAAATATACAGTTTGTCATTATGAATTTGCATCTAATGGATATGTCTAGTGAGGAGGTACTAGTTGCTAGTTTTGAGGAATGTGCTTTTGATTATATTACTCATAGGAGGCAGAAAAAGTAAAGCAAATGATTTTGGAATCCCTCCCCCCATAGACTGTGCAGCTGATTTAGCCTCCAGGAGAAGCCAGTTGTTACCGGACACAGTGGGACCTGCTGTGGTGGGCATTTCTAGGATCTGTAAGATGGTCAGTTGCTTTGTACCAGTCAGCTTCCTTAAGGCAAACAGATCTTTTGCTATAAATTGGGGTCCTTTGTAGTAAGTTACAGAATCAGTTTATTTATCTTTATTACTGTACTAGCCTTAAATTGTGTGTCTGTTCTTTTTATTTTTTGTACAGCTCTGAGTACTCAGTGTTAATGTAAACTAAAACTTATACATGGACAGGTTTGAAATCAGGTCCAGAATGTAAGGGAAGGATCATCCATCCTGGCAGATGAGCAGACCCTCTGCACACCTTATCACCGAGCCCTCCTGGAGCCGGTCACTAATGTACTTTGTGACTGCCCCGTACAACAGGAGCTCACGACTCGAATATTCTAGTTCACCTTTCCCCTGCTGTCATCTCTTTAGCTCAGTTATAAAGGCGGAGACACGTGTATCAGGAACATGTATCACCTTCTTCCACTTACCAGGCGGGGTGTGTGTGTGTGTGTGTGTGTGTGTGTGTGCATTTTGAAATGGTTCCATAATGCTGGTAAGCATATCGCAGGATGGGTCCTGAAAGCTTACATTATCTAAGACAATAGGTAATACTTTTTTAAAAAAAGTGTCTATGAACAAATGCCAAGCTGAGCTGACAAAGGGGACAACTGTGAGCAGGTCAGTGTGTCCTGGGAACTGGCTAAGAGTTTGTCAAGCCGCTGCACATACGTTCTACAGGAGGCAGAGCGCACACCATGCTCTTAACCCTCTCCAACACCGCGGTGGTTTCTAACCACACTCGCAATGCTCCCCACAGGGCCTGGATTCCTTCTGAAAACATTCAGGATATCACGGTCAATGTTCACCGACTGCATGTGAAGCGCAGCATGGGCTGGAAAAAGGCCTGTGACGAGCTGGAACTGCATCAGCGGTTCCTCCGTGAAGGAAGGTTCTGGAAGTCTAAGAATGAGGATCGAGGTGAGGAAGAGGCAGAGTCCAGTATCTCCTCCACCAGTAACGAACAGGTGAGTCACCGTGTCGGTGAGAAGGTCCTGCGGATGCTGATTCGCCATGTACCCTCCCCTCGCTGTCATAAACAGGTTTTGACATCTTCTTTCCCTTTCCTACAAACATCTGTAAAGTTCTCTGCACAAGTAAGCAAACCAGTGCAAAGATGTGAGTGGGTAGAAGCGACCTGGAACCTGACCCAGCCGGTGGGAGGAGAGTAAGTGCGCCTGCGCTCGGCTACTGCGGGTCCACTGGCTTTCACCACCAATAACAGCAATAACGAAGCAAGTGGCTGCTGAGTGGATGGAAGGACTCCCTTCTCTCCTGCGGGTCCACTACAAGTATTGTCAACACAGAGGTATTTCCTAGTGTGCCAAATAATAAGATATTACTTTTATAATGCCCACAGCTGAAGGTCACTCAAGAGCCAAGAGCAAAGAAAGGACGACGTAATCAGAGTGTGGAGCCCAAAAAGGAAGTAAGTTGCCCGCCTCACAGTGTCCAGGTGGCAATCGAAAGAGGAAAGAGTCTCAAAGTACGCTCAAGACAGTCAAGTAATATCCGTCAAGTTAAGGCCCAGTCTCCCGACTCCTGTCGTTGTGGACTGCTGCTCGACCAGCACGCCAGTGCACAGTCTCCGTCCCCAGTAAGCAGCCGGGAGCGGAGGCTGGGGAGCGCGCAGGGCGCTGCTGCGTTCCCGAGAACCTGTGTTTTCATGGCATTGTATAAGACAGCTGTTATCTCATAAACCAGTCATGCCAACGCTAAAAACAAGGAGACCATGGTCAAGCTTTTTCTGTATGGACAGAGCATGTTTTAAAGTTGTAAATCTGGATACTCGCTAGACACATTCACTGAGGTGTGATTTAGGACTCTTGGAGATGACTAAAGATGATGATTTTATAGTTTACAAACCAAAAACTTAAAAAGTAAAATCCATCATGTTTATAGTAAAATTAGAAATGAAACTTTTGTTTAGAATTTTCTTAAGCTATTAATTCTATAATTTTTCATTCACTGTTTGGGGCTGAGAAGTGGTTATTTAATTGTGATAAAATATAACAAGAGACCAGTTTAATTGACCTGTTTGGTAACTGCAGAGTGTGTGTGTGTGTGTGTGTGTGTGTGTGTATGTGTGCACAGGCATGTGTGCATACACTGAATTTTTTATCTTAACTGAATCAGGATGAGTTATATTACCCTGTTTTGCTTCTAAACACTTTAGGAACCAGAGCCAGAAACGGAAGCAGTGAGTTCCAGCCAGGAAATCCCCACAATGCCTCAGCCAATTGAGAGGGTATCAGTGTCAACCCAGACCAAGAAGTTAAGTGCCTCTTCCCCAAGAATGCTGCACCGAAGCACCCAGACGGCAAGCGATGGCGTCTGTCAGAGCATGTGCCACGACAAGTACACCAAAATTTTCAATGACTTTAAAGATAGGATGAAGTCAGACCACAAGCGTGAAACAGAGAGAGTGGTCCGTGAAGCGCTGGAAAAGGTGGGGCTGCGCATTGCTGGGGGGCGGTTGGAGAGTGTTACAGCTTCTCACAGGAGCGGCTGAGCCAGTATTCCTCATAGTCTATAATTAGTGATGCTTTCTCGATAATGTCTTTTATGTGCACAAAAATAGTGGGAACAGGGCCTAATCCCAGCAGTGAGGCCTTGTTTACGTGTGTCTTACCTGTCACTGTCTTCATTTCAGTTGCGTTCTGAAATGGAAGAAGAAAAAAGACAAGCTGTAAATAAAGCTGTAGCCAACATGCAGGGTGAGATGGACAGAAAGTGTAAGCAGGTGAAGGAAAAGTGTAAGGAAGAATTTGTAGAGGAGATCAAGAAGCTAGCGGCACAGCACAAGCAGCTCATTTCTCAGACCAAGAAGAAGCAGTGGGTAAGTATGCTGTCCTAGAGGGATGCCCTGAAGCCCCCGTGGGCAGGGCAGTGCTGGTCCAGACAGTGCTGTGAGAGGGGTCTTGGTTGACTGACACTTAGAGATATCTGTCGTGTCTCATCTGAAAAAGCTGTGGTGCATCTCAACAGGCGAGTCCCAGGCAGACTTCCCAGTTACAGCAGTTTACAGGAATTGCTTCCTCTTGCTTAGAGTAAGTGTATGTCATTGGCTGGCAAGTAGGCCTGGGAGTGTCAAGTCCTGTTTCTAAGCCTTTCTTTCCCTTTGGGTAGAGGCTCCTGCACACAGCCCCATGTTACGCTCAGCCCCGTGCCCCGAGGGAACTTCCTGGGGGAACAACTAACTGTTCCTTAAGCTCCTAACCTGGTTTCAATTTAGATGATACTCTATATAGCACTTCGTGATAATTCTTCCTTTTACCCAGTTTCTGTTATTAAGATTGTGTAGTCTATATAGGGTTTTCATGAAGTATGTGGTAAGAAAAACTTATTATAAAGACTTAGCAAGAGCAACAAGGGCATGTGGGCACATACACAGAAGCCTGTGCAGACAGTCGGTGGAAGGAACCGCTGGCAGAGGTGTGCCCTCAAGCACATCAGGAGGTCCAGACGCCATGCTGGTGATTCTGTTTTACCAAAGACAATAGATATGCTCACATGACTCTAAGTCCACAGAAGATCAAAAGGAAACAGGAGGAGGATAGTAGAGGACGGCCCTTGGTCTGTAGACTGGAGCACAGGGCGCACTCCTGACTTGTTAGACAGGCTTCTGACACTGAACGGCGATGGAAGCCCCATGGGAAGTAGGGTCGTCCTAAATCAGGATCCAAACCCCAGCTTTCTGCTCAGAATGCTGTCTCCCACCACGGTAAGGACAGGAAGGGACACAGATGCCAGGTGTTAGGAGATGAAAACTAAGAGTGAGAAGCATGCTGGGAAAACTGGATCCCCCCAGAGCATCTGCAGGGAAAGGGATGAAGGTAGGGCAGTCAGGGAGACATACCCCAGGATTTAAATTCCAACCTGAGTGGCGAACCCTACACCCCAACACCACTCTCCCTTCTCAGCAGCAGTATGGCAGGATTTGCTATTGTTGACATAGCAAAATAACAAAACTCAAAATATTAATTTTGACAAAAAAAAAATCAAACAAATAGTGCAACCAGGAGGAAAGTGGCAGGTCGACTTTTTACCACCATCAGGTCTGTCAGCCCGAGTCCAGAGGACAGCTACGTCTTGTGGTTGCTGCTCATCCTTCCCTGCAGGCTACGGCGGTGCAGCCATTAGCTCACCAGCCCTGCCTGCTTAAAACACTCAAGCATGAAACGTTCCCCTCATGTCTTCTCCCACGACTAGCCACCCTTGACCCAGCTGTCCCTGGGAACAGTGATGAACGTTCTCTGTAGGTCTGGGTGTGGCTGTGCTGCACTGTGGTTCCCTGTCACCTAGTGAATGTGCAGACAGGGAGGGATGAGGACCATGAGCCTGGGTGTCTGTCAGTCATGTATCTGCAGTAGAGGGTGTGAGCAGAGCTGCAGGAGGGCAGGCAGCTGACACTGGAGCTGGTGGAATGTGCCCTAAGAGGCCCAGGCTGATGCAGTGCTGGGAAGACACCCGAGCTCTTACTCCAGGGCACATGCCCTGTGGGCTAGCCTGGGTCACAGCTTTGCAAGCCTTAGAGCATAGTGGGCTGTTGATGCTGGCCTCATGTGTGCCCCTGCCCTGCAGTGCTACAACTGTGAGGAGGAGGCCATGTACCACTGCTGCTGGAACACGTCCTACTGCTCCATCAAGTGCCAGCAGGAGCACTGGCACGCAGAGCACAAGCGCACCTGCCGCCGGAAGAGATGAGCCTGCCCTCACCGCAGCGGCCTCTGTCCCCAGAAGCCGCCCGAAGAGATGAGCCCGCTCCTCACCGCAGCGGCTTCTGTTCCCAGAAGCCAAAATTGTTTAGAATTTGCTTCCCATTTTGCACCAGCCTTTAAACACTTTTCGTGGTGAAATTTTGCACAGTAGTTAAAATCTTTTGTTAATGCTCCTCCGGCATTTTTCGGGGGCTGAAGTAACATCAATGGAGGGTATTACTCTAAATAAATCTAATTGAGGATTTGTTGCATTTTCAGCAAATTTTAAAACATTTTTAGGTTTTACAGAAATTTTAACCTTTAAACAACAGATCTTAAAAAATAAAAATAAAAAAAGACAGGTGAATCCGAGTGAGTCTAACAGACAGAACAGAGCTGAATGTAAAAGCGGCAGATGCTTCAGAAGAACAGACTACCTGGCCGTGACCTGGCCGTGACCTGGCTGTGACCTTGCTGAGCTGGTTTTGTGCAGCTTGCTCCACTTCACAGGCCTTGCCTGTGGCTGTGCTGGCGGCATGTGATTAAATATAGGGAACAGGGTTGACACAGCAGGGAGAGCCCTGCATATTTTTTCTTAAATATTTCCCAATTGTGTTTTCATTATTTCTTTTCAATATATAACTTTTATAACAAATTATTAGCTTTGATCTTGTAGTTTAAAATTGCAGGGAAACTGGGGTAATCTTTTACTGAGCTGGATCTTAGAGAAAAATGAATATTTAAATTTTAAAGTTTGCACATTTCATCTTTGTCCTGACATGAGTGCTTGTAACAAAATCAGCAGCAAAAACAAAAATCAAAAGCCAAAAACTACCTGTACTCAGAACAGGGAATTACACATGAGGCATACAAGTTTATAACTGAGTCCCCTCCCGCCCGGTGCCACCCTAACCCAGCCCTGTGTCTCCTCAGAGGGAGAAAGCACTTGCGTGTCACAGAAGCCGTTGTGTTGTAGGGGAGGCTCATTGCTACTAACGAACTCCCTCACTGCGCACAGTGAGAATGCATCTGCGCACAGTGAGAATGCATGCTACTTCCCTTGTATTAAAGAGACCGTAATTTGTACAGTCTGTATTCTGCGGGATGTCTGGTTAAGAAGCATTACTGGTAGGAATGGATCGATAGTTGAATAACATTTTTATACATAGATATATAAAAGACAACCAGGAAAATTAAATTTCTTTAAAACGATCTTACCAATTGTTTTTTTCTCCTCCAAGACCCATCACAGACCAAACCAAATTCCCTCTTTATCCGTTAGTTATTTTTTGAAGTTAGAGAAATAATTTGTAAATATTTATTTAGACCTTTGATATTTATTAAAGCAATTACTCACAACAGAAGTGAAAGAGTCGGGAGAAAAGCCTTTAAGACAGTTTTCTCCGGTCCATCAGGGTCACTCTAAAGATGAAAGTAAGGAGCCTTCTGTGAGACCTCCTCCACCCGGTGTGACGCTATTGCAGACGGTGTAACCACTGCCACACGGGGCGTGCTCTTTTGTAGAACCCACCGTAGCCCATGAGCTCCAGGTTATACCGTAACTGCGATAGCTTGGCACCGCTGCCCCTCCTCGCTGCCGTGTAACATCACTGCTGCCGCGCTGCCCGAACAAGGACACTTGACAGTCTTTGGTTGTTTTCAGACGTCGATCCACCCCTGTGAGAGCAAGTTATTGTGGGAATATTATTGGTGTAAAATCATTCCAGAGTATGTACTATTTACCTGATAGCTGCATGAAAGTGAGGTTCCTGTTACTTTGGCTTCTTGTCTCTGTCGACACGGCTGCACATTTCCAAGTTACTACAGTGTGAAACTGTGTGTTAAAAAAAAAAAACAAAAACAAAATTAAAAAAAGATTGTGGCCTGGTTTTGTAAAAGTTTTAGGTAAAATTACAATTGATTGTTTTAGGAATCATTAAAATTTTCTGCAATCATAAAGCTATATCAAGGTGTTGAGTTTAACCACTCTGCACATTGTAAGTACCCATTGTGGCTGTCCACTTCTATGATGCGTTCTGGCATTTTGTAAGCTGCTCTGACTAGCAATATATAGATTTCATTTACTGTGTTAACATTGGTTAATAAATGTATTTAAAAAAACCCAACCACTCTTGTCAATAGCTGCTTTAGTTCAATGTCTGATGCCAGACAGCACAGCTGTCAGTTGCTCACAGCAAGGATTAAGCCAGTGTCCGGAGCCGGGAAGAGCACTGACTGCTCTTGCAGACAGCCACAGTTTGATCCCACATGGGCCCTCACAAGCATCTGTCACTCCAGTTCCAGGGAAGTCAGCCAGTGCCTTCTTCAGCCCTCTGTGGACCCCAGGCACACATGGTACACATGCTATGCAGGCAACAAATTTATACACAAATGCAAAAAAGGGAAAATTTAAGTGTATTCTGTGCATTCTTCATTGCACATTTATATTAGACTCCATGGGAGACAGAAGAGGACAAGGTCATGTGCTCACGCCTGCTCTTGACTGGAGCACTGAGCAGCCAGGGCCTTCTGGCTCTCACTGGGGGCAGCAGATGGCTGTTTTGCCAGTCTGTAGCCTTCACGCCAGTGTCAGCCCTTCTTCATGTAGTTTCTGCGTGGTTGGTCTCATCACTGCTGTCTAGTAATGGGATCATAGTTGGGAGGAGATGGTTTCAGCTTGAACTACTGTAGCAGTCTGAAACTTCCAACAGTCATCACAAAATATTCTGCTCATTTTGTCTTTGTTGCTAAACTAAACTAAACTTTGTTGCACTGAACTAAACTAGCAAACACCTCAGACCCTGGACACGAACCCCGAGTTTAGACCTTAACAGTTGTGTTCAGAAGGTTTTCAATTGAGAAATCCTTAAGTAACAGGTATGAGTCCGTAACAGTGCAGACGAAGTGAGTGTCACTGTAACCAGCAGGTCAGAGTTGAGCCAGTGAGGTCCGTGTGCCTGGAGACATCTCCCAGTCCTTAGAAACCTGCACCAGCACCCTGCACAGAAGTGCCTGCATCCTAACACAGTAGAAGAAAGCCTTTCAGTAAGTAGCTACCAATACCCTGGTCCGGCAATCAAGACCAGGAAACTATAGACAGGTCAACTGGAAGTGATTTCATAATGAATCTAGATGTGCCTGATTGGTGAGTCACAGAATTCAATCTCAAACTCATGTTGGCTGAACTACCTGCAAAGTCCATGTTTAATGCATCTGCCATGCTAGACTCAAAAACGTAATGACTGCCTCAAAGTTGTCAACAAGTTCAGCATCATAAATGATGCCTGTCACCCTTGACACCTCAGCTGGCTTCTGAACCCTATCCACACCCCTCACGGACTAAGGAGGTGCAACAAGCAGCTCTACCTGTGTCTTCACCCAGTCTGTGATTTAGAGGTGCACAAACCAGTGTTGGGAGGCCTCATTCATGCACTGTTAGGTTCACTCCTGCACAGGCGTCCTTAACAAGTTTCCAAGTGCTGCCACTCTGAGAACCACAGATGTATTACCAGGAATATAAAAGTGTTGGGCCTTGTACCGATGTGCAAGACAAACAGCATAAAATTCTATAGGTGCCTCATGCTCAGAATTACCCTGTCCTTCACATTAAGAATCATTGACCCAGTCAAATTAGTGAAAGTAGAGAGACAAATGGAGTTACTGTACTTGAGTTCAAACTACTCACACCTACATGGACACCTACATAGCTCACCTGGGGAGTGCAGAAGTCAGGATCCATGGAGTGGGTCTGCAGCTTGGGAAGCTGGAGATTCATCTGCTTGTGAACTTCTGGGTAGTATGGTGTCAGCTGACCAGAGACCATCACTCTGGAGAGACAAGTTTTGAAGCTGTGAGAACTCACAGACGATGAGTGTTATTGCACTAAACCCCATAAAGCAAAAATGCTGTGGCAGGGGCATAGAAAGCTACAGAACTATAATTCAACAGAACTATAAATTTTTTAGTAGGCATATTTTTTAAAAAAAGCACAACCAGGTAAAATTAATGTTGGGTCTCATCAAACATTTGTAAATAATATAAGCTTAAAATCATCATGTGTGAGACAGGGTCACATATTCTAGACTGGCCACAAACTATGTGACCTTGGACTTCTGATCTTTTAGCCTGTGCTGCCAGAGTGCTAAGATCACAGGCATTTACCACATCAGCCATATGCGGTTCTGATGTGGAACCCAGGGCTTTCTGTATGCCAAGCAAACACTACCCATGGAGCTATTCCCTCAGTTCTAATCTAATAATTATGGTTGAGGACATTTGCATTCTTTCAAAATCTAGCTTCTTATTACTTCCCCATGTTTCCATTGAAATTAGCCACTACTGTCTCTAGTAGCCAGTGGCCTCTTGTCATAGACAAGTACCTGTCTGTTTTGACTTACTGTGACGTTCACCAGAATATACATATTAGAATGCCTAGGAGCTGCAGGGAAACAAAACAAAGCAAATTAACTTTTGCTGTAATCTGAGCCTCTTTGAGGCTTTTGTAGTCTCAAATTTGAGAGCCCAGAAATTGTCTGGTCACCACATTCTAAAGACAAGTGAGACCCCCCCAACTGAAGTCCTGTAATGTGACAAGGATTAACCTTGAGGAGGTAGGTGAGGCAAAATTGTAACTGCATCCTCTAAGGCTAGTTCCGACAAACCCACAGGGAGATGAGCATGCACACCCTTCACATAGGGCCTCACTAAAATGTCAGCACTCAGAACCAGCAAGACCCAAGCAGGATGTGGAACAACAGGTGAGTGTGCAAAGGGCTGTTGATGCTGGTGGGCGCTGGCAGATGATGAGAGCTTTGGGGAAAAGACCAACATCAAGACCTCATGCAGTTGCTGGCTGTTCCCCTATCGAGGATGTTTCTTAGGGTGAGTGTCATTCAAGGGAAGTTCATTCTCTTGATTTTAAGAGGAACGACATCCTTTGTGCCCAGCCCTCGTGCACAGGTAGAGCATTTCAGGCTGTACTGCACCACCCTTCCGGGATATGGTAAGTCAAGCAATTCAGGGGAAGACCAATGCTGTGACCCAACATGGATGGGCTTCTAAAGCAGTCAAGGGAAAAAATACAGAGAACTATGCTTGCTAGGAGCCAGGGATGGGAGTTACGAGTGAACGGTCAGAACCCCAATCATGCAAGAGAAGGAAGATCCAGGGAACAACAATACTGTGCAGCTCCTGAAAGTGTGTTCATGTGGATCTCACACTTGTTTTTACCAGTATAGAAAAAGACTAAAGCCAAAGACAAAAATATAGTAAGATTATAATATTTTAAAAACATAATAATTTAAGAATGAATGCAAAAGCCCTCAAAGATACAGCTCACACTGAGACACCAGCTCACACCCACCAGGTTCCAGCATCATTGTTACCTGTATCCTGATCCACAGACTCCAGGGGTGGAGTAACCCTCAGGTAGGACTGACTTCTCCATGTTCCATGCCTTCCCCCACACAGAGCAACACAGACACTCTTCTGGTTTCTGTGAGAAAATGCCTGGCAAAGCAACTTAAGGAAAGAAGAGTTTATTTTTGGCTCACCATTCAGGGTTTCAGTCCATCAGAAAAGGGACAGCAGCAGAGAAATGAGGCTTCCTGGCATGCATCTGCAGCTGGGGAGCAGAGAGGCATGAATGCTGGTGCCCCGCCCACCTCCCCCATTTATTCAAACCAATGCCTGTCAGATGGTTCCACCACATTCGAGGTAGATCATCCATTCTCTGTAAACAGCCTTTCAAGTAATGAACTCGGGCTTGTAAACAATGAAGATGAGCATCACACGCACACCTCAGATAAACAATGAAGATTAGCATCACACGCACACCTCAGATAAACATCTAAAAGTCAGACCCACTGTAGCAATCTACTGTGCTGAGTGTCTCCTGGCATGCTCACCCACCCCATCAGAGAATTCACAGTGCCTGAAGGAGATGGACAGAAGACAGGTTCTGAGAGAGAGCAAAAGGATGTGAGTAGTACCATTAGAACATGATACCAGGTGATGGCAGGAAACTGAAAACACGGGACCCAAAACCAAGACATAGGACAAGTGATAGATGAAAGATAAGACTCTAAGCAGGACTGTCGAGGATATAAAGAAGCCAAAGTCCTCACCCACCCAGAATAAGCAAATACAAAACGAGTGTTTGGGATATGGCTCAGTCAGCAAAGTGCTTCCTGTGATAGTTTTAGAACTGGTTTGATCTTCAGAACCTGTGTACAAAGGCCAGGTGTGGTGTTGTGCATTTGTAATTCTAGTGCTACTAAAAAGCATTCTTGATCATGACTACACAGAAGTTTACAACTTTTATTTTTAAGTGGTTCTGTGTCTGTCAAAGCAGAGAGGAGTATTCAGGCTAAGCCAGTTTCATGGTGGCTCCTTGGTCACATTGCAATGCACATAAAATGCATGTTTAAAGGCATTTCTATGACAATGCAGAGCAAATGGTTCACCAGGTTCATTTCACTAAGTGTAAGTCTGATCTACTGTGCCTTCTCTGAGAGCAGAGACAACCTCCACTGATGTACGAAGCAGCCAGTGTTGACACCTCAGATTTTAGCTCTCGAACCCCGAGTAACACTAGAAAGGAAGGGGGTGATCGGGTGAGAGAAAAGCGGAGATTTGAAGATGTGTGGCATTCTGTTTTAAGCACTGTGCTTGCCTAGCAGAAGAGAAACCAGCATTCAATCAGCAGCACTAAAACACCATGCCACGCATGGTGGTGGTCCTGTAATTCTAGCAAGATTACCCTCAGCTCTACATCCTAAACCACATGAGACCTTGACTTTTAAGACCTGGCATTAGGAAAAACAAAGCAAAGGCATTGATATCAAAATAGAACCTTGTGATGTGTCTCTCTGGGTAAAGTTTTAAACAGCAGTAAAAAGTGGAGAAAACCATTCCTAACATCATACACAGACGACTCAGTTTCCCTGTTAGTAGAACCCGGAACACTAGAGAAGCAAAGGCCTCAGTACCAACTGAGATACAAGTGCAACATGTGTTTAAAAGTTAAAGTGCAGGATGAACTTGCACCCAGGATCTTACCTAGCTCAGTGATAGGGTACAAGATCGGTAACTGAGACTCTCAAAGCCACCAAGAACAGAATTCCAATATCAAATTATAAATAGTTTATGAATAGTTTGTAAATAAATTATGAATTAAGTTTGTCACTGGGTAATAGTTGATATATCTAGAGAATGTGCTTTTCTCTGAGCCAGAGAAATATTTTTCTGTAATTCATTCTGAAGTAGCTCAAAGGCAGTAAGAGGCAGAGCATAGCTGTCCTTATCCGCCCATTTAAAGGCCAGTCTGGGAGATGGCCCAGCTAGCAATAGCACACACTGCTCTTGCAAGAGGACCTGAGCTCGGTCCCCAATGCCCACATCAGGCAAACTAAAACCACCTGTAACCCTAGCTCCAGGGCATCTGACACCTCTGGCCTCTGCAGCTCCCTACACTTACATGCACAAACTCACACATGAAAACCCAGTGAACTGAGCTTGATTCCTAAACTCACATAAAGATGGAAGGAGAGAACTGACCTCCTCATACCTGCCATGGTAGGGACATGCATACACACTGAAAACATAACAAAACAAAAAGTGACAAATTAAAAATTAAAGCTAGCCAGATATTCTACCACAAATAACATCATCCCCAGCATTGCAAAAAGGTAAAAGAAAAAAATCCACTTGTAATATTTCCTGTGAAGTTTGAGGGGTGTGAAGCTACTTTTTAGGAGAAACATGATAACCTGGCACAGTATTGTTTAAACATGCAACTACCCTTATAAAAGTTGAGAGAGAGAGAGAGAGAGAGAGAGAGAGAGAGAGAGAGAGAGAGAGAGAGAGAGAACCAATAGCATGAAAAAGGTACCTTTTTAATGCAATTTGTGTAGATGAAATATGAAGTACTTTCAAGTAACATCTGTCAGAATGACAGATGTATTTATTATTTATTGATCTCATGTTTGGAAATCTATTGAATATATGTGATGACCACACAGGAAATGAATGATATGATGTCCTAATAAAAGTAAGATATGGCTCCCTCACCCAGGTTAGAACAACTGCCCAATACCTCCCACAGTCTCCCACATTGTACAGTCTGTGTGCCTCCCAAGAGGTCTGAAGTAACCAAGTACACAGGTGAGAATCTTGCCCAAATACCCATCCATGCCATCTGGAACACCCACAGACTCCAGCTAACTTGGGACCTACCTGCCCCCTGCCAAGCTCCATGTTCCTTCTAGTCCAATTCTCCACCACATTCTGATACCCTCCCACACATTACAGCCTGAATGCTTCCCAGGAGGCCTGCTCTAACCAGAGGCACAGGAGGCTCACCCTACCCAAAGGAGGCTGGCTCCAGTCAGAGATACCCAGGCCAGTTACACCAGAGATAACCAGAGAGAGGCAAACAGAAGAACATAAGCAACAGAACCTAATGCAATTCATCACCATCAGAACCCAGTTCTCCCACCATAGCAAGCCCTGGCTACCTTAACACACCTGAAAAGCAAGTTAATGACCTAAAATCCCATCTCATGAAGATGATAGAGGCCTTTAAGGAGGATATAAATAACTCCCTTAAAGAAATACAGAAAAACACAGGCAAACAGGTAGAAGCCCTTAAAAAAGAAACAAGTAAATCCCTTAAAGAAATACAGAAAAATACAAGCAAGCAGGTAAAAGAACTGAACAAAGTAATCCAAGAAAACTGGAAATAGAAATAATAAAGAAAACACAAACAGAGGCAGCCCAGGAGATGAACTTAGGGAAGAGATCAGGAGCTACAGATGCAAACATCACCAACAGAATATGAGAGATAGATGAGAGAATCTTAGGTGTATAAGATACCATAGAAAATATTGATACACCAGACAAAGAAAATACAAAGTGCAAAAAGCTTCTAACCCAGAATATTCAAGACACAATGAAAAGATGAAACCTAAAAATTATAGGAATAGAAGAGGGTAAAGAATCCCAGATCAAAGGGCCAAAAAAAAAAAAAAAAAAAAAAAAATCAACAAAATCATAGAAGAAAACTTCCCTAACCTAAAGAAAGAGATGCCCATAAATGTACAAGGAGACCACAGAACATCAAATAGACTGGATCAGAAAAGAAAATCCTCTCTTCACATAATGATCAAAACACTAAATGCACAGAGCAAAGAAAGAATATTAAAAGCTGTAAGGGGAAAAAGGGCTGAAAAAAAAGATTTCCAGGCAAATGGTCCCAAGAAACAAGCTGGAGTGGCCATTCTAATATCCAATAAAACAGACTTTCAACAAAAAGTTATCAAAGGATATAGGGAAGGACATTTCACATTCATCAGAGGAAAAACCCACCAAGAGGAAGTCTCAATCCTGAACATCTGTGCCCCAAAAGCAAGAGCACCCACATTTGTAAAAGAAACTTTAGTAAAACTCAAAACACACATTGAACTTCACACAATAGTGGGAGATTTCAACATCCCACTCTCAACAGTGAAACTAACAGAAGTTAGGAACCAAATGGATTTAACAGGTATCCACAGAACATTTCACTCCCAAACAGGATAATATACCTTTTTCTCAGTACTTCATGGAACCTTCTCCAAAACTGACATATAACACAAAACTAGCCTCAAGATACAAGAAGATTGAAATAATCTCTTGCATACTATCATATCACCACAGACTAAGGCTAGACTTTAATAACAATAAAATTGATACAAAAGCCCACATACTCACAGTAACTGAACAACTCTCTGCTCAGTGATAACTTAAGAGAATAAAGAAAAAACGTCAAAGACTTTGTAGAATTCAATGAAAATGAAGACACATCATACCCAAACTTATGAGACACAATGAAAGCAGTGTTAAGATGAAAATTCACAGCACTAATTGCCTTCACAAAGAAATCAGAGAGATTCCATACAAGCAACTTAAGAGCACACCTGAAAGTTCTAGACCAGAAAGAAGCAAATACACCCAAGAGGAGTAGAGAGTAGAAAATAGTCCGGGGCTGAAATCAACCAGTTAGAAATAGAGAACTGTACAAAGGATACAAAGACTCAATGAAACCAAGAAATGGTTCTTTGAGAAAATCATCAAGACAGACAAACCTTTAGATAAACTAACCAAAGGGCAAGGAACAGTATCCAAATTAACAATATAAGAAATGAAAAGTAAACATAACAGAAACAGTGGAAATAAAAAAAATCACCAGAACCTACTACAAAAATCTATGCTTGAATAAACTGGAAAATTTATATGAAATAATGATTTTCTTGACTGATACCACATACAAAAGTCAAGTCAAGATCAGGTAAATTATCTAAACAGTCTCCTAACCCCTAAGGAAATAGAAATAGTCATTAAAAACCTTCCAACAACCGCCCGCCCCCCAATTGCAGGGCCAAATGATTTTAGTGCAGAATTCTACCAGACCTTCAAAGAAAAGCTAATACCAACACTCCTCAAACTGTTCCACAAAATAGAAACAGAAGGAACACCACCTAATGCATTTTATGAGCCACAGTAACTGATACCTAGACCACTCAGAGAGTGAGATAGCCCAGGCCTAAAAAGACATGCATAGTATGTATTTACTGATAGTGGGTATTAGCAAAAAAGTACAGAATAGCCCCAGTGCAACTCACAGACCATAAGCAGTATAACAAGCATAAAGGCCCAAGTGAGGACGCTTCAATTTCTCATAGAAGCGGAAAGAAATTATCACAGGAGGTAAAGGGAACGAGTGACTTGGGTGGAAGAGGGCAGTGGGAGGGGGGAAGTATCAGGTTATGTGGGGAGACGGAGAAATATGCAGCTTTGGGGGGGCAAAAGGTTGGGAGAAGCCTCTAGAAAGTATAGAGTCCTGGGAGGTGAGACACTCTCAGGACTCCGTGGGGTTGACTTTAAGTGAAATGCCCAACATTGGGACACGGAACTCAAGTCGAGGGACAGGGTTACTAAACCCACAGTCAAAATTTCTGACCCAGAATTGTTTCTGTCTAAAAGAACTACAGGGACAAAAATGGAGAGGAGACTAAAGGAAAGGTGGTCCAATGACTAGCCCAACTTGGGATTCATCTCATGGGGGGACAATCAAGACCTGACATTATTACTGGTGCTATGGTGTGCTTACCTCTGAGAGACCTGACCAGCAGCTGACTGAGACAGATGCCGGTACCTACACCTAACCATTGGACTGAAGTCAGGGACTCCTATGGTTGAACTGGGGGAAGAATTGAAGCTAAAGGGGATAGCATCCTCATAGGTAGACCAGCAATCTTAACTAATCCAGACTCACTAGGGAGCTCAGAGAGACTGAGCCACCAACTAGGCAGCATACACAGGCTGGTCCAAGGCAGCGATACAAACACAGCAGTGGATGGCCTAGTGTGTCCTCAGTGAGAGAAGATATGCCTAATCCTTGAGAGACTTGAGACGCCAGGGAAGGGGGATGCCTGGTTGTGGTGGTGGGGGCACCCTCTCAGAGGAAAAGGGGAGGGAGTGGGATGAGGAACTCTGGGAGAGGAGGCTGGGGGTGCAATGACTGGAATGTAAATAAAACAATTAAAAAATATAAATAAAGTAGGAGGTTCAAATTTGCAGGCTACCCAAACACAAGGACCGTGAAACATTCGGACAGTACCACATCATTCTGTTAGTTGTGTTAGCAGAGCATCAGCACAGAACCTCATGTGTGCTCAGTCAGTGAGGTGTAAAATGGAGTGCACGCTGCAAGGCTGGGTTAAAAGGAAGTATGCTAAGGATCTAGTTCACAGTCACTTTGTATTCACCAACACGGAAAGACTCATCAGAGGTAATATAAACGGTTAACCAAAACAAAACCTTCTCAAAGTGGCTGCTTCAGAACTGCCACATTTGAACCAATCTGAACCAGAAATGACTCAATTCCTATTTAAAATTTTATTCTTTCTACGAAGTGATTTGCCTTTACCCTAACATACCTCATGTAAAGCTTGAGCTGTTGACCACTGAGTAATGGAGATACATTTCTGTTACCCCTTTTTAAGGGTATCATTTCTACCTAAGAGGTTTCTACATATACACACTGATAATGGTTTGCCCAAAGTTAACCTTTGATCCAGATGCATGACTCAGTGGCCTTGGTGTCTGCGAACCCTCACCAGCTACACGGAGGAGACCATAAGGAGAAAACCACCACCTGCTCCCAAAGGGGACCTAGTAGTGCAGCTGTGCTTGTCTCTAGCAATTAGGAGGTTCCCAGCAATCTCTAGGACCACCTTACACTCACTTGTACATCTCAGCGTAGCCAGGCTCCATGCCACTCGAAGGCATACTCTACATTAACCCGAAGAGGCAAAAATGTTACATCCTTGGGGATGGGGGCACGGCTTGTTTGGTCAGGTCAAGTGCTTGCTAGAAAAGCATAAGGAACAACATTCAATCCATAGCACCTATACACAGAGCCAGGCAGATTGCAGAAAGAGACACTGATTAAAACAATAAGGTGGAGAATGACTAGAAAAGACCACTAACATCAACCTCTGCCCGAACAAAACTGAGTAAACACATCCACACATAGCCACAGGGGCACACACACAAATGTTATATCCTTTCTGTCCACCCCAGCGCCCTCTGGGGGGTTTCTATCAGGAGCCCAGTTCCTCGCTGCCTCATATATTTTAACTAAAATTGTTTGAGCTAGGGACTTATAAACAGCATTTTCTGAGCTGTTCCAGAAACCATATTAGAAAAGGACCAAGTCTTGGGCAAGTTTCTTCAGCAGGCCCAGATGGAAACTCAAAGTACATTTATTCAGTGGACCTAGAGCGAAGATTTAATTTTTTTTTTTACATAGTCTCTCATGAAGCACAGCTAGCCTTGAACTTACTGTGTACTAAGGATGACCCTTGAGCTGCTCTGTTTGCACCCTGAGTGTCTAGCCAGTAGGTACGTACCCATGTGCCTAGTTTAAGAGAATTTTTATAAAACACTCGGCAGGAAAACGTAAGTTGGGTATTTTGAAATCATACTAGTTAGAGAGAAGCAGTCATGGAGCACAAAGACGGGAGACTTCACGCGGAGATGCAGGCCATCGGAACAGTACCTTTGTTACCGTGTTTCCATATTCCTTGGAGTTCTGTGGACATTTAAGTCACACTTCTAGTTTACCATTAGGAATTGTCAAAATTCCTATTTTAAGAATTCCTTCACATCAATAGTAAGAGGTTAAGGGGGTGAACCAGTAGCTTCATACTCACATTTGATTAGATGAATTCGGAGTCTTGCATGTTGTGGGGAAAGAAGACAGATCTTTCCCAGACAGTAATCTGCTTACTGTTGTAGAAATGGATACACTTTGAGGCTGGACAGAGACAGGAAACAGACGAACCGAGACTTCTCTCATTGCTCACAGCCTGGTCTCAATTCTGGGGGTGCTCCATCCAACATCCTCAGCAATAATATGCATGGGGAGTGGAGTTTAAGAGTGTATCGACTGACATCCAAAAGAGACAGAACTTGATAAACATTTTGGTTCCTTCTTCCTTTCAGCTCATACTTTACCATTCCATGGGTCATCTGATGACTCCCCCAGGAGACAGCTAAATGGGTGCATACACAGCAGACATATAGGCAAAAGTATGTGTGTTTCTCCATCTTAGTCAGGTAGCCAGGTATCTGGGATATGTTATCTACATGCCTCTTCTTTCTTAGACTGCCTCTGGAATAAACCCTGGTGAAGCAGGCACCATCTCACCAAGTTCTCACAAGGCAGCAGCAGATGCCTGACTCCTTTATATCTCTACTGTTCCTACTTGGAAAGCCAGAGCTCAGTGCAAATGACCTAGCCATTGTCTGGCAGAGGTTAGATATGAGATTCAGTTAGTCTTATTTCAAGGAAAGGAGCCAAGACAGAGTGTACCTTGGGAAACAGTCAAGAAATGACACAAGTCCTCAACCCAGCCAGGTGACTTGACCTTGCCCATCATGGAAAGACATCATTATAGTAAAATAACAGCCCACACAAACATTGGCACCACACTAAACCATTGCTGAGGTAAACAAAATATTGGTTGTATGTTACTTGGTTTTGTTCACCAAAAAGATCAACCCGAAAGATCAAAAATCAGTGAGTTAGCCACTGAGTGGACCTACCAGCCTTTGCCCTAGGGAAATGAGAACATGACATGTCCAGAGGTTTTAATAATGCAAAGATAGCCCAAGGACTATGGAAAAGGTCATAAAGAATTCCACCAAGACATTTTAGCATAAGATAGAAAACACTATTAATGGGGGTGGGGGATCAGGAGGTCTACCTACGGATGATGCAAATTATAGTGGTCATCAAAACCCTTAAGGAGGCTGAGGGACACTGCTTTCATCCCAGAAGTCCCATAGAACTTTACCTAGTTTCCATGTAGGTGGACAGACCATCGGATCTCAGCATACTGAGATGTCACAGGGGATTCCTAGAACAGATCAACAACCTCGGTGCTACAGAACATGCCCTAGGTCTGTAATGTTGTCCTAGAGAGCACACAGTATGCAGAACACCACACTAAAAGATGCTACATGTGCACACATCAATACATACATGAGTCCATACGCTGGATCTGAAGTGGCCTCCATAGGCACAATTTTTATGGTTACCTGGTTTCTTCTTGACCAGTTATCAGGGTCGCCATTTGATAAACATGGGTCTATATGAAAGCATTACATTTGTCATCTCAGATGTAAAGGCAATTTGAACTCTAACACAAAGACTTGAAGCTAAGCTGGTGCTCTGCACAGATGCACTTCAGTTCTGATCCTATGAACTAGCCCTGACATTTGTGTGGAAGCCAGCTGTTAACACGTAGCTATCACTCTTCAGGAGGTAACCATCTTGCTATGTGTACACAGGGTCTCTCTCCTTGGCCTGGAATTCAAAGGTTAGGTAGCAGGTGAGGCCCAGAAGTCCTGCTTCTGCTTCCCCAGTGCCAGGCTTAGAAGCACATGTTAAATTATCATTTATGTGTATGATGTGTAGAGGGGATGGACAATGGTGTGCCTGTGGTTGTTAGAGAACTTTGTGGAGTTCGTTCTCTCCCGCTACTCACATGTGAGTTCCAGGATCGAACTCTGGTTGCCAGGCTGTGTGGCAACTGCTTGACCAGCTCAGCAATCTCCCTAGGCTCATGCTGACCATTTTTAACCATCAGGCAACTAGTTAAGGCTTTCCCAAGACAAAACTGTTAAGCAAAAGATACAACTTTTGGTTATTAAACGAGCAATGACAGTCCGAACTGGACAGCATAGGCCCCGGTGGCCTGTCCAGACACAGTTCCCTGTGACACAGCAAACAGAAGGGTTCACACACCCAGGACATCTGCTTACTCTCTGTCCCAAACAGTTACCAATAATCTGCACACTTGTAGCAAAACGTGAACAAATATATTCAGATATATTTAAAAGAATAATAAAAAAAAAACATTTCACAAAACATTGGTTGCCATAGGAACTGCTGTTAACTAGAAATGCCCACATCAAGATTTACACATCATTCAAAGCAGGATCCTCTGTACTAAGTTATGCAACAAGTCATGTACACAGTCAGATACATTCCCCAGCAGGAGTCACCTCCTACCTGACATGGAAGTGGCCTGTCCCAGACATTTTTTTTCCAGGGTACCAATTAAGAAACTGCTATTTTCAGAGCAACAAAAATAAAAGCTTTTATTTTTTCATTTGAATATAAAACAGGCGTTATCACAGATGTACAAAGCGTACTGGTGGTTGAACATACAAGAAGGTTGCTGTCCTTTGCACATAAAAATTTTGTTTGAAACTGTGATTGGTTGAGTACATGAGTTTTTCTCTAACCAGTCACCACACTCTGAAATAACGCTGCTAACATTCAACTGATAAAGGGACTGTCCCCTTGGGTAAAGTGTCAAGCAGGGTTAAATATATATAATAAACAAGCACCATGAGGAATCTGCTCCTGTTTGATTTAGGTCGGTGTCTCAATGTCCATTGTGTCCCCTCTTTTTGTGCAAGTTGATTACATGGTTTTGGCTGACTCCAAAAGCACATGGTCACAAGACAAACATTTTTTTTTTTAAAAAAAACATTCTCATGAATGATTTATCTACAGTACGGTTTCTAATACACAACGATCCTTCTTTATTGCTGAAACTGGTGGTACTTAAGTGTATCCTTTCCTTTTTCTTGCACAACTAAGCTTACAACCCAGTCCACCAACTCCTTCAAACCTAAAGTCTCATGTCCCAGATGACAGGATGCAGAAGAGACCTGCTGGGATCGGCTTTTGCACCTGTGTTGCAGCCTTCGCCCTCCTTGGGTGTGAAGTTGATATGGTGAAAAGTTAAGAGAAGGTTTTGAGTGACATCTAAATTTGCTTTGCTTCCTCACATCAGCCAGATGGCAGATTTCCTGCATCTGCAATGATGTTTACCAATCAGTATCCTATCTGAAATGTTAAACCAAGTTCCCTTTGAGAAAGAAAGAAGTGGGGGGGGGATGTATGGGGTGCAAATGCATGTGTCAAAATGTTTCTTTATGTGGCAGGGATTTTCCCCCTTGGGAAGCTGCAAACTGTAGGAATGTGTATTTGAAACATGCAGAAACATACAGCAATGAGCAAACAATATTTGAAAAATTAAATGATTTATATGGATGAAGAATGCTTTACACATGAAATTTTTAAAAGAAATGTGCCACTTAATAACAAACCAAAACAAATCAGCCTTGGATCTCAGAAATCAAACAAAACTCTTTTAGCAAAGGGCTTATTGTTGGTGGCATAAAACTAAGGAGACAAAGACTTTGCCCATAAAGCAATCAAGAATCTCATTTCTGCCTAGCAACAATTTTAGGCTTATCTCATACCGGGAGCCACTGAAGCCATATTGTGGCAATTACAAAATAAACGTTGTCTTGTATTGCTGATACCTTCTCCTTGGTTGGATGCAGGCAAGGATACAGTGGCCAAGCTGTGCACATGAAAATATAGGCACATGTCACCAGGGGTCAGTTCCCCAGCCGACAGCACAAGGATGAAGCTGGCAGAACTCCTTTCTGTTTTAAGTCCCTGGAATAGTGGCTACTCAGGGCCAACTAAGAAGTCCCCAGGATTAGGGGACCAGAGTTAGCTGGGTCTACATAGTCAAGAAGACATCACACATTGCTAGCCTTTCCCTCAAAGGTGTTTTGGACATTTATCACATTGGCCACTGTAAGGGGTAAATTAGTGACACCTGGTGCAAATGACCACAGGGTGTCATTCTTTTCATATCAAGGGACAACAACAACAAAAATTATAAAAAGTAACACAAAATGCTAAAATAAAATAAAATTGACATTATGCAACAAAATTCTTGCAGCTGAGAAAACAGTGCTGTTTGCCAACCTGGAGCCCCTCAACGTCACTGGCACATGCTGGCACGAGAGCATTCACTGTAGTCTTCGCAGCAAAGGAAAAATTAGTGCACGTTAGCATTAGATCCCTTCGCCATCTCAGAGACGGCGGTGACTCCACTTGCTGGTCTCTGGTCTAAGACAGGGTTCCTGGCGATCTGCGATTGCTTGGAAACAGCCAAGTGTGTGTGAATACAGTGGAGGGCGCACCATGCAAGTGACAAGTTCTGCAGTTAAACTTTAAAATCTCCTTTGTTCATTAGTGAATTTATATTTCATATATATATATTTGTTGTGATACTATCCACGCAAGATAATACAACACTTTGTTTATATTAGCAAACATTACAAGACTTTAATATTCTTGAATGTTTTTTCTCTTTTATACTTCTAAAGAGATCAAAATAAATTAAACATTTTGTACATAATTACATATCGAGGAAGTTAACTTATTTTTATCTTTTTAGTTTAGTACAAAGATATCTGCAAGATAGTTGCCGAAATACCTTATTTATAATCGATTCTCGTTCTATGTTAACTTCAAAGGCCATAAACTGGCCTCTGTTTCTTCAGCATGTCTCTGACAAAGAAAGCTGCTAAAATCTAATTGGAAGGTGCTACCTGGAAGGTTCTCGTACCTCAATAAACTCTCCTAGAAGGGTGAGATCTAGGGATGGCTTAAATTAGTAACAGATCCATGTCAGTAAGATTCCATGACACATTAAAACAGAAAAAAACAATTCTTTGTCACACTACATAAATTGTTTAAAAGAACCCATTTGAAGGGTAGAATATTCTTTTTAATTGCTATTTCGGCTTAACAAAATACCACATTTACGAAGAGAACACTTCTTATCCAATAATTAAAAAAAAAAAAAAGGAAATAAAGTTCTTAAAATGATCTTTTCCAGCAAACTGAAGGCAGTGATCCAAAGTCCTTCTGAGCAAACTCCAGCATAAATTCACATTTCACTTCCATGCCAGGGTGAGTGCTCCTAGAGGTCCTACCCCACACCCCACCGCGTCAGGCTCCTTTGAGTGTGGCCCGAGTGTCTGTATGTCTCTGTGGACACTGAGAAGAAAAAAAAATAAAGAAAAATGGTCACATCCGTAGAAAGTCTGTGGAAGTCAAAGTGACAAGACTACATGTTATAGGCCACGTAGATGGGGTCCAGCTGGTCTGCCAAGAACCCGTCTCGCAGGTGCATCCGCTGTTTCTCTCCCCGGGAGTTGATGGGGATGACACCGATGTCCACCACGACCACTACGCCTACAATCAGGTAATGCTCTTCCAGAACCACATTGGTTACCAAGGGAACCAAGTCCAAGGCTTCCTGCTCTGACCCATCCAGTTCAACCACAACCACTAACAGGTTTGTCCAGGTAAAGACAGCACTAGAAGACAGAGAAGAAAAGCACCATTACTGGGGGAGTCTTTTACATAATAACACCTTGTTTCTATTCAGATCTGCCTGAGATCCCACCCATCTCCTCAGACTGGCACATCTCTCTGAGCTGGGTTAGCATATAGCCTTCCCAGCAACAATGTACCTTTTCACATTTTCTTCTGGCCTTCTCTCATGATGGCTCCTGTCTGGTATTTATGTTATTTTCTGGATTCTGCTTCTATGGCACAGGGCTCACTTCTACCCCCCTAGGGGGTTCTGGATTCAAGTTCTGCTACTTTATAGCTGCCTGGGATGGGGTTCCCACCATGTTCATCTGCCCTCTGAAGCGGCCTATCACCAGCTTTCATATTCCCAGCTCTGCTGCTGCAGGAGTTTGAATGGGATCAGGAAGCACAATCAGCCCAGCCCTCCCACTCTCTGGCTCTTGGGCTCAAGCTCAATATGAAATCTGGTCAATGTGTGTAAGCAGGGGGATATTAGTAGAGGCTATACAAGTGCTGGAATATTCTGGGTTGTTATGATGTAACTGCCATTGCCAGACTACAGATGTGCCTGAGCTAGTCCCAGAGTATAAGACACATGGAGGGCAGAGCCACTGAATCTATCTCCAGTCAAACAGCACAAGGCTAGCAGTTCTGTCTCTGAGTACTGAGTTTGGAGATGACAGTAAACTAATTCCTACAGTAGGTATTTATTTGGTGGAAAGCCTCCTGCATGCCCAGTGCTTTACCACTGTAAACTCTATGAACCTTGGACACTGGCTTTTAGGACTGATTAAAGACCCTGGTATAGACAATCTCTGGTACACAGATCTGCTTAGATGTAGGAACCATAGTATTGAAGTGTAGAAGGAACTATATAGATATGCTAGCAAGCTCCTGGTAGGAAGGGGACACATGAAGAAGGGTACCAGATTCAGAACCAAGCACATTAGCTCTCCCCTGCCTGTCTAACAATGTCTATCCTAGCTTTGAATGAGATGTACTTAGAGGCACTATTTTTCCTACAAGCACAAGACTAAGTGTAATAGAAAATAATGCGAATTCTATTCAGTATCATCAATATGCATGCACTATGCTGAAAGGGAGAACTACAGAGAACATTAAGCACAGTGCTGCTTATGACTCCTGCACCCCTCAAAGAAGTTTTGAAAGTGATTTCCATGTTGTGCTGACATTTCATTCCTGTGATACTGAAATATTGTTTTGCATGGCCTCCATGATACACTGTTGTGTCTGTGTTATCAGTGATCAAATACATCTCGCAGACAGTTTGGGTCAAATAGTATTATGGCATCTGAAGTATATGCTACTGTTCTGAAGTACTAGGCACAGCTCAGCCATCCATAGTGTGTGGAACGTGAGATTTGCTGTCATTCCACAGTTTACCTGGAAGTGGCATAGGGACTGGAGACCTTCTAACTACCACAGCTTTCTAAGGGGGTGTATCAACATGCCAAGTCCCCTGATGAGAAATAAATTTGATTGGTGACGTGGTTTGAATAAATATGGCCCTCATGGACACATAGGAAATGGTACTATTAAGGTACTTGGCCTTGTTGGAGGAAGTGTGTCACTGGAGGGTGGACAAGAGGTCTCAAAAATCAAGCCAGACCTAATGGCTCATTGTTTCTTCCTGTTGCCTGTAAAACTCTTAGCGACCTCTCCAGTACCATGTTTGTGTGACGCTACACTTTCTGCTATGACAACAGTGGACTACGACTCTGACCTGTAAGCCAGCCCCAACTAAGTTTTCCTTTGTAAATGTTGCTGTGGTCATGGTATCTCTTTACAGCAATAAAACTCTAACTAAAGCTTGAATTTAGCAACATGGAGATGGTTTTGTCTTTGACATGGGGTTTCTCAGCAGCAGGCAACCTACAGAACATGTGGGTGGATGAGGAGGAAACAAAGGGAGAAACTCTGAGAGGTCCAGCAGGAGAGGAGAGGAAGTCTGTAACTGGACAGTTTCCAGAAGTCCTGAGTCCATCAGAATCAAATCCCAATTCATCAATTCCTTCCTCCTGGGCTTCTCCAAGACAAAGGAATTGGAGGCCCTGCCCAACTATATCAGTGTCAGACTCAGCTCAGTAGCCACATAGTAGGTAATCCTAGTAATGCTTAGGGAATAAAAACTTGGAGGGAGTATACCCTCTGAGTTTTTTTTCTCCTCAGCATTCACTTTGAGGGAGATGACAAAGGCAACTAAACTGAGGCTACAGATGAAATAAATGTAGAGCCACATAGGTACAAAATGAGGTCAGCCCTGGTCCCCTGTCAAGTATCAAGAGATTTTTTTTTAACTGTCTTTTGTATTTCTCCATCCATCCACAGTAAGGAGGAAACTCTGAGATAGAACATGTACCTGCAAACAGGATCTCAGGTACTTTTCCAAGAGCTTAACAATCAGATTCAGGACTGTTAGAGAACATCTGTTTAGCATGTACGAGACACCAGTTCTAAAGCCCAGCACCACAAAACATAAACAAATAAATATTATCTACCTGTACTATTCAGGTTCAATAAATGACAGTAAGTCTGAGCCTGTGCTTGGAAACCCTTTAGAAGAATGATCAGAAGTAAGGTCTGAAAACTATTCAAAGCTAATCCTGCAGGTGCTTCCCTTGCTGGTTGTGGCCTAAGACTGAGAGTAGTTATAGCAGGCTCTCTGCCAGTTTAGTGCCCTTAGTAAGTAGCTCATCTGTCATCAATGAGTGAACAAACCCAAACTGAAAAGTATGGAGTCACTTTTCATTCTGAAAGACAGCATGAAGGTGCTAAGTAAGTCTGTGGCTGCCATGAGCAGAGACTGATGACTTGCTCTAGCTTCCTTCCTTTTCCCAAACACAGGGAGCAGAAGTGAGCCCCTTTGTGGAGGCCTGCTTGTCAATGGCACGTTTAAATGTATTGAGTGGGCTCAGGCAGAAGACAGAGATCCTCACCTCTGGGAAGGATAAGAACTAATATCCCTATGCTTGGGCCACTGTGTACAGGACAGGGCCTTGTGGCTTAGGCCTTGGTTTAATTGAAGCATTTCTTACCTGACACACATACCTAGTAAGCCCAACCAAAACAATGCCACTCCATGCTTACTTTTCCAATAGAAGTATAATACCTCAGATTACCAAGTATCAGTGGGAGGCATATGTGTTTTGTTGTTTTAATTTGTAAAAATACAATATAGAGAACTAAAATAAACCTCACACCTATATAATTGCAGAAAATAGCAACTTGGCTTCCTGGAAACACTATTCAGGCAAAAGCTCTCTCTCACCTGAGATGTCCTAACAGAGCAGTTCTTTACTGGATTTCCCTTAGCTCTGAGGAAAGCTTACCTTGAAGAGATGCCACACCCAGTCCAGTGCCTTGTCTTAGGGAAATTCCTTCACAACCTGTGATCAATACCTAGGCTCCCAACAACAGAATAGACAATGCCTTCCTGTCCTCTTACCATTCTGTGACACTTTTGTGGGCTCTGATGACGGAAGTCTCTATATCTATTGGGTGGTACCTCATGCCCCGCAACTCCATGGCTTCATCGAGTGCCCCTACCACGTAGAGGGCATCATGGCGCTCTGTTGGAGAAGAAACCAAGAACCAGTCAAGACCTTTGTTTTATTCTATTTGGTCCAGAGTAACATAAGGGAAAGAGAATCAGATCTAGGGATGGAAACTCAGCTAGGCTGACTAGCAAACCTGAGGGAATCTTGTCAGCATCCCAGTTACTGGGGATAAAGCCATACCTGGCTTTTCTTAGATATTCTGTATGAACGTATATTAATTATACAAAATAGTACGTTTTATTATGATGCTTTCACATAGGTATATAATATGTCTCTTCATCACTCTCCTAAGCCTTTTAGTCCTAGCCTGCCTAATTTCTGACTCTGTCCACTGGGAAAAAGCAAATCTTCTTTAGGCCCAGCTTCTACCATAAGATCACATCTCCATCAGTGACCAAGGGTCTAAGCAATGACCAATGGAGCTAACACCAGTTGGCACTTAAAAGTTTTCATGGGGTTAAACTTACAAGTCCCTCAGCTGTTCTCCATCTCTTACCCTGAGGTAGGGTATCTTACTTAAACACAAAGCTTCCCAAATGGACAAGCAGACTAGTTTAGCTAGCTCCAAAGATTCCTAGTCTGAGTCCTTTGAGCTGGTATTTCAGGAAGGCTATCATGCCTACCTAACACATAGATTCTGGAGGTCAAATTGTTTGTTTTCATCTGCTGAGTTATCTCCCCAGGCCCTGAAATACTTACTCTTATCCTGCAAGAAAACCTTATAATAATGAAAATGTAGTCAGCCCTATTTTTGCTTAAAAATAAAAATTGTATCCTTAATTTTTAACTGGATAATAAGTGTGCCAAGGTAAATTTTTTTAATTGAACAACTTTATTTTAAAAAACAAAAATAAATGTACAGATGTTAAAAGCATTTTTGCATAATAGTATATGAATACATTTTTGTCAGTACTTGATTTTTTTTAAAGGTTTGATAGTATGCCTTAAAATCTTAATAGTTACAATGAGCATGAAGAACATGTAAAACAAGATGTAACCTAGAAATAGTCAAAGTTTACTTGGTGTGTAAAGATTAAGCATACTGGTTTTTCATTTTTTTTTTGTTTTGTTTTTTGGCCTTTGTTTTTCTTGAACTTCATATAGTCTGTAAGTTGTTTCTGGGGTGTTCAGAGCTTTCTGGGGTTAGTATCCAATTATCAGTGACTGTGTATTATGTCTGTTCTTTTGTGACTGGGTTACCTCACTCAGGATGATATTCTCTAGATGCATCCATTTTCTTAAGGATTTCATAAAGTCATTGTTTCTGATAGCTGAGTAGTACATCATTGTGTAAATATACCACAATTTTTGTATCCATTTATCTACTGAAGGACATCTGGGTTCTTTCTAGCTTCTGGCTATTATAAATAGGGCTGCTATGAACATTGTGGTACATGTGTCTTTGTTGTATGTTGGAACATCTCTGGAATATATGCCCAGAAGTGGGATAACTGGGTCTTCAGGTAAGACTAAGTCTAATTTTCTGAGGAACCACAAGACTGATTTTCAGAGAGGTTGTATCAGTTTACAACCCCACCAACAGTGGAGGAGTGTTCCTCTTTCTCCGCATCCTCACTAGCATCTGCTGTCGTCTGAATTTTTGATCTTAGCCATTCTGGTTCGTGTGAGGTGGAATCTCAGGATTGTTATGATTTGCATTTCCCTGATGGCTAAGGATGTTGAGCACTTGCTTAGAAGCTTCTCAGCCATTTGATATTCCTCAATTGAGAACTTTTTGTTTAGCTCTCTAACCCATTTTTAATAGGGTTGTTTGATTCTCTGGTGTCTAACTTCTTGAGTTCTTTGTATACCTTGGATATTAGGCCTCTATCAGATGTGGGGTTGGTAAAGATCTTTTCCCAATCTCTTGGCTGCCGTTTTGTTTTGACAGTGTCCTTAACCTTACAGAAACTTTAAAATCTCATTAAGTCACATTTGTCAATATTTGACCTTAGAGCACATCCACTGGTCTTCTGTTCAGGAAATTTTCATCTGTGCTTATGTGTTCTAAGGTTTTCCCTACTTTCTCTTCGAATAGTCAGTGTACCTGATTTAATGTGAAGATCTTTGATCCACTTGCACTTGAGCTTTGTACAAAGAAATAAGAAAGGGTCTATTTTCATTCTTCTGTATGCTGAGTGCCAGTTGGAGCAACACCACTTGTTAAAGAGGCTGTCCATTTTCCATTGAATGTTTACGGCTCCTTTGTAAAAAACCAAGTGACCATATATGTGAAGGCTCATTTCTGGATCTTGGATTCTATTCCATTGATCCAAGTGCCTATCTCTGTACCAGTACCATGCAGTTGTTAACACAATTGCCTTCTAATATAGCTTGAGGTCAGGGATGGTGATTCCAGCAGAAGTTTTCTTGTTGAGGATGGATTTAGCTATTCTAGATCTTTTGTTATTCCAGATGAAACTGCACATTGCTTTTTCCAACTCTATGAAGAATTGGGCTGGAATTTTGATGGGGATTGCATTGAATCTGTAGATTGCTTTTGGTAAGATGGACATTTTTGTTGATCCTTCCAATCCATGAGCATGGGATATCTTACCATTTTCTGAGATCTTCCTCAATTTCTTTCTTTAGAGATTTGAAGTTCTTGTCATACAGGTCCTTCACTTTCTTAGTTAGAATCACACAAAGGTATTTCATATTGTTTGTGACTATTATGAAGGGTATCTTTTCCCTAATTTCTTTCTCCACGTTTGCCCTTGGAGTAGAGGAAGGCTACTAATTTGTTTGAGTTAATTTTATATCTAGCCACTGTGCTGAACCTGTTTTTCAGCTGTAGAAGTTTTCTGGTGGAATTTTTGGGGTCACTTAAGTACACTATCAGGTCATCTGCAAACAGTGATGTTTTTACTTCTTCCTTTCCAATTTGTATCCCTTTGATTTCCTTTTGCTGTCTAATTGCTCCCACCAGGACTTCCAGTACTATGTTGAATAGGTAGGGGGAGAGTGGGCAGCCTTGTCGAGTCCCTGATTTTAGTGAAACTGCTTTAAGTTTCTCACCGTTAAGTTTGATGTTGGCTATTGGTTTGCTGTATATTGCTTTTACTATGTTTAGGTATGGGCCTTGAATTCCTGTTCTTTCCAAGACTTTTAACATGAAGGGGTGTTGAATTTTGTCAAAAGCTTTCTCAGCAACTAGTGAGATGACCATGTGGTTTTTTTCTTTGAGTTTGTTTATATGGTGGATTATATTGATGTATTTCTGTATATTAAACCATCCCTGCATTCCAGGGATGAAGCCTACTTGATCATGGTGAATGATCGTTTGATGTGTTCTTGGATTCGGTTTGCAAGGATTTTGTTGAGTATTTTTACATCAATGTTCATAACTGAGATTGGTCTGAAGTTCTCTTTTTTTGTAGGGTCTTTGTGTGGTTTGGGAACAAGAGTTATTGTGGCCTTGAAAAATGAGTTAGGTAGTGTTCCATCTGACTCTATTTTGTGAAAGCATTTGGAGAGTATTGGTATTAGACCGTCAATAAATGTCTGATAGAATTCTGCACTGAACCCATCTGGACCTGGGCTTTATTTGGTTGGGAGGCTTTTGATGACTGCTTCTATTTCTTTAGGTGTTATGGGATTATTTAGATGGTTTACCTGGTCCTGGTTTAACTTTAGTATCTGCTATCTGTCTAGAAATTCATCCATTTCCTCCAGATTTTCCAGCTTTGTTGAGTATAGGCTTTTGTAGTAGGATCTGATGATTTCTTGAATTTCCTCAGTTTCAGTTGTTATGTCTCCACTTTTTGATTTTGTTAACTTGGAGACTCTCTCTTTGCCCTCTAGTTAGTCTGGCTAAGGGTTTATCAATCTTGTCAATTTTCTCAAAGAACCAGCTCTTGGTTTTGTTGATTCTTTGAATGGTTCTTTTTGTTTCTATTTGGTCAATTTCTGCTCTGACTTTGATTATTTCTTGCTGTCTATTCTTGGGTGCATCTGCTTCCTTTTGTTTTAGAGCTTTCAACTGTGCTGTAAAGTTGCTAGTGTGTCCTCTCTCCAGTTTCTTTTTGGAAGCACTCAGAGTTATGAGTTTTCCTCTCAGTACTGCTTTCATTGCATCCTATAGGTTTGGGTATATTGTGTTTTCGTTTTCATTGAATTCTAGAAAATACTTAATTTCTTTATTTCTTCTTTGACCCTGCTATCGTTTAAGAGAGCATTGTTTAGTTTCCATGTGTATGTGGGCTTTTTGTTGTCTTTGTTGTTGTTAAAGACCAGGCTTAGACCATGGTGATCTGAGAGGATGCACGGGAGTATTTCAATCTTTTTATATCTATTCAGGCTTGTTTTGTGATCGTTTATATGGTCAATTTTGGAGAAGGTGCTGTGAGTTGCTGAGAAGGTATATTCTTTTGTTTTAGGATGAAATGTTCTGTAGATGTCTATTAATTTCAATTGGTTCATAACCTCTGCTAGTTTCACTTGTTCAGTTTGGTTTCATGATCTGTCCATTGATGAGAGTGGGGTGTTGAGGTCTCCCCCTATTATTGTGTGGGGTGCAATGTATTTTTTGAGCTTTAGTAGGGTTTCTTTTATGAATATGGGTGCTCTTGTATTTGGAGCATATATGTTAAGGATTGAAAGTTCCTCCTGACAAACTTCCCCTGTAATGAGTAAAAAGTGTCCTTCCTCTGAGATGAGTTTCCTGCATGCAGCAAAAATTCTGGATTCTATTTGTGTATCCAGTCTGATATCCTATGTCTTTTTATTGGGGAATTGAGTCCATTTATGTTAAGAGATATTAAAGAATATTGGTTGCTGTTTCCTGCTATTTTTGCTTTTAGAGGTAGAATTGTGCCTGTGTGTCTTTCTTTTTTTGGTTTTCTTGCTTACATATTTTCTTGTTTTTACTACGATGTAGTTTCCCTCCTTGTACTGGGTTTTCCACCTATAATTCGTTGTAGTACTGGGTTTGTGGTCAAATATTGTATAAATTTATTTTTGTCTTAGAATATCTTGGTCTCTCCATCTATGGTGATTGAGAGTTTTGCTGGGTATAGCAGCTTGGGCTGACACTTGTGTTCTCTTAGGGTCTGTATGATGTCTGTCCAGGATCTTCTAGCTTTCATAGTCTCTGTTGAGAAGTTGGGTGTGATTCTGATTGGCCTTTATGTTACATAACCTTTTCCCCTTACTGTTTTTAGTATTTGTTCATTTCTTTGGGCACTTGGCATTTTGACTGTTATGTGTTGGTAGGAATTTCTTTTCTGGTCCACTCTATTTGGAGTCCTGTAGGCTTCTTTTATGCTCATGGTCATCTCATTCTTAAGGGTAGGGAAGTTTTCTTCTACGATTTTGTTGAAGATATTTACTGTGCCTCTTAGTTGATATTCTTCGCCCTCTTCTATTCCTATTATCTTTAGGTTTGGTCTTCTCATTGTGTCCTGGATCTCCTGGATATTTTGGGTTAGGAGCTTTTTGGCTTTTGCATCTTCTCTGACTGTTTTGTCTATGTTTTCAATGTTGTGTTCGACCCGAGATTCTCTCTTCCATTTCTTGTAGTCTACTGGAGATGCTTGCATCTGTGACTCCTGATTTCTTTTTTAGGTTTTCTACCTCCATGGTTGTTTTAGTGTTTTCTTTATTGTTTCAATTTCCATTTTAAATTCCTTCTGTAATTCCTTCATCTCTTTTGTTCTATTTTCCTCTATCTAGTTCTTTGATTTCTTTGAGTGTTTTTCTTGTTTCTTCTTTAAAAGCTTCTAATTCTTTATGCTTTCCCTCCAGTTCTTGTTTAAGGATCTCTATCATCATCTTGAGGTATGATTTCGGGTCTGAGTCTTCTTTTTCTGGAGTGTTTGGCATTCTGCTGTTTGCTGTGATGGGAGAGCTGGGTTCTGGTGTTGTCAGGTTGTCTTAGTTTCCATTGGGTAAGTTCTTTTGCTTTCCTCTTGCTATCTTGTTGTCAGTGATTGGTTCCCGTCTCTCCTGTGTATGTTGCCTGTGTCCCTGGATCTCTGCTGTTCCTGGTGGCAGATGGCCTGACCGTCTGGTCCGTACACACGGGCCCTCCGGGTAGAAACCAAGACCCTAAGGCAGAGTTCCTGCTTTCCTGAACCAATGGGATGGGGGCATGCATTCCATGCACTCTGCCCAGACCTCTCTGCGCCCTAGCTATTTGCAGTGCAGTCTCACCAGACCTGTGTCCCTGGATCTCCCCCCGAGGAAAATTTAAAACAAACAAATATCACCAAGTAAAAACATACAAACCATTCCTAATTTATGCAGACAAGCAAGACTTCTACTTACTTGCTTCTCTGTACAATTGAACTTTGCTTTCTGGTTCAGAGAATGGGTTCATTCATCACTGAGGACCAATAAGGTGAAGACACCAACCACACTCTTCTGCCTTGTTCCCTAGGGCTTAGCTGGGCAGGATTCTACAGGTGTTTCCTGAGGGCTATAAACTGATACCCTCTTTTACAACTTTGACTTTACATCCTTGATTAGATGAACCTGTGACTACCCATCATGAAACTGCCACACTAGCATGTTATGTCCCTAAATGCAGGACTCAGGTTAGCAGGTATTCTATGTGATTTAGGAAGCCTCATCAAAGTTTAGAATCTAGTATGTCCAGAATTTTAGTCTCCCCATGACTCTAGAATTATATGGTGACAGAGAGGCAAGAAAAAACTATGAAATAATCAGAAATGAATTTTCAGGGCATTTGTTTATTTTTCTGTGTGTCTGTAGATGCCCCTGCTCGGTGCCAACATAGAATATCTTCCCTCAGTTCTTCCCACTTTACTCTGTGAGACAGGGACTCTCACTGCACCTACGCTCACTAATGTGGTTAGGGTGGCTGGCCTGTGAGCTCCAGGAATCCACCTATTTAGCCTTCCTTGTCCTGGGATTACAGGTGTGTGCGTGGTTGTTGTACCTGGCATTTTACTTGAGTGCTGGAGATCTGAACTCCGGTCTTCTTTCTTGCATAGGAAATACTTTACCAAGTGAACTATCTCCCCAGTTATTTGAATACGTATTGAAAATTTATTCCTGTGACATGTGGTCCTCTGCACTCTGCCACCGAGACACCCTCAAGGCTTGAATGCTTTGGTATCTTGGCTTCATGAAATACTCCAGTGTGATTCTCTATATGGAGGCACAGGAAGGTAACAACAGAGTATACTACTGCTAGACACAGGGCTGTGTCCTAAGCAATGGCATACAGGCCCAGTTGTTTGTCATCAGGACCCAGAGACTCAGGACTACTCCCTTTCAAATGTCATAGGAGTGGTCCTGGGAGCAACAGCATGCAGCCCCTGGAACTTATGAGGACGCTAAGCACACTTCACCATAGGGTGTGCTGGCTCATGTTCAGCTTTACCTTTGCTCTTGGTTCTCAGAAAGGCAAAGGAAGGCACAGCTCTGTTTACTGCATTTATATCTTACCTGTGTGTCCATGGTCATGTATATTTGGCTGTATAGGTATGTGCACATTAATGTATACTTACATGAGTGTGGGAAGCCAGACACCAACTTCAGATATTTTCCTTGGTTGCTAGTCGCCTTGTTTGCTGAGAAAGGATCCCTGCCTGAACTTAGAAATGATATGTCTAGGTTGGTTAGCTAGATAGCCCAGGGAGTTAATTTCTACTTCTAAGATCATAAGAAGCACATATGTGAATTCTGAGCATTAAACTCAGGTCTTGTGTTCATGTAGTAAATACTTTACCCAGTCCATACTTGTCTCTCTTTCAAGGTCAGGCACTTTCAGATGAGCAAGGGCAAGCAGAGGTCCTGGTGAGGCTCTTAAGCCTCAAGGCCAATTTCAATGTTGGTCAAACACTTCTGTCTGATGTGTAGCATCTTCCAGCCTGGACTCACCTCCATTTGCGTCTGTGAGCTCAGTTCTCCGCAGGAAGCCCAGGTAGCCTGTTCGGGCCCAGATAGTCTGGGTGTCTCCAAAACTCAACCGGGAGTTGAAATGATCAGACTGGAGAGATTCATCTCCATAAATAGTAAAATAGCCACTGGCATTGTGGGCACTGTGGACCCAGATCTAAAGAAAGAATGAAACATCATTGTGTATGAGCTGCTCTGTCCACTCAGTCTTCTCTAGGAAGAGAAGCTAGCTCTTTACTACACAGCAACTTGTTTTCCATAATGGCTAAGACTTCCTTGGTCTGAATACAAGGCAATGGTGGTTACAACCAGCTGTCTGTGTTGGTAGGGGTGGGGACAGGAGTACAAGACACTCACAAAGTTCTCTATAATAAAAGTACTATGTGAAAATAAGGTGCAGCCATGCAACCAAATAAATCATTCACCTGCTGAAAATGTTATTAAAACAGATTACAGAAAGACCTTAAAAGTGAGTCAAGTTGTACGAGTTTCCTTACAGTTTTTCAAATGTGATGGTCATTTCTAAGAGCAACTGGGGAAATGCTCAAAGCTCTAAGACTGTGACTTTCCCTTTTACTTGGCTAGCATACCCTTTGAAGCAGACTATGATCAAATAACACGTAAGATGGTGAAGGGACAAAGTCAACAGAAAAGAGTGGCAGGTGAATGTGGGTCTGCAGCAGCAGAATGGTTAGGTAGAGGCTGACATAGGTATAAAGCAATAGCTGTGGATAATGTGGAACCACATGAAAGGCCCAAGGAAAAATGGAGCCAACACATTTCTGTACAATGTACATCTGTACAAAGCATGTAGTGGTGTTGATACACAGGGCCAGACCCATGAGGAGGGCTTTCAGGTTATACTGTTCCTAGCACAGGCATTCTGAGATTGGATATTTGTTCTTTTACTAACATTGAAATACAGCTGAATATGTTGAAGTTCATCTGTACTGTTGACCATTGTATCCCAAGACTCCAGATTAGTATCTGGAACCTAGCAGACATTTACTAAGCACTTGCTGAAGTAATTAAAAAGCAACACACAGATCAAAGGATAACAACCGTTTTCTGTTCTCCAGTATGAATTTTTCCTTGTGAAGACAACTATGACACATTATATTGACTGTCAACTTGGGATGATGGTAAGTCTCTAGGCACATGTTTTTTGTTTAGGTGAACTGAGGTGGGAAGAACCACCTGAATGTGAGTAGTTCCACTTTTTGTCTTCATTCTAGACTACAAAAAGAGAAAGCTAGCTGAACACCATCATTCCCACTACACTTAGGACTGACTAAAAATATAATGTGACCAACAACCTTGAGCTCCTGACATCATGACATCCCTGCCATGATAAACTGTATCCTGGTTCCATAAGCCGAAATAAACTCTTCCTAATTTTGCTCTTGTCACAGCAATAAGACAAGTCATAACTAATACAATGTCATACAATTCAGTCTTAAAATACACACCATGTCATATAATTCAGTTTTAAAAGGGGAAATGGAAGCTTCTTATTCCTAACAACATGAAGTAGAAGTCAGAGCAAGACACACCACCTAATCTCTTTATGTGAACTCTGAAAGGCTGTGCTCCTAGAAAGCAGAGAGCTAAACTGCTGTCACTGCCCCTGAGGGTGGGAAGGGAGGGTGGAGATGCTGCCTAAAGGGCATTAGCCTTCATTTACATGATGAAGGACTCCTGAGAGAATAGATTGTGCCCTTTTGGCTTGAAATTTGGAAACAAATTTTCTCAAGAAACACAGAAAAGGTAATTTTATGAGGTGATGGGTGTATTGATTACTTGGATATAAGTCATTTTACAATGCATAAAATTATGAAAACATCAAAAATATTATGTGTCTACCTTGACTTATGTAATTTGAGAATTATGGTTCAGTCAGGTTGGAGTAAAACCATATATTCAACAAACAAACCAACCCATCAGCTTCCTAACACCTCCAGTCCTGGTTGCCCTGGAAGGGGACAGAACTCTGAATGTAAGTAACACTTGATTAACCTAGTTCAGAACATTTTATATAATAACAAGGTTCAAAGAATGGTTCAAAGCAGCCAGACAAGAAAGGGATATGGAGAGTAAACAGAAGTGGTTAGGGCTTGATCATGAGTTCTGTGTCTACCCACATGCTCTGTGGGAAGAGATCCTGGGTGGGCTGATACTGTTCTGCTTCTGGTGACATGTAGGGTAAAGGATTGCAGGTATAATCACACAAAGGTATCCTAAGCTGGGCAGCCAGGGTATAGGCAGGAAAACTGGAGGGAAAGGTAACACTTGGGCTGTGTCATTTCCTTGTACCCTCCACTTTCTCAGAGAAATCTTATCAGTGGAGAGAACAAGAAAAGGGACACTTGACTTTACCATATGGGCGGCATCAGGACTCCGCTGATGTCAGTGCTGGAAAACTTAGGCTTGGGAACATGATGAGATATTCCCTCCAGTCACACCTGGCCAACAACAAATTCAACAAATCCACTGGGTGGGATGCCATCACAAGTGACATAAAGCCACTACTCTTTGCTCTCTGATCTAAAACACACATCTAATCACCACTTTGATATTCTTGGGCTTTTGAGTTTCATGACCACTGTGGTAGGTGGAGCTCTGTTCATTCTTTATGTTTCAATAATTTCCTGATGAAGGAGTTCTTAGAAACAGAGAAGGCACATGAGAACACTCTCCAGAGTGGATCTGCAGAGATCAGCCTTGCTGTGCTGTGGGAATTTTCTGATGACCATGTCTCCTGTGTCCTCAGGGGTACACCACTCTATAACACTGAGTTCTCCAGCAATGACTGAATCTGGAAAGCACAACTCCAGTTCCTCCCTGGACAGCATGACTTGCTCATTTGAGTAGCATGAGCTGTGGATGATATAGCAGGTGCCAAAGCAAAAACAGGCTCAGAGGACACACCTCCCAGAAGGTTCTCTGTGACTCACCTCTCCAAGGTGGGAGTCCCCCAGTGGGCCTTTCGTTTCTGGGTTGGCAATAATGATCCGGACCCCTGGAAGTATCTGTTTGAGAAAAAAGAAGAGACAATTTCTGATTGTAGCTAAAGAGGCAGGCGGGCATCAAACACTCTCCCTAGGCACTCCTGCCTCAATGCCAAGTGGCCATTTCCTTTTTCCATCATATCATAAAGTTAAGTGTGTGCCATTACCGAAGAGTATTCTTCCTACCAATGCTCTACAGGTCTACAGTCTGGGGTAGAAGGACTTTAAAATATAGAAATACGATTGTTAATAGTATCTCAAAACTGATAAATGCCCAGATCTTATCATTTAAAAGAAATTCTGAAACAAAACCCATGTAAATGATGTAACATTTCACCCAGTCTGATGTATAAAATAGGAATTTGCCCACATGGATTTAACGGCGTGGCATATAGAAACTAAGGAAGGAAGCAGGGCCAGAATCAACTTGAACTTGAGGAATTGGAGAGACGAGTTTGCAGGGATATGTGTGGATGAAATGGAACCAATCTCCAAATGATTCAACAAAGGATATTTCTGTGGTTGGTAGAAGTGAAAGTCTGGTCAGTCCTAGCCCAGCTGGGTTCTGACAGGAATGTCTGTCCTGCTATTTTCTCCTCTTTACTCCCACAGGACCCATTCCTATCGTTGAACCACTTTTATTTAGACACTGATATAAGTCTTTCCTCCCGATGCGCAATGAACCTAGCAATAGTTTACCATATCACATAGCAAAGAGATCAAAGGTCTCAAGTTTTCTGAATTGGGGCAGGCTGTATTTAACATTCAATAGTCAAGTTGAAGCCAAGACACTCTGTGGTAGAAACTCATGTCATCTTAAAGCAGTCAGATTGCACCTGAAGGGTGATGCCCTGGTGTCTGTACCCTATAGGCCCTGCAATTATGTTGGGATAGTGGTTACCACCGTCCTACTCCAAGATCCACTTCATTAAGTGATAGGACTTGTATTTATGGACAAACAGATTCTAAACAGCCCACAGTAACATATGCTTCTTTTAGAAGTGTTCCCAGGCTTGGGGAGATAATTCACTGAGTACGAGTATTAGCCCTGCAAGCATGAGAGTTATGAGTTCAAATCCCCAGCACCCATACAAAGCGCTATCCATGCTTGTGGATGCCTGTGACCCCAGTATTGGGGAAGGGAAACAGGTGGATCCCAACAGCTCTCTGCTTAATCAACGGAATAAAAAATGTGGTAGATTCTACTTAAGTGAAGACCCTGTATGAAGGCAATATGCAGAGAGTGAGCAACAGAGGAAGAAATCCAACATCCTGCTCTGACTCTGTGTATGTGTGTGTGTGTGTGTGTGTGTGTGTGTGTGTAAAGGGGAATGAATTGGCATTTGGGTTAAAAAGGAAAAAAAAGCATGTAGGTTTAAATACACATTTCAGTTCTGTGAAGACTGTAACAATGTAACAGAAACTGAGAACCATTATCCACACACTCATTTAGTGTAATATCCTGATTTTTAACTAGACCACTGGGATAACAAGAATCATCAATAGAATAGTTCACAACCTTTGCTTGCCCTAGGTATGAACAGGTGACTAAATAGTAGCCAATGGTATTTAAGTATAAGACAGCATGAGAACCTTCTCAAGGTTCTAAAAGTCTTTTCTCCTCATGAGAGCTAGAACATGGGACTAATAATTGAACTGAAACAGTCACCTTAAAAGCTTAGCAAGCCCTCAGAACAGAGACCACAGAGAGATATGTAGCATTCAGGCTTCTAGTAGCTCCAAAGCAACAGAGCTGCTATTTTTTTAAATGTTCAAAACCCTATTTTTACTTTCTATGCTCATAGTTAGACCATCCTGAAACAGTATCTTGGAGAAAGCTGTTTTTCTGAGGTAATACTTAGTCTCTGAGAACACATTTCTTCACATGTTAAAGTCCTTTCATCCTTACTCACCTTTATGCTGGGATGAGACCTTAACAGTTTTAATACTTACTTTTCCAGACTCCATCAGAGGTAAGCTGTGAGGAGATCCCCTTTCTACCAACCGGACTCTGTAAGTAGAAACACATATCACTCAGTGGGTTTTTTGGACCACACTACTGTCTTTGGCCACTGTTAATACATGGCTTGGCAGGCAACTAACGTAAATTAATTGTTAGTATTATTCTAGAAAACAGTGGAAGTCCCAGAGGGAGCTACTGATAGCAGAGGCAATAACACCCTGGAAATGACAAATGGCAAGAACACATCAGTAATGAGCTCAGGGAATGGATATGGAAAGGAGAGAGAGAGAGAGAGAGAGAGAGAGAGAGAGAGAGAGAGAGAGAGAGAGAGAGAGAGAGAGAGAGAGAGAGAGAGAGAGAGATGGAGGCCAAAGGTCAACAGCTTCTACTTTGTATTTTTCAGTCACACAATTTCACTGGCCTGGAACTTGCTAAGTAGGCTCAGCTAGCTGGCCAGAAAGCTCCACAGATCTACTGTCTCTGGATTCTCAGAGCTGACAATATAAACATGTGTCATTGTGCCCAACTTTTTGACAATTTTATTCACACAAAACAAAACACAGGGTGTCTTACCTGTTAAGCTTAGCACACGCTCTAACACACCTACATCTGCAGCCCTAGGATTTATACTGCTCTAGCCACACTCTTTAATCATGACTTCAGGCTTTACTCTAGGATGGGGTCTAGATATTCATACTAATATTGGGTTAAGATCTGGCAATCCATTAAAACTGCGTCTTGAAATGCCTGAAGGATGTTTTTCTTCTTCTTTTTCAACTAAAGATGAAACAATTCAAGTGCTTAAGAAAAGATCAAACTGAAAGAGATCAAGTAACTATGAATTCATTTTAAATACACAGTAAATAATACCTTTAAAAATTAGTAACAACTCTCAAATAGCCCCTGAACATTTTCTTTTGTATTATGTGGAAACTAAATTTATTCTGGAAACTGGAGGAATATGTATCCTCATTGTGTGAGGCAGAACTGTTCTCCATGGCAACCTGGCTACAAACACAGATTGCCAAATCCCTAACACTGGGGCTACAAGAATAAAATGGGTATTAAAGACAGAGGCATAACACCATGAAGCCGTGGTTAATGAATCTATTTAATTCCTTGCTTCTAAAGGGTGGGCTACTGAGATACTGATCTCGGTCTCTGAACTAGCTCACCTATCTGCTCTCTTCCCGTCTTTCCCAGTGCATACACAGCATACTGGCAAACTAAGCTTACTTATTAAGTGATAATTGGGCAGGTATCTTGACACTCTCAGATGAATATTCCATTAAATCAATTGGTAAAGTAATTGATCCTTATGACAGAGCCTCACATAGGTGTAATGAGAAAACTACTACCCTACATTCATAGGAACACCAGAAGAATGAAGAGGGTCAACCTTGTCAGAACTGTCTCACTGCCTTCCAGCTGTTGGCCTTCCTTCTCTGAGGGAAGCTCACCATGGTACTGTGGACTGAGATACTAGGTCTCTGCAGGAAAAACTATCACTGCTAGAAACCTCCACCCTCTCTGTACAGCAAAGATCCCAGAAAGTTTCAAGTACCCTAAGAGCCTCAAGAGTTTTCACCCTCTGCTTATTACAGGGACCCACAAAGACTCATTTTATTTTGCCTATGCTAAACATAGGGAAATTGAGACCCTGGAGCTAACACTTTGTTCCAGGGTCATAAGCAGGGATATCTTGACTCAGACCTGTCTGCACCTGAAACACTTATGTCACAGATGCTGCAATACAAGGTATATTTTATGTTTGTCAATCAAGGTCAAAAGTAATGCTGAAGATGTAAAACCTGGGTATTATTTTCTTCTAGGAAGAGGTGTCTTCAGTGGGGAGGAGGCAGTCTTTGAGTTAAGAATGACAGCCTAGGATTCTCAAAGGCTATGAGGGAAACCCCATTGGAGAACACCTACCATAGGAGGACCCAGAGGATGTGGATGGGGCTGTCAGTGTGTCTGGATATCAGTAGATTCCTCTACTGACTAGCGAGTGAGGAATGAAGATATAGAGACTCTATGCAGCAGGCCAAGGAAAGGGGCCTAAGCAGATGAAGTGAGGTGTGTAGGAAAGTTTTCTACAGAAGGCCAAAGGAGCAGGAACACTGTAAATGCCAATCATTATAAATAATAAAGTTGAGGATGGGCTCAGCCCCACACGTGAGGAAGAGCTGCTGGGGCAGAGAAAGAGTAGCAAGAGCCTCTCCCAGACAGAGCAGACTGAGAAGGCCTGAAGCAGGCCTGGATGAAGCAGGTGAGGCATAAGGTTCTAGGAGATACTCTGATGGCTCAAGAATAGTCCTCGGTTTTTCTCTACTAGAGAGGAGAACTGAGCAGGTTATTTCAGGGAAACTGCACTGAATCATATTCAAGTTCTAAGATGGTACCTGGGCCAACCCACCATGCTGATGGGAGGCCTGGTGACTCAGACACAGCCTTTCACTTTAAAGTAACCCATGACGGAGGAGCTGAGGCCCATCAATCCATCCAGGGCAAGATCATTCATGATCATCACAACTGATGACATTATTCAATGAAAATTAATTGACACCTGACCTGGGAGCAATTTCCAGCACACAACTCACTGTCATGTTTCTAATTATTTTAATGTGGAAAGTAGCCTAGGCAGGGAGGACTATTAACTACTGACTTGAAATTAGGATACAAGCATCACTTAGAAGACCTTAGTAAGATCACAGGATTGATTGGAAAGGACTCATCTTCGACACAGACCTCCTGCTCTTTCCAGCAATACAGGACTGATCCGATGGCGACTATGGGTCACTCTCCACCATAAGCATGCAGACCCTCATTTAAGAGCACTTTCCCCAAACCTTGCCCTTTCAGTATTAAGAGTTGTCACAATGAAGACAAATGATGACTTAAAAAATTAACAGGTAAAGATAGTTTTTGAGACAGTCTGTCTTTTTCTCAAAAGAAAAATTCCAAATCCAACTTTAGGTTTTCCCCACTTGTCCAGATACTTATAACCTAGATGAACATCCAACCACAGTGCACTGAGAGCTCTGCTCTCTCTGGATTTGGAAGGACAGCCCAAGCAAAGGCAGCTTTGCTGGAGGTTACTAACACTGGAACTCTTTCAGTAAGGTATACAGACAAGACAATTGTTCAGTAAGGTTAAGTGGATTTGAATTCAGATGCAGAAGCTCCTACTTGGAGATTCTCACCTCTGACCCTGGGACAACTTATTTCGTCATTTCAATGCCAGTTCTGAGTTTGGAAAGTGCTCCACACTAGACTCTAAGCATCCAGAACCTGATTTTGTGGAGGACATTGATGAGTCATTTTCATTGGTCCCCAGCCACCATGGAAGTGGCTTTAATGACACAGCCTCTAACATCTATAACCAGGTGAGAGTCCAACACAGGATTATGCAGGCCAAGCGAGAGCTGCTGGCTTCTGATTGGTGCTACTATTTAGCACAAATTCCATGAACTTCAGGGCATGAGCAGTGTCCCTTACCTCTACCAACTACTTGGCAGCACATCACTTTTGATGACAAATTGTACGAATCAGAAGAGGCCCCAGATTTGGGCCAATATTGGGTAAAAGTGCACAGAGCCTTTTGGGAGTAGTGAGTGGTGACTACCTTGGTCTCCTGGAGGTGGCATGTTTCACCTGGGCACCAAATTTGGACACCTTGTCAGTCTGCACAGAGAATGTCTCTGAAGAGTTTCAGTGGTCTCCTTGGTCAGACAGGGTATATACTGTTTCCTGTGCCCTTATCCTTTCCCTAACCACACAAACACTCTGTTTTCCCATGTGTTATAATGTTGAGAGGTGAGTAAACTTCTAGAAAAAACAGGGTAAACAGTACACTACCTATTGTACAGCAACATGTACATGTGAAACCTAACCACCTATGGAATACATCAATCCATGCATATGTCTGTACACTACACAACAACGTTAGGATCATTTCCATGGCGGCCAAACAGAACACAAACCATTTCAATGGGGAGAATTGATGTAAACTAATAACATTTTTTTTCTTTCCTCCTGGACATCTCAATAAATTCTTCTAGTCAAGGCAGGGCTTCCTCCAAAAGGTCTTAGGTTGTGTGGCCCCCTACCATGTCTTCCTGAGACACAATATGAAAACACAAAAGGACACACACCAATAATCCCATTTAAAAATCTGTTCAGTAGCTTTGCAGAAAAGGCGTGTTCACTTCTACTTTAACTGTTTCATAAGAACATCAACACATGGCACAAATGTATGCCCTTTTTACATAGAAATGTAGCTAGAATGTTGACATATATAGTCATGCAAAACAAAACCTAAGATGGCTATAGCTTTTAGATACTTCTAGTCACACCAAGTTTTTATCTGTAAAGTTTCAGCCATCTTTCCCAGTCACACACTTTCTCCATATAATATTTTAAACAAGTAAGCATGGCTACGCTCTTCCTTTGTTTAACGTGGATACATACTTGCTGGGTCACCAACACTAGAGGAAGGGAGGAAAGAAGGGAGAGAACCCATACCTGTCGTGCCTCAGGGCTCTCATGTCAACATAGACAGTGGTGGGATCAGGTCCTGATGTCCCCTGCAAATGACAACACAGTGTGGTTAACCTGTTCTCATGGAAAGAAGCTATACTCTATACTAGCTGGTAGGCATTTGTTTGGTAAAAACCTTAAACTGAACAAACAGCCTTAAAGACTAATTGTGCCAAACCTATAGCTTTCCAAGTAGCTTTCTAACATCTAATTTGATCATCTAAATTTCCAAAGAAACAGCTAGGATCACACTGGCCCCTCACAAAGCTTGACCCCAGCCATGCAGGGAGGAATGCAACATGTTTTACTAGGGCAAGTTTGGCCGCAAAAGTGGGTTGCCAGAATATGAAGTGTCGCTTGCTCAGAAATTTTCACTATATGCATTCAGAAAGGCTATTTTTAGACCTTAAGATACTGAAGCATAGGTGTGACAGGAACTGACAGATTGAGGAGGAAGATACAAGAGATAATTATTTTGTTCCTTTTAATCCCGCTTGTGCCTCTAGCCTCAGAAGGTTATTTTTGTCTGTGACATAAGTCAGGGAGGTTCTATGCTTCTCTAAATCAGCTGAGCAGTAAGTACTTTGAGCTTTAACACAGCAGTCCAGACATCTCATCTTGGCATCATAAAGGTCTTCTAAAATTATACTGGGTTGACTTCTGACCAAAGGCCTTTGCTCAGGGGAGGCACGTATTATTGAGATGATGTAACAGTTTACATATGAGATAAGACAATAAGCTAAGAAGGCTGAAAAACATGGCAAACACAACAGACTTATAAAAGGGGTGGGGAAAGTTTGCCCTTCAGGATTTACTTAACTGTACTATATTTCTTTAAGAATCTCAATTTTGTACCAAAGTATGTTTAAATATAAGAATAAAAGCAATAACAGCTTTGCTGGGTATGGTGACTTATGCTTTTAATCCCAGTGCTCAGGAAGCAGGGACAGATGCAAGTGCGTACTTTTGAGTTCCAGGGCAGGTAGGGAGACATAGTGAGATCATGTCTAAAACAAATAAATCATAACCTCTTTGTTACAACACTCAGTGATCACTGGGGTCCCACCACTGCGAGCAGGAAGAGGAAACAAGCAAGTGAGGTGTGAGTGTTCACAGTGACAATGGCCTGCAGTGTTCTTTCCATCTTGTAATTATTCAATAGAGCTGCGCTACAGAGCAGCAGATGGAGAAACACCTTCTGATGAAATGAGCAGTGTGAGACTCATAACCATATGTGGTCAACTCAAAAGCAGCAAGGCATAGAACAGGTCCTGAGAAGTGGGGAATGGAGGGAAATGGAAGTAGACCTAATCAGCCAGGGAACAGTGATTACTCTCATGGTGACACACCATCTGGATGGTGCTACTCTAGGTGGTACTGAGCCACAGGCCTAGAGACCACCTGTCAATATCTTCATTGCATTTCCAGCTGTCTCAGTGCTGGAAGCTGGAGTGGCAGGAGATCAGGAGGTGGGTGTATGCTGGTGTGATGAACAGAAAAGTCCCCTACCTGCTCGGCCAGTGTCCACAGCCTGTGGGGCTACAGCGGCAGGAAGGTGGGGACAAGAAAAAAAGGAGAATATACCAAGCCAACAGACAGGAAGGAAACAAGTAGGGACACACATAGAACAACGCAACAATTAAGAATGGGATGAAGAAAAGGGAAGAATGGGGTGGGGAAGAATGCAGAAAGCAGGGAACAAAGTAAAAACAAGATCAAAACGATGTCAAATATGGAAACCATTAAAAATAACCACTATACTGTTAAAGATGAAAAAAAAACTGAAAAGATGTCAACATATCCAGAGACCACAAAAGAGAAATAGAGGATATGCCTGGCATGTAAATTGTCACAGGACCTTTATTATTAAGGTAGAGAGTGCATCTCAACAGCAATTTTGAGGTGCTTTTTGTTTTCTCTTTCCAATGACACTTAAAAGTATATATCATATTGGTTCACTTCAAAGTATTGATTTCACTCTAATGACATCATCAAAACAGTTTTTAAAAGATGTGTGTGCATGTGTGTCTGTCCCTCTGAATGTAGACACTCACAGAGGACATAGGTGTCAGATCCCCCTGGGGTTACAGAAGGTTGTGAGCTGCCCAACATGGGTGTGGGAACCAAGCTCAGGTCTTCTGCAAGAGCTGTCCATGCTCTTAACCTTCATCTCCTTAATTTTAACTTTCTCACAAGAGTGAAGAGAAGTCTTTACATGTACAGTTATAGCTTCTTACCCTATTCTTAGATTAATAAGACAAAAGAATCAAAGGTATATTTCTGAGGTATGAAGGTATCAAGTATTCTAAATTGAATACTTGCTCCCTCCTCATTACACGTTGAGTTTGACATTGGCCCAGGCTATATAAAAGCCTATCTCAAAAAAAAAAAAAAAAAAAAAAAAAAAAAGTTCAAAGTTTTAGGAAGAGTTAGGGTGGGACAGGCAAATTTCAAAAGATGGTGAAAATCTAGCTAATATACTGGCCCATAATCTGCCAATCTATACCATTAGCTGCCAAGTTAGTAAATGGAGTGAGATTCACTGGGACCAGCCAAAAACCATCTTGCCTGATTCGGAAATGTTTTACTGGAACATGGTTCATCTGTTCAGACACTATCTATTTTTCTTTTGAGATGACCCTTCTGAAAAGACCATAGCAATATTAAGCTTGACTTCCTCACTCTGGTCCAGTGAGTGCCTCTCCTTTTAGAGGGCTGGCAAGCAACATGTGACCACTCAGGTTGCCAAAGTCTGGTATATGTCATACAAACAGACTTTGGGATATATGGACCTGTGAAACCTTCTTAATACTTGAGAGAAGCCTCACGAAATCAGTTTTACTTGGGTGACTGAATTAGAATATAACGTCAAGGCAAGTGCCTGCATTGCACTGATGACCACTTGGCTTGCATAAGGAACTGGGTAAAGTGCTTAGTTCTGCTGTGCCATGTGGGAATGACAGTATCTACGTCACAGATGTGCTGTGTGTTTAAAGTAACCCATGCAATGTGTTGGAATGAATGTCTAGTACAAGGAACACACTGAATCAAACTTAGACATCTAGTTGATGTGAATGGCTTTACTTTTAGCCAGGCTGTGGGTAAAAAGCACAGTCTGAAAACCAGGAACTTTTCTTGACTGCAGTGAAGAACAGGTTAAATGATAGAGAATGCAGGTCCTGTGATCTCAGACTGGAGTCTTAATTATCAAGGGCAACATATAGCAGAAGAAAACAGAAAGTTGTGGACAGTGACTAACTCCCCAGAGCATGCAAAAATCCCTGACAACTCTAAGGACATGGCAGAGGAAAACGAATGGCTTGAAAGTGCAAATTAATTAAACTCTTATTATCGCTATTTGTTTTAAGCTGAGAGAGTTACACTGCCCTCCGAGCACCCCACTTCATTCCTTTAATGATCAAGGACTCTTAGTTCTAGCACAGTGACAGCTGTATTTCTCTTTCTCTGTGAGAGCTTCAAGATTTAAGGTTGACTAGAACTTTTACTATTGATTTAATTCTACAAAGTTATTTATAAGCTTTTCACTCAGATAAATCACTCACATTATCCTATGTAATAAAACTGTCAGTATTCACATTTAAAGTTTTTTTCCCCCTTAATGAGAAAACATCTCAAGTCTCCTTTGGGAGATGGAAGGACACTGTTTTCCCTTCTCTTCCTTTAATAAGAAGAGGATGCTACTTTTTCATGTTCCATAGCTAATGCACAGAGTTTCTTTGCTTTATCTAGCTGTCAATGCGATGGGAAACTGTTCCTAAGACAGGTTAATAATAAACAATGGCACTGTTTAATGGCACTGTACAAAATTATGTTAAGCCAGGCACAGTGATACATGCACTCGATCCCTGTAGTTCATGGGCAGAGGCAAGCAGATCTCTGAGAGCTAAGAGGCCAGCCTGGTTTAGATAACGAGTTCCAGGAACCAGAGCTACATAGTGAGACCCTGTCTCAAAAACAAACCAACAAATCAAACAAACAAAAGAAATCTGACACCAAAGCTAACTAAACACTCAAGTAGTAATTCAATATTTCCAATATTTACTTTCATCATATATTCAAAACATTTTAAAAGATCAAGATTCTGAGAAACTGTCATCCCTAAAGGTGATAGGTGGCTTATAAGAATAAGATATTTTTAATATATTTTATACATCTTATATATTTATATATAAATTTTTATATATTTTATCGATTATTTCTTTTTTTGCTTTTTATTCCATAGCTTTGTCAATTAGCAAAGTCTAAATTAAGCTTTCTAGGCCTTTCTCTCATCATAAAAAGCATATCCTTCATGTGTTTGGGAGGATCTAACTAGAAGCTGCCCTAATTAAAGGACTTGATATATTTGTTAAAAATACTCCTCACTCTGTCTTTGCTTTCTTACAGAGCAAAGCTTGGATGTTGATTTTTTCTTGTAAGTACGATTCACTTGAAGCAGGTTCACACTGTAAGTTCATTTTGGAGGAAATTCAGATGTGCTTTATGCTTTTTTCTCATACAGGACACTAAACTCTGACCAAGAAAGTATTTAACTGCTGTAACTTGTTGAAATACATAGGATTGATGGTTAGATGACTCTAGTTCCAGCATTTTCCTGAAATGTGTTCTCATACTCAGAAGTGACAGTATCCGCATCCATGACAGTGTGTTGTCCTAAAGTGGGCCATTAGTGACTCTTTTCCTTAGCACAGCTGCTTACAGAGACATGACAGAAGTGTAGAGCAAGAAAAGGAAGAGGAAGGAAGGTCACTGCACTTATGGAGTCTGAAAGGTCTTGGAAGAGGCCAGGAATAGGACACAGCCTATGTGGTGCAAAATAAAAATAAATCCCTAATTTATTCCTTTTAAAGTTTAATTTTTAGAAGTGTACTCCTTCACTTATGATTGGTACAGGGAGGAGAATCTGTACATGTACCTTGGTATGTGTGTACAGGTCAGACAACCTCTGGAGCTCTCTCCTTCCACCACGAGGTTTCTTAGGTATCCAGCTGTGATCATTGTTCTTGACAGTAAGCCCCTTTATCCTCAGAGTCATTTCTCTGGCTCCCTTAAACTGTAAAAGGGCACGCTATCTGATATATTTGCATATGCATAGAGTATATACAATTATAGATGTACCATGTAGACCAAGTATTGTTCCTTAGATACCTCACTGGTTTTAAATTTGCCAAGCACACTAGAGTGGCTGGAGGTTGAATCTCTAAGATTCTCCTGTGTTTTACCTGTTAGGTGCTGGGATTTCAAGTGTGTACACCAGACCTGGGCTCCTTTATAATGTGGATTAGGGATTTGAACTCAGGTCCTTTCAAGGCAAACATTTTAAACTAAGTCATTACCCTAGCCCTCTCAGATGTGCTTTAAATGGTATCTACCCATGTCTGTTCAGCACTAGAAAGAGTTGCATGATTTCATCTTTGAGTATTCAAGGCACTGTTGAGAACTTTGTCTGTAATTTAAAATAGAATTACAAATCTGTAAGATGCATAGAAGCCTAAAAGGCCAGTAAAAGTGACGCCACTAATTTCACAAACACTATCCCTAAGGACTAGACATTTAAAGCCTGGATACACATGGACAAGGCTCCCTTTCTAATCTGCTTAAGTACTGTCTCAGAGAGATTAAATCTCCTCATCGTTGTAACTAGCTGATCATCCAGAATCAAAGTGTGCTGAAGGGATGTAAGGATGGTGATGAGATATGAAGAAAACCACTAGTAAGAAACAGCCAATCAACTGACAGCTGGGCTTCCACCTGACCTACCAATGTTTGTGCACACCAGTGATGCTGGTCCTCCAAAGAGAAGCCTCACTTCATCACCTTAACCATTTAGGCAGGAGGTGGAACAACCTCAAGAAAATCTTGGCTTTTTATGTTTCTGTTTGCACATTGCTCTCCCTCACACCTTATGTGTCCTGTCATGTGTTATATGTCCTCACACACTGTGTCCTGTTCTGGAGAAAATACCACATGGAGAGATGCAGTTTCCCAGATGAAGTGTTTCATGGTCTTGTTTATTCAGCAACTGTGACACATAGCTTCATAAAAAGTAACAGAACGGGGCCAGTCTTCCCCAGCTTTTGTAGCCTCTTCCACTGCTATCCTTTTCCACAGGCCATCCTGCCAACCACTGTCCAAACACTTTGTTATCTATCACCCAAGGCACTCTTGATCCTTTTACTCTCCTCACCATCAAACGATACTCACATTTTCAAGGGAAGGGGCAGGTAAATCTGTGTGTTGACTGTTTATCACACTGACAATTAGAAATATATAGAGGGTAAGAACTTTGTCACGGGCATCTAGGGTAGAGGTAGACAAGGGCATGGAATGATCCTTTGTGTGAGCTATGAGTCAGTATCCCATAGCCTGCAGAGAAATAATACCAGAAATGAAGCATTTATTGATATTTTCTAAAAAGATTAAGCCCCCTTTAAAACTAGAAGGTTTTTTTTTTTTTTTAAATATAATTACATGCCAAGCTGGTCTCAACACAATAGTGTGCAAGGATAGCCTTGAACTCCATCCCATGCCTACTCCCCTAAAGAGCTAAGATTATGCGTGGCTATCATGTTTGGTTTATGTAGTACAGGGTACATGCTATGCACACCACTCTATCCAGGGGCTACCTCTCCAGCTCCACAAGAGTTAGTCCTGTGGCACATTTGACCTAAATGGCCCTGGGAAAGAGGTTACAAACCTGTTCTCTGTTGTGCACCATTTACTTTAGCTAATTTCTATGAGACACCTGGATATTTCTAACTTAATAGTAATTTATTTGGAGATAAAAAAGATAGCTGAAAATGAAAATACGAAAAAACCTAAATATAAAAAAGGTTTTTCCAAAACCCCTAAATAGGACTATTACTCCTATTACTAATAGTAAAGTTCAAGTTAGTAGCCATACTGATAAGATTAAAAATAAATTAAAAATACATATTGCTTCCCATTAGGAAGATAACATTTCATTTGCTCAACATTGTTACAACATATTTATCAGATAACCACTAGGCTCCAGGTGCACAGGAGTTAGGGATTGCCTCCTGTTTCTTGGATCTGAACAACATTTTATTGTAAACAATTATTCCAAGTAAGTAGCATATTTAGATGGAAAACAGTAACTAGGTGTGTGCATATACATAGTTAAGGCTTGGAGTTGAGATGTTAACTCTATGTTCTTAAGTTCTCCTGGGGAGACACGAACAAATGTCTATTCAGCCCAGAGAGGACATCAACAAATGTTCAATAAACTGATTCCAACTTTAGCTTACTTAAAGAGTTTTCTTGCATACTTAAAGGAATGCAGCTGAGGAGTCACTTGAGGGAGAGTAGTTGCCTTAGGCAGCATCTCAGAAACCACTCCAGCATGGGCATGACTTACAATGTAACATTCCCAGGAACTCCTATACAACTTGCAGGTAGCTCTGCTGAAGTCTTTTCCCTCTTCTGTAGTTACTTATTACTTATTGAAGCAGTCCTGTGGGGGCTCATTTGTCAGACATCTCAGGGCAAAGATCTACATGCTACCTTCATTCTTTGTAAGCCATATTAAAATATTGTCCATCTGAGGGATGGTATAAACGAAAGACTCAGACATTATTAAGTATGTACACTGCATGCCCTTCTATGAAAATTTTCAATTTCGTAAACTAACAAACTACACAACTTTGCCTTCTTTTGTAGTAATTAATGCTAATGAAAAAAATCCCTTTCCTGCTTCCCTTCCACCGTTTTGTAAATATCACTGTGATCAAGAGCCTGACCCCAACCACGTGCTCTCTCATGGTTGCTCTGATCACATAATGTGCCATTCTAAGCAGGAGGTAGGAGTATTTTATTGTGCGATCACTGCATTCTATGAGAGGTGGATTTTTGTGCCACAAGCTTCTGGGAACCATTTATGAGAACCAATACAAGCAAGGCAAGACAAAAACAATTGATTTTGTTTCTAAATAAAATTAGGTTTATTCTTTGCTTATAAAACATTAGCTAACTGGTTAAAAAATATGACCTAAGTACCCCTTGAGAATAACTCCATCACTGCATTTCTGAATAAAAAAGGGAGTTCTGTGACCATTGCACAATGCACACAATATACTTTTATCCATACACCCCTTTCACTTCCTCTTGTCCCCCCTTTGCCTGCTAACTCTTCCCTCCAATTATATCCCACTGAGTTTTTACTTGCCCCCCCCGCTTTGTAGGGAAAAACCAAATCTAGATTCTACTTATGAGAGGAAATACTTGATAACTGTCTTTAATTTGAAGCTTGTTTAATTCAACATGATAATCTAGTTTCATATATTTCCCTGAAAATGATGTAGTTTCATTGGTCTTTATGGCTAAATCACACTTCACTGTATTGACACACACACACACAGACATACATACATACAGACAGACAGACACACACACACCCTTCACATTTAGTACATTTTGGTACAGGAAATTTTTGAAAAATTGAACATTAAAATAAAAAAAGACAGGATATATTCAGTTAACACTTTCCAAAACTAGGAACAGATTAAATTTGGGCTTTGAAATTTACTTACAATTTTCCATTTTAAAAAAGTACACAGACAATTTGAAAGGAAAGAAGACAAAAACAGGGAACACGTACATAAAAATGTTTAACAAATGTTGATAGCTACTTTTTGCTTTGATATTCTCATAGTCTCTCTCTCTCTCTCTCTCTCTCTCTCTCTCTCTCTCTCTCTCTCTCTCTCTCTCTTTCTGTGTGTGTGTGTGTGTGTGTGTGTATAAGAAAGAGAGAGGGAGGGGGAGAGAGAGCATGTGAGAAGCCAATTGAGCTTTCTGAGGTTTGCCTAGTAGCAGACTGCAGCGCTACCCTTGCAGTATCAATGGCAGGGACAGTGTAGGTAGGGCCTGGAAGCCATTTGCTTTTCTGCAACTTCAAGTCCAGCTTTTGCTGTGAGGTAGCTCAAGGAACTCCCTGTATTTCACCCATGACCAGTAAGTGCTGGGCACAGACCTGAAGTGCTCATGTGTCATTTTTAGCAGTCTTAGTCTTGTCACCTCACCTTTCACAGGTTGAGTGTATCAATAAAGAAGAAAATAGTTAAGAAAATTAATGAAGAAAAGAAACCACCCATATCCCCTTTGCCATTGTCACTCAAAGCTTCTTTCAGAGAGCTGCCTCCCTCCCAGCTATTTCATAGAAATGCAGTCTTGTTCCCATGTTGCTATGGCAACAGCAACTTTGAAGACCTGATCAACACAGTAAAAATTTTCCTCCAGAAACTGTCTTCATATATGATTCTCAATGATTCTCAACTTATGGGTCACGACCCCTTTGGGTGTTGAATGATAGATTCACAGGATTGCATATCAGATATCCTGCATATCAAATATTTATACTATGATTCATAACAGTAGCAAAATTACAGTTATAAAGTAGCCACACAATAATTTTATGGTGGGGGATCGCCACAGCATGAGAAACTATATTAAAGGGTCATAGCATTACGAAGGTTGAGAACTAATAAAGTAAGTGGTTTTCTTTTACCTAATTTTGAAGTAAGTCTGATAGCCCAGTTTTGGCCAAGAGCTATACTCTCGTGCCAAAGTTAAAACATTACATGACACAGTAAGTGATGAGAATAATGGCTAGAAAGGGAGTCTCCAAGTAAAAGCAGAAAAGGAAACAGGTGTGTAACAGTCACATCTGTGTGATGACCAGTGATTTGTCTGATATAAGAATCTGCCAAGAAAAATTCACTGACCAGGTCTACACTGCACCCCTGGCATTGGTTTCAATGAGACTTACCTGTAAGCAAATGGCCAGGTTCACTCTGCAGCCAAAGGACGTGCTAACAGCCCGTGGATGGAGGCCCAAGTCCTTAAAGAGCTTTGAGAACGACTGGGTAAGGGCGATTCGGGGACGCTCTTCTGCCACAACCACACAAGTTCTTACCCGGGACAAGTCGAGTCCTCGTGCCTAGAAGTAAGGACAGGGACACTAGCTAAGCCATCATTGTGTGTAGCTGTGTGTAACCTACACAACCTTTCACTCAGAATCCCACAGGAACACTCTCTACTTCTTGTGCCATTTGTACCCGAAGTGTTTCATAAGCTATTTGAGGAGGTCAGAGGAGCAAAACCAAAACCCAGACCAAAAAGCCAGCCAAGCCAGTCAACCAGCTGAACAAACACAGGACAAAACCATAAACATCCAAACTAGTCAAGATGCCACTGAAGACATGTTTGAAGCAATAGCAAGAAAGACGAGGAGAAAAGCCTGAGGCAAGCACACTCACTGGGGAAGACAAGCATTAGTGTGCATTTTTGGAGGGGTACGGCCTGACAAGGATGCACACATGGTGGGGCTAGGGAGATGGCTCAGTGCTTAAGTGTGCTATTCTTCCAGAGGATTCAAGTTCAGTGCCATCACCCACATGTATGGCTTACTGCTGCCGTTAATCCCAGCACCAAGGGACCAACAGTCTTTTCTGGCCTCCATAGGTATCAGCAAACACAACCATGTTCAAGTGTGCAAGTGCACACGTGTATATATACACACACACCTTTACAAAAGAATGCACATATGGGAAATGGGAACTATCTTTAAACAGAAAGGCAGAACTAAATGACAATTCTCCATTTACACCTGATGAACCTTGAAAAGTCACAGACAAACTTTCGTAATCAAGTGCATCTCCATAATTATTTCTAAGGTTCTGCAACAAAGATAGATGGCTGAACTGTACAATGACATCCACAGGAGGAAGTTTCACAATAACTGCATACACAACATCGCATAGGAACAATACACTCTGGACGATACTAATAACTTCTGTGACTATTCACAAGGGTGTGCTACAACAGCAACTCCAGTTAGCAATACAAATTTATCTCTATAATTCTTTACGTGTAGGAATGAGGGGAGAAAGGTTGCTCAACCATCTGAATTTATGTTTCTCATCTTTAAAGGGACGGTAGCATGTCCTGATTCCCAGAGCTGTGTCAAGTGTCAACTGAAACGTAAAGGCCACCACTCAATTGTGACAGCTCTGACTAGTATGTACATGCCGACAAGAAAAGACTAATGAGAAAGCACCTGACCATTTTCTGAAACAATACAGATGGATCTAGTAGATACTCTCTGTAACTCTTCCTTACATAAATATGTAATTTCAAAAATGCATTTATATAGCTTAACATCATAGTTATATATTTTGTTTTATTGCACTGGGATGAACAGGAAAAGGCTCAGAGGAAATAAATGTGCTAGGTCCAACTTCACTGTATGTGTCCACACAGAAACACAAATAACCTGCACAGCTACAGACAGACACGCACTGCACACAAGCAGAGAATCGCAGGACAGAGCACTATCAAGACAGGTCTTAGCGTTTGTTTTTCCTCTCATCATTAACTAATGATTCTTCAGCTTACCATGAAAACATATCTATCAAATTCTCCAGCTTAAGTGGATGGAAACACTTTTCTCACTTAATATACATCAAAAGAAAAGAAGTAAAAACCCAAACACTCTTCACTTAGTGGCAAAGTGAATTTTTGTTACAGTACAGACCTTCAATAAGGACCTTCCAGCAAATGAAAGATGATCACACAAACATTTTCTACTTGAACACCAAAACCAGCTAGGAACAGACAGTTTACATCTTTGCACAACACTGGAGGAATTTAGGACAAACTAAAAATTCTCACTAGCATCTGACAGTAGAAAAGAATCCATGAGGAAACTAAAACCATTATTTCCCTAAATCAATCTGTAAGCAGATCACATGTCAGCTCCTCACCAAGTGTGTGAGTGCCCTTTCTCATGACCAGAGTGGCCTGGAGCGCTGGTGAGCGCTTGGAGGCTCTAGAAAGGGATGCTTACCTTGAGGGACTCAGTTTGTGAGCCCAGCCCTTTGGTGCAAAGCTCCATCACTGAATAGGAACAGAAGGTATCCCGAACTTTGTACTGACTCACAGCAAGAAGCCATAAGGCAGGATTGGTCTCCAGCTCAGAGGGTGGGATCAGAATGGACTGGTGCCCTGAGTATACACTGCAGAGACAAGGCAGACCATCACGGATGGACCCCAGGGCAGATGGGAAAGACATTCACCCCTGAGAAACAGGAATGCTTCGAGCAAGAAACATTCACATGTAAGATACATAGAAAATTCAGATATAAAAAGATTAAGAAAAATCACATAAGAAAATTAGAAGAACCAAAAAAAAAGTCAAGACTCTTGACCTTCTGAGTGTGTCAATCTGTACTATATTATGCCCAAACTACCACAAAGAAGGACAATCAGAGTAATTTTATTTCTTATCTTTATACTTGAGGGTATACTTAGAAAAATTAGATTGCAAATTTTAGTTAAAAACAGTTGTTCAAACTGCCATTTAAAAATGTATTTATTCACTTTATAGCCCAGTATCAGCTCTTCCTCTTCTCCCAGTACCCCTCACACAAGTCCTCTCCCTTTCCATCTTCCCCTTTTCTTTCAAGAAGGGTAAGCCCTTCTTAGACCCATCCCCACACATCAATGGTCATAAACTGCCATGTTTGATGCTTATCATTCTGAACTAACAATACTTGATCCTACTTATTACAATAAAAGATCTCAGATATTCTGAGATTTAAAGAGATATTTTACTTATACAAAAATTTGTAGATGAATTCCACATCATTGTGATGTTCAATCAAGAGACTTATCTCTGCTTGCCTGCATGCCTGCCTGTAATCTTCCTAATACAACCATTTCTTCTTAATATGCTCAACCTCATTTAAAAAGTTTTAAAAATCAAGACAGCCCAGATGGCTCAAAAAATTAAAAAAAATTAAACGAGGGACCAGAGAGATGGCTCAGTGGTTAAGAGCATTGACTGCTCTTCCAGAGGTCCTGAGTTCAATTCCCAGCAACCACATAGTGGCTTGTAACCATCTGTAATGTGATATGATGCTCCCTTCTGGCTTGCAGGTGTACATACAGATAGAGTACTTATAAAATAAAAAAAGAAAATAATCAATGGACCAGCAAACTTATTTCAGATATGATCCTTCATGTATAGAACCACTATATAGGTAACATGGCAAAAGAAAATTAGTATAATATTTTCATCTTTTTATTTCAACATTTCAAAGTTTCAGTTATTTTTGTGAAGTGGGAATATAGCAAACCTGATCTTTGATATAGCCTTTTCAATGCAGTTAGTAATTTGAGAAGGAGAAGAGGAGGTACATTGAAAGAAAATCAACTTTAAATAATTATTATGTTTTAAACTTCTCTTTAATCTTGATTTGCTCAAATGTTTATAGTCAATATGTCATACTCAGTAAAAGCCCATGCAAATAATTCTAATAACCCATAGCTGGATATTTTTTCTAATTTGCCAGTGGGGAGGTGTTTATTAAGGAATTTTTTGTTGTTTGTTTTATTGAGAGAGGGTTTTACTTTGTAATTTAGGCTGGCCTTGAACTTGTGGCAGCCACCCTGTCAATGGTACTAGGTCACAGGTGTATGTCATCACATCCATCTCTACAGATCAGCTTTCAGCATTACACGAGCGTGCGTGTCTGTAAAGTATGAGAGATTTATATACTACTCAAATAACTACCTGTTACTTTTTATCTAATGGAATGTGAGCTTAGTTTAGTCCTTGAGAACAAACCTATACCCAGATGTCCTTTTATCAGAACCTAAGCTTTTATACTGTTTTCCAGGAGCTTCAAAAGTTAGCATAAAATGGACCTTCCAACATATTTTTTTTCATTCAAAGCATATCCACATTACTCCCCAGTTAACCCTTTAAAAAACACACTTCAGATCTGACAGAAAAGCACTTGTCTTCTTTGCTCTAGAAATGCATTTAAGGGCTTAACCTATGTCTCATCCTCTCATCAAATCTATGCACACTAAAAATGTAGTCTATGTTTAATTAAATGTATGTGTGCACAGGTGCACAGGAGTGTTGCAATGCCTGAGGAGAGCAGATCATTATATCCTCACGAAATTGAATTACAGGCAGTTGTGAGCTGCCTGGTATAGATGCTGGAAAACAAAACTGGGTCCTCTATAGTGTGGTACATGCTCTTAACTACTGAGCCATCGCTCCAACAAAATGAACACGTTTTGAAGACTGGGTGTTATTTCCAAAGGACACCACAGATGAAATAGACATCACATTCCTCTCCCTGCTGAAGAGGCTGAATGATGACCACATTCCAGCCGTTTTCCTAGAAATGTGTAGCTTTTCTTGTGATGCTCAGGGGAGGAGCATCTCACCTGACTGATTTTACCGAGACTTTAGATTTCATCTGTTATCAGGAGGCCTCATTCTCCAGGTGGACTTGCTGGTACTTATGAGCTTACAGATTCTAACTAGAATTTGAATTTCAGTCTTACCCATTAGCTAATGCACTGTCTGCAATTAGAAGCTGCAAAGGTAACACTGAGCAGCAATCAGGTAAGTGGAAAATTTATCTTGGTTGTATAGATATTTTTAAAAACTACCTCAAGGCCAGACCCAGAATCATACACCAGAAAGAGCCTAAGTTCTAACAAGTCTACACATTATACATCCCATAAATCATAATTACCTACTGGAAAATGGTATATGTCTTTCTATCCTGAGAAGCAAAGGAACACAGTGTTTCTGTTAATATCAAATGCTATTCAGCACATTCATGATCCAAGGTTCATAATACTACATTAATTAGATGTTCTTAGAGGACTTTTATTGAAACTGAGATTTAAACAGGTACTCATTTACATTAAGGACTTTCCAGTACCATTGAACAAGCTTAATAATTTGAGCCTAATATCTTAGGGAACAAAAACTGAGCTATTTAACCTTATAATGCTTTTCCTCTTAATTCTGACAATCTACCATATCCATATTCCCCAATTTTAACTTGTGAATAGCTAGCATAAGGGGATCCAAATTAAAGAACATTAAATACAAATAACTTACAACTTAATTTCTCAACAATACACACAAGGATTAATGAACTGTTTGATCTAAAATTTACCATACAAAAACATTGGGCTCAAAATGTGCATTCAGGGCCATCAATTTGAAGCACATTAATAAACATTATACAGAGTCACTGACCTGTTTAGCATTCTACAGAAATAAAAAACCCATCCAAATAGCCAACATATTATAGATATTTTAGTGAGCTTCATTCCTAATATCTGTCTCTAACACTCTTTGAAACAACATCCATAACCTTAGAGAATATTTTAAAACAATTTCATTTTATCACTGACTCTCAATAGAATCTTCAATTCCACAACTTGAAGATTACTTCAGCGATTGTGTATCTAAGATTCCATATGAATTTTTTAAAGCAAGTTCTTTGTAATCTGTTTGCACAGGTTTCTGAAAAACAGAAGTTTGAAGTCTTCCATTAGTTTATATTTATACAATGCCTTTACTGTTTCAATTCAGAGGCAATCAGCAATCAGTAGAATGCTGTGCCTTTTTGTATATGCATATGTGTGTATGGAGGCCAGAGGACAATCTCAGCTACTGTCCCTTCAACACCTTTCTCCTTGCGCTGTTTTATTTCTTGAGTCAGGGTTTCTCATGAGCCTTGGAGGCTGGGGGGGGGGGGCAACCAGGAAGCCCCAAGGATCCACTAGTCTCCAACTCCCCAGTCTTGGTGCTGGGAGCATTAGCATGTACCACCACTTTGGGGTGGGGTGTTCTTGGGATCAAACTCATATTTTACCAACTAAGCCATCTGTCAGCCCAGAATACTTTTCAATTTGAGCCTTGTGAGTGAATTTGCAAGAACATCTATTAATTAAGGTTCCTTGCTATCTTAACAGATCATTTAAATCTAGAAATTATATTCTCTTGAAACAAAATCCTACTCAGAGGATATTGTGGAGTGAGGCTTGATAGTTTCACAGAACCAAGAATTTTTCCATTACTGACTATATGTTGACTAGTTCTTTGCAAAATGAATACAGTTCTCTTAGAGAGGCAACTTTGAGAGAAGACTCTGTCTGCCCATTGAGTTGGCTTAAACAGCTTCAGATATATGGGCCCAGCCAATATTATGAGGATGTTCTGAGCTCTCTCCTGAGTGCTAAAATACTCAATGCAATTGCATCTATACTGAGGTGTACAAAAAAAATTAAGCATGTCACTGTTTCAATTCTATTAGCTTTCTGAAAAAGCAGAATTATCTAAATACAATGTCTTTTCCAACATACACATCTAGGCTTTAGTAGAATAATTCACTATTAAATTGATATTAAATACTATAAATCCACTAAAAATAATTATTCATGAATGTCTAAATTCAAGAGAGCCATCATAAATTATGAGAAAAAAAGAGAAAATACACGTACTACTGCCTCAATTACACAACTATAGTAATGTATATTTCTGAAATTTATAAGTATAAACATTATGGATAAAATTTTGTGTATTAAAATACAAATAACATACAAAGATAACATAACACAAATAATACACAACAAACAAGTATAAAAGCCAACCTACAAAAAAATACAAGAAAGAAAACAACATGTTGAGAGCCATGAAGCTGGGTCAAGAACACTGGCATCTACTTTAGTATATTTTATGCACTTAGATGTACTAGAAAATGCTAATTAAAAGTATCCTACATTTAAAAAATGCACCCAGAAGACTAAATGCCATCTTACTGATCATGGATACTTACTGAGGTCACCATTTATTGTTACTGTTAACAGCTACATTCCTCAGCTTTCTTTTCTGAGAAAGGCTTTCGTATTCCAGGCAAGCATCTGATTTGCTGTGATACTAGAGCTAGCCTTGAGTTCCTGATGGAGCTGAGGCCGGACCTAAACTCCCGATCCTCCTTTCTTTACCTCCCAAGTGCTGGACTTATAGCTGTGTGACATCATATTTTTTGTATTGATTCTGTATTTCTAAAAGTATCTACAGAAAAGATGTATGTATATTCAAAAAAAAAAAAAAAGATTCAGGAAAGAGCCATCTGTATATTCTAGTCTACAATTCTGAAAGTATTTTCAGGGCACAAAGAACCAGCACCAAGCTGGTGGCAGAAAAAAGTGAGTGACCAGAGAGATGAGCTCGGGCTTCATGGGCTTTCCTCTGTACCTCTCCCAGCCCAAGTCTGCCACTGAGTAAAGTCTGGGGAAAGGCAGGAGGAGTCGATTTTAATAATCCCCAGAAGGCATGACTGCCAGTGATAAGGGCATAAGACTCAAATCTGGTAAGTCTTCTGATGGTAAAAATAAAATAAGTCTGTGGCACCTTGGCAGATGCAGTCTACCATGTGATGCTTTCTCACAATCTCCTAGAATTGCTGAGAAAGTGAAAGCGCTACAGTTACCTCACTCTGGTTCTGAGCTGGGACCTCAGGGACAGCCAAACATCCAGAAGGGAAGGTATATGGTTTATTTTCATTGAAAAAACAAAAACAATCATTTTAAGATGTTAAGAAAGAGCCTCACCTGCAGAGACACCAGAGAACAAACCCAAGTCCACAGTAAGGGTCCAAGCAGATGGCCACTTCTCTAGAAGGGTAAAGTTCACACTGCAGCTTAATAGAACGGCAAAAGGCACTGGTGGCTGCATGAGACATCTGAAAGACAGAAAGGCAGTAAAAATAAGTGACTAGACACTGAGCATCTAATGACACCTGTGGGACAATTTGCCAGTGTTAAATTCATGGTGATTCTCATTAAATAATTAATTCTCATCAAAATCTCAAAGATGCTTTCAGGGTTAGAGAAACTATAGCAAGCTTGGACTAAATTGTTTTAGAAAGGTATATGCTTATATTCTCATTAGTCTTCCCTTTTTCTTTCTTTCTTTTTGTTTTTTGGTGGGGGGAGGGTGGGCTGGGTGGTAAGGGGTAGTTAGTAGGCATAATCTCCCATGTGCCACCCATAGTAGCCTGGAACCTACTACAAAGCCTAAGCTGACTTCTAAATTCATAGCAATTCTTCTGCCTTGACCTTCTGAGCTGTGTAAATTACATCTGTGATTCACTGCACTATGAAGTCCTCCATTAATTAACAAATAAACCACACTTTAAACTTCATGGTCCTCCATCCTTATAAATCAGGGTGGATAACAATGCTTTGGAGCTGAAAAGCAGATTATACAAACAGGGATTTGTGTGCTCACAGAAGTACCTGGAGGTAGGTAAAGAAGAAATGAGAGGTCATGCCCAGCTCTGCAGGAAAAACTTGGCTTTACTCTTATTCTGTGAGGTTCAGGGACATGTAAAGCAGCTGTCTATAATACACAAGGGTCTATGCTTCACAAGGATTGACTCCTACGCTCAAGTTTAGATAATAGTGGCTCAGAAGTGAAAGAGTATGCTGAAAACCATGTAAGTGAGTTCTGAAGCAAAGCTCTGACATTCCTGCTGACCCTCAGGTCCTTCATAGATATGACCATCCCACAACGGAAGGGTAGTCAAACCCAGTCTCTACTTTGCATAGAAAACAGTGAAGCTCAGATCCTGTAAGAAAGGCGACAGATTCTGAAACACTACAGATAACATCAAACAAGATCATTGTTTTGTGAGAAGTTGATAACCATATCAACTTCTGAGTAGTCAGGGAAGCAAGAAAAACTGTATCAGATATGATTAAAGTATGTCATAAGTTAAAAGTGTCACAATGAAGCCAAAATTAGCCACCACAGGGCTAATCTATAAAGAGAACCAACAAGGAAACACAAAGTAAAGAACTCAAGCAAGAATATCCAACCCATGAATTCAATACTTCAGCAAAACAGATAAAAAAAAAAAAAAGGTGGGGAGTCTCTTTATTGTCAAGTATCAGGCCAATGTTACAAGTTCTGCCCAGAAACAGGCTGTGTAATGGATACTCTTCACTGAATCCACCCCAGTATTGGAAAGTTACTCTAGAATTCAAAACACATACAAATATACATGTGCTGTATGTACACACACACACACACACACACACACACACACACACACACACTTTCAGATCCACAGTACTTGCTTAATGGGGAAACATGACTGTATGTATAACATGTTCCTCTAAGGTCCCACTACTCTTTGGATCACAGTTCATTCTCATACCATGCACTCCAGGTAAGTGATCAAAGGAACATTTATTGCTCTGATGCACTGGGAAGAACATGATGCAGAAGCAGAAAATAGCTCTACTGCTCATCGTGTAATACTGTATAAATGCTGACATGCTAAGGGCTTGTCCTATCACTCTATCTGGCACTGTACTCAGTGTTAGGAATTTAAAAAGGAGGAGGAGGGGGAACAGGAAGAAGAAAGGGGAAGAGAGAAGAGAAGGGGGAAAAAAGAAAGAAGGAAGGAGGGAGAGGAGGAAAAGGAGGAAGGAAGAAGAGAGGAAGACAAGAGGGAGAAGAGGATGGGGAGGAGAGAAGGATGAGTAGGAGGGAAGGAAGATGAAGGGGAGGAGAGAATGAAGAAGAAGAAGGAAAAAGGAAAAGGAAGGAAGAAGAAAGAGAAGAACAGAAGGAAAGAGGAAAAAAGAACAGGAGAAAGGAAGGAGGAAAGAGAAGGAGAAAGGGAGGAAAGGAGAAGGGGAAGAAGAGGAGCAAGAGGAAGAAACAGGTATACTGCACTGCTGTTCAGCTCTTGAGAACCCAAAGGCAATGGATGGCTGCCAAGTTTGAAGGCAGCCTGAGTCACACAGTGAATTAATTCTATTCCAGCCTGAAGTACAGAGAGAATCTCTCTATATTAAAAATAATGGGTATTTACCAATCCGACATCTGATAGAGGTCTAATATCCAATATATACAAAGAACTCAAGAAGTTAGACTCCAGAGAATCAAACAATCCTATTAAAAATGGGGTACAGTGCTAAACTAAAAGTTCTCAATTGAGGAATATCGAATGGCTGAAAAACATCTGAGGAAGTGCTCGACATCCTTAGCCATCAGGGAAATGCAAATCAAAACAACCCTGAGATTCCACCTCACACCAGTCAGATTGGCTAAGATCCAAAACTCAGATGACAGCAGATGCTGGTGAGGATGTGGAGAAAGAGGAACACTCCTCTATTGCTGGTGGGGTTGAATTCTGGTACAACCACTCTGGAAATCAGTCTGGTAGTTTCTCAGAAAATTAAACATAGTATTACTGGAATACCCAGTTATTCCACTTCTGGGCATTAACCTAAAGGTGCTCCACCATGTTCATAGTAGCCTTATTTATAATAGCCAGAAGCTGGAAAGAACCCAGCTGTCCTTCAGTAGTAGAATAGATACAGAAATTGTGGTACAGTTACATAATGGAGTACTATTTGAAACAATGACTTTATGAAATTCCTAGGCAAATGGATGGATCTAGAGAATTATCATCCTGAGTGAGGTAACCCAGTCACAAAAGAACAGACATAATATGCAGTCATTGACAATTGGATACTAGCCCCAGAAAGATCTGAATGCCCAAGAAACAGCTCATAGACCATATGAAGTTCAACAAGGAGAAAGGCCAAAATATGGAAGCTTCAGTCCTTCTTAGAAAAAAAAAAGTAAGTGTACAGCAGCTTCTCAGAGCGGTGTACACCTAGACCTTAAATCATTAATAATTCAAGAGCTAAGAATGCAACCTTGTGGCAATTCTTGGCATTTAAAAATCATTATGTTTAATCTTTACACAGCAAGAAAACTGACTATTTCCATGTTACATTGTTTTATATGTACTTTATGCTCATTGTAACTAGTAAGATTTCAATGTATACTATCAAACCTTTAAAAAAATTAAGTGCTGGCAAAAATATATTCATATAGTTTAATGCAAAAATGCTTTTAAAATCTGTACATTTATCTCTGCCTCTTTAAAATAAAATTGTTTAATTAAAAAAAATGGGTATAGCTGGTCCCAAGCACTGTGGGAGCTGTGGTTACCGTCCAGACATGGCCAAAATCAAGAACCACACCACCACACACAGTCCCGCAAATGGCACAGAAATGGCATCAATAAACCCCGGTCACAAAGATACAAATCTCTTAAAGGGGTTGACCACCAAGTTCCTGAGGAACATTTGCTTTTCCAAGAAACACAAGGAAGGCCTGAAGAAGATGCAGGCCACAATGCAAAAGCAGTGAGTGTGTGTGCAGAGGCCATTAAGGCCCCATGAAGCCTGAGGCCATCAAACCCAGAGTGAGAAGATGCAGAGCAGCAGTGGTGGGTGTGAGAACCACCAAGAAGACTGTATGTAGTTTTCTAAACAGTACCAGACAGTACTGCACTGTGGCAGTGTGAAAACTGTTAGGGTTGTTCTAGTACTGAAGACTGAATTCAGGGCAATGAACATGCTAGGCAAGGGCTGTGTGAGTAAAGTGTCCCCAGCTCTCCCCACAGTATTTGGAAATTAGTTACCAGGTATTGAAAGGTCATATAAAAATCATATTATACCTCTCTCCATTCATCCCTGGAGCACAATCATACATGACAACACAAGAACAGTTGATGCATGGCTTGTCAGTTGTCCTCCATTAGGTGGACCCCCCTTCTCACCTTTACACCAGCTAGCATCCCAGTGGTGGACACACTAAAGTCAAGGTAAGCCAGCGTGTCTGGGTTGGAAGGTTTGTAGATCTGGGCAGGCCGCTTCTTTGGCAAATCATCTGCAGAGGAAAACAAAGCAAGTAGTATACTTGAGTACATTAAAGACCATGACAAGACAGTGCACGTAGGAAGAGAGTCCAAGTGCTGACCTGTGTCCAGTATGAGGGGCCATGTCCTGACATCTACAGCTGCTGCTGCCTCTCTGGACCGAAGCAGTTTACAAATCAATTGTGTTGTCATGAGACAAGCAGACCGACTCACCTGAGGACCACAGACAAGAAGTGAAGGAATGAATACACACCAGAAGGAACACACCTAGAAAGTGGTCATCACTTCTGTGCCTAGTGTTTCTCAAAAGTTAAAAATACACAACTTTAATTCCCAAGAGTGGAGTAAGAAGGCTGATCTGACTGTAAATGTTAATAACAGTGACTTTGGCTGGCTAGGTTGGTATCTTCTCTTTTTCTCATTGCCCTGTGAGTCTCACTGCTGAAGCTTCACTCTTGCAGAGAATGACTTGTTCTAGTAGTAGAACCTTTCTCATGTCTAGTCTCTCTCATACTAGAACTCCCAAAGTAGTTCTTAAGAGCTAGCTAGAATATGGCGAAGCCAGCAGTGGTGGTCATGTAAACATACGGACAAAGTTCTGAGGCTGGGTCTTCAACTCCTGAGGCTAAGTCCTAGCATTACATTCACATGCTGGCAAAGCATCAGAGGCTTCTCTGTTAGCCTATGTATGGTCTTCCACAAAAGCTCACATATTCAGGTTCATTGTAGGCATTTTCGAACAGGAGTGCTTTCCTTGGTTGTGTTCCTACACAGCTACCAATGGGCCAGTACCATGGTCTGCTTCTTCTATCTCTGATTCCCTTAAGTGAAACACATATACTAGTCTTTAACTTCCTTATACAGAAACACTAACAAAGCATGCGCATATACTCTAAAAACAAAGCAAACACCCTTCTAGATTCAGAAGAAGGGAACTTGAAGAAAACTCATCTATCGTTTTTCTCTCTGATTCCTCAGGCCCCTTAGGAATCAATGCATTGTTAGAGCTGCTCCCAGCTGCCCCAGCTTCCATGTTACTTAGCTTAAATCTTACTTCCAATGCTGAATGATAAACTCCCTGAAGACAGACTATTCCCAATTCCATTACTTTCTTTGCAAACCCACAAGTACAGCATAGCTAGCAGTTGTCCTAGGAGATTTTAGGTCTATGACTCACAGCTTGCCATTGAACACAGGCAGGTCAAAGCCCACAGTGTCCTACCCAGGCTTCTGTTACCTCTACGATCATCTTGACTGTAGGCAATGTCGTTGCAATGTTCTGTGGATGTGGAGGTCGCACGGTGATTGGCACACAGCCCGCATACAGGCAACCATAAAATGCAGCAATAAGGTCTATTCCTACACAAGAGAAAAGCAGAAATACTTTTTTTAAAGCCAAGTAATTCACTTAATGACCACTACCCCCCCCCCCCCATCTAAGTTCTAGTTTAGGGAAAGTCAGTCAGTTAGGGAAACCAAGACTTTAACTCCTTCCTCCCTGTGCCTTTTGGTAAGTCTCAGTGATTACTTTCTTGTGGCTTGTTTTTTTAGACAAAAGATGCTATGACAGTTTCGATGTTTCTTTTATATGTCGTTTCTCTAGATAACTATTTAATGGTATGATTATGTCTAAGAGATAAAAACTTAATTACTGCCAAATATGAACTACCTTAGAAACTTAATCAAATGTAGATACAAAGGTTTGGGTATATATTGCTTTATGCCTCTAAACTGTTAACATGAAGCCTAGGCCCTGTGAGTCCCTGTGAGTGAGAGTATCTAGAGGCAAATGAGCCTGGTGATAATCTAAACAGAAACAAAGAACATACCAGGCAGTAACCCAGAAACTCCTCATGTACCATTGGGGCAGTAAAGTGCTTCCTCCTACTGCTGTCCTACTGCTTACCTGGAGGGTAGACTAATGCCACATGGTCTCCATCCTGCAGGTGGCCCCTCTCCATTAGCATCACCGCTATCTTTTCTGCACGTTTGTGTAGTTGAACACATGTCAAGGAATTTGCTATTGTTCCCTGAATATCATAAGAACCGGTGGTTAGGGGGAATCTTCACCATGCCAAATCATGCATCATATAATCCATTTACATGAAATTCTCAGTTCAACAGATTTTGGGACATTCATAGAACCCCAGTTTTAAAGATCAGATAATAGTATGTTTTCATCATCCTCACCTCCTATACCAAAAGAAAGCTGGCTCTCCTTTCTCAAAGGCCAATAACGGTCACTAGCTCTTCAGCTAGGCAGTAGAAGTTGTTTTTTTTCTTTTTTTTCATGCAGATTTTTAAAATATGTAAAAGCAGTAAAATAACTTTTAGCCAAAAATACCTCAAAAGAGGTTTACCAGGAAAGACTAGTGCAGGACAGACACTGAGAAATATCAAAACATATGTCATTCATTATTTACACTGAAGAAAAGAATGACTAAACTGCATTATAGCAGGGCATGCAGGTGTATGCCTATAGTCCCAGCACTTGGGATCTGAGGCAGGAGGACAGGGGCCAGCCTAGACTATATAGGAACTTTGTATTGCATAGTAGAAACCCACCTAAAAACAAGTAGATAAAAGAGGTAAACTCTTTTCAGAAAGTACATTCCACTAACTTTTTGTATCCTGAGATACAATGTATAGAGTTCATCTGCATTAATCAGAGGTGTAAAGAGATCACTGTCTACAGCAACTTTAAAATACTGCTTTTTAAAGCAATAGATACTTCTAGCAGGTAGTCTATGGGGTGAGGAAGATCAGAGAAGCAGAATGAACAATCTGAGCTAAGTTTATAATTATTTACGTATGTAGTTTAAAAGAAGGATGTGGGAGCTTGTGGTAGTCATCGGAAAACACAATGAGCTTCAAGACTCAGGGACTGAAAGTCCTATATGAAAGATACGTGTGAAAGTGAGATCCTTAATGAGCTGCTGGGAGAACGGCATGTGGAAAACACCTGTGTCCACAATGACCAGAGCCTCTGGGCTGTTAGGGAACAGTGTCTGGAAAAATACATTGAATTCCTGTCACAAATGTCATAAACAGACACATGGATGGAAAGGGAGGCCTGATGGGATGTGCAGTGGCATACTTTATAATGCTTTAAGATACACATGCCAGTAACTCATATTTAGCAAAACATTCAAACAGTACTGTTTAATCACAGTGAATCCTATGAAGCCGAGCTGTATGGCAGGGCAGTGGAAAGTCTCCTAGGTAACAGCTGAATCAACCTTCAGACAGCTACTGATGCTGTGACCAATGTTTTAGATATGAGAGACATAACTATCAAGTCTCTAAATTGACCCTTCTCCCACATGCGTTCCTTTGTATAGAGGCCAGTGAGAACAGAGTGCAGCAAAGATGCTGAGTAGGTGTAAGTATAAGTGTATTTGATGATTAAAAGTTGAAATTTGGTGCCTTCAAGATGAAGCATCCCTCTGAGCATTTACTCATGGACATGTCAGTCAGCATGAATCAAAACACACACCTGGACTTAAAGCTGAAGACTCAGCAATACCACTCTTGGGCATATACCCAAAAGATGCCTCACTAGGCCACAGGGGCACATGTTCCATTATGTTCATAACAGCCTTATTTGTGATAGCCAGAGAAGCTAGAAACAACTCAGATGCTCCCCAATGAAATGGAGAACACAGAAAATGTGGTTCATTTACACAATGGAATACTATTCAGCTATTAACAATAAGGAGATCATGAGTTTTGGAAGCAAATGGATGGAACTAGAAAATATAATCTGGGACCAGAGAGATAGTTCAGTTGTAAAAGGTTTATGCTCACAGCCCTGAAAGGCCTGTGTTCAATATCCAGAACCTACATTATGGAAAGAGAACTGATTCCAACACAAGTTGTCCTCTGACCTCTAATAGAATGCTGCTACACCCCCTCACATACCCTCATACCCACACCAAATAAAAATGTAACAAAACTAAAATAAAAAGTGGGAGAGTCTAATTTTAGATGCACGGCTATGTGGTCACCGAATTCTCAAAGTTCAGGCTCTATGACCAAATGACCATGTGACCAAATATAGGAGGAGGTAGGCTGTGAACGGAGAGTGCCCCTCAGAGGGGAGGCATTCTGTTAAGACATTCAGATACCAGGGGACATCAGGAAAATGTTCTTTGCTGTCTCCAAGGACTCTCCCTGGATAAGGTTGTGAGCAGATGTATATGATGAGCCATCCACAAAGGGTAATTTCAAGCTGGATAAGCAACTCTTATGACAGAGTAAGGTGAAGGATGTCCAAGTACATATAGTGAGAGTAACTTAGTTACACACAAAGAAACCCTGACAGCTAGAAACCAAACCTTGGAGCACTCAAGACTTTGATAATTAGAAATTCTAAATGGCCTCAGGTTTGCAGACTTACAAGTACATGTACTTGTCAAAAGGTCCAACTACTTATCTATTCTTCAAGCGTTAGCTCCAAAGCAGAAAGAAAAGCTAAAAATAAACTAAAAAAAAAAAAAAACAAACAAAAATACATCTTTTCATGTAACTTTTATTGTTAATATTTGCTATTAAAGTCTGACTTCTAAGCGCTTTTAAGGAGGAAGAGTTTGGATTGCTAATGTGAAATTAAAGTACAATTGGTTTGAATCTCCAAGAGTCTGTAACTAAACCCTTTATATTTAAACAAATTTGTTTATAGTAAGAATATAACCTCTCCTAGGACTATCTCTCTCTCTCTCTCTCTCTCTCTCTCTCTCTCTCTCTCTCTCTCTCTCTCTCTATAGATAAATAATAATAAGAATATATGTTTCCTAGGACTGCATTAGTCTTCTACTGTAGGTACCATTAATCTCTTCATTTTGGATGGAAATACTGCAGAGAAAGTAAGAGCACTAACAAGTGTAGTTTTATTGCTTTGCTCTCTGCTTCTTCACTGCTGATAGTAAGATTTGCTGCCCCCACGCTCCAGATGCTGTGACTTCCATAATGATGAGCTGTAAACTCTGAGATGAAATTTCCCTTCTCCCAATGTTACTTCTCTTAAGTAAACTAGAGAAGTCTTTGGGAATTTCCTGGGAATGACCTCCCAGGAAAAAGTTCAGACTACTAAAGTAAGCCATTAGGAAATATGAGCTCTGGAGCTCTGGAGCCTACCCGACAATTGAGCAGAGTGTATAGCAGGTGGTCTGGAGTGGTCTGAGCTCTCCATTGTAAGACTTCTGAGAGGAACAGGAACTGGAATGATACAAGGATATTAGGGTCACGTCACTGGTTGGGTTAGGCAATCTCAGTATTTAAGTAAAAATAACTTATTTGACTGCATGCTTTTCTACACAAAGGTATAAGGACATGTTTACATTTAAAAATATTTTGACAAGTATGTCATCAACAGAATGAGCAAGTACTTGGTTTTACCTGCTGCTGTTTAGCATTCAATGCATCTGCCTGAGACTGACAGCTGCAAGGACAGCTATAGTACCCTTGGTCAGGCAAGTTCTCTACAGGTCAGCCCAAGGGAGAGAGAGGGGAGCTAGCCCCTCTATGGGTAAGATCATCCAACACAGTCAGCCATCCTTCTTGGAGCTGCCAGAATAGGCCATGTTGATTTCTGTCATGTGCAAATCTAATCTAACTTCCTTAAAAACAAACAAACAAACAAACCAAACCAAACCAAAAAAACCCTAGCTTCTATTGAATATGTGATTACAGAATGCCATTCTCTGGAATTCTTAAATTGCATTGCAAATCGCATAGATTAAATGCATCATACTGATTTAATTTGTAATAAAAAAGGCCAAACCCACTTCATATGAAGAGATAGGAAATATCCATGTAACACCCTAAAATTTTTTTATTAATAGACATGCAATACATGAGGGGACTGTGATAATCAAGTTCCTTTAATGAAGAAATGGCTGTATGTTATTACACTGGCGGTACTTAAATGATTTTGTTGAATTCCTTAATAGCCCATAGTGAATGCAATCAGCCTACCTTTGGGCTGTGGGAAACAGGAAGTCCTAAGCATTGTAAGAGCTGAACTGTTACAATGGACTCAGAAATACATAGGCAAATTATAAGCACTGCTGCTGTATGGGTGGAGAAGAGCTAGATATTTGCTCTATAAGCTGCAGCAAGAAAGTCTAGCTGCTAACAACCACCGTAAAGACCAAACGGTGTACCCCAAGGAAACTAAGGCTGTATAGGCTTGGGGCTGGGGGTCCACAGAAAGAAACAAGTGGTGAAGATCCATGGTTTCTTAATATTTGCTCCAGTCATGCTCATGCAGACAATATGACTTCATTTCTGTGCCATGTTACAATTTTCTAAAACTCCATGTCCTCCATAACATTTTCCCCATAAGACCATGGAACAACACAGTATGACAAGTGGGGAGGTGAGGTAGGATCAAAGACATGAGATCATCAACAGATGCAGAACTGACTCAGTGAGGACTCTGGGAAGTCACTCTTTGAGTCTATAAATAGTTAACATAGCTCTAGAGTTAAGGGAATAACATGAGTTCTGACCTCGGTTCTCACCTTCCGGGCCTGGTCATTGTCCTCTATCTGACCCAGGTCTCTGCCACTAGCCTGGGCAATTCTCTTCCCAGACACTAGATTTCCCACCATCACCGAGGCAGGGCCAATTTCTGGGGGGAAAAAAAACAAATAAGAGACAGAAGTGAAATTCTTTTTAACAGGATTCTGACCCAATTAGTAAAGAATTAACCTCAGGAGATGCTTTGAAAGACTCAGTTTCAAATTGCTATTATAAGAGATTGCAATGAAATCACTCAAGTGCTTGTGATGTCCAAAATGAAGAAACCTTGATGAGGGTAGACAAAAGTAATGTCTTCCAATACACATGGAATCCCTTAGCACCCTGTAAGCTGATGCTTCTGTTGTCTAGTGTGAAGCCAATAGGCGATAGTGCATATTCAAAGGTGATTATAAAAGCTGTCTGAGGATTGATACAGGATGTAAAGCCAGGGTTCACGTCCCTGAAGAAGACTTCAGGATTACACCTCTTGTTTGCTGGGATTATGACCTATAATGAGAGTAGACTCAAACCAAGCAAATTATAATACATTTACCTCTTGGGATAGATTCAGAGAATACGCATGAAGGGACATGATAGAGACCCACAATGAGCTGTAGAAGCGTGAACCCAGAAGACACAATAAAATGAAAGTTTTTTTCTACTCTACTGCTACAAACTCAATAAGCTTTATCTCCTTAGTTTAAGATAGCAGTTTGAAAGAGAAACATCAGACATGTTTCCAATATCTTCACTTTTTCAATTGTGAAAAAAAGAAAGTCTCTTTAAAAAATATTTTTATAAAAAATTTTTATTACACTTATTTTCTTGTGCATGTACAAGGATTCATGGAGTGAGTGTAGAACTTAGAGGACAACTTGCTAGAGTCAGTTCTCTCCGTCTATCACATGGGTCCTGGGGGATCAGGGTCAGACTGACAGCAAGCACTTTACTCACTAAGCCATTTTACTGACCCAGAAACTTCTTTAAGAACTGCAAAAACTCAAACTCTTCATCGTTAGAAACCCAACACACTAGTCACATCTTTTTTTTAATATACTCATAAAAACAAAGGCTATAGTTAATAGGAAAAGGTTAGTCATTCTAAATCTCACTCTGTGTGTGTGTGTGTGTGTGTGTGTGTGTGTGTGAGAGAGAGAAAGAGAGAGAGAGAGAGAGAGAGAGAGAGAGAGAGAGAGAGAGAGAGACAGACAGACAGACAGACAGACAGAGACAGAGACACATATACATGAGGGGCGAGAGAGGGAGAAAGATAGGAGAGGGAGGTGGGGGTACAGAGGATAAGGTGAGAATAAAAGATATTTAATACATAAATTACAGTAAAGGACTGAGAAGATGCATTGGTGGGTAAGTACTTGCTATGCAAGTGTGAATAGTGGAGTGTGGAGTCCAATCCCCAGAACCCATGTAAAAAGCTAGGTAGGTGTGGCAATCCTCTGTAATCCCAGTGCACAGGATGCAGACCACACAGGCAAAGACAACTTGAAACAAGCTGGCCAGCTAGACTAGCTCAATCAACACAGCTCTAAGTTTAGCAAGAGCCCCTGCCTCACCATATTAGGTGGTGATTAAAAACACACATCAACTTTGAGTATTCACATTCATGCACACTCATGTGTACACACACATGACACATGCATACAAAATACATCATACCTATAAAAATATCACAGCAAAAATAACAAAAGTAACATGATCAATTTGTCCTTAATTTTTGTTTTGATGAAATTTAATTTGGCATCTGTTAAGTCAAATTGCTATTAAATGTCTGATGATAAAGTTCTATGTTTATCAACCAAGACACATGTATTATTTACTATCACGAAGAGCTGAGTGTCTTGCAGCTCAACCAGGAGATCAAGGAACATATAAGATAAAAAGATGAGATTCACATTAATGTATATAGTGACAAAGAACAAGGCTAAGAATGAGTCAGTTACCATGACAACCACAATGACCATTATTCTGGCTTCCCCATGAAAACCTTCTAGAATTTGGAGTCAGACCACAAAGCACTCCAGTGCCAGTTCATCCTTTTGGCCGACTGTCCAAGTTGAGCACAGGGTCACTCATCTTCTACAGACTTTCAGTGGCCCATGCTCAATTTAGTTTGGCGGAAAACATATCTTCCCCTTGTGCTGGACACTATGCTTGGGACTTGTCAGTGTTCTTCAGCTACTCGATAAAGTGTCATGAGGGAAGCTGTAGTTGTGGTGTATACTCTGTGGGTTTGTGTATATTCTGGTAACTGTTGTACAACTGTTGCTAGTTCTTCCAATGGCTTAGCAGTCATTAAACACTGCTGTGCTCAGGATTTTAATCAGACTACACACCACTACAACTGAATAATTTACTTGTCCACAAGAAAAAACAAATTTGTTGTCTATGAACCTGCATTTTTAAGGACTCTATTTGCACCACATTGCAACATTTACTCATATGTGGCTATAGTCAATGTTTGCTCTGGTTACCAGTGACACATCTCTTTGGAATACTTTTAAATGTTTCTTCAAAAGGGAAATTTGAAATCCCTCACTGTGTGTGTGTGTGTGTGTGTGTGTGTGTGTATAAATGAGTCCCAGAACAATGTCCTCTGGGGACATCACAGATCATCAGCAAATCTAGCGATACCTATACATGTGGGTCATAGTGCCTCAGCTTAGCTGGTACACAGTGCTTGAAGGAGTGGGGAGTCAGATAGGATAGAAAAAGGGTAAACTAGAAAAGAGGGAAAAGCCCTGAGTTCAGTTTGTAGAATGAAAGAAGTATTAAAAGCATTACATTACTGATCTTTAAATCTGAGAAGGTTACCCACCTGCCTCACTGACAGACCTATGTCCAGGAAAGGTACAGACAGTCTGCAGACCTCAAGACCTGGTCACCTTTGAAGAGTACTCAGGATGAGATCTTCTGAAGTGGCTTGCACATTTGTTACAAAGGGTGATGTATTCAGGTGCTAGCTGTGGTAAGAGGGTCATCCACCTTTAGGATGACTTGCTAAAGACTTCTGCCCAACAGGAGCAGTCTTTAATAGGTGGCAGTAAAAGATTCTAAGCCAGTCTTTAAGAAACGGGGTGGAAAGTGGATAATGTTGAGTAACAGATTATGTCACCTAGTTTAGATTCTGTGTTGGGCACATTGTAGCTGTGTGATGTTAGATAAAATTCAATCTCGGTGCTTTGTCATCTTCATCTGTACCATGAAGAGCATTCTTCATGGGGTCCCATGAGGATCAACAGATTGGCACATACAGAGACGATGATGGTACATGGCATATCATAGTTGCCTAATTTTGGTCTGGTCTGTACAAGCCATCTTTATGCTATCAAGTTAGCAAGAGAGTTCTTAGTTCCTAATTTACCACATTCTGACAAATTCCCTGACACGTGTGTGTGTGTGATCTAGTAGTATTTGACTGATTTAGAAGCTGAGAATCATTCCAGATAAAGAGTAATGTGTTCCCAATCTGTCAGGCACTGAGATAATAGTCTCAGTCAGAAATAAATAGAATTCCTCATTTTTCAAAGTGTTATCCCATAGCCTACTGCATTCACTCCTAAATTAACCACATAAAACCTGTAAGGGTGTATTATTCTGATTCTGTATACTAGGACTTCAAGGGGTTTGTGTCTAATCTAGCCAGCATTAGGTGACCATGCACAACCAATTCCAGTGGAAGTGCTACCCAACAAGAAGGCTGCAGACCCCTTCTACCCACGTGCTCTGTGCAGACTAGCTGAGTACTCACTGTCCTAGCAGAGCTGCTACATCCTAGCCATCAAGGTGCACAGACATCTTGTTAGAATGTTCTGTCTGGAGTGTGTATCAAGTGGAGAACAGAGTGCAGAGGATTACTGGTATTCTCAGATGCAGCCCCCCCTGAACCTGCTATTAACTATTAACAGAAGATAGCTTACAAACCCACTCAGAACATGCAGGGCTTCATGGCATACCTGGTTGCTTCTGCCGAGGTTTCGGTAAATTTGTGACACAGGTATGTGGGCACATCAGAACATTGCAGGGGTGCAGGGAGCCCTCCAGGAAAAGCTGCTTTGTTTCCGACAAATGGATGCCACCAAGTGGGGTTTTGGGAAGGGTATTTGCTGGTACCAAAGCCAGGCAATAAACTCCAACTTGATGGATACTGTCAATTGCCTGAAAAAGAAGAAAAGGGTGGTCATATTAAAATAGGAAATAAAAATAGAAACAGTACATAATGTATTTGTTTAGGTCTTCTGTTTGTATATAGGGGTATAAATGTGTGTGTGCGTGTGCATGCATGTGCACAAATGCTGAGTTTACTGTAGAGAGGAAAACCTTTGCTGTTGGGTTTTAAATGCTGTCCACTTTTATTTAGTTTTTTGTTTTTATTTCTTTTAAGAAAGGGTCTCTTTAGTGGCTCTGTGTCTCTCTTTCCAGCAATAGGCTCACTGTGCCTGGCTCTTTTCACATGACTTCTGAGGAGTTAACTTGAGTCCTTATGCTGACACAGAAAGTACTTGACTCACTGAGCTAGCTCTCCTAACCTCCCCCTTTTCTCTTTCTGGTTTTGTTTGTTTTTGTTTGAGACACAGGTTCCCATTATGGCGCAGACTGATCTTTAACCAGTGGCACTTCTCTTGCCTCAGCCTCTGAAATGCTGGGATTACCGGAAAGAGCCACTATAGCATTTGTAAATAACTGCATGCACAAAACCAAAAAACTCACAAAAGAAAAATCTGTCACAAGAGAAATTCATTTTCTCCAATTCAGTCTTACAAGGTATACAAACCATGCTTAAGGACAAGCCCCATACTCAGTAGTAGATGGTCAACACAGAAAGAACTCAATAGTGTTTTAGAGGGTTGTCTCATAAAGCTTTGTTTGGGCAATTTTTGTTTTTTATCATAAAGGTCTTTTGTATTTCATATTGTTTCCCAGTTTTGTGTTTTTATAGGATTTACACGTGTGCTGGTGTGTGACGTGTGTGCTGGTGTGTGTATCTCTCATGTCTATGTCTCTTGTGCTTATGTTTTAGCTCATTTTTTCTGTCTCAACCAGTCAGTCTGTCTCTGTCTCTGTCTCTGTGTGTGTGTGTGTGTGTATGTGTGTGTGTGTGTGTGTGTGTGTGCGCGCGCGCATGCACACACGCACGCAAGTACAAGTAGTTTCCTCCTTTCTAATGAGAGAAAGGAAAGGATGTGGATTTGGGTGAGTGGAGAGATAGGGAGGACCTGGGAAGAGTTGTGGGTGGTGAAACCATAATCAGAATATATTGAATGAAAAATCTGTATTTTCAATAAAAATAAAAATTATAAAACTATCTACTATCTATAATATACAAAAGTATGCATGTATGAACAATGCTCTGCATGAAGGCTAAATAAAGAGATAATTTTCTCACTACATTAAACAGGTTGTATACTTTTATATAGAACTATTGGAAAGCCACAAATAATTAAATAGGGGGAGAAGGGTACAGAAAAGAGTGTATATTCTTATGATTGTAATAACATATGTTTGTTTCCTTCAATATAACTGCTAATTAGTTTTGCATTCCTGACTTCTACCCTTCATGTGGTCAGCTTGCTTCTGGAAAGAATTTCCAATCAGGCAGTTAAAAAGTAGAATATGGGCATATAGGCAACAGAACGGTTGGCAAAGGTTGGGCCACAATCGTACAGTGTATGAGGAAAGCCGGAACTACTTAAATGCTTTAAGACACAGGCAGGCTACCTGGAGTACTCTGCTCATCCACTGGAAACTGTCTTCCTCTGTGGAGTCCGGCCTCTGCTCAGCCACAATCACTATCCTTTCATCATGAAGGACGGTCACTGAGAACACAGCTATCCTGCAAAGAACAGATGGACTTGTGGTGAGCAGAGGACAGAGACCTGCTTCCATGTGGCAGTAAGGACATATAATTAAGGTTAATTACTCAAATCTCAGGATGCCTTCACAATACTTGCAGACTAAGGCTGAGGGTGAGAAGGAACAACACACACCTAATATTTGAAGGCTATTTGCCACCTCTTTAAGGTTTGGGGATGAGGTTACAAGTATACCAAATGTGCAGTCAAAACCAGCTATAAATTCAGTCCCACAGAAAATAGTAAACTTACTTACAATCTTATGACTTTTGTGTGTCTTGTTTTTTTGTTTTTTGTTTTGTTTTTTTTTTTTTTTTTTTTTTGGCAGGTGGTAACTCAACTAACTGCAGCTCCCAAAGGCTGGCTTTGACTTAAGGATGAATTTATGTACGACCAGTGGAATGTCTAATATTTGGAGATGGAATCAACCTTTGAGTTTGGAACTGTAAAGTAGCCCTCTCCACAGCAGCAGAAAGTTTTCTTGCAAATAATGGTTCTTTGCTCAAATTTGCCTGCTTTGTATGGTTACCACACTAATTCAGACACTGAAAACTTCTATGATATATTCCTTCTTTTACAAATGGGTTCCTCTTTTCCAGTTTCTTTTTACCCTCAAAGTTTATTATTTTTTTAATTCTTTGAAAGTTTCATGTATATATATGATATGCATTGGTCATATTCACATTCTACTTTCTCTCCAACTGCCTGCCCTACCCACAACCCATCACATCAACCCATCTCTCTCCCAACTTCATGTCTTTTTTGTTGTTGTTTTAAAATACGACATGCCCATTAGTCTTTCCCATATGCACATAAGCATGGGGGGGGTCAGTGAGGCATGGCTAATCTGCCAGTAGCTAGCCTCTCCCAAAAGACAACAGACCTCCCATCTCTTAACAGCCAGCCATCAGCTAGGCCTAGAACAGTGGTCCTCAATAGTCCCAATACTACAACAGCTCCTCATGTTATGGTGACACCCAACTGTGAAATTATTTGTTACTACTCCCTAACTAATTTTTCTATATGAGTTGCAATGTAAATCTGTTTTCCAATGGCCTTAGGTGATACCTGTGAAAGGGTAGTTCGACCCACAGGTTAAGAAACACTGGTCTGGAGCCTCAAGAGCCCATCCCAGTCCATGCTAGAACTGCAAACTAGCTTCATCTTGTGCATGTCTGACACAGGCAATAGACTATAGTTTTAAAGATAATTTAAAGCAGGCTATGGTACAGTCATGTGCCTAGGAACTATTAGTTCTTGAAGATGAAATTGCATCTATAGGAGTTTCTGATTACTTCTACAGTACCAGAATGCTCAGGAGCTATAGGAAAAGATCTAAATGTAACATTTGCTGAGTGTCTACCAGGTATCAGGCAAGGTAGGAAGGAAGAAAGAAAACTGTGGGGGCACTCAAATACATAAGCAGGCGCTTTTCCATATAAATTATGATTGACTGATTTCTGGGTCTCTTGGACTTGTGTAGTTTATTGCAGAAATTTTCAAGATATTAAAGACTTCCTATTAGTTCTTGAAGATTCATAATGTTTCAATTTGATAGAAGAGGAAACTAAATCCAAATAAATCCAAGGAATTTCAGCAACTTTAAGCCCTATTCTACTGTGCTGACCTAGTTTTATGTCAAGTTGATACAAGCTAGAGATATTAGAGAGGGAGCCCTAGTTGAGAAAAATGCTTCTACAGACCAAGTTGTAGGCAAGCCTGTAGGGCATTTTCTTAAAGATGATGTGGAGGACCCATCCCATTGTGTGTATCAGAGAGGACACCATGGGCTACTGGTCTTGTGTTCTATCAGAAGGTAGGCTGCAAAAGCTACAAGAAGCAAGCAAGTAGCATTCCTCCATGGCCTCTGTATCGGCTCTTGCCGCTAGGTTCTTGCTTTGCTAGAGTTCATGCCTTGACTTTCTTCAATGATGAACAGTAATGTGGAAGAATAAGCCAAATAAACTCTTTCCACTCCTAGTTGCTTTTGGTAATTTGTATTTTATTATAGCAAGAGTAATTCTATGGAACCAATTTTACCAAAAATGAGAATTTAATTTGCAGACAATTACCACTAACCTTCCTCTGTAGACAAACTTCATGGGCTCTACAGCTAAGGCTGTGGCCACGATGTCATCTGCATTGTGTCTTCGTCCACTGACTACCATCAGGCCATCCATCTTACCCACAACAAAGACGAGGCCTCCAGGACCAACAAATCCCAGCAAACCTGTCCTTATGAATGGGTATTCGCTGATTGGAGCCCCGGAGCTTGTCATGGGAAATACCTAAAGGAACAAGGCTGAATTAAGCCACATCAAAGGATTAACAGGGTCATGGTCTTACCACTTCTCTGTGAAAAGAGACTAAATTTACTTCCCTTTCTCCAATAACTCTGACAGCATGAGAGCATGGTGACTCTGCTTGACAGTTCACAAACATAGTGTAGTGTTTACTCTTGTCAATTAGACAAGATTTTGAATCAGCTATGAGACATGTCTGTGGTTATATGTAAGAGATTTATCCAAAAAAGACCAAGTCTGAATGTGGGTCATAGTGTTTCATGGGCTGAATACAAAGAAAGCTAAAAACTAGCATTCATATTTTGGTGCTTTCTGACCGTAACTGTGGTGGGAATAACCATCTTACATTCCCACCACCATGGCTTCCCCAGCATGATGACTGTACTCTCAAACTTAGCCAAAATAAACTCTATCCACTTAAATAGCTTTTGTCAGGTAGTTCTAGGCAGGTCAAAGTAACTAATGCACATGGGCACACATTTCCCTTTGTTTCCCCATAGACTCAGCAAAGTTCTGTTACTTCTGCATGTCTGGGTGATATGCAAGGGCTTTAGGAAACTCATCTCAGGCTCTGAGCTTCCAGACAGGCAGCAGCCACTATGCTTAAAATACCAGGTCAAAGTGCTTAAGGGCAACACAACGTACACTTTAAAACCACATTCTGGGGGCAGCTCATCCTATTCATTGAGATGCTACTTTTTCTTATTGGAAGCATGTGGGAAAGGAAATGTAAAGAGAACACAGCTAGTCCAAAATGCAAATCTTGTTTACTTCAACCCTGAAGATAAATCATATAGAAAAAAAAATGTTAGACTTACACTCAGTTACAGTTCCAGAGTTTTAGAGTCCTGAGTTCATATTCATGTGTACGTTGATCCCCCAAATCTAACATTTAGGAATGAATAATCTATTCTACTCATGAATCAGTGAAATTCTGTGTTACTCCTAAGGCTAAGGCTAAATACTGTATGAGAAAAAGAAGTTCTAAGACCACTGTGATATAGTCCAGGACATCTAAACCTGAGATGTAATCCTTCAATGTCTCTGTTCACTGTGTTCACCACTCACAAAAAGCGGGTTATTTGTGGACACCAGATAGTCACACAAGCATGGCACACATCTCACACATATCCCACACATATTTGCAGCACACACATGCACATGTTTATCTGTACCCATGATCTCTTACCATATATACCTCACATACTCACTTGTACCACTGAAATCATTATTTAAGGTGCACATTTGATTCTCCTGAGTTCTCACATGGTCAAGTTTAGTTGATATTACAAGACTGGGGGAATGGCCAGCAGGCTTCCTGAGTAAGGACATTTACTTACACTTATGGGGATCCAATCACACGTGGTTTTCATTACACACCTGTCAGCTGAAGCCCAATTTTAAAGAAACTGCCTATTCTTTCTAGATACTAGCTAAAAGGTCAGAATAATGCTGATAACACAATTATCAAGAACAAAAACGGTATACAAATAGCAACCAGTTTAACTAATATGAATGCTCTTTTGTGAAATCTTCATCTTAGTAAGTTTTTTATCTGTTTCTGAATGCCTGGCAAAGCAAGCTAAAGGATCTTCCCATCAACCTACCTCAAAGGTGTTCTTGGTCATGCCAGAGAGACCGTAATATGATGTTCCTGTGGCAACTGCACAGACACAGAGCTCCCCTATTTCATCTGTCCTGCACAACTGAGGAATCCCATCGGGCTTCACTGAACACATGATGGCTAAAGACAAAACAAGAAAGCACAAGGAGAGAGAGCATTAGCAAGGAGAAGGGAAGTTAACAAATCCAAGTTCCAATGAGGGAACAAATGGACAGACATACCACCTTGAATAAAATTCCAATGCTGTCTAGGTGCTCATTCTCTAAGAGTTGTAACTTACATTGTATTAAAATGTCAGAGTTCCTTATGACAGCAATCACTTTAATTAGTTTAACTTTAATAAGAAAACGATATTTAAGGAGAGAAATATTATGTGCCATTTATGTATGACATGATACTCATCTCTGTGCCAGTCATTCTCTACACATGGACCAGAAGAACAGGTGAGAGTTCTAAACCACAGCCCCAGCCCTGTGAATGAAGCAGCACAGGTATGTGTTTGTAAGTCTTCAAAAGCCTTTCTAAGTTGAAAGCAGAATTACAGCCTCTAGTCACCTACATAAATCTGACCCCAGAGAATACTACTTTAAGTTTTTGTTGGCATTCATTGGGGATTGGGGGGGACTAAGGTAACTGGAGAGATCACTCAGTATTAAGGGCACTGCAGTTCTTGCAGAGGACTCAGACATGATTCTTTATACCCACATGGTGGTTTAAAACCATCTGTAACTCTAATTCCAGGGAATCCAACATCTACTCTGGCTTTCCAGGCACACATATGGTGCACAGACACACATGGAGGCAAAACACTCATACAACAACTTAGAGAGAGTACATATGAAGTTGGTAGGAGATAGAATTGGGGGCATAGAGAAGGAATTGAAAATGAAGAAATGTAGGTAGATTTGATCAAAACAGTATATGTATGTATGAGATTCTTAGTTATATTAAAAACAAACACTTCACTTCTGAGAATCTTGTATTCTACTCCTACACCCGTGCAGACTAAAGCTCAGATGTAGTCTTTTACATCAGAATGCAGCAAAAGTATAATCCCCCAACTGTAGAAGGTCTATTTTATTATGCATCCAAACTGTGTAATACTGTACTGCCTGGAAACAATCCAGTTCTGTATGTACTAAAAAAATGAACATAAGACAAAAAATGTTGTGTACTACATTCTATCACTGAACTTATAAAGCCAAAATCCAAGAAAGACAATATACAAGTGCATATGGATGTAAGGTATGTTTCTTAGCAATGATACTATACTATGGACTATTTCTGAATAGAAATCTTTGAAAAGAAACCTGTGGTACTGTAAGTGACTTGAGTGGATAGAAAGGTTTTTCACTGTTATGTCACCTGAATCTTTGGATGCCTCCAGCATGAGAATCTATTTACTTAGAAGCTAATTTGCATGGCCTTTTGTAAAGAAAGAAAGCAACATGACTACATAGTCTGGCTGGTCCTGGAAGTGGACAATGAGCCTGGGATAGCCTGAGTTTGAAGTTTGGAGACCTAAGTTTTTTTGACATTAAAAGAGCATCCACTACAGCAAGTAGAATGGAACAGTTAGAAGGCTATGAAAATTAGGAGCACTCAGTCCAGGCTTTATTTAAATCCATTAAGAGAAAGGCCACCCTACCTCACTTCATTATAGATGGGCAGTGTGAAAAACCCACCTTTCTATGATTCCATGAGGGCAGTGTGGCCTTTACCAACTAGGTTTTGTTCCAGCACTCAAATTCCAAACAATATCCTGTAAGAAGCCATTTAACTATATATGGCTATGTAGTATAACTAGATATATATCAATGACTACTGTTCATGTATGGACTTGCCACTCTATTGTATGAAGGAGCACAGAGAGACTTTAAAGAAGGTGGCCCGGATTCTGGACAAGAACTCTGAATGAGAAAGAACCCTGGGCTCCATTCTGGAATACAGAAATTAAGGACAAATATGCTGGTGTGTGTGGCCTTGTGAGACAGGCATCAGGCACAACATTCAACATGGGCTGTAGTGCTGTACGTGTCTTAGAAAAACCAAAGTAAAACCAAAGTATAGTATTCATGATGGACTGAAGAGGCAGGTGGGGCTGTGTGTGGAGTAGCAGTGTCTCTTTAATCAAGGGACTATACTGCTTCCATGATAAGTAGCTTCACACATAATAGAATGTCATGCCTCAGGTTTCATACATACTGTGCTAAGCCTCCCATGCCTTACTCAAGGCAGAGTGCTGATGTCCAGATTAGGCTGAGACATCAGGATGACTTGGGGAGTCTGAGTTGCAAAAGCAGAAGCAGCTGAGAAACACTGTGGATTAAAGAGTTGATTCATAATGCCTACCTGAAGGAAAGGGTTCCAGAGAAGAGATGTCCTTCATCAGCTTTATGAATATTTATGATTTCATGTTCTTAGGACAGAGAGCATTTTTAGGTGTCTAAAGATTAACCTAAAACATTTAGCATTATGTGCTGAACCCATGATTTCATACAAAGGAAAATGGAATGACAAAAAGAGGAGATGCTAGCCTGTGCTCAAAAAGTATATATTAACTGATGAGTCAGGAAGCCATGCCAGGACAGCACTTAGGAAAGAGGCTACCCCTTGGCTAGTGGTCCTGACTTCTATAAGAAAGCAGATTGAGCAAGTCATGAGGAGCAAAACAGCACTTCTTTATTGCTTCTCTGAACCAGCTCCTGCCTCCAGGTTCTTGCCCCATTCCAGCTTTGCCTTCCCCTCAAGTCTAATCCATAACAGACAATCCAAATAAAACCGTTGACTTCTAAGCTATTTACAGTCATGGTGTTTTAGCACAACAATAGAAACTCAAACTAAAACAACACTGCAGGGCTGCACTCACCTCCAGGCATGACAAGGCCGACATCCTGCACCGTAAGCACGGACAGTTTCTCTTCTGAATCCACACGGATCACACCATAGGTCAGCCCGTGCATGGAGAGCACACCTCGCCCTGGAGGCTGGTTGCTGTCATCTGTGGGCCTAAGATGGTAGTTTTAGCTGAGTATGTGCAAGTGCAAGCAAACAAACCATTCTACCTTTAGATGTGCACTTCTACCACACACACACACACACACACACACACACACACACACACACACACACGTGTGTGTGCACATGCTCTTTCTTCAAAAGTTTGCTCAATTAGGAGACTAGAATTATCCAGCCTAATAAAAAGATATATCTACCTCTCCCATTTCCAGGGTCTTGAGCATGTGACTATGTGCAAGTTTCCTCCATCAACTCTTAACATTTGTGAGAATAAGCAGGTAGGTTATTCATTTCTGCATCCCCCCCCCAAGCAATACAAACCTACAGACTGAGTAGGTATAGTAATGAAAGTCCAAAATTATGAACTCAACAATTAAAAATCCTATGTTCATTAAGTGAAAAATGACAATTTTGGTAATCATTGCATTTGTTTCTATAATTTTCTTTATTTCTACTATATTTTATTTGTGGAGTCTTTCTACTGTGCTAATCGCAGAGATAATACTGAGGTTCTTGATGGCAATCTCATTAACCCTATTTTTTAACTTTCCCTGTGAAAATCTTTAACAAGGTTTTAAAATCTCTATGTTAGTCTATAAATGTGAATTTGTGGCCTAACATTAGAATAAGGTTTATATAAAATCTTAAAAAGCAAAAGTTAAAATATGGGTTAGTATCTAACAGTTAAAATTTGCAAAATTTTATCTTGCCTGAATCAAGTAGTTGAGATATTGATAAATAAAAGTGTCAGGAAATAAAATTGTTTTACTTTTAAGAATTAATAATAGTAAGGCTGACCTAACAATGAACATTTGCTTAATATAAGCTCTATTAAATTGTCTGAATCTGTACACTGAAAAACAAACTGCATAGCTTCCTTCTTGGCCTTTTCTCTTTAATGCCGGTGTCGGCAAATCAAAACTCTAAAGTGAAAAACAGCAGCCCTCAGGAGCTCTACCACCATTTCTTCCTCCACGAGAAAGATCTGATACACAAGGAAATAAAAGCCACAGGGCTGAAACTGGGGAAGGAGTTCAGTTGGCTCAGTGTTTGTGTGGACCATACAATCTTTAGCTTTGGGTACGGTGGCATATGCTTGTGATTTCAGCACTTTTGTTGGTAACAACAGGAGGTTCAGGAGTTCAGAGTCATCCTTGGTTCCATAGAACAAGTCCAAGGCCAGCCTAGAACATACGAGGCCCTGTCCCAACAGTAAAAACAAAACAAAATTCCTTAGTGCTGGCCATGAGCTAAATTGCCCTCAAGAACAACCCTTCTGGTACCTATCTTAACCTTATTTAGAAACAGAATCATGACATACACAGTAAAACAGGATTATGTTACCCAAGTGTAGACCTTACATCTACTTGCAGATGTCTTTAGGAAATGCAAAAAGACACAGGTACAGAGAGAATGTCTCCTGAAGACAGAAGCAGACTAGGCTGACACACAAGTCGAAGGATGGCAAGGCTGTTTCTACCTCCAACAACTGGAGAGAGGCCAGTGACAGATACACTCCTGGGGCCTCCAGAAGGAACAGCTGCCCACACCTTGACTTCCGGCTTTAGACTCCAGAAGAGAATCAACAATTTTTTCTTTAAGGCAGCCAGCTGCACTTCCTTGTTAATAAAGCCTAAGGCATTGATATATTTTCTTAGCAATAAAAGTCAGAGAGTTACATAGAAGCAACATCCTTAGAGTAGTGCTAAACACACTTGGTGACAGCAGGCACTGCACACCTGAAGCCAAGAGGGTGGCATACTTTTAAGGTCCAAAAGAATGTGGTTTAACATCTTAGTTGCAACCTTTTTGTACACTTAATAGTTGGAATGATTTGTAAATGTATTCAGTATCTTACATTCATAAACTGTTTCAGAAGTGATTAATACTAACCTTGCATGAACATAGTTTCTAATAATACCTGTTATAGCTAATAGTCCCTTGTTGGTGAGAGAAAAGGGCCCCAGGGTTTACTTCCTTACAGAGTTAGAAAAACACATGGGAAAGGCAGGAGGAAAGGCATATCAATTCCTAACTACCTTCTGTAGCCCAATCACCCCACCTGCCTCTCAACATCTCCCCAATACCTGGTATACTTAATGGCGGCTTCTTACTTGATTGCAAAGCTAACACTGATGTTTTTCAGTGACAGAAATGCTCACTCTTTTACAAAGGTATACTTACTCAAATCTTATAGTAAACTTATATAGGTACAATTACTGCCTCACTTTCAGATTAGGAACCTAAGGCACAGACATGTTTCCTGTTGCTGTGACAGGGCACCTTACAAAATCACATAAAAAATAGCTTATTCTGACTCATGGTTTAGTCAGGACTCACGATCTAGTCCACCACAGTGGGGAAGACAAGATAATACAGGTGAGGCAGCTGGTTACAATGTGTCTGCAGCTGTTTTCAGCTCAGTTTCTCCTTTTATTCAGTCTAGGACTCTAGCCACTGCATGGTGCTGTCCACAGTGGATCTTCTCACTACAACTAGCCCAATTTAGAAACTCCCTCACAGACATGCCTAGAAGTTTCTGTCCTATGTGGTTTTAGATACTGTCAAACTAACAATAGGATTTGACCATGACACGTGCTAACTGTCCAGGTAAATGGTAGAACTTGATGGACCGTAGGGTAAACCTCATGTCCAGACTTGATCACTACGGTCCTCTCATCTGATGGCTTCCCTGTCTGCATCGTCAGGATACAAGGCACATCTTAGCTGACTGCAGCTTTAGATGAACATTTAAACACAAATGTATGAGTCACACAAAGAACATTCTCAGCAAAAAAAAACTAGTTGGATCAGACATCACAACTGGCTAAGTGCTTAATGTTTTACCTACTCTCCTGTTCTACCCAGCCTCACCAGTAATCTGTCCACATTTAGCTATGTAAAGCTCTGGCCTCTCTGATATGAAAGTAAATATAAATTATGTGCATATGCAAACATTTTCAATGAGAAGCAAAATCATAATATGCATATTCTGCAACATGATTTTACACAAGTACATCTCTAGATCTTTCCATGTATCTGTACACATCTAATTAGAGAAGGTACACACAAAGAACAACCAATGAATTGAGCTGTCTTAATATATAGTATTCAACAATAGGAACATAGGGTCATTTATTTTAGCTTAAATTTTATATAGAAGAGAATATATCTTCTCTTCTATATAACAAAAAAACAAAGTACCCACACTTAAAAATTTCAGGAACCCAAAAACCTTATAACAATACACAGCTTTGCTTTTCTTCTAACGGGATGAGAATGCATTAGCATTTTCTTATTGATTAGCTTGTATGCCATAAAAGCTCCATAGTTATACTAGCATGCATTCAGACATTCTTTATACTAACTCTAGTCGAAGATGAGGACACATTTCTAGACCATGGCCATAGCTCACAGACAGAAACAGGTGCCACCTCAGGCGGCCTCAAGAATGTGCTTCTCCCAATGGTGCTCAGCTGTCTCTCAGAGGTCTGCATTAATTTCTCCTATGTTGATGAAAGACACATTTCTCTTCCTTTTTTCAGCTGTGTTTCCTTGATTTTTGTATGTTTCTAACACTGTGATAAAATACCCTGGCAGGAGCAGCTTAAGAGAGGAAGTGCTTATTTGGGTTTACAGTTAGAGAGAGGATACTGTCTATTACAGTGCTGAAGGCATGGCAGCAGGAGCATGTGGCTGACTGGCCACTTCCCATCCATAGTCCAGAAACAGAGAATGAATGGACAGAAGACAGGGCCAGGATAAGAAACCTCAAGGCCCACCCTAAGTGTCTTACTTCCTCTAGAAAGGCTCCACTTCCTGGTTGTTCCATTATAATCTTGAACAGCACCACTAACTGGGTATAAAGCGTTTAAATGCATGAGCTAATGGGGGGAACAGGCATTTCTTATTCAAACCACAAGAATTATTAACTGAGTCAGTCAGATCTTTTTCTATCATTTATTGTCCAAGGAAATAAAAATATTCCCAAGTAGAGAAGAGATGGTGAAATGAAAAAAATACAATAGTGCTGATAAGCAGAATCCAGACAGATTCAAAACATTTACTTAAATAATCAATATGAACAAATTAAACACTGGCTAATAGAGACTCATTTGTCAACTTCTAGACTTCGCTCAACAATGAAAAAACATGCTCAGGACTGAAGCAATGAGTCTTCACAAAGAGCAAGCTACAAGAAGAATGAGTTCAGCAATTTCCAGGAATGCTAAAGGGCAGTTTCTTTACCTAAGGATATGGAAGGAGTAAAACACACAGCTATGCATTATACACAATGGCGCACTGATGTATAAAGAGCAAATTAAAAGAAGCAGAGAAAACAGCATGCTCAATCTTAGCACTTTGGCTTCATAAGAAATATGCTCTAAAGTAAATGACTTCAACCTGTGTCTGTATTACTTAAAAATGTTCTCAGCATTTCTTCCTCTTAACATGGCATTTCCAAGCTCTGTAAAGCATTCAATAAACTATTAGCTAATCTTGCTGTATCATGCCTGAAGAAATAGCTTCTATAAATTTCAAACTATAGTTTGCTACTGCCCACAGCAAGCAGAACCAGGCCAGCCTCAAAGGCACTAATACAAAATAAATGGCGGCATGCAGTCATGATGGTTCCTTTCCCAGGGCTTAAGAGAGTAAAGGTGACTGACTTCACTTGCAAAGGTTTGCAAGTGAGAAAATAGAAATCCTTCATTCTCTCATTGTGTATAGGCTATTTCCAATGTACCAATTCTCACCTGAGGAACAGTTGGACATTTGGAGAGGAAACAACCACAGGCAATCTTATGTTCCCCTCCTATTGACTTTAACATTCACTGCTCTGTTTCTGTATAATAAATCATTACAGAACATACACACGTATATCATAGTAAGACTAGCATTAATAAACACCTAGGATTTGTGGAACTCCAGCTATACATCAGGTATACTTTTAAATAGTCAGAGTGGAGATATGTATGTATGTATGTATGTATGTATGTATGTATGTATGTATGTATGCCTATGATGCAGGTACTTTTTGATCCCCAACACACAGAAGCAAAATCTAGCTACAAAGCCAGTAGGCAAACAGTAAGGAGATGGACACATGGTGGACGAGACTAGCTGACCATGGTACTGATGGAGAGATGGCAAGCAAGGTGTGGCTCCATCCCTGGAACCTGGTAACACCAGAACACCAGACACTTGCTCCACTTGGTAGTATCAAAGTAGCTAATTTAGCTGAGTATGAAGGATAGTGGCCCCTAATAATAATGTAAATGGTAACAACAGGAGAAGCAGAAGTTTAGGTCAGCCTTGGCTACACAAGCAAGCTAGAAGCCAGATGAAGATACGTAAGACTTAGAAAATAGTCCAAAGTAGCTTCAGGAATGCCAGTTCTGTGAGAACATCTAGGTTTACAGTAAATCACTAAATTATTATGGCACAACATACTTGATGAAGGTTTCTTCTAAACTGACCAGGACTGGGAACGGGGTACTTTTGCTTTTGAGTCACAAGCCATTCCTGAAGTTTACACTTTTGGATGGTGTAAACTAGCACTAAGGTGCCTGGGTCACCAAGCATTGTGCAGATGCAGTTATCTCCATTGGTTATCAATCTTTCTAGAGGTTCTTTGAAAAACGGAACCAAAATGGCTCATGATAAGTTAACGGCACCATGTATCTATTTGCTTTGAAGCTGCTTAGAGAGCAGCTGAGACTGAATACTTATTTTAACAAATAGTATTTGTGGAGAATTTTTCAGAATGCCAGAAAAAAAATTCAAGCTCAATTTACCCTCTTAGTTCAACCTTCAGTGTGAAAGACATAAAATTCAAAAGATAAGTAAAGCCACACTCTTGGAAGTGATGTTGCAAAGTAAAAACAGTACATGTCAGACCAATGTAGCTTTCTCTTCTTTCTATCATGCTTTTGAATGCAAACTGTTTTCCTCTGTCCCTTGTGTTGGAGCACTCAGTCCCCAGACAGTGGTGGTGTTTCCGGAGGCTATGGAGCCTTGAGGAGCTAGACCCTAACTGAAGGAAATGTTTTACTTGCAAGTGTTATTAGCCATCTAAGTGGCAAGACCAGAGGACAGTCAGCCCATAAGCACAGTGAGGAGGCAAGTTCCTCACTGCTCTGTCCCTGTGAGTGTTCTCTCTACATAGGATGTTCCACAGCTTCTGAGTACAATTTAATCTAGCCAAGTGTGGTGGTCTGAATGAAAATGACCCCCACTACTGTAGGTGTGATCTTGTTGGAGTAGATGTGTCACTGGAGGTAAGTTTTGCAGTTTTAGACACTCAAGCCAGGCTCTCTCTTCCTGCTGCCTTTGGATTTGGATGTAGAACTCTCAGCTACCCCCCAAGCACCATGCAGCACATTGCCATGCTTCCCATCATGATGAGGGACTAAACTTCCAAACTGTAAGCCAGCCCTAATTAAATATTTTCCTTTATAAGAGTTGCTATGGTCATGCTCTACACAGCAATAGAAACCCTAACACACCAAATAATAGGATATACTCCTCAATCTAAGTGGTATATGGTGAACAAGAGATTATAACTGCTCTCTTGGAGGTACTTAAATCTGGTCCACACCGAAGTGATTTTCAGTTCCAAAACATTTTATAATGAAATATTTATAATTCTTCATAAAATTTTTAACTTAAAATAATAAATACTGTTCTTTCTTACTATGTTTTATAAATCAAACCATGGCTCTGTAATTTTGTTTATTTTTAAGTAATTATGAATGCTCTTAAAATATTCATGGCAATTTGTGAACTGGAATTATTTTTTTTTCTTTTACAATTCTGTGTTCCTAATTACATCCAAGGAAGAAACTATTTGATTCCATTAGTAGTGGGGTATTGCAATTTAGTGGTATTTTGTCTCTTGATTTCCCCCAGCTTTTTAATCTTTTTTTTTTTTTTTTTTTTTTGCTGTTACTGCTTTTATTTATTTTATGTAAACACTGTTGCTGAGTAACTCTACCATTTTTGGTTTAAATTTTAAAATATAACCTAAATATTAGTCTTTTGTGTTCATACTACATTTCTATTGATATTATGATTACATAGAAGTTTTTTTAAGTAGAAAAAATGATTACTTAAAAAAAATAATTTAACCCCATCAATAATGTCTTATTGTGGTAAAACATTCACAAAGTAAAATATACCATCTGAACCACTTTAGTGCTCTCCCCTCGGTAGGCTTCATTTTCTCTGTTTTTAGTTAGCTGCAGCCAGCCATAGCTGAAAACGTTCAGTGTAAATTCATAAACAGCTTTAGATGTTGGTGTCCTGTTCTGAGCAGCTTGGAATATCATATCACCTGGTTCTGCTCACCAGGAAGTCATTCGTAGGTAGAGCTGTGGTACCCACATACTATTACAATAAATAGTTACAATTAGTCTACTTCATTACCAGTGCTGTTAATCTCTTCCTGTGTCCAGTTTATTTTTAACAACTTTATTTTACTAAACAAAGATAAATGTACAGATTTTAAGCATTTTTTGCATAAAATTATACAATACATTTTTGTCAGTACTTGCTTTTTTTTTTTTTTAAAGGTTTGATAGTGTGATAAAGATTCCACCAGTAACAATGAGCATAAAGTACATGTAAAACAAGATGCAACCTGGAAATAGTCAAAGTTTTCTTGGTGTGTAAAGTTTTTTTTGTTTTTTTTTTTGTTTTTGTTTTTTTTTTTTTTTTTTACAATGAGCAGATAGTACATGTAATACAGGGTACAACCCGGAATTTGTCAATGTGTTCTTGGTGTGTAAGGATTGAGCATGACTTTTTTTGTTGTTGTTGTTTTGTTTTCTTTTTTTCTTGGACTTCATACAGTCTGTGAGTTGTTTCTGGAGCAGTGCGAGCCTCTGGGGTTAGCATCCCACTATCAGTGACTGCATATTATGTCTGTTCTTTTGTGACTGGGTTATCTCACTCAGGATGATATTCTCTAGATGCAGCCATTTTCTTAAGAATTTGGTTAAGTCATTGTTTCTGGTGGCTGAGTAGTATTCCATTGTGTAAATGTACCACAAGTTTTGTATCCATTCATCTACTGAAGGACATCTGGGTTCTTTCCAGCTTCTGGCTATTATAAATAGAGCTGCTATGAACATTGTGGTGCATATATCTTTGTTGTGTATTAAAGTGTCTCTGGGGTATATGCCCAGAAGTGGAATAGCTGGGTCTTCAGGTCCAGCTTTTTAATCTTACAACTTGATTTTCATAAAGCAGAAGAAGATTGTTAGAGACAGGGGCATCATTTTCATTTCTCTGGAATTACATTTTAATTGTTTTTATTATCATTAATATTTTTTGCTAGTATCAAGGTGCTGAAGCAGAATCTTCTTGTTAAAGACTTTTTTTAGTTGATTAAATTGTCCCAGTGTAAATTAAAAAGCCAAATATCAAGTGGGGATATGGCTCAGTGATTCAGAGGCAGGCTGCTCTTGCAAAGGATTTGGGTTCAATTCCCGGTACCCACATGGCAGTACACAACCATCTGAGGGGGATCTGATGCAGCCTTCTGGTTTCCATGGGTACCAAGTACAAATGTAGCAAACATCCAAACTCATAAAAAATTTAAAATGATTCTTAAAAGTCAAATATGACTGGGCTTGATGCTACATATTGGAAAACTTGTGTATTTAGGAGGTAGAGGCAAGAATATCAGGATTTCAAGTCCAGTCTTAACTACACAGTGAAATCCAAAGCCCACTTGCATAACATGAGACAGTGTCACAAACTGACAAAACAAAGTCTGTTCTCTTCCTGTATCCAGTAAATAAAAGAGACCTGGATGTCAGTTCATAGGGGCCAGATAGGCATCTGCTGACCTATGCTTTGCTTTTCTCATCTGTTTGATGAGTTTAGTACCATATTCCATGTTTCCCAAGTATTCTTCTACTCTACTACAATTTGCCTAGAGAAAAAAAAGAAGCATATAAAATATTATGATGACTATAGTAAAAAAGTAATTTTTAATACTTAGGTGTCTTGGTCTGTTTTTTCTTGTAACAGAATGCTATATAGACTGATCAACATGATTTGTTGAGGTTTGTTGAGTTTCTGGTTCTGCAAGTTTGGAAGAAATCCAACAAGCGGTTGTTGTCACTGGTAAGTCCTGTGTGCTATTTATCATACCATGATGGAAGGACACACATGTAAAGTTAGAGCAAGCATGTTAACCTCCTACTTCACTCTTCATATGATGTCACTATTGTCATCATGTGATGATCGTCTCAACGAATCCTAATCATCCTCCAATGGCCTCACCTCCAGACATCAACACCACAGATTAGGAGACCAAGTTTCTTCTAAAACCCAAAATTATAAAACTCAGTAAACAAATCTATCCTACAAGAAGCTAGAGCATAAGTGTATGACTGACCCACATGCAGATGGAAATTTATGTAAACAGAGATGAACACATACAGACGCACAAGGATGAGTTTATAGGCTCCTCTTGCTACTTTAACAGTAACATGCTATATCAATACTGTTCACTCTGCTTGGAGACTGCCTTTCTCTAAGAATACAACATTAGTCATAGCCATCATCTGTGTCTGGAAACCACAATGTAGGCACACTCCACTATGGCTGACTGTTCTACTTCCACAGTGCTCACTAGCGTCCTCTGCTGGCTCTTGGAAACATCTCTGCATTCTGCCCATACATCAAGCAGGATACTAGAGGCTTCATTCACTATACATGAGCTAGAATCTTTTGTGCAAGAGGCCTTCTGTATTACTTACAAGAAAAAAAAAAACCCACAGTTAGATACTCAATAGTTAGTGGACCATGGCCATCACCTCAACAAGGTCTGAAGCTCTGGAAAGACTTTTCACATATCTATTCATTTGACCCATGGGCATGTCCTCACTGGCACCTATGGTCCAGGCACAGGGGCCACCTAAACAGCCTTTTTATAACTCTCCTAGCATGCAGATTTGTGATTCATATAACCCCCTCTCTATCCACCCCTCTTCCCCCTTCTTTTTAAATGGAAAAGAACCACAAAGTGATAGATGTGCCAAAGGGCCGAACAAATCTGCCAAGAGGCAACAAATGCATCTGCAATTTTACCTTCACTGATTACCATAGATAATAATCAAGCATCTTTTAATTAAGTGGACTAAAAGCCAGGCAAGCAATCAGCTGTACTGATGTTTACTGGAAGTTCAATTTCTCTTTCATTACCAAGGCAGAATAAGCTGTCCTTGGAAGATTATTAAACATGGGACACAATTTGGCTAGATGACAACATAGAAGAATGTCAGTCCTAACCACTTCAAGCCAGAGTAATTAGTCCTCTGAAGTCTTTCCTCTAAAACAGGACAGCAAAATCTAATACTGAAATGCTTGTTTACCTTTAAAAATTGCAAGTATTATGCAAAATACACATGATTGTTATTTGGAAGGTCAACTTGATTGGATTATGAAACACTTTGGAGACTAGTAAGACACACTTTTGGGTAGGTATGTCCAATGGGCTTATCCAGAGAGAATTAACTTAGGAGAGAAGTTAAATAAAAGTTCTTCCCTAAATGTGGACAGTACCATCCCATGGGCTGGAAACCCAGACTGAATAAAAAGGGAGAAAATAAGAAAACGGAGCTTCATTATTCCCTGCTCTCTGCTTCCTGGTCTTTTGAGAAGTGAGCAAGCAGCTGCTTCACATTCCTATCAGCAGACAGCTGCCTATGACCATGACTTTCCTACCATGATAAACTACGGCCCCTAGACCGTGAACCAATGAGAATATCTCAAGTATTTGATAACAATGAAAGCATTGAAAACAATTCCCCGTGAGCATTCTAACTCCTTCTACACTGTACTGTATGATGTTTCTTTTAAAAAGTCCCATTTTTGTCTTTGAAATCTTTAATGAAGCTTTTCACAGCCACACATAAAATAGTTTCACAGGATATATCAAAGCTCTTTTTCTTAACCTAATAATTTAGCCTCAGACCTCTCACACATGAAAAATTCAGTTCAGATCTTCAGAGAATGTTTCAAATGCAGTGAGAGCCACTTGTACCAGCTCATTTTTACAAATCAATAATCCATACCATCCTATCCATAGCATATAACATTCACATGCAACATCAACCAGGACACTTCTAACTATGCTCACATACTGTAGAAACAATCCACAGAGAATGTTACAACAAATGCCAAGTATGTACACTACTGCCATCAAATATATTCTGGAACTGATTAAATAAAGAGTGTGAAGAAACAGAATTCAAATGGAGACACTACTAACAGCCAACTTATGGAAACCACTTAGGAGTCTAACAACGGAGCAAACCAAAAGGAAATGTGGCATATAATCACAGTAGGATTGTTTTATAACCATTTTAAAAAAGTAAACTTAGGTTGTATGGAAGCACAGCTTAGCATGAGCATTGGAAAAACTAGGATTGTCAATCACAGGTCTATTTTCTTTGACAGAAAGAAATGACACCTAGTCCCCTAGAATACCAGAGTGAAAGCTGGTCAGTCAGCCTGGGTTCTCTTTGTTTTTCTATTAGGAGTCAGCCTCTACCACAATCCCCCCTCCCCAGGACCCTAAGCACTGCTCAAGGCCCTAATCCTGCAGTTAATAAAACTCATACATCCCTATCAATGAGGCCCCAAGCACATTGCATCCTCTAAAAATAGAATCTATCCTTATGCTTATCACAGACCCTTCCTCTATGCCAACCATTCTGAATCTCTGGGTCATGACCCCTCTAGGAGTCATATACCAGATATCCTACATATCAGGTATTTACATCACAATTCATAACAGTAGAAAAAATTAGTTATGAAGTAGCAACAAAATAGTTTTCTGGTTGGGGTCACCACAATGTGAGGAACTGTATTGAAGAGTGGCATTAGGAAAGTTGAAAACCACTGCTCTAGGCCCTAGCCCTGAACTCTGCTTATCAGCCAATAGAATTCATTTTATTGTAAAGATCACAGGCCACACATGTTCTACTATGTTTAAATGTGTAATAAACTATAAGGTCAGTCCCTGGAAAGCTACAACCAAGTGCCTGTAGAGAAGATACTGTCAGTGGATAGTCTCCCTGCGGGCTGTGAGGCTTCCATGGTAGAAGGGGCGCTAAGAGGTGGGGAGGTAGGGTATCTAAGGGATGTTCCCACAGGGTTGTATGCAAGAAAATAAATGCAACTAGAGATAATCACTGGTCTCAAAAGGGCAAATACTGTATATTTTCTCTTGTTTGTGATTCCTAGATTTTGTATAGTCATATAAAGGAATGTATACATATATTAAATAAAAGAAGTCATACTTAGGGGAACAAGGAGGGTTGAAGAAAGGAACATTGGAAGAACAGGGTGGGGGCAGAATATATTCAAGGTATGAAATATACCTTTAAGAAAATAAATATATTCAATGCTGAAAAAAGTTGTTATCTCTTCAAGTCAGTTGTCTCAGGGAGTCTAATCCCAGTAGTTAATTAAACAGTTCATCTGCTTACAATGCCAGCATTGGTTTAAACATGCATAACAATTAAGCAAGGAAGTGGCCACTGTAAGACTGAGAATGTGATCCGAGGACAAGGGAAGCACCATAGAGCAGGTCTGGACTCAACACCAACTTAGATGCTTAAGGTTTTCCCTGATTCAAACTCAAATCATAGCTTATCTGCTTCTGTTCCAGAATCTCAGGATCAATGTCAATCAGAAAACTGACACATTTGAGAACATCACCACACACACCAGGGAGGAGGAGGAGTAGAGGAGGGTCATTACCTGCTATGACCTGTGTCTAGAAAACTGTCATGACAGTGTGCCCACAAGACAGGGTTATGTGTGTGTGTGTGTGTGTGTGTGTGTGTGTGTGTGTGTGTGAGAGAGAGAGAGAGAGAGAGAGAGAGAGAGAGAGAGAGAGTGAGTGAGAGAATTATGTCAGACTATAGGCAACACCCTAGGCTATTTGGTGAAATAGAAGCAAATAATAAAAATCCAAAATTGCATACTATCCCACTGTGTAAGCTGTAAACAATGTTTATAAAGTGTGCGTAAACTCACAAGAAAAAGCATGGTCCACAGTAGCATCTCTTAGAAAATCGTGTAGTGTTACACATGGAAGGAAGCTGAAAGTACATATGCTTGAATACTATTTTTACTCATTCATCAAAAAGTAATTAAGTACCAACTAGTTACCAGGCACAGGGTCACAATAAAGGATGAATAAATATACCAGTAAGTGGCACAGCCACTGAGTGAAGTCAGTAATTCCTGGCACCAGCAGAGCTAAGAAGTAGGCTCTGCAAACATGGATGGAGTGGTCAGGTCACCTAGGCAGAGGGAAAAGATTGTGAACCTGTAGGATTGGAAGGGGAAGGTATGTCTCATCTAAATGAGACACCTGCACCTGCAGTGGGCATTGGCCAGAGTGTGGGCGACAAAGGGGAGGAGACCAGTTAGAAGTGGTTGGGAATCCAGGTGACGGGATGGACTTGAAAAGCTGTAGGAAGGAACATGGTTGGACTCAGAAACATCTTGACAGAATGGGCAGGGTGGGTATGAGAGAAGGAAAATCTGACTGTCACAGAAGGTTTGGGAGAGAAAGAGGTAAGTTATCAAACACTTTCAATAGCACAGGGCATTTAAATGCTTATTCTACTAAAACATTAAGTAGATGAATGCTGGTGAATAATGCTTTAACCAGAAATCAAATCCTGTGTGCCTCCCACGCATTACTCATACGAAAACAACACTATGGACAGGATACACAAAACAAGAAGTGGTGTCTGGTCCTCGAGAACTCTGCGATCAGACCAAGTCTCAATGAATGGTGAGACTATCAAAGCTGGCAGGTACAGAGAAAGACACAGTAGACTGAGTCTCCATAGGCCACCAGGCTACACCTCATGACCAGGCCTGACAACAACAGCCGCAATGATGTTGCTTATTAGGAAGCTGAGGTACGACAGTGTACATTCACAGGCAAAAACCTACCATTTGAAAGGGGCTGGACCACATACATAACTGACATAACCAGAAAGTAATCAGGCCTTATAATATGCCTGTTAGAAAATAAGGGTTATTCATGAAGATCAAAATAAAATCCTTGTGAAGAAAGAAGAAAATGGCTTAGAGGTGAAAGTGTTTGCCGTGGAACCTGATGTTCAATTCCAGGACCTCACATACAAAGACACAATGGCAAGGATCTGAATCCCAGTACCTCTAGAGTGAGACAGGAAACAGACAAATCAGCTAGAAGCTTTTGGGCCAGCTAGCTGGAGTATGCATCACAGAAGAGACCCTGCCTCAACTAGGTAGCAGAAAACTGGTGCCCAACAGTTGCCCCCTAACCTCCACGTACATGCTGTGATATATGCACCCCATTATGTACTTTATTATACACAATAATGAACGACATAGGTACACACTTAGAACTCAAACTAGGATGTAGTAATGACTTCTAGAGAACTCATATCAGACCTGACTGAAAACTCTAAAGATACAGCTGCATTTTTTTCTACCTTCATTTTTTTTTTTTTTAGATTTTATTTATGTATATGAGTACACCGTAGCTGTCTTCAGACACACCAGAAGAGGGCATCAGATCCCATTACAGATGATTGTGAGCCACCATGTGGTTGCTGGGAATTGAACTAAAGACCTCTAAAAGAGCAGTCAGTGCTCTTAACCGCTGAGCCATCTTTCCAGCCCTTTTTCTACCTTAATAAAAAAAAAGTGATATGATAGTACCGAGATGAATGTTGTAAGCAGTACAATGTGGGAACCCTACCCTATCCTACTCCCCAACCCCCACGCCATGAGGATGCTTCCCATGTCACCAGTGCTGGCCTTCCATGAAGGTCCTGAACAGCTCCTCTACCTGGTCTGTAACCAATTGCTCTGTCACTGGGCCCAAGGCCTCTCTGACAGAAGCATAAAAGAACACAGGAAGGTTCCAGAAGGGAGTGCATGGCAATTCCTACATAGCCAAAGGAGAGGATGAATAGAGAGTTCCTCTTCATCCTTCATCCATGATGTTAGTCTTGAAATAATTTCATCAGAAATTGGAGGTGAGGATGTCTCAGAAGACATGTCTAATTCCAGTGGTCACTACAGCACTCCTTTAAGACACAGGAAAAGTAGCACATCACCTCAAGTCTCACATGTTGCCGACATGCTGGACTATCTGACTTAGCTGGAGATGTGCATGTGGAGAGGATGTGAATGTGTGTTACCAGTGTGGAGAATAGGGTGTATGATGCCCCTTTTGTGAGCTAACTGTGATGCTAGGTTTATGGTGGGTTCTCATTTATGGGCAACACTAGGAACACGGAGGTTTCTAAAATACTGTACACTTACAAACAGCACCTGGCCAAAATGGAGAATGTTTGCTGTACCTAAAAACCTGGGTCTTAGAGATTCCCAAACACATGCTGACAGATGTATTTTCAGTTAAAACAAAAACAATTGATTAGGAAGAGGATATTCTTTTTTTTTTTTTTTTGCCTTCATTATAGTCTCTTTTATTGACTTTGTTTTTTCTTTTTTTTAACAACTTTATTTTACAAAACAAAGATAAATGTACAGATTTTAAGCATTTTTTGCATAAAATTATACAATACATTTTTGTCAGTACTTTTTTTTCAGATTTTAAAATAATTTTTACATAAAACTATATGAATATATTTTTTAGTCAGTACTTGATTTTTTTAAAGGCTTGATAGTATGCATTGAAAACTTAATAGTTACAATGAGCATAAAGTACACGTAAAACAAAATGTAACATGGAAATAGTCAAAGTTTTCTTGTTGTGTAAAGATTTTTTTGTTTTGTTTTGTTTTGTTTTCTTTATTTCTTGGACTTCATACAGTCTGTGAGTTGTTTCTGGGGCAGTGCGAGCCTCTGGGGTTAGCATCCCACTATCAGTGACTGCATATTATGTCTGTTCTTTTGTGACTGGGTTATCTCACTCAGAATGATATTCTCTAGATGCAGCCATTTTCTTAAGAATTTGGTCAAGTCATTGTTTCTGGTGGCTGAGTAGTATTCCATTGTGTAAATGTACCACAATTTTTGTATCCATTCATCTTCTGAAGGACATCTGGGTTCTTTCCAGCTTCTGGCTATTATGAATAGAGCTGCTATGAACATTGTGGTGCATATATCTTTGTTGTGTACTACGGTGTCTCTGGGGTATATGCCCAGAAGTGAATAGCTGGGTCTTCAGGTAGTATTATGTCCAATTTTCTGAGGTATCGCCAGACTGACTTCCAGAGTGGTTGTATTAGTTTGCAACCCCACCAACAGTGGAGAAGTGTTCCTCTTTCTCCGCAACCTCGCCAGCATCTGTTGTCATCTGAGTTTTGGATCTTGGCCAGTCTGACTGGTGTGAGGTGGAATCTCAGGGTTGTTTTGATTTGCATTTCCCTGATGGCTAAGGATGTCGAGTACTTCCTCAGATATTTCTCAGCCATTCGATATTCCTCAACTGAGAACGTTTTGTTTAGCTCTGTACCCCATTTTTTAATTCTGCTTGGCTGCTCTCTGAGGAGCTCCTGAGAGACCAGGCAGTGCCTATTACTTGGAGTGCCTTTGTCATCGTAATGGTGTGGGAGTAGAAACGTACAACAGTTATGCAGAAATGCTTCTAGTTGTACTAGTTTGAACTTGTATACAAGATGTATATAAGTTTATCCAAATAAATGTTAGTTCTACTCGAAGTTTTCATACAGTATTTGCCTGAGTATTTTCCAGTTAGCCTTTTATCATTTTATCCATGTTATAGCTCAGAGTGCACCATGAAGCCTACCTTAATTCTTCATCTGTGGACTTTGGAGTCATTTCAGAGATGTCCAGGTGCTGTACAGCTTGCCAGTTCACTAGACTAGCTAGACAGCGTGCTCCAGCATCCCCTTCTCTCTGCCCTCCCAGGTGCAAGCCAAACTTGATTGAGACTGCTGATGACCCACACAGTTCCAATTTGTCCTGAGCTTTATCAGAAGCTGAAAACCGCATCTTATTTTCAGAAAGATTATTTGAAGGCTGAGGTTTTGAAAATATTTAAAAAAAAAAAAAACTAGATAAAATTAAGATACAGATAGGCCCAACTTTTTAAAAGCACAATACAAGTTCCATCACAGCATGAAGCAGTGACCTCTGTGTGGTCACACAGTAGGAGCACAGAAGACCCCTTGGGACAGGAATCACTGGTTTTGCTCTGAGCATGGAGACCAGAAGTTGACCAACACTTGACGTTTTCCTCAAGTACTCTCTCCACCTTATGTTTCTCAGACAGGGTCTCTCACTGGACCCACAGCTCATCAATTTGGCTAGACTGGGTGCCAGAAAGCACCAAGATTTGCCTGTCTCCAACTCTCCAGCACTGGGTTGAAGCTATGTATCACTGCACCCAGTTTTTTATATGGCTGTCGGAGCCAATGTAGATCTATGTAGCAAGCACATTACCAATTGAACTATCTCCCTAAGGTCCTCACTGATTCTTTTTGTTGCTCTTTCTCAGCACAATAGGCAAGTGTGTTTAGCAAAACAAACAAAAAAAAAACAAAAACAAAAACAAAACAAAAACAAACAAACAAACAAAAAGCCAGAGGCCTCCTCTGGGATGTGAAATCAGCCATCTAAAAATTACTCAAGGCATTGTTTAGAAATAAAGTGTTAGTTTCAGAAACTATACTATAATTTCTAACATTACTCAGCCTGCTGTTTCATTTTAAGGGCTTCTAGTCTGGGTTGATGAAAGACAGTTTTGCCAGACTTAGTGATACACATCTGTAATCCTAGCACGTATGATATCCTCCTACTTCAGCCTCTGGAGTTGAAAGTCAGTCTGGCCTACACAGTGAGTTCAAATCCAATGAGAACTACATAGTGACCCATATCATAATAAAAACAATTAAAATGTAAAAGAGATACTGTTTCATCTCTGGTTACATGCATCAATAATTCTGAAATCCACATATTGAAGAGACAAAGTATCATAAAGTATCAATTGTTGTATTGTGAATTCTTTATGTGGATAAAACATTTAAAATCCTATCTTTCCAGGGTTGGGAATGTGTTAGGATGGTAGAGTGCTTGTCGAATAGGTGAAATCCTAGGTTTACTCCTCAATATCATCAAAGAACAAATAAAAGCCACATCTGTACATGTTTTACAAGTTGAGAACCTCTGACCCAAAATGCCTACAATAAGAAATGCCCTGAATTTTGGCCACTGCCTTGATTTTGAAAATCTTCATATGCACTATATTCTGTAGATGGGAAATATATGTATGAACAAAATTCGCTTATATATATATTATTCATATAGCTAAAAGATAAGTTTACATGTATTTAAAAGTTGTGTATGAAAAACAGTGAGTGTAAATGGAAGTTTTAGGAAACATGAGTCATCATTTTAGTCACCTATATGGATGATCTGAGATTGGCTGGTGTGACCATCATTTCTCTCTGCTACAAACAAGCAACAATATTCTCACAATTACCACAGGTAAGTGTTTAGCAGTACAAAATAGGGCATGCCATTATTGCAGGAAACAAGTACAGTGCCAATTTAAGTAATATGCCTGTGGTCCTCATAATCCCTAGAGCACCCACTGGCAGCCAACAATGGCAGCCATCAATATCCACCTGCGAAAGTTTCTTTTGTTTAAAAACAAAAGAAATGGCCACACATTTTATGTTTGGTGAGAAGCATCAGAAGCAGCAAGAAATCAGCAAGAATCCTCTCTATGGACAAGAAAGCAGCTGCTAGATGCCTAGTGCGTGTTTAAATGTCTCCTCCAGAGCCACTGGTCTCCTAAACAGGAATCTGATAGATGCGTGTTACAGTCACAAATGATCGCTATTCCAGTTTAGTTAGTCCATCTCACCTCCTCACCATGCCATCGTTGGCACTTGTAAGTGTTTATCACTATTACTATGATCACCTCTTCTACCATGTTCCATAAATGGGTAACTGGAGCCTCTGCTGTGAAAGAAGCTCCATATCCACTTCCTCCAGCTGACAGATTTTAAAGATGTGTTTGTTTTGCAGGAGCAGCTCAGGCATCTTCCCCACAACACCACTTGACAAGGGGACTGCATCTATACCTTGCTCACTCTCATCCCGAAACAGCCCCAGGCATCCTAAGTGCCAACGCTCATATGTCTCTTGTCTTTGTTTTCCAAGCACTGCTAATAGCACAGGTGACACCCTTCCTTCTGAACACTGTCCATACCCATGCCTCTGTTTACTGCTGCTGACACCTGTTCAACAAAGAGCTTTAACACTACCCGCCCATCCATGCAAATTCTAGTCAGATGGGTGGTCCCATGAAAGCATGCGACAACACTTTTCTAATGATTATTTCATTAGGAGTATAGATATAATAGCCATCTAGGAATAATAACAATCTTGCAGCTGTCAGTGGGTCCAACTTCATTGCTGTGAGCAGCCACTGCCAGGATGAAATCTTTCTGAAACCAATTAGGAATGGCATCCTTGACAACCCATGACAGCCCATAGTAAGATTTTTTTTCCCTTTAGAGCAGTGGTTCTCAACCTTCCTAATGCTGCAATCCTTTAATACAGATTATCGTGTTTCAGTGACCTTCAACCATAAAATTATTTACTTCATAACCGTAACTTCACTACTGCTATTAAATCTGATATGCAGTGTATCTGATAAGTGACCCCTGTGAAAGGGTCGGTTGACCCCCCAAAGAGGTGCTGACCCACAGGTAGAGAACCTTTGCTTTAAAACAAGTTTGCTAGTTTTTTGCCTATCAGAGCAAGTTCACTTTGGGATGACGTAGCATGCCCCACACAATTTCTTGTGACCATTCTTTATCCTTGTAGAGACTGCTTTGCCAGCTGTATACAGAAAGCTCCCTGCCTTTCTGGGGACTGGTAACACTGTAACACCCATGTTCGATTAGCATTGCATTCTTGTGCTGGCATTTCATTTTCATTGATGATGACCTTGATAAATTTATCAATGAATATTTATACTGTTTTGGGATCAGGAGATTTATTTTTACCATGATGTTTGAAATCCTGATGCAATAATTTTTTCGGTCTATGTTCCCCAGGCTGATCTTCAACTCTTGGGCTCAGGCTATCCTTTTTTCTTCGAACTTAAGTATCTGGTAATATGGGCGTGGATCACACCTTGCTATGCTGTGCCTTTTCTTAAAACTTTGCAAGTCATCCTGATGAATATACAATTTTTTTTCACTTTGTTTGTGGTGATAGGTTTCTTTGTCTCCAGATTAGTATAGCTTTAAGCTGCAATAGGTACACTGGAATACTGAAGGTCAAGAACTTCCTTCTCAGGTCTTGTAATTGTTTCTCTAGTTTTTGCTGACTTGGAGCATCACCGTTAGTGCACAACTCCAATAGATTATCCCTCCTTGGCTTCAGGGCCTTGTTTTTCTAGGAGACATCCCAGGCAATTAGTTATTGAAATGCCTGGCCTTAATATATGCCATGGTTATCCTTTCCCATGAATATGCTTCAGTGGGAGAATGCATGTGTGCCTAGAATAGGGACAGAAAGTAAAGGAGACTGGATCATTAGGTCCTTTTTTAGATACTAAATGAACTACATGCCATGTTTCTATACATTGACTGCAATTTGTAATATGAAGGAGAAAGAAAAATAGAGAGCAGATTATGTGATGCATTCTCTCATTCTTTAATGGCACCTACACCCACCAAAGAGGTGTTGGTCTAGTATGTAGTTTCCAAGCAACAGAAATAAAGATAAATTATGGAGAACATGTGTGCATAACTAAGGAAGTATGGAGAGAAAGGGGAATCAAGTTCTTAATATTCTGCAGTTTTCTGTAAGATCTACGCTGTTTTCTTATTTGAATGGTCTTAAAAATAGGATGTGCCTCTTTTGTTACCCTGTTGTATGGATGGTTATGAAAATCTGGAGAGGGTGTAGGAGGATATTATTGACCACATCAGGGCCAGTACCCAACCCCATTCCTCTACTCGTTTCCAGACTGCTCTGAGGTACTGTGAATGGACTTTGTCCACATGAGGTAAACTCAGCCAAGCATACTCTGGAGGTTTGAGGTATTCCTGGCTCTGGAATACTGTCTTCCAGAGAGGTACAGAGATAGGACCATCAGAGAAGCAGCATATTAACCTACTCTCTGCTTAGCAAAGTAAAGAGTACCATAAGGCAGTCACTGACACTGGGAAGAGAAGTAGAACCAACTTCAGAAAGGACACAGCTGGCTCTTCTGTGAGCAGCCATTTTTTTTTTCTCAGTCAAAACTTTGAAAAGAAAGTAAATTGATTTCTAGAGACCCTATCATTTGGATACTTGGCAACAATTCAGTCCCAGTTTGTAGGCAGGAATGTCATTCCCTATCAGTTCCAACAACTAAGAAAGAAATTTATGTTGTAAAGCCATAGAAGATCATTGCATTTACCACTTGATAATCACAATTGCTCAGTGAACATTGAATCTGGCTTCATACTGTACTCTGTTTCCAGAGAATACATGGTGATGTTCTTCTTGGGGATAAACTGAGTATGTTATAGAACCTACTTAAGAGTTATATTTTTCTTTTTGTGTATATGTGTGTACATGTGTGTTTGGGCATATGTGCACACAGAACATGTAAAGGTCAAGGGTTAGTTAATATGGGGTGTATCTTCCAGCATCTCTCAATGAACCTGTAGCTTATCCATTTGTCAGAACTGGCTGAGTGGTGAGTCCCACCCAGGATCTTCCTTTGCCTCTAACTTCCCAGTGCTACAATTACAAATGCCCATTGATATACCCAGTATCTCCACCTCTCTCAAAATATAGGCAGTGGGGATCAGACTTAGTCTTCTTATGTGTATATACTAAGCGCTTTACTAAGCACGCTCCTTATCCCCTTATGTCTTCCCAGTGCCTTTAGATATTTTCTTCATATTTAAAACCCAGATATCATATAACTAGTTTCTAGTTCCTGCAGGGTCTTATGGTGACAATCTCAGTGTGCCATGTACGTAGTACTACAGGACTGTCGTAACTACAGCTACAAGTACGAGAGACAGAGTCCACAAGCACACACACTAGCTTTCTGCCAGACATGCCAAATAGCAAGGGTTGAATGAATTCAAAATTATAAAAATGTATAAATGGAATTCTTAAGGTTTATAAAAACTTCTTACTCAAAATAGTTTAGGATTATACACAGATATTTTGTCTCATAAAATGACAAGCCTTCCCCATTTGATTCATTATCTTTAAATTTCTGGAGGAAAAACAAGAGTTTAGTTAGAGAAAAGGGGTCCAAAGGTGGGCAACAGAGTCAGAGACAGCCCCTGCTACAGTTAGGGTTCCCACATGAAGACCAAGCTAAATATCTGTTATATATGTGTAGGGGTCCTAGTTCCATCCCATGCATCCTCTTTGGTAGTTCAGTCTCTGGGAGCCTCTACAGACCCAGGTTAATTGATTCTGTAAGTTTTCTTGTGATATCCTTGACCTTTCTGGCTCCTTCCTCCCCATCTTCTAGAAGATTCCCCAAGCTACACCTAATGTTTGGCTATGGGTCTCTGGACCGATTTCCCTTAACTGGGCTGCCTTGTCTAGACTCAATAGGAGATGATGTCCCTAGTCCTACAGTAATTTGATATGCCAAAGCAGGTTGATATCCAGAGGAAGCCTCCCCTTCTCTGAGAAGAAGGGGTGGAGGGAAGGGGGAGTTAAGGTGAGAGGGGCTGGGAGGATAAGAGGGAGGGATTAGGAGAATAGGAGGGAGAGACTGGGAGAATAAGAGGGAGATGATGCTGAGATTGGGATGTAAAGTAAATAAGTTAACTTTTAAAACATCTACATGAGAATTTATCAGTGAAACCATTTGGCACAAATTCTGACAAGGTAACAAATGCTTATAATCCTGGTACTTATGAGGCTGAGACAGGAAGGAAGGGTCTGTGGTGATTTGAGTAAGAATGACCCCCACCCCCACCATGGGCTCATGTTTCTCATGTTTGAATGCTTGGTCATCAGAGAGTGGTCATTAAGGAGTGGCACTATATGAGGATTAGGAGGAATGGCTTTGTTGAAGGAGGACTATCAGTGAGGGTGGGGGTGGAAGGGGTGGGTAGGTTTGAGGATTCAAAAAGCACATGCCAGATCTTCTGTCTCTGTCTGATGCCCATGGATCAGAATGTGGCTCTCAGCTACTGCCCCAGTGCCATGTCTGCCTATATCCCTGCCACAATGAAAAGGGAATAAACCTCTGAAACTCTACGCAAACCCCCAACTAAATGCTTTTATTTAAAAGAGTTGTGGTGTATTCACAGCAATAGAACAGACTAAAATAGCATCCAGGTTCAAAGCCAGATTGAGCACATGTCAGTACTCCATGTTTCAAGAAAACAAATGATCAGCAGCAACAACTAAATCAGCCCAGTGACCATATGACATATTCCTTTTTCTGCTCAGTTACCACCACTTAAAAATGGTGATGAAAACTAAGTGTCCTTTGAGATGATTAGACTATGAGCCTTCTTTGGTGATGAGCCAAGACCTATAAAGAAAAGACCTCACTAGCAAGGACACAATTTCAAGAAGAACAAATTATGCAGTCAATACTATACACATGTGGACCACACATTTGTGACATTTTTGGTAGCTGTGCTGCTATTTAACGGCACTTCAGAATTGAAAACATTTATACTCAAAGGACAAATTAAAGATTACTATATCCAGTTTTCTAACTCATCGGTGGAGTAATCTGAGGTCCTGGAACAAGTACTTCAATGAAGGTTGTGTGGCGGCTAAACATCAGCAAGGCTGGGCTTAAACTTAAGACTATAGACACTTGGCCCCGATCCAACTTGATGCTCCTTGATACCTACTCTTAGGAGCACAAATCAAACCCATATTTTAAAGTGATCTTGGAAGAGGATAATTAGGATAATCCCACTGCACTATACAGCCCCAAGTGTGTGTCATGTTTCAAGGTCAGCAAAAATGCCAGGTTATACAGAGAGCACCTGTGGTACATTACTTCTAAAGCAGAGACTAGATTCTTGCCAATAACTTGCTTTATTATCCATTTAAAGTAGTGACAGTCATAATTTCTAGTTTGACAAGATTAAAAGTGTTTTTTTGAGGAAAGAGGAGAACGCTGAGCATCGGCATCCATCTCTCTCCCTCTTGACTGTTGGTGCAATGTAACCTGTTGTCTCACACCCTTTACCATGCCTTCCCTCCCCCAGTGAACTACATGCCCCGTCTGTGAGTCAAATCAGCTCTGCCTTCCCCTGGCTGCTGTTTTCAAGTGTCTCACCACAGCAACAAGGAAAGTAACTAATATAATCCTCCTGTAAAAATTTTGAGGAAGCTCTATTTTTAATTTTTAAAAATTCTTTGACAATTTCAAACATATGTATAATGTATTTTGGTTGTTTTTATCCTCCCACTCCCTCCCTCATCTTCTTCCCACTCAAGCTGAGCTTCTTCTAAGCAAATTCCCTGCCACTTTCATTTATATGACACACTGAATTTAATTAGGGCTTGAACACAGTCTCTTCTACAAAAATAAAGCACAGCTTCTGCTTTTGAACACTGAACCTCTTTGCATCATGGAGTACACATCCATTACCTGGAATAGAAACCCACTTAGAGCTGGGCCCAAGAGCAATGAAAAGTAAGTTAGAAGTTTCAAAGACTGATCTGTTGTCAACACTTCCTTATGTTAGTGTTGATAACATGGGAGTCTAGAGTGGTGACTGACAGCCAGCACCAATTACTGATGATGCTGATCAGGTAATCCTTCCTCATATCTATTTACAGGGCTTGGCTTTTCTCACTTCAGTAGAATACGGTTTACATATCCATAACTACTTCCCTCACTGTACTGTGCTGTTCTGAAGCAGGCTGGAGTAACTTATGATCTGCCTTCTGAGTGCTGAAGTTAAAAGCGTGTACCTCCAGACCTGGGCTGAAGCCTAATCTAATATTCACACTGAGCACTAACTAGTGTGACCTCCTCTTTCAGCTGCTTCATTAGAACAGCTATACAGTATAACCAACATGACCCAGTACCTCCGGATTGCCACAGTGAGGGCCTCTGGTGAGCTGGCACAGGGACAGATGACCTCCTGTCGAAGGCCTTTACTCTGGAAGACATTGAGAAACGCATCACAAGAAGAAATAGACCCTAGAGGGAAAAAGGGACAATGGTCAGACAAGTGTAATACTGTGACTGACTTAAAATTATCCCATAAGACCAAAATAATTTTGAAGTTAGGATTCAGACATAAACAAAGTAAGGCAGTATGAAGAACAAAACATTTACTACAATTTATTATTTGTTATATTGAAAGGTAATATTGGCAAACCTTTAGAAAAAGAATTTTAAAACCAAAACTTTTATAGGTAAGTTATTTTTGCTGACTAGTGAATTTACTTTATTAACTCCCTGAAACCTGGTCTACAACTTTCAGTATGGGAGTTCTAGAAAAATGTGTCAATCTAAACAAAGAAAACTTCTCTTAAACAAATTTGCATTAATTACTAAGACACTATGAAATATATGACCTTCAAATATAAATTTACTTTAATTTATACAAGATGATTTGTGACATGTATTAGAAGTAATTAATTAGTTCATAGTTTATCAAATTGTTTTAAAAGTGAAGGAATAATTTTCAAACTATGTTATCTGTTTCTAAGGTCACTTTTACCCACCAGTCATCAGAAAAACATAGCGGGCTTTAGTTCACAGCTATAGCTAAGCACAGTTTGCAGAGGATATCAGAAACAGTCTTTCATTCAATCCTCTGACTTGTGGCTTCTGATATTATAGACTACTATCAAAAAAACAAGCTATTCAGGACATATAAAAGACATTTTATAAAAATGCTATCTTATTTTATCTGAGTTTGAAAGTATTTTATAATGAAGTTTTGTTAAATGAAAACGTAATTTACTGGTCAGTGGTACAACTACAGTATACCATAAAAACAGTACTTCCTGGGCTCGTATTCTATGTGAAAGAACTGGATTTAGGATTTGACCCACTTAATCCTCTAGCGTTATGATCGGACTACCACTTCAGAGTTGAAAACAATTCAGAAAGAAGCTGCCTCTACAGAACCTGGATGTTTCTTTGACTCAGGCCTGCAGACTGTGAACACCTGTTCTTAACCACTGCTATCCTGATCTTTAAGGAGAACACTGCTTGGTTATTTTAAGATAGTCTCAACCAAGATACAAATTAGAAAAATCAAAACATTAAAGTGACAAGAAAGACATGTGGAACACAGGAGCTTTGAGGCTTGCCCATCTTAGGAAGTGCAACTGATGCTTCACTTACAGGGATTTGCTCCATCAGCCACTATTAACATGCGCAGGGAGGACAGGTTGACATCTCTCTGATCTCTGTGTGCTACAAGTGCCCAGTGCATGTCTCTTGACTTCACACAAGCCACTTTTGCTACAAAGGAAAATAGAAGTTATCATGTGTCACTGACAGACTGTGTGGAGCTGAAAAAGACAGGTAATTGTGATTCATAGGGAATGGTGAATTATCTTGTCACCAAATAACCCAAAGGCTCAGGAGAGACCAACCTTTATACTGGCAGACCTTCTGGATCCAGGAGAGGGGGTTTACCTTCATCAGCGAGTATGGGATGCTGATGACGTGCATCATGTTCATGACACTCTGAAACCAACAGATAAACACAAGAGTTAAGCAAAGAGGTGAAGGTACAGGAGGAGGGGCTCACTGTTCGGATGCAGGGAAAGCATGTAAGCCAGGGCTCAGCACACAGCAGAAATAAACATGAGCACTCCAAGGAGGTACTGAGGCTGACTAACACCAGAGGAGTTTTTGGAGGGCAAGTAGATGGCTGACTCAAGTTAGACTCAGTATTATTAGGGCATACTCTGGTATAATCCTTTAAGACAAAGTGACCTCTTAGAGGCTTGCACATCTTCTCTGCTTCTCAACTACTCCTGACACAGACAACTTTAAGTTCAAATCTTCTTCTTAAAATCTTGCATTAAAATAAACCTCCAATAGGCATTTTCAAAAGCTGAAAAAAAGGGTTGGGGAGATGGCTCAGTCAGTAAAGTGCCTGCGAGGTAAGCATGAGAACAGAAGTTCTGATCCTCCAACACCTACAGAAAAGGCTGCACATGATGCCATGTGTCTCACTAACAACAGAACTTGGGGGAGTGAGAAGGCATAGTCAGGAAAACGTGAAACTCAGTGGCTAGCCAGACTAATCCTATCAATGAGCTTCAGCGTCAGAGAGTAAAGACCCTATCTCAAACAGATAAATACTTCAGGCATTTACCTTTGGCTTCTATACACATGTGCATAGGAACGTGCATATCTATACTAATAAGTACATACACCACACATGCACAAGAACATACACAGAGCATAATATACACACCATACATATCCAAAATAAGACGGCAATATAGAAATCTTTAACATTTATGAAAAATGCTCATCACAGCAAACCAGGGAAATATGTCAAAACTACAATGAATCATTGCCCCTTTCAGAATGGCTGTTACCCCCCCTCCCAAAAAAACAGTTTGTGATACTCAGAGAAGGGGTAATCTCAAAGAGACTTTGTGGGAATGCACATTCGTATAGCCATAATGAAAAATGGTTTGAAGATAGCAACACACAAAACCCCAAAAACAATACCTAGACTACAATGCGATCCACTAGGATCAATACTGTGGACACTTACAGAGGAACTGAAATTGGCATGAGTACACTAAAGCACTAGCTGTCACAGCCATGATATAGACTTGGCCTAGACATCTATCAATGGAAGAAAAGATAGAAAAGATGATATGTGGAATATTTTCAAGACATAAGAATAAAACCCTGCCATGTGTTACAATATGGGTCTAGTTGAAGGATACTATGTTAATCAGTGCTATTATGTTAATAATACAGGCACAAGAAAACAAAATACTGCAAGGTGTAATTTATATGTGGAAGCTAAAATGTTGATCTCAAAGAGATGAGTACAATAGTGTTACTGGACACTTGAAATGTGAGTTCAGATGGGATGAAGGGGTGATAAATGCACATGGGATACAGCCAAATGGGAAGAATAACCTCTAATATCCTACACTTAATCTTCACCAAATGACCAAGAAGTGATAACTTTTCAATTTCTATATTACAGTAGGGTAACAAAAGTGGTTAAGACTGATAGCTTCAGAGTAGCTACCAGTGAAATTCTGGATGTTTTTGGAATAGCATATGTACATGTTCCATGGGAACTGTTCTGCTTCCATCTTACCACGTGTTACATGTATTGAAAGGTCACATGAGACGATTTCAATATGTAATTGTTGATTACAAACAAATATATAACATTTTATAGTCTTTCATTTTTATACACTGTAAGGGAAGCAACTTTGGAAAGATATCAGAACCACAGTCTTCCTTCCAGCCTTGCCAATGTAGTTTGTGACTATTAGACAGTAGACGATAAAAACTGATTATAAAAATGGTCAATGAACATAGGCTGTGATTAATTCTCAGTGGTTTGCAGATATCTTAGATCTCCTACATAGCCCCAGGAAGGACTACACACCATAAACATCAGGCTGGTGCTTTCAGGGTTGAAATTTGAGCACTGGGAATCACTGATTCAAGAGGGGAAACTAAATGAAAATGAAAGACCACTGTATATTCCCCACCAGGAATGATATTTCTACAGAACTTATGAAAACCCAGTTGCTCCTGGGAGGCTTCTTCACACTGAGTTCTAGGGTGAAGGAGCTTATACATCTCCAGGATGAGGCAGAGTGTGTGTTCAATCATTGGCTTAAGGAGTCAACAAAAGGAACTCAAAAACTGCCAAGTACTGCAGAAAGGAATGTAGAACTTCAGGACTGAAGCATGCTGTCAACAAAAGAGCTACTTGAGCAGAACTGGTGCTACTCTCAGAGAGGGCTGAATAAAGCAGGGATACAGAAAACAATGTTTAATCAGAACCATGGAATATGCTATTAGAGATACTAAGGCTAATAGGAACCACTTTTGTTCTAAAAAATAAAACACAAAACAGCCAGTCTACAGTTCGACTGCAGCATGTGCCTAATATTCAAAAAGTCCTACATTTAATTTACAATGATGAAAAGAGCTTCTTGGTCATATAGATATGATACTCACTAGAATCCAAGATACAACAGGGCAGAGCTTTCAATGCAGGTTCCTTAATTCTCTAACCCCAACCCTGTGTTATTCCCTCTGCCTCAGCACACACTAGCATGTTTTCAAACTGGTTTTCTACATCTCCACATATAAAAGCATCCAGATGTTAGAAGAAGCCTTACTGGAACACAGAGGCCAGAAGGGGTTGAAGCCATAGGCAGACTATCTGCAGGATATTTAATGTTCATGGAGCATACAAATGGGTCTGGCTCGACAACAAATAGCAAACTGTAATATTTATATTCCCAACAATTATGTAGAACTTATTTGGGATTTCTACTTGAGACAACAAATGATGTTTAAGCCCAAGAAAGGTCTAAAATAAACAAGTCAGTCAAAACTGCCCTGCATGAACTAGATAGGGAATCCCAATCAAGCATTTTTTTGTTTTCCTTTAAGTGCCAACACCACCTTCAAAATCTAAGGTTATCTCTCTACTAAAGTATCCACAGCAAACTCAGCAATCACTTTCCAAGTGGCATTGGTAATGAGTCAAACATCTCTTCTCCATAATGCATACTAAATTTTCATTTAAAGAAAAAGTCTAAAATCCTTTCTCCCTTGACCATAATTCAATAGCAGACATCCTGACTCTTAGAAAATAGTAAGAACATTCTATGTAGAATGAGAAAACTATGTTGACAGATTCAGCACAAGTAACCCCAGCAGGAAACCTTCAGAGCCTAAAGTAGGAAATATGTATGGGTCTTAAAGGGGCTATTCTTATAGCTGATACCTCAATATATGGGGTCCAAGATTCAAAAATATTTGAAACCAGCTGCCTTTACTGTACTTTTGCAGTAAGCTGGTTAAACAGACAATATGACTCCTAACACAAGACTGCTTTCCTTATACTGTGGGAAGGGCCTTTGTAGAAGTTGGACACACTTGTATAAAAGATGCATGAGGCACAAAGGGAGTTTACTTACTGTCAGTATGCCATGCCAGAGCCCCACATCCTTCTTGAAGTCTAGAACATTCACAATGGTTTCAGCTATATAAGAGAAACAATTACAAGTTTTATTGACATGATTGAGTGGCCTGAATGATACGCCAAGAAAAACCCACCAGCTGAGGGGTCCTCCTAGATCTTAGAAGAATATCACATTACTCTGTCCTCACAGAACCCCACAGTCAATTTACAGACTATTAAGAGGCACTAGCCAGGCTAGGGAATATTTTTCATGATAATATTTGGGCATGTAAGTGAACAGCAACAGCTGCCCACACATCATCACTGAAAAATCTTACCACATCAGACACAGTGGTTCAGGCCTGTGATCCCAGCACTTGGGAGGCTGAGAGAGGATAATCACAACTTTGAGGCCAAGGCTGGACCGCACAACTAATTCAAAGCCAGCTTGGGCATATAGTAAGACTTCTAGAGCACTATCACTTAACAACACCCCCACCCCAACACAGTATTACTGTATTTCCTGCCCTCCTGAGAGTCTCTTATAATTTCTCCCCCGAGACCTTGTTCTGCTAATAGGGAAGCATGGAGGGAGGCTTTCTGACAGTGCACAGACTTGCTTTGTTAAGAAAGAGCTCTTTAAGGGTGGTGGGGAGGAACAATGAAGGTGAGACACGTCAAGACAGGGAGGGTGCAATACTGAAGCAGCACAGGAATAAAACTTATAAAGAAGTAGAGAGAGCAGACAAAGCAGTAAAAATGTTGAAAATAGTTATTTTCAAAGACAGAAGCGGTGATACTACATGCATGCCCTGGTACTGAGAATTTGACCTTCACTTGACCTTGTTCTTATCAAACCGATTCAATGGGCATTTAAGTCACCTGTACACAGGCCCTGGGCCACTTCTCCATGTCCTAGGAACTTATCAATGCTCGTCTCCTCATTCTGTCAATATTTACCAAAGGTTTAAATATTCTATTTCCTGCTCTCCTACCAGAGAGTAAAAGGGAGGTGGACCAGAGAGATTAATTCAAAATACAGATATCCAAAAAAAAAAAAAAATATCCTAGATTCCTTTTTGTAAAGTAATTTAAAGTAAAAAAATTATTTTATATTCATGTATCTGTTTACATTTGCTTCTGATACCTAAAATGTGACAGCCCTGGATCTTCAAAGCATGTAGGTCAGGACACAAAAGTGACTGTTTTAACGAAATAGTATTGTCATTAGAGACCATGTTTCTCCACGTGTTCAATGGCATAACCCTAATAGAGCATGTCCAGAGAACACATTATTCTTAAAAAGGGGAAGGATGAGAGGATCACATGGTCAGCAGGAAAAAGAAAACTCACTTCCAAGGGGAGCTAGGGACCATTGGCTTCTTCAGGCCCCAGAAACAGATGCTGGTGTAGGTTTCTCAGCTGTGACTATGCCTGCCCTGTACAGGCAGTTGGGGGTTGCTTTAGCTTTTCCTCCCCTGTGTCCACTTAAACCCATTATCACAGCTACTGCCACCCACTCTACCTCTGCTTCTCATATTCAGAGAAAACAGTCCTCCAATAAAGCTTAAGAACCCTATTGTCAGAATTACGTATTCAGTAGTGAAGAGTGGGCTACAACACAGCATTTAAAGAGAGAGCTTCTAAAGAGAGGCATGCGCAGGTGGGGATTAGCACGTGTGATGACTCACTTCCAAACCCGTGTGGTAAAGCGCTAATACTTCTGGGACTGAGCCTTCAGAGACGTGATAAATATTAAATGAGGCCATGGGCAGAGCTCCGGGGGTGCACACATGAAAAGTGTCATATGAGGACACAGTAAGCGTGCACCATATGGAAGGATAATGGAGCCCCATTGTCAACATTCTCACTGTGGACTTTCAGCTCCGGTCCCTGTACCTGTGTTTGTTTTACCAGTCCAAGCTGAAGCACTAACTACAACTTAGTAAGTTCACACAAAGATGGATGGCAGTGTGCACAAACAGAATGTAGGAACCACACAGGCTGGTGTGTCATCATCAGGCCCTGGTCAGTGGGGCATCTCCAAAACCCAGATCCAAGGAAGTCTCAGGGCCATCCATACCTTCTGTATAGCCGCAGGCCTGTGTTAGTGCCTGACAGTGTGTCAGCAGCGCTATCCTCGTCACGGTCACACCAAGAACACTTCCATCTTTACACGTCTTATACTGTAATGAGACAGAAAATATGGAAAGGTGTTTTGATAAATAAATTTCTGGTCCCCACCCAATACTTCTAGTTATTGAGACACTGAGTTCTGGCCACACTATAACTGTACTGAGGTGAAACACAAATCTTTTCCCAGTAATACACACTCAGCCTCTGTGGAAGGATGGCATCCATCTTACCTCAATATAAGCTGTGTCGTTATTTGCATCTTTGATGTGTGGAAACCAATCCCGAGGAGGTTTAGAGAGGTGTTTTGATTCTGTGACAAACCATAGCAGCTTTGGCCAACCTTGGAAATAAGTCATAAATTCCTTTTAGTAAACAGGACCCAGAAAATAGGTGTGTAGAATTTCTTTATCTATTAATTTCACAGCTTGCTTTCAAACAATTCAGTCTACATGAAATCTCTGGCATTCCCATTATGTAAAATTGACTGTTATCATCAAGAATTCTTAAGACACCACCAGCTATACTATGTCACCCCACAGATTATGAGTTACCTGTATTATCAGAAATGATGACAGATCAGAAAAGCTCTGGCCTGAACATTCCTGCACAATTGAAGGGCCAGTCTGTAAAATGAAAGATCTACAGAGGAAGCAAGTTCTCAGGGCTCTGTGGCATACCTTTGAACTGTGGGATCTCTCCTGTTGGGCTTTTTGGCAGTCCTTTGTGACAGGCATCACTAGTCAAGGCAACAGTTACTCCACAGCTTCCAAGCAAGAAACCTATCTGCTGGCTCCCTGCATCCTGAAAGGTGATCAAGGAGAGTTAAAAATCTAAAACAAAACTTTACTCCCAGCTTACTGCCTCATCTTGTGTATGTAGAAATTAACTACTCTCCCCAAGGACCCTTCTCCCACAACCGTGTGTGTGTGTGTGTGTGTGTGTGTGTGTGTGTGTGTGTGTGTGTGTGTGTCTGTCTGTCTGTCTGTCTGTCTGTCTGTAAAAAAGAGAGACAGACTAAAAGAGAGAGCTCACAAGTATGAGTTCACACATTAAAAAGCTTGGTGGGTAGGAAGGTTGAGAGGTTTTGGGAGGGGTCAGGGAGACGGAAAATAGCCAAAATATATTATATAAAAATTAATAAACAAAGGCAATGATCATAAGGCTTCATTTTTGTGGAGAGAAATTATCAAGTGACTTTCAAAGACTGGCTATACAGCTGTCACACCTGGTGATGTACAGAACCAAGAGGAATGTTTACTCAGAACAATGACAACCAGTATCACCTTTTCCATCTGGCAAACATCACGAATCAATGGAGTGACCAACACATACAAATGGGCTATGGTTACAGGGAGACAGAAAGCACCAAGCTACCAGGTCTGAATGTCACCTTTTAGCAGATGTCACAGATGGGGCTGTCCCTGGCTGCAACAGCCTTAGGAGCTGCTTCCCTGTGTGAGTTTTATTGCCACTGTATGCATCCTGCTTCTCCTGAAAACAGTTAATAAGCAGCCAAGACAATGATTCAACTTCTCTCCCATCAGCTGGGCTACTATGCTCATGAACTGAAAAGTAAAATCAGAGTCTCTGAGTACTCAGCATTTGTGGAACTAAAAACATCATGGTGTAGAAGAGTCCAGGCTACACCCAAGTGTGACCCTATGAACAACCAACCTTCAGGAAGACTGACTGGTTGAAATCTCCTGCCTGTCCCAGGAAATCACTGGGCAAAGTGCTATCACCTAGGTATTCATCAGCATTAAGTTTCAAAGCTGTTGTCTGCTAAGTGTTTCGATTATACTTTTCCTAGTGCAGATTTAAAAGCTACTTTCCTTACATGGATTGTTTATATGCTAATTGCATAATTAACACAACCCTGCAAGGAGAGAGGTGGTGTGGCCCATACTAGATGGGATCAGTCCCTGTTTTGCAGACATTGTGGGGGACTTTTTATTGTTGCAATGCTGTTTTCCAGTACAGTCCAGATCAAACACTACTCTGAGGAGGTGAAGCAGGCAGGCAGAAGAGGTAGGTTTTTAGCAGCAGGAAGTTGGCTACTTCTCAAGCTTACTAATGTCTTGTTGGGTCAGGCAAACACCACAGCTGTCTCCCAGAATGTAGTGACTGGGGTGGCATACAAAGATAAAAGGTTATGACACTCTGATCTTGAACCTAAAGCCAGGAGTGCACCTTTCTATACACTCCATGTACGTGTGTGTGTGCGTGTGTGTGTGTGAAAAGAGAGACTTATTACCCCCAAACAATAAATTCCTATACATAACCCCCCTAAAAGTTAACATAATTAAGTTGAACATCATTTGGTAAGCATGTATGAATTCTTGGGGTGTTCAATCCCCAGTACTGAGAAAATTTTATAAAGGGAACGAGCATGAGAAGTGGAGGAGGTGAGAGAGGAGAACAGCAGCAGCAGGAGGAGGAAGGATGAGAGGGGGAAGGAGAAGGGGGGGGAGAGAACTATGCAATATAAAGGGTGAAGGCCATGTAACAGAAAGACCAACATGTCAAGACTGTCATCAGCATTCAATGTTCTCTCTACTTGTACTTCCTAATCTACAAAGTACCTTCCCAGGGGCTACACATTAGTTTCAGACAAACTCTGCCAGGTCACTCACAGCCCACTTGGGATGACACCAAACACACTTGCCAGAGCCAGCTTCCTCTTCAGCCTTCTATATCCAACATTCAACCAAGATGGCAAAAGAGGTGAGGTGATGAACTATCACACCACAAGAAAACAAAGGTCAAGAAAAGAACTTAGTCATCCTCACAGTCTCTGCTTCTGACTCACGAATGAGATAAACGGATAAGAAGCCACAGAACAGCAATGGCTTCCTGTGGTCTACAAGATCTCTAGAAAGGTATCTGCCTCCATCTGGCTGGATGAGAGGCTAAACCAGGGGAACAGTCACTGTAATTTCAGGATGTGAAATGAGATAAATCCTCCCAGACACACACTCTGATCCTGACATCATTTGCCAAGTACCTTGCCCCTAAAAATAAGCATGGCTAACAGGTGGTTTCTTTCTCAGGTAAAGGAGTCATGCAGACACACAGAAGGGAGGAAAGGCAGGCTTGTGTCACATGATTTCTACCCCATATTAAGGGCAGCACATTGTAGTTTGTAACTTCCCCTTTGTTTAAGAAAAGCCATACCCAGACTAGAATTTAAATATTCTTATAAATTTCCAAAAATAAAAAAATAGAAACAACATAAAAAATAATAACAGATAATGTTACGGTTTAGCAACTCCTTCTGTGTGGCCTCTACAGACTCCTGACATATCAAATATTCTTCATCACAACTAAAATAATAGATCAATTAATGTCTTTTCTGTTATCAATTTCAGGTGTGTTTATAATGGAAACTTTTAAATATACACAGATAAGAAAAACATTCTCATGTGTAGATCATACACACACACACACACACACACACACACACACACACACAAACCTCATATCCACCAACACACAATATCACACATATGAATACACATTAGGGTCACACATGTGCCCTAACACATATTTGTATGTCCATACACTTTAAGAAACACTCATATACCATATATCTCCATATATCTGCATTTAAAGAATTCCAAGGGTCTGCCATACTGTGTATAAAAGGACACTTCAGCTGAGAAGTACCCTTTCTGGAAGACACCCACCTCACCCTGGCAGGCACCTGCTCACCTCCTTATAGCTCTTAGCAGCTCTACTTCTGTTTTTTCTCAGTTCCTATGGTTTATGATCCCAAGTCTACTGAGTGCATCTCTCAAAATGCCACTATGTTCACCTAAGGTGGTGAGCATATGCAACTCTGACATTGCTCTTTCCAGAGGTTCATCTGAAATGGTATTTGAAACATTGCTTCCTTTTGTTCCCAGTGTTTCATTCAGAAACCCTCTTTGGACTCATTGAGCCCAACCCATCTGTTTCAGTATCCCTACTGCTGGGATTACAGCAAGTGCCACATATCCCCCTTTGGAAATATTTACTAACACAGCCAACCAATCAACTATGATTTGAGCTCTTTGGAGCAAGCCAAGTACCCTTGATAACATACAAAAGTCTCAGGAAGCAACCGACCCCTGTGGTTGTTATGCAGCCATTCAAGTTACAGCAGGTGCTTGGTGGAGCCCAGTAAGCCTGTTCTGTCCTGTCATCACTGCATACACAGTCAGACTTTCATTTTGTCAGCCTGCCTGGGTCTTTGCAGTTTGCTATCCCAACACCATCACACTTGTGGATAACCTTTTCTCAAGGACATCTTGGCATAACTTACTTTTCATGTTAGCAAATCTACTTGGCTGACAGAAATATGTACAAGTTCAGATAACACGAGATAGTGATAATCATTTTCTTCATGTACACTGACAAGGCTATAGATTAACTTTCATGTCCCCTTCCCCTGTTGGATCACCAACTTCTCTTGATAAAAATGCCTAAATGTTTCTCTTTCACTACCAGGATTAAAAATAAATAGATAAAAGCAAGTTGTCACTTAAGGCATCCAACAAGATTTAGGATTAAGAATGAGGACTGTTGCGTAGAGCCTTTAAGGCAGCTTCAGTGGCCATCGAACAGGCAGATGCAAGGATTAGATTTCCCATACTTTACCATTTACTCGTATAATTGTGTTATTTCAGTTGTACCCAGGGAGAAAATTCAGGTAAAAGTAAGAAAACTGTGGACAGGCCAACAGACTGCTTTGTTCTACAGACACAGGCGGGAAAGGAAGTTCCGAAGAACTGTTAGGGAAATGCAACTACAGTGATGCAACTTCACACCTGCTGGCATGGCTCTCTTTCACACAGGTGAACAATAAGTAACAGGTGAGGATAAGACTGTGAACCTGAGGAAATGGTGTAGCAAGTCCTACAAACACCAACAGCAAAGCTTCTGCAGCCCTAGTGACTGCACAGAGCAAATCCTATTAGGAACTACCTAATTATATAATTATATATATATATATATATATATATATATATAATTAGGGACTGGTGATTATATAATTAAACAGTATTAGCTTCTTACTGGCCCCATAGTTAGAATATACAATAAAGATAAGATCAAGTTTAGTCATCTTAATTATGATATAAGATATGACCAATCAAAGGCGAACTGGGACTTGACAAGGTCAAAACAACTAAAAGCAAGCCAGAACCACCACCCACAATCAAGAGAGATCAGAGAGCTATCCTGTACCTGGCTCTCTAAGCAATGATACTAAGGAATGATAAAATGGTTTTTAACAGATTCAGATAAGACAGATCCATGCTATGCTACCAAATAATGTAAGCTTCACCTTGGAGAAGTTGCACACCTACAGATGAGACATGCTGTGTATGTGTGAATAACTGTTCTCACAAATAGATGAAACTAATGAAAATCTGGCCTGAGCCTTAGAGACAGCAAGAACATGTCACTGAACCTGCACAGCAAAAATTAAAAAGCCATTTACAAAACTGTAGTCTACACATTCTCACCCAGCACATTCAATTGCCACGGAGCTTGACACACCCCTCCAATAGAGCTTAATGAACATTATGTTCTTTACCTTTCTTGTGAGTGGCACTTCAATGGGGACAGGAACAACTTCAGCCAGCAAACAACCATAGAAGGCTACCATGAAAGCAGCAGGGTCATTGTTTGGGAACACTAGCGCCACCTGGAGATGTGCAAAACACAGAGCTGAGATGACAGCAGGATTTATATTTCCACGGACAACAGGATGGAAATTTCAAGTCCCCAACAGTGTGCAGACAGGCCTATAAGTACTTAGAACTATAAATTAAGAGGGACCACAGGCTGCAGAGCAAGAGTCTATCTCAAAAGTGATGGATGCTAAGAAATCATGTTTTATGTAAACAGAATAACAGATATTTGAATAAGTAACCCATACTTTTTCAACTTACATGGATGGGAAACATTAACAGCTGCCAGCTATACGCCCATACTAGACAATAGCTCATCTTACTGTTTAGTTCTTATCCTCCTCAGCCACAGAATTTTCATATACAAAAAAAAAAAAAAAAAAAAAAAAACCCAGCATACATAATACATAGGTTTTTACTCTTTCACTGGTCTATATAAATAGCTCTGCTATTCTGATAGACTTCTCACAAGGAAAATTAAAATTAAATGTTTATATAATTCTTTATTGGGTATCTGGACAAACATTTAGGAGCTAGACCCAATTAGATTTAATTCAGATGCTAAGATACTTCTCTAAAAAGGGTTCTAGGATCTTGTGTACAATTTTGGCCTAAACAATAGTTCCCTATATGGGAAAAAGAGCAATAACAAACTGCACCTAATTGTCCTGGTAAAGGTCAAATGACAGTTTACAGGAGCATGGTATACCACATGCACTGCCAGTAATCCACATATTACCAGTCCTGGCATAATCTCAGTATCAATGTCTTAATGCTCAATATGCATGTTTTCACTGCCTACTACTACCCATGACTGTTCCTGGTCTTCCTTTACTCATCCAACCTGCCTAGTTCAGCCAGTCTGAGGTAGTACTGTGTATAATTTCTAATTAGGTTTACTAATATTCTAACAATATGGCCATATCCTTAATTTTTTCCTCTTATGAATTCCTTTTCATTTTCCATATTTACCTTTTCATGTCTTGCTATGTTCCCTGGAATTTGTGCTTAATATATTTGACACAAAGATTTCTTGAAATGTTTTTACATTTTGGTATATATTTCATGTTTTAAATGTGTTTTTTTATATTCATAAGTAATAAATATTTGAGCCAGGTTCTCCATACCTTTGAAAGAACTGAGACTGTTTTGGTATGGAAATAAATTCTCAGACATGTATTAAGTGGTTTATTATTATTATAATTTTAATCATTATTATTATATAATGATTAAAGTATCAGAGAATGCACTCATGCAAACTAGGATGACTATGACACTACATTAAGCAGTATCTTCTGGGATGGTCACCCTACATGCAGAATGCTTTCGAATGCCAGTATGTGGTACGTAATTGTTTGCAGCACAGCCACCTTAGTGTTTAAGCTACCCCAGCGCTCTTTTAAATGTTCTTGCCAACTCCCTGGTTCCCCAAAGTTCTCTGTATGGTAAGAACTCTTTGGTTCACTTTTTGTTTAATAGGATTCCCACTGTGCTCTTCAGGACACTGCCTCTATTTTCAAGCTCCTCTGTTGCTGCATCTACAGTGTTAACTCTTTACAAACCACGTGGGTGTATTTTCACAGGCACATAAATCCAAAGATTTAGCTCATATGAATCATTTTTGTACTTTCTTATTTCAGAGTTCCAAATGGATTTTTTTAAAATGTTGTTAAGTAGCCTTATTAATTTTGGCAAGAACATTTAGATAAGACAGTCTAGCATATTTAATATCTGAGATAAATACGCTGACATAAAAGAATACTGGTGTTAGTTATGAAGCCAGGAGCTGGATCTTAAACGTAACCATGCTAGATATTTTGTAATACAGGAAAAGGTGCTGGAAAAAATTAAATTCTGGAATACATGATTTCTTCATAGATAAAAAACCAGCTAGAACAAGTCAGAAAGAGAATAAGATATATTTGTATGTGTAAGCATATTAACAAAAAGTAATTTTTAAGACCAAGTCTTCATGTGCATTTGCCTTCATAAGTCAGTGTGTGTTGCTAGCACATTTTCTGATGGGTAGATTCATGAAGAAAAAAGACACAATTATAAGTTTGTAATATTCCCCGGTGACCACTGTCATATGATTCCTTCCCAGAGCGGGCCACAGTGTCTGAAGAAGCTGATCAAAATCACAGAACACATAATACTCCCCCCCAATCAGGTGCACTTGGTCATAAAGAATGCTTACTTGCCTTTTATGTCCAACCTTACTCTACACCAGCAAGGAAGAACAGGCTGGGTTCTGGAATCGTAAAGTAGAGGTTACCTAGTTATTAGGTTCTTACTTACCCTGTCTCCAGACCGTACCATAGGTTCTTGCTTTGTACCTAATTTATGTAGAATGTTGTAAGCAACCTTCATACTTCTTGTCCATAGTTTGCCTGTTGATATAAAGCATAACAGACAACTTAACAATATACACATGCATTTTCAGCTATGTTCAATTGTAAAAATTAAACTACCATTTTGAAGTCTAGTTCCTTCATCTATTCTGCTAAGTCTATGTGGTTGAAAGGAAGTGTCATGTGGAAGACTACTGACAAAAAGAGGGGAGGGATTAAAAGACTATAAAACTGAAAGCTAAAGAATACACTCAGAAGTAGTACTGGATTTAAAACAGAGAGAGAGAGAGAGAGAGAGAGAGAGAGAGAGAGAGAGAGAGAGAGAGAGAGAGAGAGAGAGAACAATACAGATCAAATACAAAAATCCAACAAAGATGAATACAGAAGCTGCTCCTGCTTATATGAGGTATAGGGAGAAGGGGAGAGAGGAAGAGAGAAGATGGAGGGAAAAGAGATTAAAATTTTTTAATTTTAGCCTGTTTAACTTGCCTTTAACTTGGCAAAACACAGGGAAGGAGTTAATGGGACATGAGCCCCATGCTTCTTAGTAGTAAATAGTACAGAATCATGGGATGGGAAGAACAGTGTCTTGAAATATCTTCTCTCACAGAGAAATTTTCCCCAATTTTTTTTTTTTTTTTTATTTTCAACCTTCAACTCAAGTTCCTAGAGTAAGGGCTAAATAAGCACTAAAAACCACACACACTGGCAGAGAATCATCAGAACCAGGGCGTAACTACCTCCGTTTCTCTTAGTGTGTTAAGCACTTACTGCAAAGCTACAGAAATTTTTAACTGACATCTTTCTACTGGATTAAGCAAGGGAAAGAGGAACCCAGTGAGAGGTTTTGAAGATCTATCAGTGACATCCATCTCCTTTAAATGTGTGCTGTCTTGGGCAACTGCAATGAACACAAGCTGTATGAAAATGCCTCTGCGGTTCCTCAGAAAAATGGACATAGTACTACCTGAAGACCCAGTTATTCCACTTCTGGGCATTTACCCCAGAGATGCTCCAACATACAACAAAGATACATGCATCACAATATTCATTGCAGCTCTATGTATAATAGCCAGAAGCTGTAAAGAACCCAGGTGTCCTTCAGTAGATGAATGGATACAAAAATTGTGGTACATTTACACAATGGAGTACTACTCAGCTATCAGAAACAATGGCCTAACAAAATTCTCAAGAAAATGGATGCATCTAGAGAATATCATCCTGAGTGAGATAACCCAGTCACAAAAGAACAGACATAATATACAGTCACTGATAATGGGATACTAACCCCAGAAAGCTCTGAACACCCCAGAAATAGCCCACAGACTGTGTGAAGATCAAGAAAAAAAATATATATATATATTTTAATTAAAATAGAACTGTATCACATCCCCCTTTCCTTCCTACAGCCCTTCCCAGTTTCTCTATCTCCTCAAATTAATAACCTCTTTTCTTATATTATTGTTACATATATACATATGTGTATGTATATGTACCCACAAATACTTAATTACAACCTGATTTAAAAAAAAAAAAAAGAAAATGCCTCTGACAGATCATTCAAAACCTGATTTCCTGAAAGTTGTAAACTTTTCAGAGTGGATATTTTCTAATCTCAGGATTTGAGATTTGGAAGAGGAACCTTTGCACTTAGATAAAGTGCAAATTTCTGTAATTTTAAAATTCTGAACTCTGGAGAAAAAATCTAAGCAAAATACAAATGTAAATTTAGGCTTAAGATAATTTTTTCTTTTCCAAAAAGTTCCAACACATTTTATTTCGAAACAAAAACAAACTCTGAAGGACCTGCATGTTTCAAGCCTTTTATCTTATACTCAGATTTCCTGGTAATCCTCAACAGTGTAAGGTGGAATAAAAGCAACTTTAAATCTAAGGAGTGTTCTTGCATTCAGAAGACATTTTATAGAATGGTCAAAGATACTCAGCTTCTGAGAGCTTTCAAAACAAATCAAGGTTCTAGCCAGTATATTCATGTAAAAGTAATATACCACAGATTAATGTAATTGTGTCTCAATATAGTCAATGTCTAATTTTTCTCAGGTAAACAGAAATTCCTTTGGCTTATAACACATTTTTTACTTAAAAAAAAACCCTGAATTTGAAAACAAAACAAAAATAAAAACCTGAATTTATTTCTTGTTGCAGCTACCTGAATTAATATTGCTGTTATTCTCCATAGGATCTGTCTACTTGTCTGCCCCTTACCTGATAGTGAGTTAGGAGAATGAATTCTCAGGACAATTCTTTATTCTCAGCATATGCTAGACACTTGGTGGGGGGCACTAATGTCATAGGCAAGAACCAATTAAGTTTAGTCACTGTCTGTAGCTTAATGTAATTTGTATTTCATTACTAGATATTAAAATTTCATTCATGTTCTCTTCCTCATCTCAACCCCATAGATCCTTAAAGTCATTGCTCACTTGGGGAGTTCATTTCTCTATCAATGGTCATCAGTTCAGTTCACAAGAAACAATACGAGGAGTGGTGTTTTTCCCCCATAAATAATGTAAGCCTTTAAACCTTCCTGGCTGTGAACAAAACTGGGAAACTATTCTAGCTGAATAATTACATTTTGTTGTCACTGAATAAAATGAAAAGCAATGTGTTATAAACAAACCAATCAATTAAAAGTATTACAGTTTGCTAATGCTTCAACTTCATTTTCGGCTAGGACAGGAGGGAGTTGGTATCATTATACCCTCGCACACAATCTTATGCTTAGTATTTCTACATCTTAGTTTTCAGAAAAGAGGAAACCGAAGGAAATCAGAGGAGAATAAGCACTTCCAGAATGGCTGACAAAGACTGTTCTCTTCATCTTAGATTTGAATGGCATCCAGGCTACTGTACTGACAGTGTGACTGTAGAGAAGGGGCATGGGTGGATATGGAAGGGCAATACAGTCTGATTAGTGCACATCACCCATAAAACTGGACCAAGGATTGAAGACACTTGCCAGTGACAACAACGAGGTAGTAGAAGGGTTATGTCCCTGACATGCTTGAAGTAAGGCAGAATGGATGAGAGGAGCTACTGGCAAGTAACAAGAGCAGAAGAGAGAGTTTTCTTCATGGATTAGAGGCCACGCATGCTCCAGTAGACTGTCTGCAGTCATGCACATACAGAGCACCAAATGACTGACTCACTGGGTGCTGGGAGGAAAAGTGAGCACAGTAAGTTGTAAGAAGAGGTGGTGCAGATAGAAGTAGAATTGAAAGGGAAAGACTAGGAAAACGGATTTGATCAAAATATGTCATGTGCATGTATGGATATTAAATATTTTAAAATAAAAGAAAAAACAAACATTTATATAGTAGAAGAAAATGTACTTACAGGCATCCTAACAAGAGAAGGGAAGGCAGAAGACGATGCAGGCCCCACCAAGTGACACTGCGCATCACTGTGTATTTTCAAGAATTAAGATTATGCCATTCCTATTTCCTGAACTTTCCATTCTATTGCAATCTGTTACCAAATCCTTTATAACTTTATCTACATTTTCTACTAGATAATCAAAATTTCTCAGCTGAGAATTCTGCTGCCTCAGGACTTAATAGAAAATTAAATTTGGGGGCTGGAGGAAAACTTAAAGATGCTAAATACTATAGCCCTTCGATTATACTAGTTTCTCAGGCATTACAACAACTTAAATTCAATGTGCCTCCCTGTATTTTCTCAGGGAGAAATAACCAATTTGTGGTTCATTTATTTTTTGTTTCTCTCAGAAATAATACTCATGTATAGTATTCACTGTGTCAGCCAACACTTTTATATTATGTACTGATAAGGTACAAGCTTAGATTTAAAAATATCTTGTATTTAAAATATCTTACTTTCTATTATTTTCTTAACAAGCAAAAATGAGGATTAACCCATGGCATATGACTGACAAATAATATTAAATACAGCAAAAAGAAGTACAGCAAAATTTAAGTGACCTACCAGTACAAGTCACAACATTTAGGGTACAGGAATGATGCATATATAAAAATATGTATCCCTCAAAGCAATAGTCGGTTTCTTGTGCCTCAACTTTTGTCTTACCAAAGGGCAAAGAAGCAAGCACTAGTTTCCTCAAGTGCTCAACAACAGAGAGGACTACAGCTTTGTTCCATGTGATAAGACTATTGAGAAGTCACTTTTATTAAGCTATGACTTCCCAAGCCAGAGTACTGTACCACTGTATAACACAAACCTTCTATACCTTAGTCAATGATTGCAGGTCACCAGAATGCACACAACTTCTGGAACAGACACAAAGCCTGGTGCTAGTGTCCCTACTTCCCCAGACAGGTAACTGTTGGACTCATTAGCTGGAAAGCAGCAGCAATTCCAAGTATAAAATTAACTTTCAGGATTAATTTGGACAGAAACTGTCTCCTCTTTTTGACTGAATACAACCTTTTTCTAGGAGCATACTTAAAAAACAAAAAAAAAGAACAAACCTATGCTAAATCACAGATAATTTTCTTTATCTATTTTAAAGTGTACAATGTAGCCACAAATACAAAGAAATTGTAAAAAATATACCACCAAACATAATACATTCTTAAGCCCCAATCCCATTTTTGGTACCTGAAATGCAAACGTGCCCCTGGGGTACCACTCTCCAAATGTTTGGCTCTGCTTAGTTCTATTACCTAACACAGCATCTGGCTCTTAACCTTGATGACTGATTTAAAACTCAAGCTCTTTCCTTATAATTATCCAACGTGTTTGTAATATAAAACAAAGCCAAAGTTTTTTTTAAAAGCAATTTCTAATGTCATACATGCAGAAGTAAAGTGAGCCATTTGTTCTTAGCTATGAAGCTTACGTCTTTGTGAAGCTGAATCCAGTAGTATGAAAATAGCTGTGATGTGTTTTCTCCACAGAGATGCAACCTAAAGAAAGGCCTCTCTAGCACAGCAGGCCATGTACGAACATTTAGTCTGTGTTAACAATGCTGTGAGAAGAACTAAGGGAAACCTATTTATGTGGTTTTCTGTACTATGTATCCAAATTTTATTGTTTCTGAGTGACAGAAGTGAGTGATAGAGTGAAGCCAATCAAACACAATCAATGCCATGAATCTTAATAAAAGATTAAAATCTCTCAAATTTAAAAAGTCACAGCTCTAAAAGTAATTTCCGATGTTGAAATCACAAAAGGCCAAATTCCGATCTTACTGAGGTAGACCATAGAGGTAGACTTTGTCAGAGGGACAGAATGAGGATCAAGGTTAAGGATGGGGTTAGCCCAAGTAAGACATAGGATGGTAGCACATGAGAGAAGTACCTAGAAACCTGGTCAGACATCATCTTGAATATGTCTGTGAAGTTGTTCAGAGATTGGTATGCACCTGAATAGACCAACTAGGGATGGTCACCACCGATATGAGCTGATACCAACTACCCAGCAAGGAGATTAGAACATTGGCAGTAAGCATGCCCTACATGCACAAAGGCCTGAGTTCAACCCCCACCAGAGGAAAAACAATGGCACAAAATAAAAAAAAGTCCAGAATCAGCAGCCTCTGGACTCCCAAGAGTAAGCAGGCATTTAGCTTACTACTATTTAAAAGTGTCAGCATTACTTTTGTACAATTTGTTTGCTGTAACTTTTGTTGTTGTCTATCTCAATACTGGAGATACAAACAGCATTCACTTTTGTCTCTATAAAGGCACCTATGGTACTGAATTTCAGTATCAATAGTTTGCATATGTGAAAGCAATGAAATAAGTAGTTGTCCTCATTATATACTCGGACTCCTATTCGATAAAAATTTCTAAGACTTCAGCTTTCTCTGACTATAAATGTAATACTGGCCCAAATGGCTTTGATCAACCTTTGATCAACCTTGACAGAAGACTTGGGCTATTCACCTTGGCATTACAGAGGACTAGAGTTATAAAGCCAGATGTATGTAATTGTCAGTGCTTGTGATACACATGTAGACTTTTGCTTTCTGACTTGGTTCTTTATGAATGCAGCAATCTGCTTGTAACTTTATGTGATTTGTGTGAATAAATCTGAGTATTTAGCTTTACAAAAATGTTTCTGTTCTTACATATATTATTGTAGAAAGTGGCCCAAGAAGTATTATGCCAACATTTTTTTCCTCTCTCTCTACTATAAATCTCTATTTTAAAAATGTAAGCAAAGCAAGGTGTACTGCATGCATTTAATCTTGGCATCAGAGAAGCAGAAGGTGGGTAGATCTCTGGGGTTTGAGGCAACCCTGGGTCTCTATAGCAATTTATAAGGAAGCCAGGGCTACACAGAGAAACTATCTCTAAACACACACACACACACACACACAATGTATTCTACAGAATTTTAAATATTTTTCCATAACTATTTGTGAGATTTAAAACTTTTAATACTTCTGAAATTTTAGACTTCAGGAGTTTCCATCATCTTTTAATTTCAACATCTGGGAATATAGCATATTGGTATTGTGGGGAATTCTGACTTAAAGCTAGGCCCAAAGATTTGATATATACTTTGTACTGATTACCAATAAAAGTATTCATCTGAAGAAAAAACCCAAAAACAAAATCTAGTGTCATAGAGTTACAATTATAGCTTTATAATCCATTTCTGGTTTTAAGTTTAAAAACAAAAACATAATAACTCCTCTACCAACACAGTTTTTTATGAAAATTTTCATCTACTTTTAAACCAGAAACAATCAAGGCAACACAGACATAAATGAGCCACCAAAATGTGTGGCTCCATTCAGTAGCACTATGTGCAGGGAAGGCAAAGGTCAGAAAGTGAACCAAGTGGCATTAAGGGATTACCGTAAGTGAGGATATACAGGGGTTTTCCATTTGTGTCCATGGTGGTCAGACAGGGAGCCTTCGGAGAGATGGTTCCCCATCGTTGTAGTGCAGCTTCTAAAGAGGGTGGCCAGTTTGTGACAACTCCCAACTGCTCCCCCCTTGTGGCCAGCATCTGGGCGCCCTCTGGCTTTGGTTGGTTCGGATCTGGTTGTTGAACTAAATACATTTAAACATACAATATTTTTAAGAAAAAAGATACCCATTTAGTAATTTTTTAGTTGTTTATAAAAAGTCTAAGAGATTGATACTTAAGGCTGGTGGCAAAGATGCTTTTCTAAAATCAAACCACTATGAATATAACAAAAGCACTGAGTTCTTACAATTTCCAAGGCAGCACAGAATGCAGAACTTAGGTGGGTGTGAGAACATTTGTAGATAACAGACAAAACCAAACCATATGCCTAGAGTCTCACATTTAAATGCATGGGTTTAAAGTCAAAATTGTTAGCACACAGTATTCAAAGCTCAAAAAGGCTCAGTTCTTACATTATATTTTTCCATTGAAGGACAAGATATAGACAGAAATCTACAAATGCTCTGAATGACAAAAGGATAGTAAAAGTACTTTCAAGAGTGAAACTTGAAGCCTCATAGAACACAATCCTCTGGTTTTTAGTTTAGATAAGAGTGAAAGTGAAATTATTCCCCCTATTTCTAGAAAAGTGTTCTCTCGGAGATTGAGGTATCACTTCAACCTGTTATCTGGAAAATCAGCAAAGTCTTCCATAAATGTTATTGTATTTTTCAATTTTCATGTGTATAATTGCATTGTGTGCATGTGTGTATGTGTGGTATGTGGTCACATATACATATGAGTGTGCATTTGGAGGCTGGAGGCTGATGTGAGGAACTGTCTTCCATCATTCCTCTACCTTATCCACACTGAGGCAGTGTATCTCAGTCAAATCCACAACTCACAGATGAGGCTAGTCTCAGCAGCTTTCTCTGGTGATCTTGTCTATACTTTCCCAAACTGCATTTTGCATGAATTCTAGGGCTCTGAAATCCTATCCTCACACCTGTGCCAAGCACTTTTTCCCAGAGTCATCTGTTTCTCCATCCCTCAGCTGAGTCTTAACTTCAGTTAACAAATAACAAGACCCTTGGGTTTGATCCAACAACAGAACACTTTTATTTCAATTTTAAGTTGTCTAGTTGAAGCCCCCACCATTCATTCTAACTGAGGTAGGGGGCAGAGTTCCTACTGTGTTTCTCCAATCTTATGAAGCTTTTGTAGAAAAATGCCCTTTGGCTTTGAACCAAGGATCTCTATAATTTCATTTTGCTTTTATATCACAGCACTAAGTCCTTACAATGAGGCCTAAGTCACAGAACAGCATCACATTGCACTGAGGGGCAGATGGCTTCAAACTCTAATTGTGTAGCACTTGGTGTACCTTTCAGATATGGGAACAGCAACCTACACTGACTTAGAATTCTATTATTATGGGAAGGCTAGATTATCACTCTTAAAAAATAAAGTCACTTTGAATAAAATGTAGTACTGTACAAAGAGCCAAGGACTTCATAAAATAAAGGGTAGAAAAAAAAATACTTACCTTCTAATAATTCCTCAAAGTCATCAACAAAAAATTCCCGTAATGGTGGCCGCTTCGGTCGTTTAAGGGTATTGACAAGCTGCTGAATTTTTGCTGATACCCGGCTACTTACTGGTACACCTGAAAAACAGGAACCACATAAAATAAACTCTGGAAGAAATAAGAATTTATGACAAATTTTCCAAACAACGTTTTTGTTTCCAGTAATGGGGATACATCATAAGGCCTAATACCTACTAGACAAGGCATCTAAGCACTGACGTGTATCTCCATTAGTTCATAAAAATGTTTAAAATGTACTTTCAGAGCCAAAAAATAAGTATAGCTCTGAAAACATGGAAAGTAGTCATAATTCTCAACATCTAAACACAGTATTCTTTTCATCAATTAATCCAAATCAATTGGGTTCTGATGAATCCAAAACCAGTGGTTTAGAAGCATCGGTCAGAGTCACTACCCCTGGGTGTGACTCTGAGGTGAGGGTATACACAGTATGAAACACGAAACTGCACAGCACAGGAGTCAGAATTTACCTAATTCTGACAGCTATTTAGAATGAATAACCTAATTCTAACATAATTTAGACAGAATTTATCCAATTGTGAAACTTGACAGATTTCAAAGATGACAAAAAGTTTTTAAAATAATGACAAGAAGAACCTCAGTGATCAGTTTTAATAATGGGTATACAAGAGAATTAAAACAATGCAGTAGGATGGAAGCACAGCCAATTCTGTAATGATATAGTTTTAATCGGTATTTATGTATAAGTAGCATTAGGACTTCAACCATGCTGAGGACGGCATGCCATTTGTTAAAGAGATGACCAGAGCAAGATTGTGAGCCACCCAGTTATCCTTGCAACAACAACATTGGAAGGAACATGTATTGCAGCATGTTGATACTGTTTTGTCCATTTTTCATAAAGTTTTTAAAAAGTGTAACTTTACTGCCAGATCCTATGCTAACTTTTATAACCCTGGCAGTAATACAACAAAGAAGAATAGAACATCTGAGGTTTGCATTCAACATCAGGAATTAGTAATGTTACTATAAAACACCATGATTTAAAATACCCAAACTAAGAGAAGCCTTTTATTCTGTTTTATCAAAGCACTGATAATTTACTTCCAATTTTGAGGGGGAAAAGGATGACTCCATCTCCTAAAATCTAAGGCATTAACAACACCCATGTACTTCATTGTTTTTCCGTTTAACTTCATTTTGCCTTCTGAAGGCATTCAAGGTCTTAACATTTATACTGTAATTTCTTAAAGACTAATGATTCAACCAGTTTTAGTTATGCATTAGCAAAAACACCAACATCTCATTAAATCTATTTCTTCTAATGGCTAAATTGTGCAATATTTACATTCTTTTTAATAAGGAGAAATCCTTAAACATTGTGGGGATAATTCACATTTTCTGGTCGGCTCTCTTTCTAGTGAAGTTCCTAAGGAAGCTGACAAGCAATGAGTGTCTAGAAGTGACATTCAGTCAGAGTAAAGGCAGAAGTACAAAGTTCAGGAGGAAGCACCTCACTGTAAGACATACCATCCCCAGTCTCCATGAGCTCAGCATTGCCATACTTTGGTGCTGTCCGGGATGTGGTAGAGCCCTGCGGCCTTTCCACTTGTATTGAGTGTTCTGAGGTGTATGTGGTTACATCAGGAGGTGCAGAATGATTTTCTGTAAAAATAAAAAGCATAGGAGACAATTTTCTTATGAGCCTCATGGTTATTCTGAAGGTCAAACAATTAGGGCCTCAAAAATGTGTAGAATATGACAAACTCATACAAAAGGACCTTTCTGATCTACTACAGTGACACAAGCCTGTGTTCCAAACACTTGGAAGCAGACGCAATGAAGATCACAATTTTTGAGGTGAGCCTAGCCCTATATAGGAAAAGACCATACCTTATTAAAAAACAAAAACAAACAAAAAAAAATCTCTAAACAAAGTCAACCACAAAACTCCCAAAGGTAATTAATGTTAAAATAATGTGTACCATGTCTCCAGTGAAAAGCGGGTAAAAATTCAAATTTAATTTCATAACAGGTGCAAGATCAATGACTCGCTGTAGCATTTTAAGTATTGTCCAACATGACGAGAGAATAAAGAATTACGAACTTTGTGTTTGTTCATAGAAGCAAGGCTCTTTTCTTAGAGGCAGCAAACAACTCAAGCTTTGATCCTGATTGCCCAGGACTTAAAGGGCAACACTGTTGATTCCAGGAGGGCCTGGGAAACATTTTAATTTCCTTGTGCCTCAGTTTTCCTACCTATCGAAATGAAGCAATAATAGTGATCACCTTAGATATTGGGTAAATGGAACAAATTAAGACATGCAAAATTCTCTAGATATTCCTGATAAATGGTGAGCGATGTCAAGAAACAGCTAATTAAAAAATGAATAATATTAAATAGTTACTCATAAAAGCTTATCATCTAATGTGTATTAAGTGTCACACTATGGCCATCTTATTTAGAGTTACTACTGCAGTGATAAAATACCATGACCAAACAAACATGGGGAAGAAGGGGATTATCTGGCTCACACTTTTACAGCATTGCTCATTGTCAAAGAGATTCAGGACAGCCACTCAAACAGGGAAGAAATTCAGAGGCAGGAGCTGATACAAAAACCATGGAGAGGTGCTGCTTACTGACTTACATCCATAGTTTGCTCAGCCTGCTTCAATATAGAACCCAGGACCACCAGCACAGAGACAGCACAAACTATAATAAGTGAGTGGGCTCTCCCTTATTAATCACTAAAGAAATGCTCTACCAGCTTGCCTACAGCCTGAACTTACTTAGGCATTTTCTTGATTGAGGTTCCTCCTCTCAGACGACTTTAGCTTGTATCAAGTTAGCATAGAACTATCCAGTACAAATGGCCAAGGAACAGGGCAAACTTTCCCTATAATATTCAGAGTTAAGCTCCTCAATGGTTAAATGGCAATAGAACAGTTTTTATAATTATTAGAGCAATAAGGCCATGTCCAAGAGATGATCAAGGAATTAAACATATGTAAGTTCTAATAATGTATTATCAGAATACTAATTTTTATTCACCAATGCATATTTCATGGAATCTTTAGATTGCTTCCTTTATACTACTCCATGTTACAAGTCTTATACTACCTGGAGGTGGCTGTCTTAGTCACTGTTCTATTGTTGTGAAGAGAAACCAAGACCAAGGCAATTCTTTTTTTTTTAAAGATAAGATTTATTTTATGCGTATGAGTACACTATAGTTGTCTTCAGACAAACCAGAAGAGAGCATCAGATCCCATTACAGATGGTTGTGAGCCACCATGTAGTTGCTGGGAATTGAACTCAGGACCTCTGGAAGAATAGCCAATGCTCTTAAATCACTGAGTAACACTCTCCAGCCCCAACCAAAGCAATTCTTATAAAAGAAAGCATTTGATTGGAGGCTTGCTTATAGCTCCAAGCTCAGTCCATTATTGCCACAGCAGGAGCATGGCAGTAGGCACAGCAGGCAGGGTGCTAGAACAGTAGTTGAGAGCTACATCTTGATCTGGTGGCAGACAGACTGAACCTGGGCCCAGCATGGGCTTTTAAATCCTCAAAACCCACCACACATACATTTCCTCCAACAAGGCCACATCTCCTAACCACTTCAAACAGTGCCACTATCTAAGGACTAGGCATTCAATATTCTAACCTATAGGGGACATTCTTATTCAAACCACCAGGACATTCCTATAGAAGTCTTTCTTCTTTGGCCTCTTTAACCATAAACTCAGCTTCTGTTTCATAAACACTTCCATCAATGAAAGCACAAAAAACACCACATAGGGGAAACATTGTATCAAACAGGCTATAAAAAGCACACTTTTATAGTCAGAGAACTAAAAAAAAAAAAAAAAAAAAGAGAGAGAGAGAGAGAAAGATGAAGGCCCCCCCTGTTGGATCTTAGGCACAGATGTGCACAAGAGTTGAATTAGTTGGTTGAATTATAATCCATTGGTTGTATGAGGCTTGAGTCAGGGATGTTTTGAAGAATCAAAAGTGACAACAGACTCCTAAAAAGACCATTTACCATGTTCCTTCCTCAGAGTATCTGCTCTTTCATGGTCGGAATCCTCAGCTTGCAACTCAACTTTCAGTACATCAGAATGTGACTGGATATTTTGCAGATGGTTACAAAAACAAACAAAAACAAAACTAGTGAAATGTACCCCAACCCAACCCACTATATTTGATGGACTTATCAGAAAGGGGTATAAGACCAGAGAAATGGCTCAGTAAATTACTGAGCAAGTCTGATGACATTTGTTTGATCCCAAAATCCCAAAACGGGGAAAAGAAACAACGGACTTCCAAAAGTTATCTTCTGACCTCCACATATATTCCATGTAACACACATTCTCTCAACATGCATACTGAAACAAACCAACAAACATGCTGTCAACTAGGTAAATAATTTTTAAAAAAAGACTCAGGATTGCAGACATTGACAGAGACATTACAAAAGACATGGCTCTCTCCAAGCTAGGGAGAAAGGCCTCTGAGATCTCAACAATGCTTGTTGCCTGCATGTCTAGGCCCCACGGCTGAGGGATCATAAATATTCCCTGCTCAAGTCTCACAATCCATGGCATTTTACTATGACCAGCAAATAAACAACTCCACATCCTTACGGGCAATTTCTGAGATCCTTGCCCCAGGAAGGTGTGTCTCTGTCAGAAATAGTCATGTGAGTACTAGAGGGAGGAGCAGTAGGGAGGACATGCCATTCGATTATCCCTATGAGTAGAAGTAGGAAAAGAGAATCATCAAGTTTTCTCTTTACCTTCTTCAACTCTGTATTTATCCTTGTTACATTCCATCTGTATTTCTGCCAAATAGGCTCTTGTTGATGTTTCCAAATGATTTAATTCTTTAGAACTCTGTCTACTAACTCATGGCTAATCACTATATCGTCTGAAGCATACCATCACAAAACAAACAAACGCACATCCCACAATGTAATGAACAAGATACAAAAGGCATTCTATACAATAGCAACCCCGAGTCTGAAAGTCCTGAGGTTCAATTTGATTAACATTAGTCATGCATTTCAACATACTGTATCATTAGGGCTATAAACAGAATTCCTACTTCTGGGAGGGGGTGAATAATGATTCTAATATAGAAAATAGAAACAGTGACAGCCGTGTAATTTCAAGTGTTTCCAGATTTGTATGTGCTGGTTAGTTTTATTATTATTATTATTATTATTATTGGATACATTTTATTTACATTTCAAATGTTATCCGCTTTCCCAGTATCCCCTCCATAAACATACTTTCCCATCCCTCCTACCCCTGCTTCTGTGTGTGTGCTCCCCACCCACCTCTCCACCCTGACATTACCCTACACTGGGGCATTGAGCCTTGGCAAGACAAAGGGCTTCACCTCCAATTGATGCCCAACAAAGGTCACTTTCTGCTACATGTGCAGACGGAGCCATGGGTCCATCCATGTGTAGTATATAGAAAGTGGTTTAGGCCTTAGGAGCTCCGAGTGATTTGGTATTGCTATTCTTATGGGGTTGCAAACAAACCCCTTTAGCTCCCTTCAATCCTTTCTCTAACTCATCCATTGAGAACCCTGTTCTCAGTTCAATAGTTGGCTGTGAGCATCCAGCACTGTATTTGTCATGATCTGGCAGAGTCGCTCAAGATGTAGCTATATTAAGCTCCTGTCAGCAATATTGTTTGGGTTTAGTGGCTGCATATGGGCTGGATCTCCAGGTGGGGCTGGCCCTGGATGGCCTTTTCTTCAGTCTCTGCTTGAAATTTTGTCTCAGCATTTCCTCCTGTGAATATTTTTGTTCCTCCTTTTAAGGACTAAAGCATCTGTACTTTGGTTGTCCTCTTTTTGAGCTTTATGAGGTCTATGAATTATATCTTAGGTAATCTGAGCTTTTGAGCTAATATCCACTTATCAGTGAGTGCATACAGTGTGTGTGTGTGTGTGTGTGTGTGTGTGTGTGTGTGTGTATGTGTATGTGTATGTGTATGTTGTTTGGGGAGGTGGTGATTGGATTACCTCAATCAGGATATTTTCTAGTTCCATCCATTTGCCAAAGAATTTCATAAAGTCATTATTTTAATAGCTGAGTAGTATTCCATTGTGTTAATGTACTACGTTTTCTGTATCCATTCATCTGTTGAAGGACTTCTGGGTTCTTTCCAACTCCTATATTATATATAAGGCTGCTATGAACATTCTGGAGCACATGCCCTTGTATGCTGGAGCATCTTTGGGGTATATGCCCAGGAGTGAAATAGCTGGGTTTTCAGGTGGTACTATGTCCAATTTTCTGAGGAACCACCAGACTGATTTCCAGAGTTGTACCAGCTTGCAACCCCACTAACAATGGAGGAGTGTTCCTCTTTTTCCACATCCTTGCCAGCATCTGCTGTCACCTGAGTTTTTGATCTTAGCCATTCTGAATGGTGTGAGGTGGAATCTCAGGGTTGTTTTGATTTCAATTTCCCTGATGAGTAAAGGTGTTGAACATTTTAGGTGCTTCTCAGCCATTCAGCACTGCACAGTTGAGAATTTTCTGTTTAGCTCTATCCCCCACTTTTAATAGAGTTATTTGATTCTGTAGAGTCTAACTTCTTGATTGAATATTTGCCCTCTATCAGATGTAGGATTGGCAAAGATCTTTTTCCATTCTATTGGTTGCTGTTTTGTCCTAATGACAGTGTCCTTTGCCTTAAAGAAACTTTGCAATTTTAGGAGATCCCATTTGTCAATTCTTGATCTTAGAACATAAGCCACTGGTGTTCTGTTCAGGAAATTTTTCCCAGTGCTCATGTGTTCGAGGCTCTTCCCCACTTTCTCTTCCATTACTTTCAGTGTATCTGTCTTTTTGTGGAGGTCCTTGATCCACTTGGACTTGACATTGTACGATGAGTTAAGTATGGAATGATTTGTATTCTTCTACATGCTGAACAATAGTTGGACCAGCATCATTTGTTGAAAATGCTGCCTTTCATCCACTGGAAGGGTTTAGTTCCTTTGTCAAAGATCACATGACCATACATGTGTGGGTTCATTTCTGGGTCTTCAATTCTGTTCCATTGATCTACCTGCCTGTCTCTGCACCAATACCATGCAGTTCTTATCAGGATTGCTCTGTAATACAGCTTGAGGCCAAAGATGGTGATTCCCCCAGAAGTTCTTTCATTGTTGAGAATAATTTGACATCCTGGGTTTTTTTGTTATTCCAAAGTATTTGATAATATTATTTGCGACTATTGTGAAGAGTGTTGATTCCCTAATTTCTTTCTAAATCTTTATCCTTTGAGTAAAGGAAGGCTTCTGGTTTTTTTTTTTTTTTTTTTTTTTTTTTTTTTTTTTTAAGTTAATTTTATAGCCAGCCATTTTGCTGAAGTTGCTTATCAGCTGTAAGACTTTTATGGTAGAATTTTTGGGGCCATTTAAGTATACTATTATATCATCTGAAAATAGTGATATTTTGACTTCTTCCTTTCTAATTTGTATCCCTCTGACCTCCTGTTGTCTAATTGCTCTGGATAGGACTTTGAGTACTATATTGAATAGGTAGGGAGAGAGTGGGCAGCCTTGTCTAGTCCCTGAATTTAGTAAGATTTCTTCAAGTTTCTCTCCATTTAATTTGATGTTGGCTACTGGTTTACTCAATATTGCTTTTACTATGTTAAGGTATGAGCCTTGAATTCCTGATCTTTCTAAGACTTTTAACATAAAGAACTGTTGAATTTTGTCAAATGCTTTTTCAGCATCTAATGAGATGATCATGTGTTGGTTTTATTTTGAGTTTGTTTATATAGTGGATTAGGTTGATGTTTTTCCATATATTGAACCATCCCTGCATCCCTAGAATGAAGCCTACTTGATTGTGATGGATGATCATTCTGATGTGTTCTTCGATTCGGTTTGCAAGAATCTTGAGTATTTTTGCATCAATATTCATAAGGGAAATTTGTCTGAAGTTTTCTTTCTTTGTTGGATCTGATGATGCCAAGTAGCCTTGGTTTCTGTTGCTTATGTTCTTGGGCTTGCCTCTTGCCATCTGCTTATCTCTGGTGTTAGCTGGTCTTGCTGATTCTGACAGTACTTGACCTTCCTGTAAGCCTGTGTGGCAGCCCTTCTGGGGGACCAGCTCTCTCCCAGCAGGGTCTGGGTACAGAAAGCTCTGGCACAGGGTCAGCTCTGGGTTCAGTAGGAAAACCTGCTGGTTAGTTTTTATTATTTGCTTGACACAACCTAGGACACATGGAGGGAGGAAACTTTATTTGAAGAACTGCTCAATTAGAGAGGCCTATGGCCTAAGGACTGAAGAACTAATTCTCTTAATTGATGATTGATATGAGAGGGCCCGGCCAACTGTGGGAAGTATTATCCACAGGCAGGATATCTTGGACTACACAAGAAAGCTAGCTGAGCCAGTAAGAAGCATTGCTCACATGGTTTCCCACTGTTTCTGCCCTGACATCCCCCAGTGATGAATTATTACCTGGAAGTATAAGGTGAGATAAACCCTCTCCTCCCCAAGTTGCTTCTGGTCAGAGTATTTTATCACAGCTGAAGAAAGAAAAGCAGAACAGTCGATGTACCACCTTGCCTCTTTTCCCTCACAATCCTCACATTTGTCCTCCTACAGGATAAAGCTACCAGTACTTTATAAACTGCCACTATAATGACACAGGGCACTTATTCTAATGTATGTCAGGACTAGAGGAATGTTGTACAGGTTCTTGCATACAGCATCTGCTCTGGAAATACCTGCTGAGAGGTGAAGAAAAAGTAGGTTCAGACCAAAAGGGTAGGTTCAAGGTTTCAAATGCTCATAAGCTCTAAGCTGGAGGCCAAGTAGTTCCTATGCATCAGGAAAAACTTGAAGAACTCTCTTATCACAGGGATTTGTGTCTTTTTAAGATGGCTCACTGCTCAGCTGATTCACGAGGCTCTTTTGGTTGTTCTGTGTGTGTGCATGTTCATGTTTTCTCTGCAAGCACACAGACTCAATATGTCCACTTCAGGGGTCAAAGGTTGATGTTGGAATGTTTGCTCTCATCAGTTGCTCTCCATCTTATTTGCTAAGACAGTTACTTCATTTAAGCTAGGCACAAAATTTAAAAACTTGTAACAGTCCGACTGTCTCCACCACCAAGTTCAGTTAAAGACACTTGTGGCCATACTTAGCTTTTTACATGGTTGTTGGGAATTTGAAGTCAGGTCCTCATGCTTGCAAGAGCCGACACTACAAACTGTACTATCTCCCTAATCCTCATCGAGCTTTTAAAATCAAAAGAAAATGAGTCTCATCTTTCTGGGTCCATGGCAGAGGTTGCTTGCACTGTGTTGTCCTTAGCGCTACCTCTGAGACCTCTATGTCTCCAAAATAGCATGTGAACTTCCCACAGGAAATTACTGGGTCACCCGTGCTGGTATCACTGTTGCTCTAACCAACTGTAACAGATTTTTTAAAACTTGAAGTTGGAGACTGCTCAACAGGAAGATAGAAGATGCTGCAATTCAACCATCTTCATCAAAGTATATGCAAACTTTTTTTAACCTTTCATCAATAACAGAATATCTCAACTCACCACCATGCCCTCAACATGGAAATTTTAAATTCCTGTTTAAAAACAGCTGTCTGCTGGCCCTGATCAATATCAAGGTATTAGCTGATCCTCTTTGCTGAACCTTCCTGAGTTACTGCCTCTTCACTGATCTAACACCTTCCTATTCACATACTCTGATAGGTCTATGTATTCTAGCTTCCAGCTACATGAAGTTATAGAATTTAGATACTGAAGCTATAAAATATTTATAACCTACATAATCTATGCTCAATAAATGTAGAACAATTCAGAGTATGAGTGAATACATGAACGAACACATTAGCAACTATTTCCAGAGAAGACCAAAAATGGGTTTCTAACATTCTCAAAGCAGTATTCTATAAACTTACCTGTAGGACTGGTAGTCCCTAAGGGTCAACAATAGAACTCACTCATGAGCTATATTATATTTCAGTCTTTATATAAATTTTAAAGAAAGAGAAAGACCTTCAAATTTGGTATTAATATGCAGAATAAAATGTGGTGTTGGTTGACTGATTGAGAATGTGTAATGAGTTATTATTTCAAAGTAACCCAAATTTTCATTCACTGAAAACGTTCAAGCCCTAGAGTCTTGTGAATAATTCAAATATCACTGCTCAGTGAAAGCAAAGAAAAAACAAAACAAACAAAAAATACTGTGTCCATTTGCAAAAAGGATGCCTATGAGACAGGCCCATCGGAGCCCTCAGCCTACCCAGTCTGCCCTGCTATTTCAAGGTCTTGGCAGGTCACAGGCTGGGCTTCTATAAAACAGTATAAACCAAAATACTACAGTAAGAATGCAGAGGACAGTTCAACAAAGAGGCAAAGCAGACCACTGTAGAGTCCTGGAATTAATAAAACTTAAGAGTTATCCAAACTGTGGATGACATTCAGACAAGCCACAAATTTGCACAAACACAGGCTGGCCACACCTCCTTTTGGATGGGTATAAATGCTCCTCTTTAAGACACAACTGCATTAGACTTGACCTAGTCCTCCACTAAGGTACCTGATGGTGACGGAAAAGCAGAAGACCATTACGATGTCAAAGCATCGGATTGTGTCTGCCAACAACTGCCTGTTCCAGGACACTCAGTCAGCTTGAATTCTCACGGAATCAATATCCTCTCCCACGTGTAATTAAGCGGAAGATAGGACATGTCTTTGCAGTCTCTCCATAATAGAAATTGAATAAAATGGTCTCTAGTGGTGATGCAGCAACAACTGTTGTCTCGGCCCAGAGTAATATAATATACTATAGCACACAAGAACACACAAATGATGAACCTACTGTACCCAGGAAAAAACACTGTACTCCATTATGCCCAAGAAATTACTCAATTCCTTTTACAATTATTCGGCAACAGAACAAACCTCTTTTAACACTGCCTCTGCCATAAATCCTCTCTCTTGTTTACTAAACTAGCAGTGATTCATAACTGCTCTTAAAATCTACATTATCTATAAAACAAACCAAGAGAAGGTTAGGTTGGAAAAGGTTGCTGTGTTTCCATAATGAAGAATCTGACAGTCAAGATTGTCTTTCACTGGTTATACACAATTCCCCATATACTCTTCCTCATAATTACGATATAGGAATTCCAGAAAGATGTGCAAAACAAGGCTACAACTAATATTTCTCTGAGTGGCCTAGACACCCACTGACACAGTGCTCTAACGTCCTGCAACCAAACAGGAACTGCTGCAGAGAACTCGAGCACAGGCTAGATTGGGGATTTCACTCAGCCCTTTGTCCTGTGTCAGACTCTAAGAAACACTCTGGGATATTCATTAGCATAGAGGTGTGAATGACTATTACTACTTTCTAAATTAAATACACATAAAAACACAGGTGATTAGAAGTCAGTGTCTAAGTCTGTACCCCATTTTTTAATAGGGTCGTTTGATTCTCTGGTATCTCGCTTTTTGAGTTCTTTATATACCTTGGATATTAGGCCTCTATCTGATGTGGGGTTGGTAAATATCTTTTCCCACTCCGTTGACTGCCGTTTTGTTTTCATGATAGTGTCTTTAGCCTTACAGAAACTTTGCAATCTCATTAAGTCCCATTTGTCAATCTTTGACCTTAGAGCTCGAGCTATTGGTGTTCTGTTTAGGAAATTTTTTCCTGTGCCTATGAGTTCTAAGGTTTTCCCAACTTTCTCATCTAATAGTTTCAGTGTACCTGGTTTAATGTGGAGATCTTTGATCCACTTGCACTTGAGCTTTGTACAAGGAGATAAGAAAGGGTCTATTTTCTTTCTTCTGCATGCTGAGTGCCAGTTGGACCAACACCATTTGTTGAATAGGCAAATCAAAACAACCCTGAGATTCCACCTCACACCAGTCAGATTGGCCAAGATCCAAAACTCAGATGACAGCACATGCTGGCGAGGCTGTGGAGAAAGAGGAACACTTCTCCACTGCTGGTGGGGCTGTAAACTGATACAACCACTCTGGAAATCACTCTGGCGGTTCCTCAGAAAAATGGACATAGTACTACCTGAAGACCCAGCTATTCCACTTTTGGGCATTTACCCCAGAGATACTCCAACATACAACAAAGATACATGCACCACAATATTCATTGCAGCTCTATGTATAATAGCCAGAAGCTGGAAAGAACCCAGATGTCCTTCAGTAGATGAATGGATACAAAGATTGTGGTACATTTACACAATGGAGTACTACTCATCTATCAGAAACAATGGCCAAATGAAATTCTTAAGAAAATGGATGCATCTAGAGAATATCATCCTGAGTGAGATAACCCAGTCACAAAAGAACAGACATAACATGCAGTCACTGATAATGGAATACTAACCCCAGAAAGCCCTGAACACCCCAGAAACAACCCACAGACTGTGTGAAGATCAAGAAAAAAGGGAAAAAAAAAGAATATATTTTAATTAAAATAGAACTGTATCACATCCCCTTTTTTTCCTACAGCCTCTCCCAGTTTCTCTCCTATCTCCTCAAATTAATAACCTCTTTTTCTATATTATTGTTACATATATACATATGTGTATGTATAGGTACCCACAAATACTTAATTACAACCTTATAAAAATGTGTTTGTATACTTTTATGCAAAAATGCTTAAAAATCTGTACATTTATCTTTGTTTTTTAAAATAAAGTTAAAAAAAAAGAAGTCAGTGTCTAGATAAAATTTTATCTTTTGTACCAATGAGGCATTCCTACAAAATTTAATGCTAACACCCCCAGAGTGGAATGTACAGAAGATGAAGGATTCGCATACTTTTGGCGCTAATAAGCATTATTTGGATTTTAATAGTCAGTGTAAAATGTATTTTGAAGAATCACATATCATTTCTAGCAAAAAGTGACTGTTCAAAAAACCCATGCCTTAAGCATCTTGATAGTAAAATAGAGAACTGGTCATGTGATGTAGGCCACCACGAGCTATCTCTGTTCTGCCTTGCATTATCTCACAGAAGAGTCACGATTTTTAGTTTGCTTTTGGAGTAAAACTGTTTGAAATTCTAAAATCTGGACTGACAAACCATGACTACTTGTGGTGCCTGCCACCACAGTTTTAGAAATATTAGCACACAGATGTGCCTTTGTTTGTGTAGCTTCTTTTGTGATGGAGGCACCATGCTCAGCAGCTGCAGTGGTCCATGTGCACAGAACCTAAAATATCTGTTCTCTGTCCCTTTATGGGACAATTTTCTGAGCTGCTCTAAACCTATAATGCTCTAACTGTAATACTACCTGCAGGTGAGAGAGGTTGGGACATTAGGGGGTATCAGCCCTCAGAAGCCAGGCTGTGGTAACATCACCAATTTCAGTCTGTATGTCCTAGTTCAAGGCTATCAAGGGTATGAATGTTTGGAAAGTATAAATGCTTCTGATGATTACAGATAAATAAGGGTAATTTATAATGGTTGCTATTCAAACTCTCTGAATAGGTTTCCTAATAAAGCCGACTCCATAATCAAAACATCCAGCTGCTAGGCTCTTTCTCATTATATAACAAATAATGCATCTCTGTGGTAAATAACCAAAGATTTTACAAATTAATTTTTGTTGTGTGTTGGTGTTTACATCCATATGTATCAGTGTATGTTTATGTGGCTATGCACATGTGTGGGGGACAGAAGTTGACACTGGGTGATTTTCCTCCATTGATCTAACCTTATTTTTTGAGACAGGGTCTGTGATGGCTGTTCTTGGTTGTCAAATTGACATCTGGAATTAACTAAAACTCAGCTGACTGGTGCACCTGTGAAGATTTTCCTTGATTAGACCATTTAAAATGGAAGACCTACCTTTAATCTGGGCAACACCTTCTAGTGGTAGTCTATATAAAGGACACAGAAGAGGCTTTGCTCTTGTTCTCATTGGCAAGTTCACTAGCATTAGAGTCTACTTCTTCCAAATTAGGGTACATAATTACTACCTGGGATAACTAGCCTCTTGGACTGAACTACTGGATTCCTTACCTTACAACTTGGCAGACGGCCACTGTTAGACTAGCTGAACCACACCATGTAAATCATTCTAATAAATCCAATACACACTAATACAGAGTCACTCACCAACCAGGAACTCAGCAGTTTTCCACACAGACTGGTCAGTGAGCTCCCAGAGACTGACTCACTAGGACAAGCATTATAAACAGAGGCTACAGACTCAGCTCTATTAGGTGCTGGTGGAAAGCCAAACTCAGGCCTGATACCTGCCCGGCAAGCGCTTACCAACTGAGAGAGCTTCCCAGCTCAACTTGTTGCCTTCTTAGTAGAAGAATACAAGATTTTTTTTAATGAGAATTCAGTAATGCAAACAGTACATATTTAAAGCAGCATTCGTGTCAACTGAATTCTCAAACATTTTGGGAAAAGCAATTACTTTTATAAAGACTGGGTTAATAAAAATACACTCTCAGCATATTTGGAGACATTGTTGTCAAATGACAGCATTATCAAAAGATTACAGAGGCTTAAAAACCAAGAAAAATGCCCGTGTACAATCTGCTTTTGAATATACAACACAAAGTTATCTGTTCTACTTTGTTCTTAGTTCTTACTCTACAACTACATTAATACAGTTCAATTCCCCTACTTATGTTATCTAAGTCCTATATTTTACTCAACACTTTTGGATACACATTACAGAGTTCAAACTCATTTAAATAAATATACTGGCTAGTTTTACATTTCTCAACTTTTCATTCTGGTAAAATTTTACATTTCTAAAATTCTTAATTTTTTAATTAAAGAGTTTTTAAGTTTTTATTTTGCAGTATTTAGGATTGAATAAGCCACAAGAATTGATTACTGTTTATAATTTTCAGCCTTATAATACTTAAATAATTTCATAATTATAATAAATGAGCCAGAATCATTCTGAGTTGGGGTGTGCCTCAGTGGTACAGAGCTTGTCTTGTATTCACAGGACCCTAGGTTTTATGTCCAGAAAACAAGTGATCCTGGTTATGGTGATTGAGAGAAGGCCAGCAAGTCAGTCAATGGATTACTCTGTCAGGAATGTAAGAAATAACATCAGTCTGACTCTTTGTACCAGCATTCTAAACAGTCTCAGAACTTAGCACTGTCAGGTTTGAGACTTTGCTGTTAGAATCGTCATCTGGAGAGTTACAAGCAGATCTTGCCGTATACACAACAAACACTGCAGGAGAAAGTCAAAATGACAGCTCAGAATAGAAATTTAAGTCACTCTGGCTTACCAAAATACATGGAAGATGTCTTAGATATATGCTCAATAAAATTTGCAGAAAAAAATACACAATGATTTGAGATTTTGCTGTAATCAGGGTACAGGATGCCCATCTTGAGAGAGACAACATGGGCTATCTCTCAGCTTTTCTCACCTGTGTGCAAAAGAAGCCTCTACAGGCTCCACTTGAAGCAACTTGCCTAATGGGATCAAATGTGATTTGGTAGTTTATTTTGCTTTGAGCTTTGTCAAACATGAACACACACACACACACACACACACACACACACACACACACACACACACAGGCACACAGTCTATTTAACTTAACTATTTTCTTGTTCTAAAGCTTTTGATGATCCTAAAAGGTCAAGTGCTGCCAATATTTTTTTTTCATTTTATTATCTTGCCATTGCTTTTAAAAATGGTGATTCCTATAGATTAAGTCCCAGATATTCTAGGAACTTATCCTTGTGCCAAATGAGAAATTACTGAAATGTCACAAACTCAGGAGTTATATTTAGGACACACCGAGCCTTGGTGTATATGAGTAATGCAACCTTTTATAGTTTAGATAAATTTAATTTGAATGCTATAATTTCCTCAACTATTCCAAGTGTAAACTAAAAAGGGAAAGCCAAAGACAGTGATTAATTTGTTCAAAAATACGGAGTCCTCTTAGTAAGATTCTGAGGAGCTTCTTAAAAGAGCAAACTCAGAATATAAAGACTTCCATGCAGCTGAGTTGGTGTAACATCTGTGCTCAGGTACCACGGACAGCTGACAGCCTTGGCAGCCACCCTGAGCTCCAACAAGCAAGAATACACTGTGTTGTCTAAAATATTTAATGATGACATTTATACACAATTTTTAATTTTCTGCATCTCAAATGAAAGTTATTAGGTAACATTAACTGGTAATTTTCTTCAAAATGTGTTAAACTGAAGTAATATCACTTTGAAAAGGAGCGTTGCTTTAAAACTTGCTCAGAATGTTACTATTTTTTCCTTTTAATTTGCAACAGTTCTAAGAGGTACAAGAGCAAGAAATCATGGTAACCATTTCTTCCCCTTCACTGATAAGTGACTTCAAGATCCCAGAGGTTGTTAATGGGGGAACTCAAAGCAGATGCTGCTTTTCAGGCAATGGACCAACAAACTCATTTTGGATGGAAGAAAGGTCAATGCTTTTAACTTTGTTCACTGAGTTCAACTGAGGTGAAGCTTGAAATGTCAGTTTGAAATTACTTTGCCTGCCCATCAAGTAGTTAAAGATCCACATTCTGAGTATGTGAGCTGACTGTGGCATGTTTATCTTACTCATTGCTATTTCCTGCTTCCATAGTACTGCAGACCTGGCTTGAGAGGACTGCATCTATATCTCATACTCTGTTTGGATGATAGTGTGATAGGCAACTGCCTCCAAGTACCTGGCTCTTCCTCTATTTGACTATATGATAAATAGTCCATAGTCTATCTTATCCAAGCAATTTACCTTGTAAAAACCCCTCACCAGTGAACTGTTTAAGCATCTTAATCCACAGAAAACAGTAGAAGAGAACAGACCTAGATGTCCTACTTCTGCTCTGAGAGTGAGGAACTAGACTGAGGTACAGCCAGTACCAAGCACATGGAAGAAAATGGTAACATCACCCACATATTTCATATGACCATTTACTCATCTAACACATTTCCTCTAATTATTACTTCCATTCCTACCAGATGCCCCACAGTAGTGCTTCTGGTCTTTGGTTTTAGCTTTTGATTTTTTATTATGTAGTTCATCTAAATTATGTATTCATATGAATCTGAGGATGGAATCATGTGAATATGGCTGTCTAAGGAGGCCAGAGAGGGGTGCTGCTGGATCACCTGGAGTTGAAGTTACAGGCAGATGTGAACAGTCGAGTGTTTGTACTGGCAACAAAATTCAGGTCCCCTGCAAGAGGAGTGTGTGCTTTTAACCATGCTGGGCCATTGTTCTAACCCATCTTGTGCTTTTTCTCTTCTATATAGCCTTCTTTGTTCTAGAGTCTACATGCAGAATAGTTTCAAGTACCTAAATAATCAGTAAGCCTTTGGCAGAAATCATTAAGTCCTTCAAGTTTCTTAAATGAGTATACTTTATAATCTGTGGTCTTTACCAACACTACAAAACTTCATTGACTAGTTCATTTAGCATAAAACACAAATATGTAAGTAGATATGGCTGCAAGCTTTCCTAATAAAAAATGCATTCTAACACCAACATAAAGCTGGCAGAATTTGTGCTACAAGAGATTGAAGCATTGAATAACCATAAGCAAGAGTTTCAGAAATGTTTAGTCCAGTGCAGCTACCCAAGAATCTGAAGAGCTTTTTCTGGATCCATTGGGACTGATAACCAGAGCATTCTCAGATAATGGCAAAAGCAAACTAGACAAAGTCAAAGGCACCCATCCCTCCAGGCTACATGCATCTCACTCACCTATGTGTGTCTGGGCCATGACATCTGCCAGCCGGTGTGCTGCCCCACTGCCCCCACTCTGAGTTGAGGAGGAGGAGGTTGTTGACGTGGTAGAGCCATGGATGGCCTGGCTGATCCAATGCTCCATGTTGATGCTGCCCTGGCTAGAAGTGGGGGTTCCCTGGGAATCACCCTGCACTGAGCCTTCATCTTCTGAACCGGAAGAGGTATCTGTTGCCAATAAGAGATTTGACTTGTTAGTGTAGCAAAAATGCCCACACCTCAGTTTCAGCACCTTTCCACACACTACCAAGAGACTTGCTCAGAACAATTGCTTTTGGCTTCAAACATTCTTGAAAACTTGTTCAGGTCTCCAAATCCAACTTTTAAATATAGTAAGTCTCATAACTAAAATACCTTAAGTATGCTATAGAAAATTTATCTGGACATCACACCTAGGCAAAGATGCTTGACTTCCTCAGTGTAACTGTTTGGGAAGAAGCCAGTATCTTCTTTACACACATACATGAAGTTACAGGATGGGGCACCATTTTCTAAGACATGCTTGAGTTGCTTCCACATGTTTACAAATAATGATGCTGAGTCCTTCAAAATAATATTCTGAATTATACTTTTTAGGCGTAAAAATGAATACAACATACCTACAAGTCTCCAGAAATTTTGAGCTTTAAATGAAAAATTGGTAGTTCAAGAAAACTCACCTTAAAGTACACACACCTTATCTTTGTCTCCAGTAACTTATCCACCTCATGCTCTGTGTCTCCACCTCTAGAGTTCAGTACATACTCACAACATCACATCTTTTGCTCAATAAAATCTACATGCTTTTATAGCATTCATTCACTAAAAAATGTTTTCATATTTAATTGCTTTAACTTTCTATATGAAAAAGAGATATAACCTAAGGAAAATGTGCATTATTCATGAAAACTAAGATATATTTCATTCAGTATGTGTTCAGTTAGCAGCAATGGATTAAGAATGAATAACTACAGTGTTTGTTATCTAATCTGCAGTGTAAGAATGACTTAGGATCTCACCTAAAGAAGAGTTAGGTGATATAATAAGCAGCAAGAGAGCTCAGAACTATCTAACAGGAAAGAACAGAAAAAGCACCATTAAGAACAGTTACACTATTTTATCATTGTCCGTGTTCTCTACAGTCTTTGTTAAAAATATTTAAAAATTTCCCTTTAGCATATGATGTTTATATAACATTATTTATTTAGAGTGAAACTTAAACATTTATTTATATTTATATATATTAAACATTTATATATATTTACTCTTAAGACTTTGAGAGGTACTTAAATGAGCACATCAATGGCGTGTACAAGCTTCTACACTGCAATTCTTCATATGCCCCTTTGTAGTTAATCTTTCATATCTTACAACATCTCTACCACGTTTCAAAATAAAATGATAGCATAAAATCCCTCTGGAACAAACACAAAATTCCCCACAAAATATTAGTTAACTAAACAAGCAACAAACAAAACGGATGATACACTATGACCAAGTGGTGGCTAGAATTGGAAACTAAAACCCACAATTCAAGTTTATGTTAGTATTTAATGATCAATTAATGTTACTAACACACTAAAAGAAAGGCAACATGTGGCATCCTTAGTACCAGTATTTGATGACATCAAGATAAAAACATTAAACAAACTAGGAATACAAGGGAAATTTCCTCAAACTGTCGAAAGTCCATCAGTAAAAATCCACACCTAGGATCACATTTAGTAGTAAATGACTAAAAGCTGGGAATGAAGCAAAGAAATCCTTATAACTTCTAGGTAATCTTATTTAGAAGGTTATAGCCAGTGAAACAAAGTGATAAATCTAAGTTATAAACACCCAATCTAAAAAGAAGTGTCTTTATTCATAGATGGTATAATCTTGTTGGTAGGAAAGTAGTACAAATCCTCCACATTTCTCAATTACTGAAAAATGGGCTCCTGAGTGCTTTGGATATGGTAATTTAGTGATGCCAGATGAAAACAGAAGTTTTCACAGGACCTTCTTAGTTCCTGTGGGAGTGTGCTGTTATAAAAGTGACACTAGTCAAGTGTTTTGGCTCCCTGTGTTCCCAAAGGACCTCTCCCTCTTACACTCACTGTACTGTTATCTACCCTAGAGGGCTCTCCCTCTAGGGTAGATAAGCAAATACCATGCTTCTTTCCTGTGATACATGTCAGCCTTCTAAAATAAACCATACAGCAACAACTATTTTACTAGTCACATAAAACAAACTAATTTGGAAAAAAGTGAACATGCCATTACTTTCAACCATTTTAGATGAAGAATTAAGTTTGTCTGTGGATGAAATTGTGCCTACTGTCTATTTTTATAAACTTTTACTGAGATACAGCACTTCCATTTACTGACATACAACAATGACAAATTTGACACTACAGTAGTAGAGGTGAGGACTGTGGAAGCCTATAGAAATTAAAATACTGTATTTTAAATTTAAATTACTCACACTCTACAAGTAATGCTCAGTGACTGTTTCTGGATACCATCTGAACTGATTGCCAATTCACTTATTAGTGTTTTAAAGATTTAACAATATGCATACACACAAGTCTAACACAAGAAAGATGTATCTAACTTCAGTTATAATTAAAAGATATAATATATTCTGTATGGATAAAGAATTGAGCAAACTTTTATAAAGCTTTGAGTTTATTATATTATATAATTATAAGAGTGTTGATAGAAAGCCTAAAACACTTATTAATATAGGTGCAAACATGATGTCAGAAATTTCCCTTATAAGTTAAACTCAGAAGCTGTTTTTAGAATGTGGTTCACAAAATTACCTCCTGGGCAGATACCTAAAAGGCTTTATGTCAGCACCCTACAGACACTTTTGCACAAGTCACAAGAGCCAGGTTAATGATCAACTTATTCTATTCATCAAGAAATGACTGAATAAAGGCTATGTGGGTAGATACATACACTAGGCTTTTATTCAGCTGAAAAAAATAAAATAATTACATTTACAAGAGAATAAATAGATGGTGTAGAAGAGTTCATTGTGTTACAGAAATAAACCATACTACTCAAACAGAAACCCTGCATGTTTCCACCCATCTGTAGAATCTAGATGTGATATGTGGGGTGTGGAGGGGGGGACTTGAAAGAAAAGAAATTATAAGAGGATAAGATCTAAAGGGAGGGGGACAAGAAAGAGCAATGTGACATGTGTGACACACAGGGAGGGAGAATGGAGAGTGAATGAGAGACGTAGGGGATTAGGAGGACACTGGGGGAGGATGAGTAATAGCAAGGAACATGAAAATGGTCTCAGGAGACCTTTAGTTTTGAATGCTGACTTAAAAACATTAAGACTGCTGTTGTTCATATGGTTATCAGTTAATTCTAAGACAGATGTAGCATGCATTGAGAAAGCAGAAATATGAAGTTGCTGCTCACCTGGGGGAGTGTAGGCATCCATGGAGGTCTGTACGACCAGGGATCTCCGTTTGGAAGGCATAGGTACTGCCATCTTCCTTTCTTTGTGTTTAGCAAGCGCTGCCTGGACAGCTTCTGTATGAACATCTGAAACCAAGAAAGAATTCAATTATTTCATCATTTAAACCAAAGTCCTAAGACCCTGTGTCCCTGTGATACATGGGATCTTCGTACCTAAGCGCAGAAATAAATGGGAACAGGAAAGCAAAGTAGTTAGTTCCACCAAGATGAAATTCCCAGTGCAAAGACACATCAACTGATTAACTAACTTTAATAGAATTTATATAATAAATAAATGTGTGTATATGTGTGTATATATGTGTGTGTATATATATATAAACATATATATACATACACACACACACACACACACACACACACACACACACACGGTATATAAACAAATTGGTGCCAAATACTCATGCCTTTTCTTTCTTTTTTTCTGTGTGCACCTTTATTTTATTCTTGAATACAATGCCAAGAACTCGGGAACACCTGGCTCTGCCCCTGACCACTGGTAACAAAGCCACAGTATTAAACATGCCAGAACATAAAGGTGTCTGGTATCCAAATCACCAGCCAAGCAGAGCACTCTGTTCTGACCACCTGATTCCTCAGAACTGTTCTGGAATTCTAAGGAAACTGAATAAAATAATATTAACACAAATTAAAGAAACAGGTCTGGGAAAAGAAAAGGACAAAAGTTCCTTCTGTTTCAAATGATATGCCTTTCTTCCTGGCAGTTGAGGATTGGGAGGTTCTAATTTTTTATTTTATTTTATTTTTTAATGTTTTTTAATTGAACAACTTTATTTTAAAAAACATAGATAAATGTACAGATTTTGAGCATTGTGGCTTTTCATAGAATGAATGAACCTTGACTATTACAGGTTACCTGCCCAAGCTTGGTAACTCCTTCCAAAATACTGTTAGATGAGTTATGTATGCCTCATAAGTTACTACAGTCAGGAAGTGTAAGCTACAATCCAGGTACTTTATTAACAATTTCATAAGTATTAACCCATAATATCATTTCCACAGATATTATTGAATGCCAATTCTATGGTTTTTTTTTCTTTCTACTCCTTGTGATGAGAGGGAAGGTGCTACATATGAAGGAGAAAATCTTTACTTTGTAAGGCAGCATCTTACAAAAGACTTGGGGTAATGAGAGAGAAGCAAGCACTGAGTTTCATGTAGCAATTTTCTTTTTTCTAATCTGTAAAAAATGATAAATTATTTATTTGAAAAGACTATAAGGTAAAACTCATTTTTTAATTGAATAGTTTTCCATACAATTTATTCTAGTTGAGATTTCCTCTCCAACTCCTCCCAGATCTTCCTAACTCACCTCCCTTTCTCTCCAACACCCCCCCCCAACGCACACACTCACACACAAGAATACAAATAGGTATCTAAAAATAATAAAATAAAAACAAGGCAGAATGAGGCAGGAGTGAGTAACTCCGAGCATGTCACCACTCATCTATAACCCCACCACACACACAATAGATTACCACCCATTAGTTTGGTATCAGGATCCTTTCTTTTAGCTCCACATACGCAATCCAGATTTCTACTGGAGGCCTCATTTTACATTTAGAGCAGGACTCAGCCAATTCTAGCCTCAGACTTGTCTTGTAAATTATTTCATTGGCACATAGCCACACTGCTTATCCAAGGCTATGACAGTGGATCTCAACCTTCCTAATACTGCAACCCTTTTATGCATTTCCTCATGTTGTGGTGATTTCTAACCTTCAGATTATTTTGTTGATACTTCGTATTGTGATTGTTACTGAGCAGCGTCCCAGTTCCTAAGGCCATTGGAAATATGTGTTTTCTGATGGTTCTGACTAATAAGGTTCAGCACTACCAGTCCATGGCTACTCTACATGATAGAGGGAGGGTAAGTGGGCACCATGATGCTCCAGAGAGCTTCAAGTATCCTTGCTCTTTAGAGAAAACATTTGCTAATCTCATGTTACAACCATTAAGTGTTATGCATAATTAGCTTATTATAGGCTTTAATACCCTTCAGTATTTGTGTGCATGGTTTTCTCATCAACTAGACTCAGTACCATGAGATAATCTTGTTTTCAAGTTATTATTTTTCTTATGTTCTCAGAACAAAGGCCAGTAAATGAAGGCCATGGATTTGTGATCTACTTGAAGTTTTCAAAGAGGGTTAGAAGGTATTAATTTTCTTCAAATCCACCATTTTCAGTTTTATGTATGTTTCTTTGAAAACTTGGTTATGACCTGCAATTTGGAGAAAATCCTCAAAGGAAACGAAGGGAGCTACTATGTAATTTTATCGTGATTGATCAACTATTTACACTTGCCTCTTTTCTCTTCATAGATCACTCCAGAACTGTATAAAAGTAAGTTCTAGAAGATATATTACTTATACCTAAATATTTATATTTATTTCTTAAAAACAAGTATTGCCTTTTACGCAGCACTTGGTTTTCCAAAAACCTGGAAATTTAACAATGGCATATTATTAATTCAACATTCATGTCCAAAGATAGTGAAACAACCTGGTAATTTTCTTTATATTTATTTTGTCTCCCTAAATATGATCTCTACCATAAAAATAGATAAATTGTCAAATTAAGTTTATTCTTCTTCAATATGGAAGTTTCTCGGCTTATGTTTTCTACAATCTGAACATTTAAACAAGGAAGGCCACGTTCTTCACTTGCACTGCCCCCTTGTGATTAGAGTCAGTGTGCTGTCAAATGCAACATCACAGAGTAATTCATCCCCCATAGGTGAATGTGAAATTGGTCATTTGGTAAGTGGCGTCCATCAAATTCTTCTATAAAAAAGATCCTGTTTCCCATTACAAATAAATAATCTGGAGCTGGATGAGCAGCCTAGAAATCCCAGCTACTAAGGATGCTAATGTAAAAGGATCACAAGTTCAAAATATGCCTTCGTTCTAACATTCAACTCAAAGTGAATCTGTATTTAATGAGACCCCAAAACAAAACAAACAACAAAACAGAACTGAAGACACAGCCCAGTCACAGAAGTACACCATGTTTAATTCCCGGCATACCCTCACCTGACTGGCATCTAGTAAGGGATACTTTGAAACTGTAGATAGAGTTAAAAGAAAATCACTTGGTCAATTTTTCTACTTAACTGGACAAAAGAGACATAAATTAAAACAAGTTAACTATTCTTAAAGATGTGGGGCTTTTTTTCTCTGCTGTATTTGTTTTTAGTTGCTGCTACTGTCCAAGGTCTCAGGAAACCTGGGGAGATGGTCTACATTACATGTAATATTTACACATAAGCATTACTTATTAATTATAAAAATATCTTTAAAATTCCTGAGAAGTGAATATTTTAGAGAGAAAAATGATCATGTAAATTAGCACAGGTTAAGAAATAAAAAAAAAAAAAAACACCAAACCATTCTTACCAAAAAAAAAGGAAAAAGACTTTTATAATTGGAATATTGGAGAAGAATACACATTGAATGATGCCAGTTCACCAAGGAGAGGTCATGTGGGTCCTGTGGGAATGATGGGTGAGGACTGGCATGAGTCCCTGCAATCATAAATTGGTGACATTGACAAATCCAAATGTTTTGAAAGCTTAAATTTCATTCCATGTTACTCCTATTAAATATAAGTCACATGAGCAATAAGCAAAAGCATTTGATTACACAAGGCAAGTACGGCCTGCATCGTTATAGATTTTTTTCATAAGACTTTCAACAGTTTCATACACAGTTTTACTAGGCTCTTACCAGGCAACTGAGAGAAAACAAAGAGGATAATTCAAGACACATAGACAGCAATATCCCCTTGGTGAAGCTCAACTTACAATTGAACTACATGTTTTAGTAACAGAAACAAGAGATACACACCGTGGCAGTCATAATCAGGACAGATTGTTTCTAGCCAAGTCAAACAATAAATAAAACTAATAAAGTAAATTCTAAAAATCTTTTTTAAGGCCTGATATATGGGTCAGTGAGTAAAGGTATCTGCCACTAATCCTAAAATCTGAAACTGATCTTCAGGACTCACATGGAAGAAGGAAAAAACGCAGTCCCATAAAATTGTCCTTCTGGTCTCTATATGCATGTCATTACATGCCTACACACATACTCAAAATGAATCCACTAGATCACATACATTAAAATATTTCCAACAAAAGCAAATCTAAATAGTATTTTAACCTTAAAGCATCACTAAGTGTTCTAAAACAACTAATTATATTATGAATAATAATTGAGGAAAATGAGAGCATCTCCTCCACAAACTGCCTCCTGTAGATCCCTTCAGCAGCACGTAGGCCCCATCGGACTATGGCCCAAGGGTAGAAAAAGTAGCTTTCTAGAACTGAAAGGAGCCTCTTGTGCCTGCAGCTTCTTTATGGCCCACAGCACTTTATGCAAAGCAGAGTGGAAATGCTTGAAACAGAATCGTTCTCCGAAGATGTTGCATTGAGTTGGCTAATCCAAATCAAACCTCTACTACTCAGACTAAACAGGAGTATTGACTAACAACTTGGAACAGTCACCAGATGAGAACAGACCTCTGAAGCAAGATGTGTATAAAAACAATGCCTGATGAGAAGAGAGACCACAGCCATGTCACTACATGACTTCCCTTCCAGCCAAGCCTCTCCCTTTGGTTCTTGTCCGTAAAATTGAATATATGTCTAACTCGCACCTAGAAAGGACATGCCCACTACTGTCGCTGGGGAAGGTGTGTGAGAGTTGGATTTAAAAGGCTGTAGATTGGTGATATTTAATAATTACTAACTTGATAGGATCTGGATCCACTTTCAAGGCAAACCTCTGGCCATGCCTGCTAGAGGCTTTTTACATTAGTTAACTGGTATGGGAAGAAAAGCCTCTAAATGTGGGTTTAGAACCACCATTATGGACTATATTGCAGTAGATAGGTCCCAGGCTGCAGAAAAAGACAGTTTACCAAGTACGAGCCTTCATTGTTCCCTGCTTCTTGACCATGGACACCCTAGGACAGCAATCTTTTCATTTCATAGTCCACCTTTCAGCCATGGTAGATTATACATCCCCTCAAACTATAAGCCAAAGTAAATCCTTTAAGTTGCTTCTTGTTAGCTATTTTGTCCTAGCAACAAGAAAGCAATCCGTATAATCTAACACCAGAGAGTCAAAGTCGGAAGGATAAAAGAGCAAAACTAAGCTCTGGGCTCAAGGCAAATGAGAACTTGATTGTGTCTGTTCAGTCTCTGTCTCTAGAAAGTGTAAGAACTGAACTAAGGGATCACAGATGTCCCCCAAACCCCAGCCACCATCAGTAACTTGGACCCAGGAAATAAGAAGCACTGTATAAACATGTAAGGCTGGAAAAGGTGGGTCTTATCTGAGATATAGTGTGAAACCCCACCTAAATTCTAAAAGTGCATATATGATTAAAAACTTTTACAACAATATGGTAATATGATAAATGGGTTGCTACAAAACAGATCTTCCTTTTATCTTCATGAGTCTATGAATGAAATTTACCAGCTGTGATACATTAGAAACCCATTAAAAGACTTGATTAAGTGCCCCACAAAATCTTAATTAAAATGTTCTTGATGCAGTTTTCAGCCACATGAATTAAAAACTAGATGAGAGTCTGTAAAAGGAAAATGATGAAGAGAAAGAAGTAAACCCCATTCATGTGAAGATATTTGACAGGTTAATGAGGGTCAGTTTACAGAGATGTCATGACACTGCTAACCAAAGTCTGTAATGTCCACAAGACTTTAAAAGGGCCTGCTGATCATATGAGACACACAGATCATGTTATGAATTCCAGTTGTATGTAAGAAATACACATTCCTACAAAGACAAAACTCATAGGAAAAGACCTTGATTCTAGGTTTGCACCTTGCTGCAGAAGATACCTAACTTCTTATTTTTAAATGTCAATACTCATGAGTAACAAGAGGTGGCTGAAAGCTAGGAACCAATATCCTACAACATCAGAGAAATGAAAAAATAACTTTGGAGTAGATCTCAAGATGCCCTTAATATAGTACCACAGCCAAAAATAAAGCAATGCAGCCTAGTTATAAACCAGGAACTACTAAATAAGACAGATGTCAAAGAATCAATGTCTCCCACAAAGAATACTGATTTCATGCTTCTGGTGGCATGGACTTTGGTGGTATGAGAAAAATGTGTTGAGCTCTGAGTAAAAGAATTTAGGAGCCCAGCAAAAGTCACAAAGACCAAGAATTAAAGTCACTGCTCATGAACCACATTCTGCTGTCCTCTATGAACAACTAACCCAAATCTGTACATGGCTCCAATCCACTGTTACCAGAGAACATCATGGAAGTTGTCATTGAAGCTGGGTCACAGCAGATTGATAGTTAGCTCTTCAGTGATACAGAGCCCATCTTTCTTTGTCTGTGCTCTCCTCGGCTGTAACAGCTCACAGTTCATTCACTTTAGTGGCTTTCCTTATTAATAGCCCCCACAGCATCCAACTATAGACCCTAAGTAATTTAAGGCCAGCTTCACACAGTACTGAATTACCAGATCACTATTGTTAGTAAGGAATTTGTTAGGAACGTCTTGTATTTATAGCATCAAGCAATCATATTAAAAGAAATTTCTTCAGCAGAACTTCAGCAAGTCCTGGAAATAATAAACGTCTTTGCATGTCACACAGTGCTTGAAGAAAAGGCACCAGTGTCTCCATGAGCAAGTTTATTAAAAGCTTAGTAATACAGCAAAATGGTGGGCAACCCTGGATCATTTGTCTCCCGTTCCCTGCAATCATCTCTTCCTAAAACAATCATCACAGGTGACTGGTTAGTAAATCTATTCAGTTAGATCCACTCCTCCAATGGGTAGAAGACAGACCTTTCTGGCTTCTGACTATTTCTCTACTTTACTACATCCTCTAATAAAAATTTAAAGTTTTTCTTTTCATTTACTTCTGAGAAAGAAGGCACCGCCCCCAAAACAAAACAAAAAAGCCAACAAACTAGTAATGGAAAATACATTTCTGTAGAAACACGAAGACAAATAATCTAGGCTTTGGTGGGAAAATACTGGTTCTATTGGTTACCACCTGTATTAATGTTAACTTAAAATTAAATACATTTTGTTGTTGTTATATTGTGTTTTAAGGCAGGGTACCAAATACATAATCTAGGCTGGCCTTCTAACTCTCAGTAATCCTCTTGCCTCCTAACTGCTGGAATAGCTCTGTACACTTAAACTAGGCTTAAATTTTTTAAAGCAAGAATACAATTTTATCATCTATAATATGTGAATACCATCATATAGTTGCTGAGAGAATACATAAAATACACAAATCAAAATCATGATTACCATTTGCACAGTGAGTACAAGATGACAGCTGCTTTCATCAATATTTTGAGGCAAAGGGATTATTATATTAAGTGTGTAATACTTAAAGGGTACAAAGGGATGAGGTTGCTGACTGACTCTACCAGGTCTTCATACAATGCATCATGAATTCTAGGAGCAACACTGCTGTGGAGCATGTGACAGTGTGGTGCACATGTGATTGACAGTCACTCAAATAATGTCGATGTTCCAGTCTGACCACAGACTGCAACGAAAATCTATGAGCCATGTGTGAACAACAAAGACTTTGTTCATCTCTCTGCAGGAACAGGGAAGAACACCAGGCCATCTACCTACAGGCTCTGATCTAGAATTCTGAAGTTAAACTCCCCATTCACTCCACAAGAAACAACCACTAGGATACAGGTTTCCTCTATCCATAAGACTCTCCATGTCAAAAATGTTAAGTGAGATGATTGAATAGTCAAAGTCAGGAAATAGACAAATATTCTTAAATAAAGAGCATATAACTCTCTCGGAATTTTGAATTTAGTTTGAAATAGAACTTCCATATGTAGCCCAAATTCACATAAAAGCTGGGGAACCGAGGCAGTTAGAGCACAAATGCTGGGAGTGAAGGTGTGTAACAACACCTGGCCAAACTGTCTCCCTCTGAAAGTAGCTAGTATCCCAGAAAATGATGAGCAAATACTACCATCTGATACCATCTTGGTCAGCACAATGCACTGGCTGCTATTAATAAGAGAATCCTCGTAAGTTATTAGGTAACACCCATGCTATCAAGTGCATATTTGGTGTTAATTGGTGTATTGAATAACATGAAGTGTGAACAACAGTTTAAAATAACATGCAGAGACCAGTGTAGTATCATACATGATAGCTTTCACTGCCCTTCAAGCCCTCTGTGCCTTAGCCATTCATGCCGCCGCCGCCACCACCACCATCTCCTCCTCCTCCTCCTCCTCCTCCTCCTCCTCCTCCTCCTCCAATCACTGTCAATTCCAGATGTTTTATTACTGTCTCCTGTTGTACATTTTCCATAACGCACAGATGGATTCACAGAATAGGTGCCCTTTTCAAGGTGACTATTTCACAGTGATACATCCTTGGTGTCGCTGGTTTCTTTTCATGGATTGATACTGCACTTCTTTTTAGCACTAGCAATCCACTGTCTGATGAATTTTTAAGTGGATAAATGAAGATATATCATGGTTTATTCAAATTTTATCCATCAAAAAAATAAGTTGCTATGAACAAGGTTTTCACGTTTTTGTTGGTTTTTTTTTTTTTTTTAGATTTAATCATTTTTATTTTCTAATAGAAATATTTACAGTTAGGCATTCCCATTTACACTTCAGTAGTACCCTATTATTTTCTCTGTTGTACTTTTTTTAAACGACTTTATTTCACAAAACAAAGATAAATGTACAGATTTTAAACATTTTTTGCTTAAAATTATACATTTTTGTCAGTACTGTTTTTTTCAGATATTAAAATAATTTTTACATAAAACTATGTGAATATATTTTTTAGTCAGTACTTGATTTTTTTCAAGGGCTTGACAGTATGCATTGAAAACCTAATAGTTACCATGAGCATAAAGATCTTTTCCCATTCTGTTGGTTGCCGTTTTGTTTTCTTGACAATGTCCTTAGCCTTACAGAAACTTTGCAATCTCATTAAGTCCCATTTGTTAATCTTTGACCTTAGAGCTTGAGCCATTAGTGTTTTGTTCAGGAAATTTTCTCCTGTGCCTATGTGTTCTAAGGTTTTCCCTACTTTCTCATCTAATAGTTTCAGTGTATCTGGTTTAATGTGGAGATCTTTAATCCACTTACACTTGAGCTTTGTACAAGGAGATAAGAACGGGTCTATTTTCATTCTTTTGCATGCTGAGTGCCAGTTGGACCAGCACCATTTGTTGAATAGGCTGTCCTTTTTCCATTGAATGTTTACTGCTCCTTTGTCAAAAATCAGGTGACCATATACATGAGGGCTCATTTCTGGATCTTCTATTCTATTCCATTGATCCACCTGCCTATCTCTGTACCAGTACCATGCAACTTTTAGCACAACTGCCTTGTAATATAGCTTTAGGTCAGGGATAGTGATTCCCACAGATGTTTTTTTTGTTGTTGAGGATGGCTTTAGCTATTCTAGGTCTTTTGTTATTCCATATGAAATTGCACATTGATCTTTCCAATTCCATGAAGAACTGGGTTGGAATTTTGATGGGGATTGCATTGAATCTGTAGATTGCTTTTGGTAGGATGGCCATTTTTAAGATGTTGATCTTTCCAATCCATGAGCATGGGAGATCTTTCCATTTTCTGAGATCCTCCTCAATTTCTTTCTTTAGAGGTTTGAAGTTCTTGTCATACAGGTCCTTCACTTCCTTAGTTAGAGTCACACCAAGGTATTTCATAGTTTTTGTAACGATTGTGAAGGGTACCTTTTCCCTAATTTCTTTCTCCACATATTTGTCCTTTGAGTATGGGAAGGCTACTGATTTGTTTGAGTTAATTTTGTATCCGGCCACTTTGCTGAACTTGTTTATCAGCTGTAGGAGTTCTCTGGTTGAATTTTTGGGGTCACTCAAGTACACTATCATGTCATCGGCAAAGAGTGATGTTTTTATCTCTTCCTTTCCGATTTGTATCCCCTTGATCTCCTTTTTCTGTCTAATTGCTCCAGCCAGGACTTCCAGTACTATGTTGAATAGGTAGGGGGAGAGTGGGCAGCCTTGTCGAGTCCCTGATTTTAGTGGGATTGCTTCAAGTTTCTCGCCATTAAGTTTGATGTTGGCTGTTGGTTTGCTGTATATTGCTTTTATTATGTTTAAATATGGGCCTTGGATTCCTGTTCTTTCCAGGACTTTTAACATGAAGGGGTGTTGGATTTTGTCGAATGCTTTCTCAGCATCTATTGAGATGACCATGTGATTTTGGTCTTTAAGTTTGTTTATATGGTGGATTACATTGATAGATTTCCTTATGTTAAACCATCCCTGCATCCCAGGGATGAAGCCTACTTGGTCATGATGAATGATGGTTTTGATGTGTTCTTGGATTCGGTTTGCAAGGATTTTGTTGAGTATTTTTGCATCAATGTTCATAAGTGAGATTGGTCTGAAGTTCTCTTTCCTTGTAGGGTCTTTGTGTGGCTTAGGTACGAGGGTTATTGTAGCCTCAGAAAATGAGTTGGGTAATATTCCATCTGATTCTATCTTTTGGAATAGTTTGGCGAATATTGGTGTTATATCCCCAATAAATGTCTGATAAAATTCTGCACTGAACCCGTCTGGACCTGGGCTTTTTTTGGTTGGGAGGCTTTTGAAGACTTCTTCTATTTCTTTAGATGTTATAGGGTTATTTAGATGGTTTACTTGGTCCTGGTTAAACTTTGGGACCTTGTATCTGTCTAGGAATTCGTCCATTTCCTCCAGATTTTCCAATTTTGTGGAGTATAAGTTTTTGTAGTAGGATCTGATGATTTCTTGAATTTCCTTAGTTTCAGTTGTTATGTCACCACTTTCCTTTCTGATTTTGTTAATTTGGATACTCTCTCTTTGCCCTTTAGTTAGTCTGGCTAGGGGTTTATCAATCTTGTTGATTTTCTCAAAGAACCAACTCTTTGTTTTGTTGATTTTTTGAATGGTTTTTTTTTTTTGTTTCTATTTGGTCTATTTCTGCCCTAATTTTGATTATTTATTGCCGTCTACTCTTTTTGGGTATATCTGCTTCCTTTTGTTCTAGGGCTTTTAGCTGTGCTGTCAGGTTGCTGATGTTAGCTCTCTCCAGTTTCTTCTTGGAAGCACTTAGGGCTATAAGTTTTCCTCTCAATACTGCTTTCATTGCATCCCATAGGTTTGGGTATGTTGTGTTATCATTTTCGTTGAATTCTAGAAAGTCCTTAATTTCTTTCTTTATTTCTTCTTTGACCCTGCTATCCTTTAACAGAGCGTTGTTTAGTTCTTTTAGTTTTCTTGTTTAGGAGTTTTCTTGTTTTTACTAGGCTGTATTTTCCCTCATTGAATTGGGTTTTCCACCTATAATTCGTTGTAGTGCTGGGTTTGTGGTCAGATATTGTGTAAATTTTGATTTGTCTTGAAATATCTTCATCTCTCCATCGATGATGATTGATAGTTTTGCTGGGTACAGCAGCTTGGGCTGGCACTTGTGTTCTCTTAGGGTGTGCATGATGTCTGTCCAGGCTCTTCTAGCTTTCATAGTCTCTGTTGAGAAATCGGGTGTGAGTCTGATTAGCCTGCCTTTATATGCTACCTGACCTTTTCCCCTTACTGCTTTTAGTATTCTTTCTTTGCTTTGGGCACTTGATGTTTTTACTATTATGTGTCAGGAGGAATTTCTTTTCTGGTCCAACCTATTTGGAGTTCTGAAGGCTTCTTTTATGCTCATGGTCATTTCATTCTTGAGGGTAGGGAAGTTTTCTTCTAAGATTTTGTTGAAGATATTTACTGTGCCTCTTAGTTGATACTCTTCTCCCTCTTCTATTCCTATTATCCTTAGGTTCAGTCTTCTCATTGTGTCCTGGATTTCCTGGACATTTTGGGTTAGGAGCTTTTTGTTTTTTGCATCTTCTCTGGCTGTTTTGTCTAGGTTTACAATGTTGTCTTCTGCCCCCGAGATTCTCTCTTCCATCTCTTGTAATCTATTAGAAATGCTTGCTTCTGTGATTCCTGATTTCTTTTTTAGGTGTTCTACCTCTAGGGTTATCTCTTTTTGTATTTTCTTTATTGTGTCAATTTCCGTTTTAAATTCCCTCTTCCATTCCTTCATCTCTTTGATTCTGTTTTCCTCTAGTTCTTTGAGTTCTTTGAGCGTTTTTCTTGTTTCCTCTTTAAAAGCTTCTGAATCTTTTTGCTTTTCCTCCCGTTCTTGTTTAAGTATCTCTATCAGCATCTTGAAGTATGATTTCAGGACTGTGTCTTCCTTTTCTGGAGTGTTTGGAATTCCCATGTTTTCTGTTATGGGAGAGCTGGGTTCTGGTGTTGCCATGTTGTCTTGGTTTTCTTGGGATATACTCTTTCGCTTTCCTCTTGCCATTTTGTTGTCAGTGATATGTTCTTGCCTTTCCCTTGTATCTGGTCTGTGTCCCTGGATCTCCACTGGTCTAGGTGGCAGATGGGTCGAGCCCTGTTCTATGCCTCAGAGTCGCTGGGTGGGAACAGAAGTTCCAAAGTTCTATTCCTGGTTGCTGGATCAGACAGGGCGGGGCAGGGCAAGGCAGGGGGTACACTTTCCCTGTGTGCTCCGCAGAGATCTCTCTGCTCCCTGGCAGCCCAGGTCTCCCACCCACCAGTTGCTCAGCCTCTACGAGCCCTTGTTGGTTTTTTATAACCACATCTTCAACTCCTTTGGATAGACACCAGAGAGTTTAACTTTTTAAAAACTACCAAATTGTTTCCTTAATGACTATATAATTATACATCCTCATCAGCAATGAGAGTCCCTGATGCTCGTGTCTTTCCTTTCTCATTGTTTTGATAATCTGCATTTACCTGATGACATATGCTGACCATCCTCTCCCATGCTCGACTGACCATCTGTGCACCCCATCTCTCACATCGCCTGTCTGCTTTAATTTGGTTGCTTCCTTACCTTTTTAATCATCTGGCTCTTAGCCCTTTATCACTTATCATTGAATGGTTTAAATATGGCCCATCTCTTATTATATTTGGGCATAGGTTTCCAATTTTATTCCAGCTCATGTTTTACTTGCTCCTTTTGTAGATCAAGCTTTTGTTCTGTTATCTAAAATTGACCACTACACTGAAGTTCAACTCAACTTCCTCCATGCTGTTTCCTGGGAACATTGTGTTGTTCAGTTAAGAGTCACAGTCTAGAAGTGCTTTTTGGTTTTCTTTCGATCCTATGCATATGCAGTTGTTCTGCTATCATTTGCTGAAAAGATCTTTCCCCATCACTGGTACATTTTGGACTGTCTGTGCTGCTCCATTGGCTAACGTGCCTGCCACAGTTAGTTTCACAGTAGATATGGGCTCCAATGTACTGCTCCTATCTCTCCTGCACTGTTCTGTGCTGGACCTCCACACTCCTGTGTAAATTTAAGAATGAACTGGTTGACAACAATGACAAGGACAACAACACTGGACCTCTAATACCCTCAAAGATATATGGTATTTAACATATCAGACAACCTTTCACTTTTCTTTTGGTACAGAGGTTCAAATACGGAGCCTTGTACATGCTAGGCAAGGGCTCTACCATTGAGACAAATTCCTAGCCTTATAGAGAAAGCTACTTCAAATGGTATCTGAACAATAGGAAGTTTTCCTAAGTAAGCCACTAATAGAATATATATTAATGTTTTTTTAACATCAGGATGGGGCACATTCTACCTAATGTATGTGAAGGTCAGAGAACAAACTAAGAGAATTGATTTTCTTCTTCCACCATGTGAATTCTTGTGCTCAAAGTCAGGTTGTCAGGATTGCTGGCTTTACATGCTGAACCCAGTATAAGGACAGTATCTTGCTACAGAGCCCACTCTGTCCTTCAGATCCAAACCTTCCTATCTTGACCTCACAAATTCTGGAATCACAGGTATGTGGTGCTATACTTGGCACTGCTCTGCTCTCATTTTCTGTTTTCCTCATACACATCTTAGAGTGTTTTCTTAGCATTATACACCTAGGTACCTCATATTTTAGTGCTAATGTTAATACGTTTAGAAATTCAATTTCTAAGGGTTTATGAAAGAGAAATTTACTCTTACATCCTGCAATCTTGCATATTAATCAGCTACAGGAGCATCTTTCTAATGTTGAGTCTTTGTGATTTCTACATTCAGTCTTGCTACCCAGGGCTATATAATTTATCTTCATTCTTCCTGTGTAGTTTCTTTTATCTTCTCTATTACTAGCTATGGCTTTAAGTATGATACTGCATAGGAGAGGCAATCCTACCTTGTCCCTGATCTTAGTGGAAAACCCAACTCTGACAATTAAATGTTAGTTGATGTTAGCTTGGAACTTTGTACACATTCATCAAAAGGAGAAAGTCCATCTTTAGTCCTGATTTGTAGAGGTCCCATCACAACTATTAGATTATGTAGACTCCTTTCCTAATATTATTTGATGAAATCATATGACATTTAGCCTTCATTTGGTTGCTTTGATGAACTCATTTACCTACCAATATTAAGCCAGTCTTGTACTTTCAAAGTCAGTCCCACTGAGTCACTGTATATGATTCTTTCTATACATAACCACACTACATTTGCTACTGCTCCCAAGATTTCTGCATCTCATTCATGAAACATTTGTCTATTGATTTACAATATATTTGCATTGTTTTGTCTTAGGGTATACTACCCTCACAAAACAAACTGGCAAGTTCTTCTATCTTCTGAAAGACATGGTAAAGAGCTGGAAGGGTTTCTTAAATGTTCAGTAGATTCAGCATTGGAAAGACCCAAATCATCACCTGACTCCTTTAATACACATAAGTTTTTTTTTTTTTTTTTTTGAACACTTTTTCCTGGTCTAAGTTTTAGCTAATTCTCTAGTTCAAATAATTGGTCCATTTCATCTAGGTTTAGTTTCTGGGGAAAATGTTATATATCCCACTTCTTTAATTTTAAGAAACACAAGATCAGTAATAATATCTGGAATTACTAATGTTCTTTCCTATTTCTTAGTTAGCTAAAGTTAACTAGGATCAGTTTTATTATCTTTTTGTTTATTTGTATTTCTCTGATTTTTATTAACTTTTTACTCTACTTTTAATGTTTTTATTTCTGCTTTAGATTTAATTTATTCCTAACCTCTTAAAACATTTAGATTTTAATTTTATCACTTATATTAATTTCTTAGTTTTCAGTGGTCTAGATTTCTAAGCACTGCTTTTCACCCATCTCACAGGTCTGGTCACCTGTATTATTCTTTTAGTTCAAAATATTTTTCTGCGTTGTATGACTTTGATTCATGTGTCACTTGGAAATAATGTGCTAATCTCCAGGTATCTGGGGTTTGTCCATCTGTTTACATTAACAATTTCTAGTTCAAGTCCTCCATGCCTTGTGAGCATAGTTGTTTTTGCTGTTGTATTAACTGTCACATCTTATGACTGATAACATGTTCTGTGTAAACGTAAGTAGGAACTCTTGGAGTCTGTAGAACTCTGTACCAATGAAATGCAGTTAGAGGATGTTACCGTCTAGCTCATGTATGTCCTTCCTGATTTTCTGCTCCTGGATCTAACAGTTGCTGGCTCTGTGGGGCCGGTATGTCCCGCTATCACATAACGCTCTGTTCATTACTCATTGCTCATTATTCTTGCCTTGATAGCTTATTATTGGTCACCGATGAATTAAGGGTGTTAAGTCTCCTTTCCTCTTTTGTCTATTCTGTGGTATCAGTCCTTATCCCCTGAGAATTTACCTAGAATTACTATGCTTGCTTTCTTCACTTCTTTAATGTATAACTGTATATTAAACAGATCTCTTGATAACACAGGATTGAGTCTGTATTTTTAATCCACTCTGAAATCTTCACATATGTAGATTCCTGAGATTTATGTCAGCTGTTGATATTTGCCGATTAGTAAATGTGTTACCATTGTTGTATATTTTTCTTGTTTTATACGTATTTTCTAGTTAAGTTTTATATATCCCCACTTTCCTCTCTTAGCATGTCAATTATACTTCACTGTGATATCTGTTACATAGTTGCTCTTGAGTTGACAACATACATTTATAATTAATCCAAGTAGACTTTGAAATCAAATAATCCTACACCTCACAGGTGGTGGAAGGACTTCATTACAAATTATTCCTCAAATCTCTCCTGTCATTTGTACCACAGCTGTCACTTATACTGATACACAGGCTAGAATTACTACATATTTATCTCTTAGGTTAATTTCAAATACCTTATTTTATCCCCTACTTATTCTTTTAATGTTTTTAATTTAAGCAGAACTATGTCACTTCCCCCTCCTCCCTCTCCAGCCCCCTTTCCAATATCTTTCCTCGAACCCCTTGCATATCCCCTTTCTCAAACTGATAGATTTTTCTTTGTTAAATATGCATATAAACAATGTTTATGTGCATGGATACATATAGACAGGCATAGATCCTGTATGTGTGGCTCAGGGAACAGGAGTTAGAAAGACTTTAAGAATCAGAACAGGACGTCTGCCATGAAACAGTCTCTCCTAGAAATGGCAGCATAAGCAATGCCAGAGCAATGGCAACAGCAGTGCACATGTTAACAAGGAAGGGGACATTTTTTCACAGGGTCTCACTCCTAGAGAAAGAACTGTAGACAAGTAAGGACTGCTGGGAGAAGGAAAGTTAGCCTCTGGGGGGGGGGGTATTTAGTATGGGTTTATCACATCTTGTGTATTAGGCCCCCAAATCCTTGCTTCTGTTATTCATTTACAACTGTGAGTCAAGACTTTGCCTATGACTGTAATTATCTGATGAATCTGGCAAGACTCCTTAGCTTTCCTTAGTATGTTTGGTAATTTCTTATGAGGACAAGCCTGATAGCTTCTTAGTGACTTACAATCTAACACGGAATCTCAATATTCTGGATTTCAGTCTACCATCTTTATTTTCTCATTTCTTCTTTTTGTAGAGTTAATTTTTCTGTCTAATGTTTTTTAAAAAATGCTTACCTTTTTTTGCTTTCTGAGATCTTTTTCCTAATGAGTATTTGACACCAATTTATAACTAAGAAATATCCCCATTGCATAGTATACATTTTGATTCAGGATTTTTTCTTCATATCTATCTATAATCCAACAACATGTCTTTAGCCTGTTTCTGCTTAGAATAAGAAATCCATTCCAATTCTACCAGTATATTCCTAAACATTTCTAAAATCTCCTATTTCCTAGGCATAGGTAACCAAGTGAATTTCACTTTCTTTAATGTGGAGTCAACAACCCCTTATGTTCTTTTAACTGCATCTTTTGCATTTTCTTCCATGAGTTCCCAGAACAATGCTGCTGGAATAGCACACATAGTAGACATGGCAAACTTCCTACCTGAAGTACGTTGTATGGAAACTGCTCATCTTAAAATGCTGCTTGTGAGATAAAACAAAATTTTAAATTTGATTAACTCTTCACTTGTTGAAAATTAACTGACTATATACTGAAAACTACATCAGACAAGGCATCCCTTTTCAGATATAGTGTCACCATTCTGAAGATAGTAAATAAAATGTACAGTCTAATTCAATGTGACTATGTGCACTTTTGTCTAATAGCCTATAGTGTTCTAATGTGATAAGGAAATAAACATGCTTCTATTACCATCAATGAGGAAGAAAATGAGTTGTTCAGAGAAAGCATAGGTCATGCCCTAATATTCTCCATAAAGTCAGTAAACCCAGCTAGCTTAAGAGAAATCTTCAGCTAGAAAATTAAACTACAGGATAAAGGTAGAAATTATTCAAGAAAGTGCTTTGATTGCAAAGACAGTGTTTGCTACATTTTGCCTCAGTCACAGGTCAGAAATCATACATTTGTTGAAAGAAGTAAAGGAATGAAAAAAAAAAAAACAGAAAAGTAAGATACAAGTTTAGCCCTAGAAACTAATCATACCAAAGCTCACATCATGAATGGGGGATGAGAGATGAGTTTACGAGGTAAATTTCAATGCTGAAGTTTTATTTCCTATTATTTCTCAGCTTTTAAAAAGGTGAAACTAGAAAAAATCTGTCACAATAATTGTCAAATTCTGACTCAAAAAGCTTTTTAATTCTTAATTATAAAGCTAAAAATCTGTTAATTAATGCTTAATGTTCATATTTGCTGTATTAAAAATTAAGTAGGAACCAATGAGAGGTATCAGGGATGAAAGTGTTTGCTGCCCACGCCTGGCAGTCCCAGGTAAGTTCCCAGACCTATGTAAAAGGAAAGAACTGACAACAAACTGGAAACAAACTCACCTCCCGAGCACTACTCCTGACAACAAACTCAACTCGTGAGCACCACTTCCCCACCCGACACAAGCACTATGAGAACTTGGTTAAACAGCTGAGTTTAGAGCGCAGAGTACACTTGTCACCACAGGCCATCACATGTGCTAAGCTTCTAAACACAAACAAACATACAAAAACAAAACTACAGTCTACTCATGAAAGATTAAGAATTTAAAGGGGTGGGGGGAGAGGGAGCTAGAGAGTTGGCTCAGTGGTTAAGAGCACTGACTGCTCTTCCAAAGGTTCCGAGTTCAATACCCAGCAACCACATGGTGGCTCACAACCATCTGTAATGGGATCTGATGCTCTCTTCTGGTGTGTCTGAAGACAGCTACAGTGTACTTACATATAATAAACAAATAAATCTTAAAAAAAAATTAAACAGGGAGCAGCATGCTAACTATCATTCTGAAAACACAAGAACCTCATGATCTCCCCAGAAGAATGAAGGCCATTCTAGATATTCCAACTCTGTTCCAGATTCAGTTACAAAGAAGACCAGCACCAAGATCAGAGTGCCTGATCTCATTAGCAAAGAAAAGCAAAAACAAAATAAAATAAAACACAAAAAATGTTTATCAAGCTGAATGAATCATTCTAACCACATTATAAAAAAGCATCTTGCATTTTACTTTTAATATTGTCAGTCTGTTTTCAGATGTCAACTTAAACCTCAAGGTTTACTTTTTAAAATATGCTTATCTATGTACAGATGTCTGCACATGTGAACGCAAGCCAGGAGTCCAGAAGAGGCGGTGAGGAACAAGAAAGGGCAATGGGGAGGAGTGAAGGAAAAAAAAATCTCCTAATGAAAGCTTTCTGTGTCATGGTGGTTTGTATTAAAATGGTCCCGATATACTCATAGGGAAAATAGCACTATCAAGAAGATTGGCCTTGTCCGGATGGTTGTGGCCTTGTTGGGGGAAATGTGGCCTTTTTGGAGGAAGTGTCACTATAGAGTGGGCTTTGAGATTTCCGAAGTTCAAGCCAGACCTAGCAGTTCATTTCTCATCCTGCTGCCTGCTAATTCCAATGTAGAACTCCCAGCTGCCCCAGCACCATGTCTGCCTGTATTCTGTCTTGCTTTCCACCATGTTGATAATGGACTAAACCTCTGATCTGTAAGCCAGTCTCAAGGAAATGTTTTCTTTTATAAGAGTTTCTGTAGTTATGGTGTCTCTTCACAGCAATAAAACCCTAAGACGTGTACAAATTCACTGTGAAGGTGCCTAGATAACTATTTATAGGTAAAGAAGTATTTAAAGAAGTAACAATTATTATATTACCAAGCATGAAAGAGCTGTTATATACTAATTGGTTACTCTATAGTACACATTGGTATATAAGCTAAAGCTTCACCTATGTAAAGTCTAAGTGTCCTAAGCTTGTGCCTCATAGCCAATGAAAGGCAGACCCAACTCATGCATGGTGATAGACCCAACCAAGTACAGTGAGTCCAGAGCCTCTATACAGTTCCTTACCTGACCGGTAACGTTCATCTCGAGACCCTGAAGATCTTCGGCGGTGGTATCGAGAAGCTGAGGAAGGAGTGACAGGTGCCCGTCGCTCTTGAGGCAGAGCTTGGTCCACTCCTAGAATCAGGTAAAATAGCAGGGTGAGTGTGAGGCTGTTCTCAGTAGCTAAGCTAAGGGAACAATAAATATTCACAATAGTTAAATAGTTAAATAAATATTCACTCATTAAATTTCTATCACCTGTTGGTGAGAAGTCTGGGAGGGGGAGGGGTCACTCCTGGCTGATCAACAGGAAGGTAAAACAATTGCCAGAGAAATTCTTCCAATTGTGGGCAGGATATAGGCAAGTATTCCTTCTTGTCAAAGCATCCCAAAGCATGGAAGAAGCATGAAGCCCAAGACATAGGATCAGTAGTATTATTACTACTAAAATTTTTTATAGTAAACAGACCATGAAAGACTTGAGAATTTTTGAAATAAGTATCACTAAAGTCAACTTTAAAATAAACTTTATGGATTATTTGCATGTAAATTTAGTAACCAGAAAGTTATTCATATATAGCATCAACTTTGAGCTTTTGTTATTCACAATTACTAACTGACCAAAATCTTGCTCCATTTAATGCTAAATAGATTAACAAGATGCACTTGAGAACATCTTTTATGAATTACCAAAAATGTTTAGTCAGATTCAAAGACAAAAGCGACTCCCATATCTGCCAATCAAACTACCAATTATTCTGATGTAACACAATGTAGATGCAAATCCGTAGTATGGGAAAGAGTCCATCTTTACAGTCAGACATAAAGAACTTGCTCCCACTGAGCATAAATGACAGTGTTGCCTGGATTTCAATAACAGACAGTTTGCTCTCACGTGAGCCTATCTCAGTATCTTTGTGATATGTCACTCATGAAGCCAAAGAGCTCTGCACCAGGCCTACATCTCCACCTGGACAGATGGCCTTTATTTACTTCTACAGCCATAGGCTGCTCTCCACCCACCACACTGTCACACTTTCAAAGTACCTGTTTGCTGATACTTTCAAAACACTCCAACTGAAAAATGAAAATAAAAACAAACCCTTCCCATACTTTCCCTCCCCTGGTCAAAAATATCACAACCTAGTAGTAATTTTTCATTTCATTTTGTTTTTCACTGAAGTAACTTAGAGACCCTTATTCCTCTAACCTGGGTCTTAGACCTGTGGTGCCATTTAAGATCCCTTTCATCCTGGACTTGCTTTGGTTTGGCATTATTGTAGGTCACTGGTTCCTTAAATCCTTCCATGTCTTTCTTCTCATCTTTTAAAGACGTACAAGTAGATTCTTCAGAAAAGGTAAAAGAGAAATAACACATGGAAGTCTTGGGTGTCCCAAAGGTTGTCTTTCTAGTCCAACTGGTGTGGTCCTGATATTCTAGAAACTCTAGGTAAATATTATATTTACTTCTTGTCTTTTATTTTTCCCAAAAGTGCATCATTATGATGCTATAATCTTTTTTAAAAATAACATTTTTATTGATTCACTGGGAATTTCACATCATGTACCCCAATCACAGCTTCTCAGCTTTTTGCCCTTCCTTTGTGACCTCCTCCACCCCAAAAAAATTGTAAAAATAAAAATAAGAATAAAACATTAAAAAAATAAAAACAAGTCTAATTTGTGCTATTTATATACCACTGACACACAGTCAAACTCTCAGTGGCCTGCCCTTGAAGAGAACTGAGCACTTTCCCTCCTGTATCCCTGCCAGAAGACATCAATTGTTAAGAGCTACCTTCAAACAATCTTTATATGGACTCTTCTGTGACAACTTTCATAATTTCCTCTTTTTCCCTTAAGGAGCTGAAAGCCAGTTCTCTTCTGGTGACAGAACACTAACATCTCTTTCAGATGGATCTTGGGGGAGGGTGTTGATTATTCGCCCCTGGAAGAGAGTCTAGAGTGTCCTGTGCCTTAAGGAAATGCCTCTGTGACTGAGAGGCACTGTGAATACAACTTTCATGAACATAAGCCTCTTCAGAACTACTTCCACCTTTTACCTCCTTGTCGAGAGCCATAGTATAAGAGTCAAATTACTGCCTAGTTTATTGGTGAACCTTTTATGGATATTATCATTGAGGTAACTTTGCACACTTTTATAGATTAGAAATGCAGTTTACTACACGTTTTAAAAGAGAAATTGATACAGCTAGGCAAAAGAGCTCCAACAGGCTGCTAGTAAGAAAACATGCTTTAAAATAGCATTTGCCTCAATATTTCATTTATTATATTTGATCTGACTTTGTTCCATCCAAAATTCAAACTAGTGTATTCAAATGGAGAAAAACAAAACAACAAAACCAGAAACAATTGAGTACTTAACTCTATAAAACTCATCCTGTCACCATAAAGTCACTTGCATTCTCTTTCTCTAGCACAAGGCAACTGACCAAACCTTGCTGCTGAAGAAGGTATTTCTTCAGCAATAAAAGTACAAATAATTAGCAAAGCCATTCAGTGTTCACCACTGGGAAGAACTCACACTTACTAAATGTTTAGTTTAGAAGATCATGATTGAAGTCCTGTCCTCAAAAAGTCATACAGGGACCAGTATTCTTAGAATAGGAGGTATATTGTTAGGAGGCTAACTAACATGGGCACGGGGAAGACATCGTAAGACATAAAGGGTGACAGTCCCCAACACTCAACAGTCAGGAACATTAAAGCATTGATTCTCTTCCATGAAAAAATAAGCCTCAACACTGAATCCTTTTTCCCACAGTATTTATTAGGCACTACATCCAAGCCATGTGCCAAGTCAGCTCAAGGACCCATGACAATGAAAAGGCTTAGAACCACACAGATGAGGCAGATATGCACAGGTAACAGTTTAGCAACCACTTGGCCTCGATGCTTAACAAACCACTCTTCCAATACCTGTAACCTCGGTTTCTCACTTTCAGGTTCTAAGTGCCCACACCCTCTTCTAATAATATATAACTAGCAACTTAGGACCCCCATCTTTATTGAGCTGTATTTACACCACTCTCTGAACAATGAGATCAATTCTCCTTAATGACCATAAAACTTGAACATGTTCTATTCAAATGTATTGTCAGTACATTTGGTAGAGAAGATAGGGATCCGATCTGTCCTCAAGTGTTTTTGTGTACCTATACAGCAAGGCAAACCATGTCTTTAAAAGTTAATTTTCACAGAGAACAGCCTCTTTACAATATTATATGCCTATTCATAATTAGATGTACATAAAATTTAAATAGATGTTGTCAGACATGATAAACACTTGAATCTCAGCAGGTAGGTGACTTTCTCTGAGTTCAAGACAAGCCTCACCTACCTACACATAGTAAATTCCAGGCCAGCCAGAACTACCTAGTAAGACCCTGTCTATGTATCTGTCAGCCTGTTCCCACCCCCACACACACATCAGATGCAATATAAAGAAGAACATATACTGTAAGCAAAGACTTATATAATTCATTTTGTTGATTAAAACAGAAAAAATCCATTAAGGAAGTTTCCTTTCCTTAAACTCATAAAAGAGGGCTCCAAACAAACAAACAAACAAAAAGGCTTTTGAATAGTTCCTTACTCACGCTCTGTGTTTCTTATATTGTGTTCCCTTTCCTTTAGAACAGTTTCCTCACTACTCTACAGCCTTTGTGGGGTTTTTTTTTTCCCCATCATTTTTGGGTTTTTATTTCATCATTGAATAAAAAAGACCAAGAACCTTAATATTTCAGGTCTACATGTCCTGGTTCCTATGACCTTGAGCAAGTTCCTTAGGCCTGGCTTTTCCATCTCTACTTGAAAACACTGACAACAAGGAGCACTGTAAAGCACTGGTGTAAGGCTTTATTAGAATCAGGAGATGAGCTGTTATTTCTGCCATTTTGTTGTTGAGGTAATACAGACACAAAAATGGCACTTAAACATTGTGCTACTCTTGTAGTAAAGTTCTCCTCATTCAGAACTGTCTTTGTACTCGTGCTAGGGGCCTCTCCCAGTTGCTCACAGACATCTCCTCTAAGCACAAAGCATTCTGTATTCCCCTGATGACCACAGAAGAAAGCACCATACTCATCCATTTGAACACAAGACACCTCCAACCATAGCCTACCTTCCCCTCTCCAGTTCAATCCTCCAAGTCAAACAAATTGTGGTTCTTATCAAGTTCTGCACTGCCTCACTAATTTTGCCTCTTTAAATGTCTCACCTACCCACCAGATTTGAAAATATAAAGGCAAATATGAGAAAGGGCTAGATCATTAATTACTTACTGCTTATTGTGAAAGGATTCCACCCCCCAAAAAAGTCCCTTTATAGTCGTTTGTACCTAACCATATGAATAAACACTAAAGTATCTTTCATGTTTTTCAGATAAACACTAGATAGCACTAACAATCCCCATGTTAACCCAAAGAATAAAGCACAGATGGACCACCTATCTTTCTAACTTGAGGCTTAATAAGTAAGAGTCAATCTGGTAGAACAGAGTTACTCAAGAAAAGATGGTCAGGGACTGGGGGAGGGGATTTCTACCTAGAGACTTTATTTCCAGACTGTCTACCTGCTTCTGAATCAAGTCCCACTCTCTTCTAGCATTTCAACAGTCTCTGGATCACACAGCAACCACTAATTTTACTGTAACTGTAATTAAGAAATATCTAGAAAGTACTTGTTGTATGGTTAGATAAGAAATTTTCTGTATTTGCTTTGCACTATCAGATGAGGACACCACAAAACAAATAACTGAAACTTCATTCTGAGCACCTTAGGATCTACCCTACCACACAAACCTAGTTCTCATGTCACTGTTGCTGTTATTTCCCTCTCATCTTTTATGAGCACAGCTACTGCACAACAACATACGTTTGTTCTGTAATCATCTTCCTACTGTAGTATGTTGATAGGGAAACTCATGAACTGATCAATTATGAATGATCTAATAAGCCTCTGACAATCTGACATTTGCATTAAATTGCTATCCTGCTACAACTGTTTTGTTTATAGTCCTGAGAATTTAACCCAGTGTCTCAGCCTGTTAGGCAAGCAATCTAATCCTCAGCTATGTTCCCCGTCCCTGTCTGATTTTGTTCTACAAGTCTACTTGATAAGACTCAAGCCTAGAAATTCAAGTTATTGCATGCCTTCTTATGACTCAGATTTTCCACTAAAGACCATGATCCAGTTATAACTGGCACCATCTTTACTGTTAGATGGCTAAATTCAACTCAACTTGAACCCTAGGATGCTGGCTGCACATGGGTTTAGTGATGTTCCCTTTTCACTACTGACTTTCTAACAAAAAAAAAAAAAACATAGTTCATTAAATGACATTAAAAATAACAGGAAATTCAGCTAATCATGAGATAGAATACACATTATTGACAACAGTAACCTATGCATGACCTGCCAACAACAAAGCTCACTTAGAACACAGAGGACCCCCCCCACACACACACACTGATGAAATGTCTTTTCCTCTCAGCATTCAAGCTGGAAAGGAAGCCTGCTAAGTCTCAGACCAGAAATCCCAGCTCGAGCTCCTCTCTCCCACTTTTCAGAGAGGTAACCTTGCATCTCTCCTTCACGGTCCTTTGACTCATGGCACAACATGGCTCTTCAGCAAAGGGAACTTTGTACAGTCCTGTGTACCCTTCGGTGTTGAAAAAAGTCACATGTGCCACCAAACAGTGTCACTGTCCAGAGACCAGTTGAATCTAAGTTATGAGGTTAAATTCTTGCAGCAGAATGAATCATAACCAAACTCTCCACCGGCCACTGAGGAAAGAAGCTCAGCAGTTTTTTTATACAGACACTGAACCTAATGGTAACAGGCTCAGGCAAGGAGTCAGCCTGCTTTGTTTTCTAGAGAGAAAAAAAACACAAGTGTCAACTGACTTACCTGCCTTTATATCCTCAACTCAAAGGCCGAACTTTTCATTTTCCATGTAGGAACACAATTCACCAACCTGACAGCTCTACTAATCGCACACAGTTTTTCCCATCACAATCGAGCAGAGCATCTTCAGCTAGATTTCAGATAAAGCCATCTCCATACTGGCCACATAAAAGTGGTGAGTCACTTCATGTAAAGGTATCCCCTCAGAGCAGCTATCTTCAGTGACATCAGATACTGAGGCTTGCAGAATGAACTGCATAAAATAAATAGAAATCAACTGACTAGAATGTGCTAGAGTCCAAATCATGTGTCCTCTGCCACTTCTGTCACTGATTAGCACTAATGTGGCCAACTGGTATTTAGATTCATCCAAATCAGAAATAAAATCAGACCTGTCACCACTGATAAGAGAGGCCTGGTGCAGAAGGCTTATGCAAAAACACTGTGCACGCCTAGGTACTGAATGTTTTGGCACTAAACATTGGCTACAGCGTTGCTGGGAATGCTCTCTTGGTGTTCTACTGGCAAGGCTCCAGTGGACAGCCTTGCTCATCTCCACTGGTATGACGGGAGTTCAAGGGCACAGGCCTGGGATGAGTGAACACAGGTCCAGGAGAAATCACCCACTGCCTTGTGAAGGGACTAAGTGGCAAGCTGACACTGTCAGCAGGTCTCACATAGGAGGTTTATTAAAGGGAGAGAGAGTAAGGGGACACAGAAACTCCCTCTGAGAAGAGGAAAGGAAGTAGGAAGGGTGCCAGGACGTGATACATGCACAGGACAGGCAACAGAGGCACAGTGATGATGTGTTTTATTGTCCTTTTGGGCTGACTGTGAAGGTACCCACCAATGGTCCCACTGTTGAAAGGTGCCTTGGGGCTGGCCACAGAGATGCCCAATTGCTAACACCTTGTTCTACCTATTCTTGATATGTTCAAATTCTGGAACTGGGTGTGTACGTGCACATAAGTGGTACTTGTACTGAAAGTGTGTTGTGCTTACTGTGTAGAGTAGATGAGAGGTCCTCAGTTAACTCGTATCTCACTATTGTGGGGTGAGGGACAGAATACTGAACTACAACTGCCTGGAAATATTTCACAATATTTCATATTCACAATAATCATAGTAAGACTGGGACTGAGGGCTGCCCCAACCAGAAGGACCAGGTGAGAAATCCTTCAACAAGTGGTATTTGAACTGAACATTAAAGAAACTTAGTACAGGCAAAATGAACATTCCCAGGATTCCTAAAGTGGAAAACAGCATGGCCATCTGGGGAAGCCAAAGCCATGCCAGGGCAGTAGGAGGTACAATAGCTGGACGGGACTGTTAGACCCACTATCTATATGGGATCATCTATGGTCTGCAGCAGTGACAAGTAGGGCTGATAAATTCTCACTAAAAACAGATGCCGTGCCCACATGAACCCTACAGAGCTGCAGGAAATACAGGAAACTTGCCAAATGTCCTTTGTTAGTCTAGTTCACGTGTGTCTCAAACCAACCCAACCATAGCCTTGTAGCTGGGCATGAATTTATTTGGCTGCTAAAGATAAATATAACCAGATGAGCTTAGAATACTGAATTTGCAGAAACAGCTCTATGCCAAGAAACATTTATGATTGCCATGTAATGTGTAACACCTAGCCAATACACATATTATAAGAAAGGATTTGGGTATTTGGATGAGGGAAATTTTGCTACTTTGTTACCAAGTAAGTCTTCTAAAAGTAGCAAAGACTCTCTATACATGCTATACTGTGTTATAGAGACTCTTCCAAGAACAGTGTTAAGTAACTGGCTTTATTTTCTATTTTTGTCAGTTTGATCTGGTTTAGAGGGTACCAAAGGATCATTTTGAAACCGGTCTTTTCTTAATAAAATCTAGAAGTGTCCAACAACTTCACTTAAGTAGCACATTTTCTAAAATACGTTTTAACCTATTATTTCTTCTCATCTGTCTCTTTAGTGTCTAGTACCCTGTGCCCTATATGAACTGAGGTGGGCACTGAGCATTGTGCTCAGCCAAGAGAAGCTGCGTCCCCAGCTATAACTACCCACACAGTGCTGATCCCTTGAGTAGCAGTGAAAATCCTGTAAAAGACCCTGAATCCTGAGGATTCTCATCCAGAAGGAGCCACCTCTAGGACCTGGACTTTACCCTATGACACTCTAAACCATAAACCACACGCCCCAAACATCTCAAATATTTTTGAAATACTTCCTATGAAAATCTTAACATCCTATCTGGTAAATAAAACAGGTTTGTTCAAGTACACACTCCCTACAGTAAACACTAGCCCAAAGGTAGAAGAGAAAAGACTTCCTAGATGGGCTGGTCAAAAAAGAGTTTCCTGGAGAGATGGCTTAGAGGTTAAAAGTGATTGCTGCTCTTCCAGAGGTCCTGAGTTCAATTCCCAGCAATCACATAGTGGCTCATAATCATATATAATGAGATCTGGTGCCCTCTTCTGACATGTAGGCACATATGTAGACAGAACACTGTATACATAATAAATAAGTAAATATTTTTAAAAAGAATGAAAAGATCATCTTCATGGATATTTTAGAAACACCAGTTTCTCTATCTTCCCCGGTCCTGGTGATGAATGAGAGTTCATGTAGCAGCAACTTTTCAGAAGAAGATCATCTAGAAAGTGTGGTAGCTTGAATAAGAACAGTTCCCACACTCACATATATTTGTGTAGTCAAAGGGATAAGCCAGAACATGCACTGTTTTAGGAAGGATTAGGAAGTGTGACCTGGTTGGAGGAGGGGTGTCACAAGACGTGTGCTTTGAGGTTTCTAAATCTCATGCCAGGCTTCTCCTGCCCGACTTCTATCCCCTTCTTTGCCTGTAGATCATGATGTGAAGCTTTCAGCTAGTGCTCCAGTAACATGCCTGTCTGCTCCCTGTCATGACAATCATAGATTAATTCCCTAAAACTGTAAGCAAGCCCCTAATTAAATACTTTCTTTTATAAGAGTTGCTTTGGCTTGGGTTTCTTCACAGCAATAAAAGAGTAACACAGGAACAGGATGGAGGCATCCTAAAGTATGATACCCTTTTTCACATCACAGGGTATCATGTTTGTGGAAAGTCAGGAGGACAAAGCAGATAATATAACTCAAAACACATTTCTACATTCAGTTTTTAATCACACTTCCATCAGAAATTCTAAAACACAATCTACAGCTAGCATTCAACTCTCTCACATACTCTTTAATTCTCTGTCCATTTCATCAAGATCATGGTAATTATCAACAAGGTCACTGGGAGGACAAACGTAGGTAAAGCTGAGAGAGAGGTGAGATGTCCACTTCCAAATATTAAAGTTTATTTCAATACCTTTATGTGATTTGTTTGCTGTGCTAGGGATTCGAACCAGGACCTCTCATATACCTGCCAAGTGCTCTAGCACTGAGCCATAAGCCACAACACATTATTTTAAAACAATTCTATTAGAGGTATAACCCAGAACATGCTCCTATAAATCTAGTTTACAAATACATATGCTCCTGTTTTAAATGTTTATATTCTACTAAAAAGTACACTAAGTCATCTTCTTGAATTTCCTAAGTGCAAAAACATGGTCCAAAGTAAGTCTGACCTTTCAGGGAGACCCTGACCTTGAAACCATCTACTTAAAGATCACTTTGCTCTTTCTGTTTAAGAAACCTAACATCTTGATCCTTGGTGATGGGAGTAAGAAAGCATGCAAGTTTCAACGTCCTTCCCTTTATCACACCTCAGGGATCAAGGTACTCATTCCTGCCTAGGATATCTGGCTTTAGGACAGCAGTGCAAAAACGTTACAGAGAGAAAATCTTATCACGTTTTAAGGTCTTCCCACTGTAAGTCAGCTGACCAAGAATTACAGACAGAACACTGTAAGTTAACAGGAAATGTAGAGAGACCCTGATTCTGGGACAATCACCATTTATGCACACAAATTCTGAACTTAGGGACCAAGGTCTTGGGGACCTAACCTCTATTTCCTTCAGTGCCAGCCCTATGATTGGGGGGGAAAGACTTCCAAAAGTGTCCTTTGCCCAAAGGCTGGTCTCTCTCAGGGATGCAGGGCTCACCGAAACGAAAGTAAAACAGAGGCCGATTCCCCGCTGCACTGGCTGCCCGTTCCCGGGCCGCAGCTTCTCGGATGTCGCACACCCCGATGTGGGCAGAGCGGAAAGGTCTCCTCGGCACGCCTTCACCGGGCTGCAGTCTACACCGAACCACGGCAGCTCCATTCGCTGCTGTAACAAGTTGAAAAAAAACTAATTAATTCAGACTTTAGTTTTTTTTAAATTTGTTACAGCGCTGAGCAGAGCTGCCGACCCCATGCAGAAACAGCACACAGACCAAGGGTCCAATAGGTGCAGATACCCTCTGCCCCCAGCCAGTCCCAGACCAGTGAAGTCAGAAATATTCCAAGTAAGCCAGTAACTGCCCTTGCTTCACTTGGGTTTGGTATGGCAAACAAATCAACATCCAACAGACCCCCGATTGACCAAGCAGCCTTCCTCAAAGACAGGGCAGACATCCATAGACATCAGAGAGTGACCTGGCCCTTATGACAAGCACAGCAAGGGGAGACAATGGCGAAGAAATATCTCCCCCAACACTTTCCCTAAAGCCTTTACCAGCCTATTTACATTTCTTCTTCCAGATAAAACCATGCTTCTTCCCTTCACAAGCCAGACCACAGGACATCAATCCCTAACACAGACAGGACCACTTTTACATCAACTTCCTTAAAACTCACGTAAAAAGACAAAAGCAAACACCAAAATCGCAGAACTACAAGCACAGCAGACTCTTGATATCATGTTCAGTAGCCACAGAGATTTGTTTGTCTTTAACGCATGTCAGTTCTATAATAGTGGGATATCATAGCCTGGAGAACAGAAATGGGGTGTGTGCGCATGCACTTTTAGCTTTTTTGTTTTCTTTCATTCACAGAAACTGCAGTTTCAGTTTTCACTGTTAGTATGTATGTTTCTAGCCTTTTCCTTTGAGGATGGATACCACTCATGTTCGCTTTGAGCAATTCCCAAAGCCTAGCAAAACCTCAAAGTGATTACCCTCTACATGAAGTGAGCTAACAATGGAATCCACACTGGAATGCCAGTGTATCTCCACTGTCTTAAAATCTGTACAATCTGGCTCAAGTACAGGCGCTCCCCAAAGCCACAAATGTAACAGTGGCAGGAAGTGGACTTTGTAATCTATGTGAACCAGTAATGCATATTTTACTGGCACCGCTAAGACACCAAACCTTTATAAGCATACTTCCCAAGTCAGGCTCTAACACTGTCTAGTTATCTCAAACCTTTCATTAATTTAAATCATAAGCAATAGTATTAAGTAACTCACCAAGTCAAAAATCATTTAAACCACATATGATCCTATTTCTATGATTATAGTGTTTCAAAGAAATCGATGTATTATTGATCTCTATCCACAGATGAAATATCTATTACATTGAATTATGATCATAGAAAAGTCACATATGTTTTCGATTTTCACAAAACCTATGAGTAATTATACTAAGAAGTTGGTTGTGTGGAATGCAGGTGTCAAATGCGCACTCTTCAGGCAGATTCCAGAGAGAGAGAAAAGCCTCTCAAATGTGCTATTATCTCTTAAACCGTACAGCTAATGCTATTCAAGGTTTACCTACTTGGAGGCTGGGGAAGGTAGGCTCCAATTAATTTTGACCTCTTCTTTTCATATCCCTTTTGTGTAATGTCACCTGAAAGAGAACAGTAAAAAGATCATTATGCTTAATCTATACCCAACAAGAAATCTGTTTCCATGTTACGTTCTGTCCTACATGTACTTCATGCTTATAGTAACTAGTGGGATTTCTATGCATGCTATCAAACCTCTAAAAGAATTAAGTACTGACAAAATTATTCATATAATGTTATGCCAAAATGCCTTTAAAAATCTGTAAATTTATCCCTCTTTTTTAAATAAAGCGGTAAGGAATAAAAAAAAAAGAACAGTATAAAAAAATAAAAAAGAAAGCATTCAGAATAGTTTCAATGGACAAAGTTGGCCATTTAATGGAATATGACAAAATATAATAACACTTGTAATTCTCTTACTTACTTTATAATTAGAGATTTATAATAGAACCACTGTATATCATTTACTGCTGATTTTCCTTTACCCTCAAAAAAATTATAGTACTCACAATACATAAAAAAAAGTCATTTGCTCAGTACATGTTCATCTCTGGCTTCCTGGATTCATTTCTACCCTGAGGGTCCAAAATTAGATCTGTGCAAATTTCTTTACCTTTGCAAGCACAGAAAGCCTGCTCAATCTTCAGGAGCGCTCATTAACTTAATTGGCAATGGATGCACAACTGCCTGGTGGAGGGCTAGCAGCACCATCACAGACAGCCACCGCCTTTCGTTAATAATTTTTATTTATTTATTTATTTATTTTTTTTTTTTTTTTTTGCTTCCTAATGAGGCATGTAAGTCATAAGGACTTTAGACTGCTAGGGTATATTTGAAAAAAATTTTTTTGACTAGGATCAAAAGAAGCATTAGATAAAACCAAGCAAAAGAATTAGGGGAACCATAGAGATTTAAAAGATGCTCATTGTTTAAATACAAATTCAAATGTTAAAGCCAAAGATTCATATACAAAAGCCAAAGGGAGTTAGACCAAGGGTTAGGTCAGTAAGAATATACAGGCAAAATAACATTTATTAACATGTAATAGTATTTCCTAATTATAAGCTCCAAAACACAATGCTAATTTTGCCCTTTGTTTTAAAAAAAAATACACACATGTGCGCACACACACACACACACACACACACGTTCGCGCATATATATCACAGGGTTTGTCCTTAAATTGGGGGAGTATAAAATTGATATTGCCCTTTAATTTTTTGAGGGTGTCTTGCATTCTCATCTTCCTCTTCAAAGAGAGAAAAGATTTGAGCTTCCAAGAAAACTACAAACTGAAGAATAATTAATTAGTAGAATGTATAGACAAGTTAGTAAATGAGCTTACTCTAATGATATGTGCTTGACTATGGCCAAGTGACCCTACAGGCTTGAGGGTCAATTTTACTATTCAAAACTTGTTTGACACACATTTGTTTAGGTTACAAACAATGTATTTTTACCAGTATTAAAACATGAGCCATAAAACAGTAGGGAAATACAGAATATACATTCCCTTATTAATTTGGTAAGTGGTTTCATGTCATCAATATGAAAGAAGGAATCTGTGTAAATATTACACAAAGATTAAGCTAGCATGTCTGACTGCACTTTGCAACCTCAACCATCACCTGTATATCACTAAGGCAATTGCATTAATCTTGACAATTCCAAATCACACCTTTTTACCACTATGACCACTATAGATATGTTGGCATACTATGGAACATTCTTGTAATTGATCAGGAAAGCAGGGGAATGAGGTAATGGATTACAGGCTGACTGTGGAATTAACTTTTGCCCCCTTCACAGTTGCTTATACCTATAACACCTCAAGAAGGAAAGAAACGTTTGGCTTTGGAAAAATAAAATGTGTGAACAAAAAAAAAAAAAAAAAATCTCTAGTGTCTAGCTCTGTGACTTGAGAGCAAGAGACTAGGACCAGTAACCAGAGGAGCACACCTCAACACTTCTGACAGGAAAGGGAATGGGTTGGGCACCACCCACCTAGTGTGGCTAACTGAGGCACCTCATTCCTACTCACAGAAAGGCAGAGCCTTCAGTTCCTAGAAAGTAAAGCAGAAAGAACCTCCCACCCCATATGCATAGATTCTTGAGAAATACCCAAAGTGACCTATGAAGAACATTGCAGAAACAATTGCTTTACAGTCTATCTTCACATGGGACATAGTAACCTTGACAAATAAGCAATAGCTTTTAATAACAGTAATCATTCTTTAAGCACAATATTACAACTGAAGAAGCTAGTTTCCATGTTCATCATAACGCTGCATAATCCATCTTGCCTCTGGCCGAGACAAAGCCCAATCCACAGCTTGCTAAATTAAAGGGGAAGGCAGGCCCATAAGAACATTAGAAGAATAAGAAGAGCAGAGTGGAATATTTTTTCTACATTTCTTTCTATATGTGGAAAGGCCCAGTAAAGAGGACCTCATCTGGGTCTCGAGAATGATGCCATATTCACACTTTTCCAGCTACAGCCCATATCCAGACTGAGGAGCTGCTTTGACAATCCCACTATCAAAATCCTAAACCCTCATAAACCCAGGCTCGTTCCACCCGTTCATTACTTCCAGAATTCAACCCAAGTTTCATTAATTTCTCAAACTGAACACTTAACACCAAAAGAGATTCTTCTTAATTTTCCCTTTAGGCCAACTTCAAAGGAAATGAACTTTGAACACTCTACTCCAGAATTTTGTAAAGTTCCAAAGTCCCTGCTTTAAGGCTAATGAGATCTAAGGACATTTTTCTCACAGTCCTGAATTCTCTCCTAGTCTCGGTCCCCCCCCCCCCCCACACACACAATCAAACATCTCTATACGGGATACTGAAGAATTCGAGGTAACCACCACCTCCAAAACCTGGGAGTGTGAAGTAAGACAATACAGAATGATATCTGTCACTCACCATACAAGGGCTAACAAAAGGTCACAGAAGACAAAAGCAGCTGCTCTCTGGTATTTATACTTAAAAACAGGCTTCAGTGGCTGACAGCATGCTCTGTTATCTAGGTTACTATGCTATCTGCAAAGCCACATCTATATATTACATAGCTCTTTAAAGAAAGTCCTAAAATACTGTGTCCCAAATATCCTAAATAATCTCTTCATTCCGAACAACAACTAGTAGAAGGGGAACGCACATCACAAATACTACTTATGGCTCTCCACTCAGACTTTAGAGACAGGGGAAAACAACACCAATGTTTATTTCTTTCATAATCACACCTAGTATTGTCATTCTCTGGCCGAAAACTGGGGTAGAAAATGTCCCCACCATTCCTGACTGTGCCAGTAGATTCTTTGCTAGACCTCTAAATGTCTCTGTCCATTCACATCTCTGGGGAAGAACCCTGCAAAGTGTTTGTTAGACTCTTCCCAATCCCTACACCCAGGGAGGATGACACATGCAGGCTCTGGGTGACCACAGCATAAATGCTCAGTTTCCATAGGACCTTGACCTGATTCACTTGTCCATGCTTCATTTGTATGACATGTATTTACTTGTGGTTTATCCTGAAAACCAGAGTGTTAGTTAGGCTTTTCTGAAAGAATCATCTCTTAGAGAACTGTCTTCACCCCAATATTTTCCCACTCAAGGACTATGAGTTGATCAATTTTTCACACTATATAAGGTGGTGAGTGTCTTATCTCTGACAAAGCTGGACTAGCCGCAGCACAATTACCACAGACATGGGGGATTTTAACTGTTTGGTGACTATATGGGGCAGAGGGCAGAGGGCAGACAGGAAAAATCCATACTGACTTGATTAAAGTATACCATACAACAGATCAACTTACTGCACCACCCCCCACCCCTATCCTGCCCAAAGTGCCACTATCTGTAGCCCTGTGACTAGACTCATCCGTGGCCTCAAAGCATTGAAGCTAAAAATACCACTGTTATTTTCTAAATCCAGAACTACTTAAACATCTGGTAGCCAGACGTCCAGTAGATTATCATCAACTTCCCCTGCAATTTATAGCAAACTTTGCAGTTGAGAGCCGTCTGTGTCTTGTAGTTTTCTGAAACCAATGATTTTGTACTAATAAAGATACAGAGAAATAGCTGCAGATTATCAGCTGTACAGAACAGATGAAACAATTAGAGTGGATGATAGGCAGATGATAGCTGATACATAAAAATAGGTAAATTAACAAAAAATAAGCGACAGATAAAAATAGGAAAGATGGGGTAAAGAAACTGGTTTGATGAGCAAATGACAGAGTCAGACAGATAACAGATTTTTTTAAACATCTTCTCATACACCTCTCTGGCTCCTGTTGAAAACTTAACCATTGTCAATGCTCTAGTGTCATTAAAGAAACACAGGGCTCTCTGCAAGTACATGTAGTTTTACATTTTACATCAGTTCAGGCTAAGCAACCCACTGGCTACCCCTTTTCTCTCCTTCTCACAGTGGATCTGTGCTACATATACAGTCATCAAGAAGTTTGAGAGCAAGGAAGCAAATCTTTAACTCATGTTGCTAAGGCTTCATTTTCTATCTCTCATTACAAAGCATACCACCCCATGGTTTAGACTAGGTTAACTAACATTCCTTTAACTTGCAAACCAAAGCAGTATCATTCAAGACTATTTTGAAAGTCAACTCCAATCAATAAAAGCTTCTTAGATAATAAAGAATTTCACTGGTTCTAAATGTGTATCTAAAGAGATTTCCTCCTTCAAAAAATGGTTCCTTGTGCTGGGGAGATGGCTCAGATATTAAGAGAATTTGAGTTCAATTCCCAGAATCCACAATGCAGCTCACAAAAGTCTACAACTCCAGTTCCAGGGGATCTGACACCCTCACACAGACGTACATGGAGGCAAAACACCAATGCACATAAATAAATCCACTTTTTAAAATGATGTGGTTCTTCACCTTGAGCCTTAAACTACAGAATTCTTGATTGTTTTCCACAGAAAATTCCAAATAGCATACCTTTATGTTTTAATTCCCAAGATACTAATTTATTTACAAATAAAATATGAAAGAAGTATGTGCAGAAATTTTAACCTCAGCAAGGATAAATTAAAAGTGATCTCTTGCAATGGTGGCCCACAGCTTTAACCCCAGCACTTGGGAAGCAGAGACAGGCAGATCTAAGTTTGAGGCTAGCCTGGTCTGCAGAGTGCGTTCTAGGACAAGTGATGTTGAAACATCAATTCCAAGGAAAATGTTCCATATTACTTGTATGTTCCCCAACACTTCAAATTCAAGCAGTACGACTTTGGACTTTTTTGTTTGTTTGTTTGTTTTTTGTTTTTGTTTTTTTAAAATAAAGAAAAGATTTAACTGAGTCTGGTGTGCATGCAACTCAGGGAGCCAAATTAGGAGAATAACAAGTTTAAACTCAGCCTGGGCTACCCACAATAAAGACCCTATCTCAAAATAAAAAGTGAACCAAAGGCTGGGAATAAATCTAAGTGATAAAGTGCTTGACTATCACCCAGTACTACAAAAGTACAAAGGGAAATAACACTCTAATAAAAACCATAATTTTTTCTGTTCTCTCCCCACAAGAACTCTTATTTTGTAAACTAGTATTTCAAAAAGGAATTCAAGAAAAAAAATTAACAGTTGGCCTTGCTAGTGCAAAAGTTATAGTAACCAAAAGGGACAGTGTCATTGTGGTCATTGTGCAAACTTTAACCCCATGAAATTGGTGTAGAACCAACTTAATTGCTGCCTGGCTCTAGACATGAAATCTTCAAGATCCCCTTGGTCCTCAAGGATAAAATTGAGCTACTTTCAGGGCTGGGATTAGTTCTGAGTAAACAGACAAGTTTAACAGTGATCATTTCCATTCTTGGTGCTGGGAGTTTATTTTATTATTTAATGCTGGAACGAATGCTTTATATAACAAAGACATCATTTCCATGTTTGGAATTTTATGGTTGTCAGAAGCCTTCCTAAGGCTCCTCTCTTTAATCAACTACTTTATACAGCTTTGGGGGCATAAAGGCTGCAACCCTCTTGTACAAATGAGAGTCCTTAGCTCTACAGTAAGCTCTTCTCCAGAAAGAAACTATCATTGATGACAACTTCTGTATGCACTATTCACCTGCCTGGAACCTCTCCTCACCCAAAGCAACCCACACTCAACCTAGGCTACTTGGTGGACCACCTAGTGTCTCTTTGTTCTCACTAAAGAGACAGAGGTGATACCTGTCAACTTCCCATCAGTTTATTTAGAAATAGCAATATGTGAAATCTCAAAGTGGGGGCTACAAAGATGGCTCCAAATTTAAAATACTTTTCAGGCAAGCATGAGAATCTGAGTTTGGATCCTCAGAATTCACAAACACCCAGCTACAAGATCAACCATTTATAATCTCAGTATTTCAATGTAAGGTAAGACAGAAACAGCAAGTCTCCAGAAGCTCATAGGAAGCTAATTTGCCCTGTATAGGTAAACAAGACAGAACATGACTTAAACAAAGCAGAAGTCTAGAACCCACACCTGAGACTGCACTCCAATCCACTGTCTGCCTTGGTACATGTGCACTTGCATGCACACACACACACACACACACACACACACACACAAACACACACATTTACAGAGATATCATAGACACACATTTTTCAACAAATAGTTCAATTAGCTATAGCATATTCAAATTTATGACCAACCTTATAATGAAGTAGGAGGACACTGCCAGGCTAAGCATAAAAGGACCTACAAAATTATATTGGTAATAGACCAACCCCTTCAGTGTATAAAGGACAAAGAAAAGCTACCTGAATACTAGGGATTCTGAAAAAGCTCAGGATTCTGGATTTCTTCAGTGCTGCTACCATCCCTGGGTGCTGCTGCTTGTTCACCTCGTGCAGCAGCCTGTCCTCTCTACAGATCTAGCAACTGAAGGCTTTCCCATACATCCCCACTCAGACAGAACGCTTTCAAGAATGGAAATGTGAGCCCAGTTTACTAATATAGCACCTGTAGGCTTCCACAAGCATCTCCACTTATCAGACAGATCTGTTCCAAAAACAGGGATATAAGCATGTGGCCTAACCAGGCCTCTAACTGTTGTGACAATGACCCCTTCTTCAGGGGTCACAAGAGCCTACCCTATTATCTCCTTGGTTACTGGTCATAAGTCACAATCTACATCTTCCCTTTACTTTCACCTAAACTGTTCTATTTATCACTGAATTCTCACATTCACACCGTATTCCCAATGAGAAATGCAGAAAACTGCCTTTCATAAAGACACATTAAAATAAAGAAATAGAGGACATTAACACCCTGTTAAAAGGAGAACATTATCAAAGCTCCCTCAAATACTGAGAAGGAAGGAAAAAATAACAAGCACTGGAGATGAACAGGACATGCAACTTCTGTGTGTGTAAATGAACTATCAGTAAGCTTTCCCTAGTACTTAGCTAATGACAGAAGCAGAAAGGAAACATTTTAAATCAGCTACTGAGTGCATTATTTTACGTTAGCCAGACAGGTCCAAAACCACTTACAGTTTATATTCTTTATGGTTATCCTTTTGTAGGTCTCCTGGGACATCTCTCTTCAGTATGTCTAAAACTCTAGTTATAAGAGGAACTTAGGCTGCAACATGTGCTCCATTTTCAGTAAAAGGACAAGCACCAGTGAAAGGGAAAAGTCTGCATAAGTTCCATTTACTGTGTGGGAGACTTGAAGACAAGCTTCTGTATGACAAGCAGTAACTCTGCACCAATCCTTAACAATCGTAAAAGGTAAGAATTCCAATAAGACTATTTCAAAATACAATTAGGGCTGGTGGGGCTACAGAATAGTGGACTGAGTTTGCACTAACTTGCACTATTGCCACACCACACAGAACTGATGTTTAGCGTAAGGTTCCTGAAGAAGTTAGAACAACAGGGGCTGTCTCACTCTTTTTCTTTTAATTAGTATTAGTGAGTGTGTGTGTGTGTGTGTGTCTGTGTGTGTGTCTGTGTGTGTGTCTGTGTGTGTGTCTGTGTGTGTTGCCTGCACATGTGTGCATGAGTTTGTGTGTTTACATGTGTAATCTGTACATGTGTGTATTGTCTGTACATGTGTATATTTGTGTATATTTACATGTGTGATCTGTACATGTGTCTTTGTGTGTGTTGTCTATACATGTGTGTATGAGTATAGGAGTGTGGATTTGTGTTCATCATCTATATGTGTGTATATGAGTGTTTGTCTGTGTATGTATGCATATGTGGAGGCCAGAGATTGACAGTGTCATCTTCTTCAATAGTTTTGACCTTATAAACCCTACAGCTTTCATAATCAGCTAGTATAGCTAGTATAGCTGAGACTCTCATAATCATCTTCTTAGTATTATAGGCAGGCTGCCATGTTTACAAAGCAATCCTTATCCACCTGATCACTGCCCCATTCCTGACAAGAGGGGCTTTAAAACAAGGCCCAGGAGATATCCAGTGGCCACTTGGCTTCTCAGAAGGTTTTTCAATGATTGTTTCATAAAGACTTGATGCAGCAACTTGCTCAAAACTGTAAATACCGCTTTTTAATATTTATAGAGGTTTGGATAAGCTCTCTTTAATCTAAACGAATCTACAGGGCTAGAGAGATGACTCGGTGGTTAAGAGTACTTGTTGGATGGATTCTGAGCATTCACACAATAGCTCATAATCATCTCCAAACTCCAGTTTTACATCCTCTTCTGACCTCTGTGGGCACTAAGAACATACCTGGTACACAGACTTATGTGCAGGCAAAACACTCATACATATAAAATAAAAATAACTAAATCTTTTTTCCAAAAGAAACCTACTACTGCCACTTGCCTAGTTTCTAACTAAATCCTAAAATGTATCCTTATTCCCACAGACAAGTGTAGCTTTTGCTCCTCATCAAAGCAGCTTTTCTTTACAGTAAATGGAGATCATTATGGAAAACCATAGGTGGCCATAATGCAGACAGAGATCAACAGATCATGTGAAGCCCAGCCCTGATGAATATACTTTTACAACACAGCACAGCACAACATGAAATACTGTGAAAGAAGGGAAGCATACACTGTCTTGTAGTAAGCATTTTACTTTAGCCAATCAGGTTCAAGACCAATTATAAGCTTAATACACTATGTGTCTATCTTTTTGTATGTCTCCTGTACATTTTCTCTCTCTTTTTAATGTCTAAAACTCCAATTGCAAGATATACTTGAGAGGCAGGTTGTGCTCCATTTTCAACAAAAAGTGTCAAAAAGGGAAAGATCTTTTTAATTGTAAGAGCCAGAATGCTGGGAGACTTTATTCTCTAGAAATGTCTGCCTAAACAAGACCTAACAAGGACAAAAATTATCAGTTGTATTTTTATATTTGTGTATACAACATACACCCAGCATGGAAGGGGTAGGAGGGAAGAAAGGGAAGAAGAGAAGTGATATAACTATATTTTAATTTAAAATGTATTAGAAAGAATAAAAAAATTAACACTATCTGTATTTTTAAATAAGATCACAATAAAGAGATAACTAAACTGAATTAAATATATAATATAAACATGCATTGAGATATTACAAATAATTCTATTAATAATGAAAAATGTTTACCTAGTAAGGCAAATTTAATTAATAAAATTAAGAGAGAAAAATAAATTCAGTGAGAAGGTAAGTCTTAAGAGCATGTAGATTCTGAGTAACGAAGCTTCTATTTCTCAATTTTGTAGCTCTCAAGTCTCACTAGTAAATTGGTTTTACTGGATGATGATTTTTTGGTGGAGGAAAGTAAGAAGGGGAAGACAGCACTGTTAGAAGCAATCTTCCATTCAGAGAAGGAGATGGAGAATGGGATCCAGGTTGGACCAGCTTCCCTAACCACCTCTTATTCCACACAGTATCATCCCAGTGTCACAAGCCTTGAAGCTTTTCATCCTTTTCTAAAACTCTTCTCTGAAGAGAGGTGGATTAGGGCTGGAGAGAGGGCTCAATGGTTATATACACTTGATTTTCTTGCAGAGGACCTGTGTTCTATTCCCAGGATCTACACATGTAACTCATAACATGTCAAGTTCAAGGTATCAGATACTCTTTGGCCTCCGGGAGCACCAGTAATGCACATGGAGCCACAGATACAATGCAAAAAAGTCTATAGTCACAAAATAGAAATAAGATTGGGTGGGGGGTGCAGGAGACACGGGTAAGGAAGCAAAACCTGGCTTTTGTTCTTTGGTAAGGGAGGAAAAATGAGGAAAGAGGTATACCAATTACCTAAAGTGAGTCAGAGATCCCACAGGTACTTTACAAATGAATACACTCATCTAGGATTTCAAGGCTTCATGTTTACTATCACACTCATTCTACATCTAAAGTTCCAAGGACCTCAGAAACTCTAGGAACTGCTAAAGGACTCAGGCCAGAAACCATATAGTCCTCAGAGCCGTGGGATGCAGTCCTAGCACTTTTCTGCCAGCCCACAGTGAGCAGTGTACAAACATAACACTACACATGAAAGCCATGCACTAATGAGGAAAAATGACATCTGAAAAAGGGAACATGTCTGTCATTTCTGGGGTCTGAATACTAGGCCAACCTCTGGTAAGCACCCAGATATCTGGCCAGGTGACAGTGGATAAGCCACCAGAGACAATCAGAAATCACATAGCATAGGGCTCACTATTCACAAGAATTCCTTGGCAATCTGTGTATTTAATTTACCTGATAGGAATGAGAATATTCTTAAATACTGGGTGTCCCTTTAGACTCAGTGTAATTCTAAAAATGTGTCAGACAACCTTGCAGGTAACAATGGGAAACTAGATAACAGTGGGTGTGACTACAACCAGAACTAATAGTTTAATTTCGCCTACACCTCATATCAATACCGTGAAGAATAATTTATAACCCATTGAACCAGTGTTCTTCTTTCCAATGTAGCCATACTGAATAAAACTCTACAGACTTCCCCTTTCTGATTTTCACTATAAACTAGTCTAACTGGCTTATTGATAACTAGTGGCCAAGCTTTGTTTCTCAAGGCTTCCAGGATATGGGCTATGACACTATTAACTCCTGTAACAAAATCGTTTTGTCATCTAATCACATAGAAAAACAGGAAGATCGCTAAGTTTATCAAAAATCTTCATCACCCTCACAACAGAAATAAATAGGCTAACACTAGTAAATACAAAAGCTCATTACAATCCAGAAACCCAAACAGTAAGAGTGCACATATTAACAGAGCACTGTGGATACTATCTGTAAATGTCAGGGTAAGGAATGCAAATAATGGCTGTATCTGGCCTCTAATTTGTTGCTTCTTAATTAAAAATGTCTACTGTCTATGTGAACATATGCGTACTTAAAGCAACATGTATTCAAACCACATATCCTCATTACAAGAAAAAAATGCACCACCACTAACAACCTACATACTCACTAGTTAAATGAAATGTGAATGAGCACACACAACTGTGAGTGCTCACTAGAAATTGGAAGATACTTTACAGAACAAGTTGGAGACCTTCTTTTAAAACAAGAACAAAGATTACAGGTCAAAGTCTAAATCTGAGTACTAATAAAGCTTTCAACACGTGGTACTATTGCCAAGTCATCTGTATAAAGAACCATTTCAGAGAAGTGAGGGGACTCACTTCACGTTCAATGGCATCTAACACAAACCCAAGCAAAGAACCCTAAAATACTTAGCAAACTGTAACATGTCAGGCACCCTTTAAGATGTTAGTACCAGAAAAGAAAAACCCCACGAGCACTTGTACCACTTCTATTCTCCTCTTCATGTGGTAAGTTGCTTTTACATTTGTAAAGCCCTACACCAGCCATGTGCTTGATAATTCAATCATCATTTGCTGGTCAAGGCAGAGAATTAAAAATATTGTGAAGCTAATGCAAAACATAGATCTGCATCAATTTTAATATTTTGCTTTCTTTTAAACCTAATGCACTATGTAGCCTTAACTAGTTTCAAAATCTTCCTCACTCAGCTTCTTCAATGCTGGGATTATGGACATACTGGAACAGACCTGTTACAAGTTTTCATTATGATCAAAATGTAAAATGAGATTTGAATGAGCTACACTACTGACCATGGTACATAAAGAAAAAGATTCTCAATTAAACAAAAACACAAAAAAAAGTCACGTGCAGTCAATCAGTATATAATAATAAAGGTTGACATGTGGACAAAAGACAAACCATGAACCATACTAAAGCCATGAATGAGATAAGAATCAAAAAATTTGAATTGGAAAAAATAAATATCAATAATACCTAAACCCTACATAAAATATTCTAAGGGACTTGGCAATAGTGGTCTAGATCTAATCACTGAGCTTATCAAGGTTAAGGCATACAAAAGTAAAGTCAAGTTTCAATATGCTAGCAACCATTTAGAAACAAAGCTAGTATCATTGGGGCTGGAGCGAGAGCTCAGCTAGTGAAGAGCACTTGCCACCCTTCCACAGGACTCACAGGACTCAACCTCACTTCCCAACAATACCCACAGCAAAAGGCCACTAACTTCCTAAATCTCCAACTCTAGAGAATCTTCTGGCCTCATGGGCATGTGGCATGCACTCAAATATACCCACACATACATATAAATGAGGGAAAAAAACACAAATAATATCATTCAAATCACAATAGAAGAACAAGACACATATATATCAAACAAACTTGTAAAATCGGTACAAGATATATGCATCTGTGAGGATGATTAAAAGCTGATCAAGTCAAAGATCTACATAAATTAGCATAACTATATGCAAAGATAAAAAGATGACATAATAAAATGCCAAATTTCTCTAAATTGGTTTACAACTTTAAATATATATTCAATAAAAATCCCAGGAGGATTTCTGGAGCAATAGACTAAAGTAATTGTAAAAGTTATAGAAAAAAGTAAGAAAACTAAAGAATATCCCTGGCCCCAGAGTGCATGCAATGTAATAAATTTGGTATGGGCTCACAATGCATGATTTAATGTTTACTATAAAGCTATAAAATCAAACAATGTGGTATCAGCAAAGAAATAGATGAAAAAGCAGAGAATCTAGAAGTAGACCTACACAAATACAGCCAATTTATTTTTGGCAGAGGTACAAAGTAAGTTAACTGGAGAAAGAGGTGCCTCTTCAATATTTCACTAGAAAACTGAAAAATATATTAAAAAGAAAAAAATCCATCTCTTATACAACACTAAAATAGAAGCCAGGCAGGCCTAAGGAGTAAACACAACTATTTAAACAAAGTACAGGCCAGTTGAAGGGTTTGGCTCATAGGTAGAATTGGCCAGCATTCATGAAATCCTAGATTCAATCCTCAGGTACAGAAAAACACTCCTTCCTTTGAGGCTAAAGAGATCACAAGGCAGTTATGTATACTGTTCTCTTAAAGAACTGAAGTTCAGTTCCATTACAGACACTGGGGAGTGTACAACAACCTATAACTCTAGCTCCAATGATCTGATATTCTCTTGGTGTGTGTGTGTGTGTGTGTGTGTGTGTGTGTGTGTGTGTGTGTGTGTGTGTGTTATTTAATAATTAACTTTTTTTAAAAAGAAAATATAAAGATTACCTCAGCTTGGGGTAGGCAAATAATTTCCACTGCAGAAAAAGCATAAGCCATTTAAAAAGGGAAGAAACTAAATGAACTTGAAACAGTTGAAAATATTTCCTACAAATTGCATCGTTAAGAGAGCAACAATGAGGATGAGATGAAGCTCAGTGATAGAACATTTTCCTAGTATGAGCAAGGTCTTAGGGTCAATCCCGATCACACCAGAAAAGAGCGGGGAGGGGAGGAAAGTCAAATTACTAACTGGCAGAACTTATCTTCAAACCACATATTGGCACTAAGAACAACAAACATTCCAATTAAACACTGGCAGACACTCTGATGAGGTAAGTAAGTGCTCTGTAAATAAACATAATAAAAACACACTGTTCACTCGTTGATTTTACAAGATGTAGATTTTAAAAGAAAACCAGGCAAGAGGAATGGAAAGGAAAGCATGTGCTTCAAATCACAAATTTTAAAATGAGCAGGCAGCTGTGGAAAGGGACCATCCATCTCTCACCTAACATCAGGATGGGGAAGTTATTGACAGTCTGACAACCAGAGCCACTAACCAAAGCTTATGCACAATGGAGTGGTGGAAGAAAAAAATATAACATCATGCAAATAAAATGCTAAGGCGGCAGCTCAGTCAGTAAAGTGTCTGCCACACAAGCATAAGCTCAGTTCAGATCCCAAACACTTTCATATAAAGCAATGGTGCAGGACTTTAACCCCAGCCTTGAGGGAAGAGTGAGTATATGGAGAGGTGGATCCCGGAGCTCATTGGCTAACCAACAAGACCACAAAGTCAAAGAGATGTACACATATAGATATTTGCATATAGAGGTATGAACATTTTCAATTCAAAAACCACATATACTTTATATTACCACTTCCTATTACCCTCTTGGTAATTTATAAATGTGTCTTGGAAAGTGCATAAGTAGACTAGGATTCTCTCAGGCAACAAACTTTGACAATTCTTCCTAAGGAAACACAACGACATGATCTGAGCACTTCTTGAGTTGGGCTGTGGTATCTAAGAGCCAAGAACTTAAATTTAAAAAAAAATAAAAATATAAAAATATAATTAAACTCACCTTCACCACCTAAATTACTTCACTAACCCTGTCCCATAATTGCTATGTATTGGAAACCATAATGTTTTAAGATATGAAAAAGAAAAGTAAAGCAACCATACAGCCTGTTGGCTATACTAGACCACTGCCAAGTCCTGCTTGGCCATGTGGAAGGGACAGTGTGACATGGTTTCCTGCCCCTGAAACAGAGCCAGGGTGTGAGTCTCCAGGGATGTTCACAATTACTAGGTGTGAGCCCTGTTTTTATATACATATATACGTGTGTGTGTTTGTGTGTGTGTGTGTGTGTGTGTGTGTGTGTGTGTGTGTGTGTGTGTTTTATGTTTTTCCCTCAGCAAATATTTTCTCTGCCAAGGTTAATGATAATCAAAGATAGCGTGAGTCTGTAAGGCAAGGCTATGCCTAATGTCTCAGCAAAATGGTAAATGCTGAGACCTTAAGAACAGCCCTTAAGGCTGTGGAAAAGAACTCTGAAAACATGAGTCCAAAACTATTATCACAACTATGCAAAATAAAAAATGCAATGTAAACTGTATAAGGAGCTTCATAAACCTAAAAGAACAAAGGCAGTTGCCCTATGAGTCAGCTTGTCAGAAAGATATTGAGGAAGCAGATAAAGATATTTAGGGAGTGGTCATTGAAGGACAAGATCCCACCCAGCTAAATGTATTGTTTTTGCTTATAAAGACAGGTAGATTCCAGATGTCAGAGTTAGCCTGAGACAGAGTGAGGTTAGGCCCAGGTATGGTAGGAATGGCAATCTCAGGGTGAGATCCCATACAGCTATTGTTTTGTCTGTGCTTGTGGGACCATGAAAAGCACCCTGGTAACCAGTTGAGATCAGGCGTGAAACTCCTGTGACCCTAAGGGACCGTAGGCAGTTCCCTAAACTCCCAAGAAACAAGGCCCAATCACTAGCCACAGCACTCTATAAATTTTTGGCCATCATTCATGTAAACGCAATGCCCCAAGTCCCTCCACAGGTAGAGGATGTGACCACAGGTCAAGTAGGCTCAACACAGATCTCCACTAAAATGAAGTACCTAAAAGCCTGGAGGCTTAAGCCAAATTACCTTTCTTCCCAGACACTCCTCCCTGCAAAAGTTATTTAACTTTAGGCCCACCCTGAGAAGTTGGGGTACAGTTTTACTCATCTACTTTCCTCCATGACAATAAACATCTTAAAATCATGAATTGTCTCTTTTTATCAGGACCCATCCCTGGTGGCAGCATGGGGTGGGGCCCCACCATTAACCCAACCAGTGCGTACAAAGGCAGGCCGACCTGAGTTCATTTGCAATGTTAAGAAAAAAAATAAAAAATACATATACTTACCTGTCTCTAACGATCGTGAAGCTGAGGTCAGGGGATGTGGATTTGTGCAGTAATCAAAGGGTAACCTGGGCTGAGCGATTGAATTGATATGTAATTAAAGCATGTGCTTTTGGTGTACAAGAGATGAGCTATCCAGAGCATTTTTTAGAATTTTTTCCCCAACAAAGGAGCACTGCCTCCACAGGCTGTCACAGCTTGTACCCCACAACTGGCTTCAAGTCGAGTTTTGTTTTGGTTTTTTGTTTTTTTGGGGTTTTGTTGTTGTTGCTCTCAAACATCCCTTCCCCCAGAACCCCTCTCCAAGCTGAGGCTGGTCCTTGGCACAGCATCAAAATAAATATACCTGGAAATGGAAGCAAGGAGTGCAAAGACACAGCCTGCCCCTCACATTCACCTCCCCAAGACCTAGAAGGCGCTCAGATAAATGTGTGAAAGTACACATACTAACTTAAAGCACACTTTTGAAGAATGCCATGAAATAATTCAAGAAGTTCAAAAAAATACTGATAATTAAGGCTGAACCATGACTTACAAGCAAAGCTTAATTTTATTTATATACATCATATCTCTATGCATAGCACTCTAAATAGAGTAACTTTTGCTTAAAAAAAAAAATCAAGATACACTGGGTTGTCCCAAAATTGTTAGCTATAATAACAAGGAAGAAAAATAAAGTGTAGGAAAGGAAAATCTGTTAAAAGTCTTCCTGCAGAAGAAACTGAAGGGTCATAACAGTGAGATGAGCAATGCAGGAAATCTAAGAGGTGAAACTAGGAAAACAGTTATAGGTGAGGACACGAAGCTTCGGTTTTCCTGTGATTGTCTGGTAGCTGATGAACGTCTTTCCTAGAGCCTCAATTCTCCTTCAGGAACACTCCCCAGCCCTAGGGGATGAGGTGGGAGGGGAATGGAACTACCTGGCTCTAGATGGAGCTCCATTTTGAAAAAGCATTTAGGTGGCAAACCTATGTGAACACACCTATATACTCTGCAATAAGTATGTCAGTCTCATAATGCAGGCCAGTTCCACCCTACTCCTCTCATCTATACGCTGGCTGTAGGAGTCTCAGAGATGGAGGGATTAGCCATAGCTGCCATACATGTGGACATGAGTTCAATCTCTAGCACACTCTGTGCATTTGTATGTAGACATGCATATGTGGAGGCAGATGACAGCCTCAAGATTTCTTTATTACAGTAACAGTGAGATTCACAAAGTTTATCTTCTATAACAACCTGAATGTGAAAGGAGGCTGCCACATAACTCGTGGGTGGAAAGAGCAGTTCAAATGAAGATTACCTGATTAACCAATGCAGGGCTCTCAGCAACAATGGAGTCACCCTCTCCCTGAATGAGCTTGATTCAATGTTTTTCTATTTAATAATGTGCAGAAACAAAAATCACATCAGAACAAGGGATGTATTTGTTTTATCACTGGAGAGAAAAGATATTTTCATCATACTATCAGGATTTTTCTTACACCCATGTGGAGCAGGTGGTGCTACAAATCACACCCACACAGCTGCCACTAGACAATGATGTAAGTGTATAAGCTTATTTCATCTCTCCAACCAATCCAGTCTTCAAGTACCATTAGTACCTCATAGACAAAAAACACCTCATGAGGCTAATGGCAACAATCTATACAATTCTGTATAATAATAAATACAGAAGACATGAATAAAACACACTCTTGAAGATTCTGGCTCCCACTTGTTGCAGTCAAGCATCTCACAAATGTTTATGAGACTCTGACAACCTGCCACTTCAATATCGTTAACCTTCTTCACAGGAAACTAAGGCTCAAAGCACTTTGTACATTTGTAATCAAATAACCAAGGGCATCAGAACAAGGTCCAGCTCAAAGTGCTTCATGTTCTCCTTTCCCAACAAGGCAGTGTCCACAATTCTTGATGGGAAATGCTCTATTAAAACAGCAAGAGCGGTACTTTTCAATCCCCAGCACAGTACAAACCAGACATAGTGGTAACTTGCCTATTATTTTGGAGGCAGAAGCAGAGGATCAGATGGTCAATGTTATCTTTACTACACAGTATGTTAAAACCTGGATTACATAAAAACATCTCAAAACAAACAATAAAAACTCACAAGGTCATAACTATCAATGATTTTTAAAAAGAGATAATTTGGGGCCAATGGCTAGCTACATGAGGTGTTTGACCACTAGCTCAAGGGAACCCTGTGAGCTCCTTTGCTCTCACTCCTCACTCATAACCCCTCAACATAGGTATACATATGCATACATTTTAAAACGCAAAAGGTGGTTGTTGAGACTAAGATAATTGAGAATTTTCGTTTTAACTCTGAAGGTAATGCCGAAGCCAAGTTGCATATACAAAACTGCCACTAATTTGCCTCCTTTTGACAGTTTCAGTCCCTTCTATGTTTATCCTCAATAGCTTTTCTCATGTATAACCAGGCTTGAGGATCATAGAAGTCATAGGAAAGACCATTTTTAAGAATGGAAGCATACTGATCTGTTTATAGTCACTTATTTTTACCCTTTCCAGAATGTTAAAATTACACAGCATATGCAGTCTTTTCAGAGTGGCTTCTTTCATCTCTGCAACTGTGTTGTTAGAAACTTCTTTCCTTCTTATACTTGAACTGTATTGTGTTATGTGAATGCTGCGATTCCTTTATCCATTCACTCATTGAGGAATATGTTGGTTAGCTTGGGGCATTTCTAAATAACAATCCTATAGATCTTATGTTAACATTTTTGTGGATATGCCTGCCAGTTGGTTGGGTAGTTATCCATTTGGGATTCAAGAGCTATATCCTACAATAAGGAACTTTTAATTTTATGAAACACAGTATGAAAGACAACAAGCTAAATGAAGAAACCTGGCAGATGTGACCTTGAAGTAGGGAGGGCCCACTCCCTTGCTCATTTAATGTGTTGATGGATGTATCCTAGATGTAATGAGAAGGTTATTTGGCTTCCATGGCCTTCCTTCCCAGAATCTAGGGTATCAGTCTGACCATGAGGAAAATATTCATGAATTTCTATTGAGAAAATACTAAATATGTGGTCAAAATCATCAGGTCATCAAAACAAAATTTAAAAGTCTGAGAAGGGGCTGAAGAGATGAGTCACGATATAACAAAAATCTTGTTCTTCCAAAGGTTCGGTTCCCAACACCAACATATTAACTCACTACAATTCATAAATTCTAGTTAAGGAAATCTGATGTCCCCTTTTGACTGCCATGGGGATCAGGCATCCATAGTCTAAGTGTCACAACTCAGAGCAGTCTAAAAGAGACAGAGTTATGTAAGACCCTGGGACAAAAGAGTGCTATCAGGAAGGGAAAAACTCAAGGAAATCTAAATACATATTATTTGTAGTTGATAACATCTGTTTTGACTTCTTGTAATAGAAACATAAAATTTAAGAGATGGGGAAATTGAATATAAAGGAACACCAAAATCTTAATGATTTTACTTTTCTATAAATCTTAAACTATTCTGGGTTACATTCTGAGGCAGGAACATTTGAGAAAGCAAATCACATAGCCCATACATCTTAAACTTCAACTCATCATATAGCTGAGGATATCCCTGAACTCCTGATCCTCCTGACTCCATCTGAGTGCCAAGATTATAGACATACACCACTACATACTGTTTTTCAAATCTGAAACTATTCTAACCTTTTAAACATAAAAAATTTCATCTAAAAATGAAACTATTTTAGTGAGTTCTTTGTGCTTGACCCTAAAAAGATTAAGCCTAGATTCAGCAGTAGAGGTAATAAAAAAACAGGAATTAGATAATTTACTGTGTCTATTTTATGAAGTTATGATCCCCAAAGGAAGAATCTTTGAAAATAGGATGAAATGGTAATCATGTAGCCCTGTATGCTTAAAAATAACTAATCAGAAAGTTGTAGAAAGCTCAAGAACTTCACTGACAAGTATATAGTCTCAAAGGCCATGGCAAAAACAGGGACAAGCTTCAGGTCCCTAGTGTTGCTCTCCTAGCACAGGCTTAGGCTCCTTTAGCCTCAGCAAAATCTGTCAGGGAAGAGAAACAATTTAGTTGCTGTAAGAATCATGTCATAGGGATACTCATCTACATCAAGAAATCCCAAAGTCCACATTCCAGCACTATACACTTCTAGCTGAGTGATGTCTTTTCCTATAATCATAAGCTTCCCATGGGAATATCTAAGTGTCACTCTGTGGTAGTGAATCTTGATTGTCAATACACCACTGGGAGATTAGTAAAGCATACTAAGCTGTCTATGACAGTACTTCCAGAGACAATTCGACCGAGGGCTCTGACCTAATGAGCTGGTTAATCTCTTGGTGGATATGAAGAAAGCTCAGAAGCAGGGCCTATTTGGAAGATGGACATAATTGAAAATGGGTGGTTGGGGCTAGATCTTTGCCTGGCCGCTTCCTGTTTCGCCATTTCCTTACTGCCATGCCACCATGATGTGAATTGCTCTGTTCAACTATGACCCTCCTGTATGACTGCTACTTCTAAAAACATACATCAAGACCAACCCATCTCCCCTTGGTATCATGCCAAGTATTTAACTGTGAGAAAACAACAACACACAACTGAGTTCCTCTCTTTGGTTCTTGGGCATTTATCTGAGCACAGTACAGGATGCTGATGTGCCTCCCTTACGCTTAAGCCTTGAAAAAATCATGACGCCTTCCTTAAAAGGCATCATTCCCTTCTGCTAAGCAGGATCTAGCAGCTTCCATCATCCACAAGGATCCAGAAACTCAGTCTGACGAGTGTCTGTGATCCAGGGCACAGCATCTATCTTCTAATTCTATTCAACAATTCCCACTGCCACTCAGATTCACAAATGTAAATTTATGATTAAATTTGACACAGATGATCCAATAATGTGCTGAAATGCCACAGAAGAGTTACCTAGTTCTCATGGAAAGAAAACACCAATGGGGACCATCTAAATATGAGCATATGCTTACATCCTTCTGTGCAGAGTATTAAGCTAGTCCTTAGCCCAGGAGGCACCTGACTACCTCCTTCAATAAGTATCCAGCCTCTGAAAGCCTCAAAACTTAACTGTCTTGTGCATACCAGTCCAGAGTCCAAAGCCAGCTCTCAGAAAAGCTTACATCAACACTGCTCTTTGTCTCATACCAAAGGAATCCTCTGTTCTTCCATATAGTTACATTCACCAGGAAGTCAGAACCATGGAGCCAAACTATGGCTCCTAGGCAAAAGAAGCTGGGACTGCATGCAAAGATGAAATGTGCTACCTTGAGCTGCCTACCCCATGCAAAGGACTCGCCTCTTAGGAACCATATGATTCTTGTATCACATTCATCAAACAAGCTTCCCACCAGTTGTAGCATCATATCCACATGCAATTAGAAACATATGTGATTATGGCATTGTGACCTCTTGCCAGAACTGTCTCTCTGGACATCTCCAGAGAGAACACTTTGTGTTCCCTCAAGAACTTTTAAAATCTTCAGATATTAAAAGAGAAACTTTTCCTCTTAAATACATTAGTACACACTTGTTCTAGTATACAGTACACAGAATCCTAGAGTGTAGAGAGCTCTTATCCAGCCTCCACCTTGTGTTCTTCAAACAAAACCTTGAACAAAATTATCTCAGAAACCACCATCAGCCCATGATAGATCTAAGCCAGAGATACAAAGCCTACTACTGTTCATGTAGACTGAACAAAACTTAAATGAAATGCTAAACTGCTAATGTCTATAAAGTTACCCAAAAACTACAAAGAAATTTAATGTAGGCCAGTGAGATTACTCTCAGTAAAGTCATTTGCTGCCAAAACTTGCAACCTGAGTTCTATCTCCAGGACCCACATTTAGGAAGAAGCTGACTTCCACACACGTACTGTGGAATATGTATGCATGTATACACAATAGATAAATGTTAAAAGTTATTCTTAAGAGAACTTTATGCTTAAAATTTTAAGACTGAACCTCAGAGGCTACCTCTATTGATCTCAATCAAGCAAATGCAATAGGATTGACAGAGCCCATCTTCATCCCTGTGAATGGCCAACCCAAAGCATCTGAGCCCATCCATGCCACAGATCAACAACACTGACACTACCACTTCCTCCGAGCACTGTACACAGCTCTCCAGAACTGTGGTTAGTAAATAATCAATCAGAGCACTACCTCAAGAAATTTTCTATTATGACATTACCACTCTCAACACAGACATTTAAAACATTTATTTACTCACATCCTGCCATTCCCAAAGAGGAGGCAGAATAAATTCATTTTCTTTCCTATGTAGCTGATACCAATGCCAGTGACCACTGGTGCTGACCTATGCATGTACTTGACCAGAGAAAACTGATGAACCAATGTCCCAGTTTCCACAAAAGAAAATGTTTTCTGACCATAAATGTGATGCTGTAAGTTTAAATAATGAACCAACATTTTACTTCCTTCTTTTCATTCTTTCCTTCTTACAGTGGTGCTGGGGTGATGGACAGAAGTTAAGGTTAACTGTCTGAAGCCTGGAAGCCCAGGCTCCATTGCTGATCTAGATGTATTACCTTGTTCCTCCTGACTGCCCATGGGGTGACATTCTCTATACTCACCACACATCCAGTCAACTCACCCATCCAGTACTCCAACCCAGACCTTCTCAGAAGCTTCCCCCATCAAGGGGAACCCCCTTCCTGCCAACCACACTCACTCCCCTTCCCTGCCCTCAATCACCCTGTGCCACTTTTCTACACTGCCATTTCTGAGAACACTCATTGTCTATGACAGATTCTACCCTTTTTCCAGAGTCCACAAACCACCTCAGACCACACTGTCCCCATTGCTACTACAGCCAAGCCTTGCTTAAGCCTGCTGTCTAGCACCTCCTCAGAAGCCACAAGCTGAGGCCTTACTAGCATCCCTCACCGCTTGCACGCTGTGCCTGCATTTGCTTCCTGTTCTGGTACCTTTCTTCTTTTCTCAGACTTAATACCCTCAAACTCCCATTTTTCTAATAAAGGGATAACCCAGCAGCACCCACCTAACAGGGAACTATTTAACATATCATCTGGCATAAAATATTCACCCAATAAATGAGCTCTGTTGTTACTGGTAGTGTATGCTCATTTTGATTACCTATGAACTTTTAAGCTTTGTACAGAAAAGGCTACTCACAGAATCCAGCTGAAGGCCTGCTACAGGGGCTTTCCCTCCATCTACACAGTGGACAGACAAGTGAGCCACTGGCAGTGACATGTGGTGTATAATGAGATTACACTTGAAATTAATTCCATTTGCTTTAGGCAATGGTCAGAAGAACATCCCAGATGCTTGGTTTCCGATGGTCTCAATTTACAGGGGTTTAGAGCCATTCACATCTGTCCTACATGCCTTGCAGTCAGTTACAGAAGGTCCAAGATAGGCAAAATACACAGGTATTTGGGACTCATTAATTCATAAAATTGTACAGTTTTGTTCTGCAAGTGCCATCTGTGGGGGGGGGGGGAGCAATAGTTGAGCTGGAGGGAGGAAGGCTGAAGACATAAACCTTGCACCATATTCCACTCAAAACCATCCCACTCCAGCACCATGCTGGATCCAAGTGTCCCACACTCAAGGTCCAGTGCTGTATGACTAAAGTCTCACTGGGACAGATACCAAGGAATACTATGCCTGAGATGTACTCGTGTTCTTTGTTGGCATAGGCACCCTTTGTAGAATAAATAAGTCTTCTGCTTTCAACCTCTCCTTCCTAGAAAGCCTGATATCCAAACTTCAATAGGCCAAGCTAGCTCACTGAAAGAAGCACTATGAAAAATGAAGTATAACAAAGGCCAACCCATAATGTTTCTTGGAAAGAACATTGTGTTTTATAATAAAACCAGGAGTGAGAATATGCATTGTTGGCTCAATAACTTTTTAGTTGCACCCACATATCATGCTTTGCCTAATGAGGATCAAGAAGAAAATGGAGAATTTGCAAACACTGAACACTTTCCAGCAGCCAAACATTTCCATACACACTAATAGCATTGAGTTTAGATGATGAGATTTTTGTCTTACAGGTGAAAAAAGTGATATTCATGAAACTAGGACTGAGTCCAAAATCAGCAACATGCATTTGAAGCTGCCAGGATTCACTGAGGGGCTTCCACGAGCTCCACAAACGTTGTGGCTCCTAACATGCAATAGCAGGTAAGTATTTACTCACAATACAAATTAATGGACAAGAGCTGGCAAACCAAACACAGCCTGCTTCATACTTGGTGGATGGCTCGGTGACTCCGTGTATTCAAGTTTTCAAGTATGACCTCATTCCAAACTCAGAAACCTAGGCTATGAAATTATGCTACCAACCATTTCTTTGAGTAGAAGAAGGGCAACTGAATAGACACATTCAGAATGAAAGGCCCAGACCTGCCTGTTTCTTCAGGAACTTTTTGGGAGCTAAGGAAAGACTGTCCTTTGAGCCTTCATCAACCATTATGGCCCTGAGTTCAGCAGCTCTCCTTCACCTTCTCCTCTTAACCCAGCTGCCTGATATTTTGGAGATAATGCCATTACTCTCAGAAATGGGTCATAGTTTATAGGAGAGCAGTCAGTCAAGATGAGTAGGCTTCTTGTACATAAAATTAGAATGTCATTAACATTGACTTTGCACCAACTGGATGCATGTCACTGGATAGTAACAAGAGCTGTTTGGAAATCCTAAGATGATTGTTATGGGCTCCTTAATTCAGGGTTCCTGACAGACTGCTTTTACCAAGAGACTCTTCCTGGATAAGGGGTACTGTGTACAGGGGGCAGGGGTGGGAGAGACATAGTACATTATAAGAAAGATCCAATGTGCTTCTTGGTGTCATGTCACTGAGCTGACTTGTACTGTCTCTGCCCAGTCAGGAATCTAAGTGACATGATTTAAGAGTGTACTGACAAAGACCAATTGGAGTAAGAATGAAGGCTCTTTAATAGAAGGTTCTATAAAGGACAATTAAATACAATACTTGGCACCTGAAAGGACAGCCTATAAACTTCACAAATTTACTCCAAGCTTAGAAGTCATCTAAGGGCAGATAGAACTAAGACAAGTCCACTTCCGACAAGTTTTACAACCCTCTCAGAAAGAGGCACACTCAGGAAGATACTTCTGAGGCATTTCTTGTTCTTTATCCAAATGCACTGGAGAGGACACATTTGAAGGAACCACACTCCTAAGACCCAGTTTGTTATTCAGTAGCTTCAAGCACAAAAGGTAACCAATTAGCTCAGTTCTACAAAGCCCTGCCATAAACTTGTCTACATAAATCCAGCCAACCCAAAACCAATTTACCTTATAGACTTGGGTTCTTGTGAGAACCTTTAAAATATTACCAATAGCAATCAGTATTGACCCCTTATCTTGGTTCTAGGTGCTACAGTTAACCATAATTAAGGCAGTGGCTTCATTCAACAACTGCACAAATCACAGTGATCTCAATATTACAACCAATAATTCAAATAAAAAACATAAGAACAAAGTCAGATTTGGATCATAACCTGCTCACTGGGTTCTGGAGTCTCCTAAGAGTTGGGTTGGTTTTATATTCTAAATTTTCAAAATCACCAATTTCATTTGAATTTCTACCTTTGTAAATGTCCCATTTAACCTGAATGTGTGTCCTTAACTTTCAGGTTCTTCCCACTAGCTTACAAAAACTCTGTGCTCTGCCACAGGGTTGTGCCAGGCAAGCATGGAAATACATTGTAGTAAAATCACCATGGTGTCAAAGCTCAGTGATGTCCAGAATTTTAAAAATACAATGGAACCGCTTAAGCAAGGATAATTGGATAAAAGGTCTTGCATTTTAGTGTGTGCAACAGTCTCAAATATGTAAACTAAAGTTACCACAGAAAAGATACACATACGCTAAGATTCTACAAGGCTGATTAACTAGGGGAGTTGGTAATGTTACAAATCCTTGAGCTATGTCTATCATTTAGCAGGCATTCATTGTCCAGCATTGTGTCTCACCTAACAGCTTGCACTGTTAGGTACCTTTTGGAATATACTAATTTATTAGACCAATAGCTTCTGAGCAACAAAAAAGCAAAGAATGTCATCAGTTAGCATAGCATCTCACTTCCCCAATTTGAGGTAGCCCATCTACTTCAAGATCTGACCAGTGTATCTGAAAAGTACCTTGACTTAGTATCTCTCTTGTTCTAAAACTACAAAAACCTTCATGAACTTAGAAAAGATTAATGGAATCTAAAATGAGCCAATGACCCTATTTGGACTATTCAGAGGTAGTGCACAGAATCATGATGGATGGTCCTCAGTCATCTGGCAGAACAGAACATGCCACTATTTTGTCCTATTTTCTTTACATCTGCTTATCAAAACCCACTTCTTCTCCTCTATGTTAAATGCTAGCATGGTTAAGTCTACTTTTCTGGACACATGCCTAGTATCAACTTGTGGTAAAGACATTTAAGACAGCTTAAAACTACATGCTCCTACCTTTTACTGAAATCTAATGTTTAGGGAGGAAAACCATCAGTGCCCCAACAGGCAACCCAAGAAGTTAGTTCTCAGTTAACCACCAGAGGGCAGGAAAGAGCAACAGACATTAGAGCTGTATCAATAGAAAACCACTATGGGTATTAAGTGTTTACAACCCCAGTAGTGCCACAATACTTATATAGAGTTCAAGGCCTACACAGAGCTCCAACATGTGGGAATATGTGAAAGTGGAGTTTCGCTTCCTAACATTTTAGCTGTACCCTTATTAGCTATTCAACTACGTTCAAATGGATCTGCCAATGCAGCTTTAACAGACTTAATGGGACAAAGTATTAGATTCACTGTAAAGTAGCCAGCCATAATATGTTATTATGTTTTCCTACAAAGGCTGGTTAAACACAGAAAAGAAAAATCAGCATGGTATTTTACTTAGGAAACAGCTTTCAAGTTCTTACTTTGCTTGGTTCATCAGTATTTGCCATCACAGGTTTTCTGAGAAGCAGACTAGAACAAGTTGATTATAAATCTTATCCAGGTTCCTGCCCAAGATACTTTCTGCAAAGGATTTTACCTACTCAAGTTCTGTCACATCAACATGACAACAATCACGTTACCACTTTCCATTTGAAGTTGGAGAAGGAAACAGAGTTGCAGACACACAGTTGCTTTAAACATTAGCAGAGTGTAATGGATTAATACTTGGGTTTTGCATATTTTTCTTGGACATATAATGTAAATTGTATGATTTGTGAATCTTGGTAAGAATGGCTATTTCTGTGTTTTGTGGTTAAGTTTGACTGTTTTCACTTTAAAGATGTGGGAATAGAAAAATTTATAGGAACCAAAATGTAAGGGATATTAATTTTGTTTTTTTATTGTAACAACTGGGTTAAAATCTGTACACAAAGGCCTGCCCCTTCTGAGCACAGGATTATAAAAGAGAGATTTAAAATCTGAAAGAGAAAATAAAGATCTTCAGGGGACAAATGTAGAACAGAAATACTCTTCTAGAGTTCATCCTTTAAGGTGAGGAAGGCCTCAGTGAGATCTTCAGTTTTCAAGTTTTAAGGTCCTGTTTTCCTGTCATTAATTCCTTAATGTTTTCTTTTTTATCAAAATCTAATCACAAATTCTAAAATTAGTGTCTAACATGATAGTAACTAGGGTACATTGTTCCTGAAGGACAGTCAGCTAATTTGCATAAAGACTTGGATAACTGTTTTAAGACCTAGAATAGCACTCTTAAATGCTGATACTTCAGCAATGTCATCAGGGCTGGCCTGTGTCTGCGGTGTGGGTATAAAGACATATAAATGATGAGTGTTTTCCTCTACCTTCTTGGTCTTGTAAAAACTCACAAGTGGGTACAGGGGTTCATATCAGTCATTCCAGAATTTTACAAATGCTATTCGAGAATTACCTTGAATTTGAGCCCAGTCTGGGCTATGTAAGTGAGTTTTAGGCCAGCCAGGACTTCTTGCCCAGCTAGCTCTAGACCCTATAGCTAAGCAATGCAACATGAACACACACAAAATGTTGTTTGGTTGCTTTGTTTCCCTATATCAAGGTCTCAAGATCCCCATGAAACAAGCATCCAGATACTAAGTTCCAAGAAAATGTGTTATTATAATCACTTAGATGGATCACTATTAATCAAGAATTATCCAAAAAGATATAAGCTGATTATGTTATCATGCTAACAAATTAAAAGGCACATAGAAAAGAACATTTAATGAAAGGAAATGTTTCCTTTTCTGATTTCAGAATGGAAAAACAAAAAGGTGCTTGCTGGCAAACCAACAATTAGGTAACTATATATAATGGCTCCAGAAGATTTAACAAATAATATAATCCAATTAGTTCTTTAAAGTGCTATGAATGTGGTGGAGTTGTAATGGTAATTTATCCATAATCAAAATTGTTACAAAATCATTTAAAATTTTAATCTCAAAATAACCATAAATGGTTAGGAATGAAAGCAGAGGTGTTAAAACATTTGGCACCATTTTTGTCAGGCACTTTGAATGTATGGTTATTGTTTTCTCAGCAGAAGGATATCCCTATCCTAAGTATTTCAAAAGTGATTTTTTTTCAGATACAGGATGACTTCTATCTAGTACATGAAAGAAGTTTTAAGAGATGTCTGTGGTATCTGAACATAAAAACTTAGCCCTTAAATAAGTCAACAAGCCTCTTCCCAGGAATCAGCAATGGTTTCACAATGAAACCTCATGGCCTTTGAACACTATGGTAAGCATTCATGATCAATTAAATACTAAACACAGAATTAAAGGCCATGGGTGAGTTGAACTGCACTTTACCCTTAAGAACGTGTGCCAACATAGACTGTGTTCAATTTGGGGACAAGGCAGGCTTCTCGGAGACCCTAACCAAGTGGAATGGCTTCCATTTTCCAAACTGAGTACGTATTCTGAAAACTGCTAAGACTGGAGATGTAGCTCCTTGTCTGTTCTCTGGCCTCCCTGTAACAGGGATGACAATGTGAAGAATGAGATGAATATGAAGGTGGCTTTGTTCTCCATTATCCAGGAAGGAGTGACAGAGATGGCAATTCAAAATGGCTCTAGTTCAAGCCTTTCCTGTTTAACGACTCATGATAGGTCTGGTGTCCTTGAAAATGGACAAGCAGCATCACAGTCGGGTGACATTCCAGAAGAGTACAATACACAGGATGAATGGGTGCCAGGATATGTCCATTGCTGTGCAGGTTTGGGCCAGTCATGTTTTGTGCCCAGACCTCACTCTGCTATGTATCTAGTGAGTGGCCAGAGTTGACCAGTGGCTTTCAATCTGAGAGCCAAAGACTATCCAAGGAGATGTGCCAAGGCAACCCACATCCCTGCAGAGCCTTCCACAAGTCCCCGGGAAGCACATGTTGCTTCTAGCTCTCCTGCTGCCAATGTCCCTGCTTTCTTATGTTTTTATTTGTAGCTTTAAAAATTCTAAACACTAATTTTTAACAAGACTCTAGATCCTACATGAGAGTCGGAGAATAACTCGATAAACATACCTTATCCCTACATGAAAAGCTATCTATCCTTAATATATTACTAGCATGTTTCGTTTGGGGAGAAAGAAAAGTTTCCAAGGATCTCAAGTCATTGGTAGATGAGCAGTTCTGAGCCCTTCATCACATGCATGAAGAAAGCAGACACGGGAAATAGGTGGGTCTGAGCACCATAAAGTGATGCAGTTTAGCCACCCCTCGGACAGTGTTCTAATCAAGACACTAACTTTTTAGATAAAGCAATACAAGTTTACCCACTTCCTGAGACACACTGGCTCAAAAGTGGTGGGTACATGCATAGTCACCGTAGGGTCAGTTGGCACCGTCACCTATTCACAACACCACCATTGGCTTCCCTTTTAAGTTTGACCTGTTATCTCCAGCTTCTCAGCAGCCTCTTGCTACTGCACTCCATCTTTACAATACTTTCCATAATGAGCAGAGCTGGTCAGAGTATCTAATAGCCATGATTAACAGAAGTACCACTTTCCACTTGATGAAACCCAATGTAGGCCTGAGGGGGGTGTGTAACATTTACAGCTCCAGTGTTGCCTGAACATACAAATAAGATGTCAGTCATGTTCTCAATCTTTTCATCCTCACTGAAAAACTTAGAAATGTGAACCTTCCATGGTATCAGGAGGCAGTGACTTTAAGAGAGGGATAGGTCATGAGGGTAGAGGGCCTAGTGGCTATACTAGTTACTTTTCTGTGGCTGTGAGAAAATGCCATGACCAAAGAGACTCTGGGGAAAAGATATTATTTTGAATTATAGTCTCAGTGTGATAAGTGTTTATCAAATCAGGAAAGCGTGTAGCAGGCAGGCATGGCAGTACAGCATGGTAACCAGAGCAGATAGCTGAGACTTCACATCCTCAGCCATAAGCACAAAGAAGGGAAAACAAACTGAAGTGTGAAGGGCTTTAAACTCTCAAATCCTGCCTCCAGTGACCTACTTCCTACAACAGAGCCACATCTAAATCCCCCAACAAACTGCCACTAACTAGGGACTAAGCTCAAATATCTGAGTTTATGGAGAATGTTGTTCATTCACAGTCCATAAGTGGAATCATTACTCTCATAGAAGGGCTTCTAGTGAGTACCCCTGCCATATTTTCACATGTGCCAATAGCAAGAAGTTAGTCCACCTGGCCTGGAAGATGCTCTAAATCATCCAGTCCTCCCAGGCGCCTGCCCACCTTCCTGGTGAGTTAGTAATATGCACATGCTTATGTCTGGGTACTCAGTGCTTCTTTGTTACAGATGCCTCAGCACATCAGATACTGAGTTGCAGTATTCTGAGTATGGATGTGACTACTCTTTCCCAGAAACTGAGACCTTAAATAGTTTAAAACCCATGAATAGGTGTCTGTGTTTTGATTAACCCAGGCCCACACTTGGATGTATACAATCCTTTCAACAAGTATCTATTAAAAAACTACCAGAATTTAAATTTCCTGTTAAAATATTTAAGATAGATTCTCATTGGCTTAGAATTCACTACTTAGGACAGACTAGATGCCCAGAGGGCCTCAGCAATCCCCCTGTATTTAACCTCCCCAACACTGGGATTACACACACACACACACACACACACACACACACACACACACACACACACACACCACACCACCACCATCCCCTCACACACACCACCATACTCATTTATTATGTGGGTGCTGTGGGATCGAACTCAGTTCCTGTGCCTGAGCCATCTCCCCAGCAAAAAAATCTTTTAGCAAGATTCAGAATTAAATGTTAATAATTTATAACAAAAGCCTTCTATATGTTACAATGATATGCACACTTGGTCTTCATCTTTATACTCTGTACACAAATGGCTGTAATGATTAAATGAAAGAGACCATTTAAGATCAATATACTCTTAATCTAAGGAGGGCTTCATTATTTTTGCCTATCTCAATAACCTAATGTCTACATCCAACACACGGGATTAACAGTACATTTTAAATTGCTCGTGCAGTGCCTACTTATTTCCTATTTTGCTACTAGCATGCAAATTTTCCTAAATATACATCATCTTCCTGCAGCCAAGCAGTCATAGTGAGGCTAGTCTGTAACCATAGGAATGGCTTCCAGTACCCAAAACAGTATAATCAAGCACCTAATGTTTTCTTGGCCCTAGTGCCGGCATGGCCCTCGTTCTGGCACTAAGCCTTCCTCCCTAGCCTACTTCCCTGAGTCCTTGGAGGAGACATAGAGAAAGTATGTTAAGACTGTTGGTAGTATTCCATGGAAGATACGGATGAGCAGACACCAAGGAGGGAACAACAAAAGTAAGCGCAACCTCAGACTGAAGGGTAGTGTTGAGTCACTAAACATCGATAAACTATCAGTTCTGAATTTTCCAGGGTCATGAACCTGTTTGCTTCTACCAGTTTTTATTTTTTCACCCAGTCAGTGTTTCTGGATGGCCCATCTTACCCAGGCATCAGGAATCCAGTGACAAAATGGGGCTTCCATCCAACAGGAAGACAAGAGCTATGGAGCCTACCATCACGGGGCACTAAGGAGGTGCAGTTTCACACAGTGCTGCTGCTCATGGCCTCTGCAAGGAACCTCTTAAAGCACCTCCACCTCCTCCTCTTTTCCGGCTGGAACCAAGGAGGCTGTTCCAGAGAAGAAAAAGAAGGTTGCTGTTGTGCCAGAAACCCTTAAGAAAAAAGGGTACTTCTGTGCCAAAAACCCTCAAGAAAAAGGTTCCTGCTATGCCAGAAACCCTCAAGAAAAAAGCAAAGGAATTTCTCAGAGTTGAAGGTGAAGCGCCTGAGGAAGAAATTTACCCTGAAGATACTGAAGAAGGCAAGGAGGAAGCTCATCTATGAGGCAAAGCACTATCACAAGAAGAACAGGCAGATGTACTGGACTGAGATTTGGATGCTAGGATGGCAAGGAAGGCTGGAAACTTCTATGTGCCTGCAGAAGCAAAATTGGTGTTTGTCATCAGAATCCAGGGTATCAATGGAGTAAGCCCAAAGGTGCGAAAGGGTTGCAGCTTCTCCATCTTCGACAGATCTTCATATGGTGCCTTCGTTAAGCTCAACAGGTTTCAATTAACATGCTGAGGATTGCGGAACCATACATTACATGGGGGTATACCAACCTGAAGTCAGTAAATGAGCTCATCTATAAGCGAGGCTATAGCAAGATTATTAAAAAGCGGATTGCCTTGACAGATAATTCCTTGATTGCTCAATCTCTTGGTGAACTTGGCATTATCTGCATGAAGGATCTAATTCATGAGATCTATACAGTTGGGAAACACTTCAAGGAAGCAAATAACTTCCTGTGGCCCTTCAAATTATCTTCCCTACGAGGTGGAATGAAGAAAAAGACAACTCACTTTGTAGAAGGTGGAGATGCTGGCAACAGGGAAGACCAGATAAACAGGCTTATTAGACGGATGAACTAAGGTGTTCCCATGAATTTTTATAATCTGGTCAGTTAATAAACCATCACAGCTTGGCCAAAAAGAAAAAAAAAAAAAGTGTCTCCACTGTGAAAATTCAGCCTGAGTCAGGACTCACACAAATCTGTCTTCTCTAGTATACAATAAAGACTTTAAGGATGGAAACTGGATCTTATTCTTCCTCTGTGCACCGAGTTACAGACTGCTGCTGCAGCTATGAGTGTCTAACCTATTTTGAAGAGTCCAAGCCTTATCAGTGCTGCTGTCTGATGCCATTTTAGAGCTAAAATGGCATGTGCCGACTGACACTGGAACCCAGAACCACCTAAAAGTAGGCAAGATATCTTTCAGTGGCTACTTCTGCCCCCATACCTTGCTCTATACTTGAAATGTTACACATGGTGTGAAATTCAATCCAGGAGGGAAAGAGATGGCTTTTCCTATAGTAAACACACACAACAAGGTCATACTGAGCACACCTCACAACGTGAAGTTACATTAGTAAATTATACTGAAAGGAAATAGTTATGCAATAAATTTCCAAGGCCATATTACATCTCAGTGATCCCATCATTTCTTAAGAATTGCACTAAAGGAATCGAGATAGAGCAGCAACGACTTATACACAGCATCTGCATGTCTGCCAGGAGACACTGGCTCATGTTGACAGGACTTATACACAGCATCTGCAGGTCGGCACAGTAGACACTGGCTATGTCAACACAACTTACATTGACATTGGAGTAGACAATGTTGGGGAAAAAAATCATACAGAAATTTATCATTGACAAAATCATCACTGGTCAAGCTGAAAGGGGGAATGGGAGTTCAGTACCAGGAAAACCAAAAATTTTAATTCTATTTTTGTAATATTGGCACAAAATCATGTGATGAAAATAAAAAACAAGAAATAAGTTTATATGTGACACAATGTAATTGATAATCATAAGAAAGTGTACTGGTAACATTCAATTGTGAGCACATTTGACATTTTAAATTCAGTGAGTTTAAGCAATCAAATTTAAACTTCCCTGTAACTATTAATGGATCTAATATACTTATCAATTGTTGTAAAACCCAGAACAGTTTAATATAAATAATAAAGCTTTAAGAACTGCTATAAAATGAATGTGCAAATTTATTCATGAATTATTAAACTTCAGCATTTTCAAATATTTCAACCCCAATGATCTAACTTTTAAAATTGGGAGAAGTGAATATCTGCAAAACATTTTCAAAAGCGCACCCATGATTCAAAGCAGAATAGAATGGTGTTCAATCATCAACAGACCGACCTGGTCAGTGTGGCTGTAAAGCTGGACAGAGACCAACTGTCCTCTCTGTAAACACGTGTTGAACATGAGATCGTATAAACAGCCTGAGAGAGGCCTCCCAGCTGGCCAAGTCAGAATGGTCTTATAAAGTTCCGTGGAAGGAACTAGTGGGGCCAAAGACTGGCTCACCTATTTAAAATAATAAAAACTGGGAAGCTAAGAGTCCTGGCTGCGTATCTGCCTCACCCTCAGTGCAGTTCTACTGCATCTGGCGCTGCAACAATGATCGTCACCTGAGCTGTAAGGTAAGAGGCCAAGAGAACAGCATCTTAGCTAGAACAACTCAGAAGCAAACTGATACTGTGATTAACCTCTCCCTCCATTAGTTAAGGGTCAGGCTCAAGTTATGAATAATTTAAACATCTGCATGTCAGCAGAGAATCTTGCACACACTGGCCACATCCACACAGATTTTATCTGGCTAGTACTATGGTCATACTTTTATTTCAAATATATATTAAATATGTATATTTAAAATATATATTTTAAAGTAGTTTTAAATACATAGCAAAAGTACACAGATGGCACACACCCATCTTGTGCTATAGAACAATTTCCCCCAGTGTCCCACACTGGAGTAGGACATTTGTATAAGTGACAAATCCACACTGACAAGTATATATCCCCCACCTGCAGCTTATATCATAGCTGTTATGTATGTAGCTGGTTTGTTTTTTGTTTGGTTTGGTTTATTTTGTGTTTTTTTGGGGGGGTGGGTTGTTTTGTAATTTAAAGAGCCCTCTGAAGAAAGAGGGAGGCTCATTCAAGATTCAAGAAGATTATGAAATTTATAAACCTCAAAAAGTTCCTGAAAGTTACAAGATTAAAAAGTTACACAAGTAAGTACAGTGGCTGAGGAGAGGAGACTCTCCACCAGTCTTGCAGCCAAGCTTTCCACAAATCATGTAGCAGCTCCCGGAGCCAGATTTTACAAGTTGTCACCAGCACTGGGTGGGCTTTCTTGGATATAGGTCCCTTTGAGTCATCTGTACTCCTGTAAGTAATCCTAAGAAACTTGCTAGTTTACTAAAGCCAACATGGATGCTATCATTTCTTTGATCTGCCATCAGTGCCCTATGAGGGATGAAGAAACATTTGTCTCACATACTCCCCTAAGGAAGCTCACACAACAAGGACTAAAACCCTGCATTAAAAAAATTTCTTGTTTAAGTTGATTCCTTTGGGAATTTTATCAGTGCAAAAGAAAACTGATACAGCACTCCATTGGTTTGTGCAAATGTACAATACCAAATATATTATCAAAAGTTTCACAGTCATAATATCCTGCATTTTACTTATTTCAATCCTCTACCCCATTAGTTCACAAACCCACTGATTTGTTCACTGTTCCTGTGCTCTTTTCCTCTTTGAAAATGTCACAAATAGTCACACCGTTACTACATTACAGACCTGATGAAAGGTTCCCTCACTGCTATGTGCTGGGATTACAGATAGACCTGAGCCACCATTCCTGAATCCAGAACTAATTTTTTTACTGTAAGTTCTATAAAAGAAGAAATACCTCAAGCCTACCAAATTGTATTTATCTTAGGAATCTCATGAATGAAAATACACTTGTGATAATCACTTGAACAAAACAGGTAAAATCTACATATCCCTCATACAGTGAGTGAACGAACCTATTACATGAAGAGTCTTCCCAGCTGTGAGGGCAAAGCAGACAATAAACAGGGCACTCCGAAGACCTTGAATGCTTCACTGTGATTTACTGAAGTCCCAGGAAATGTCTTTTTACCTACTTTAGACAAAGGTTACAGCAGACACCTTACTTTGTGAACTTGATGAGAACCTGAGTGCACCCACCTAGCTACAGTGTTCTGTCTTTACTCTAGTGGACAGGAAGTTCTTAGAGGAGACAAGCACTAAGGTCTAAGTCATTTGTCTTGATTCTGGATTCTCACACTGGGGCAGAATTGCTGGAGGGGAGTAAGTTCGGTGTTCTCAAACCCCAGCTGAAATCCCAACCCCTCATGGTCTATATCTAGAAATCTGCATCCTCAAGATGCTGCTGCCAGAAGCTCTGATGGAAGTAACAGGAGACAGTGAACATCCCACACACTCACTCCCCTCCCTGTAGCTCCTGGCATTGTGATTCCCCTTAACTGTCTATACCACACTCTGCTGAGCTCCTACTCTCTCTTCTTGTGTACACTGAATTTATAAATACAAGGAGAAATGAATGCAGAAATTCTCTAAGTTTATACAAGAGAATTTACCTGAAAGAGAATTAACTGGAACTAGGACTGTCAATAACAGGAAAAAGCAGTGGAAGGTACATCACCAAACAGCTCTCTGCTGTTGAAGGAGCCTTAGCTATTACCATTATCCTACAGCAATTCAGCTTCAACTTGCAAAGTTCACTGTGCATTTAAGGAGATGCCCTACAATTGTTTTTATGCTAATAAAGTTTTATTTGCTGGATAAAACAAGTTATATAAGTAAAAAGTCTACTTAGCATAGAGATGTGACCATGTGTCTATTTATATGCTAATACAAAAGGAAAAAGAACCTGGCATTTTAAGTAATACCACTGTGAACATGATTATATTTCCTTTTCATACAAACAGAAACTGCCTATGCCCCAGAACCAACATTAAACAGACGTTATCATATCCATAATTTTCCAATCACATTTCCAGCTCTTAACCACCAAATCAAAAACCATAGCATTTAATACAAATACTGATTTTTTTAAAATGCAGGTTTGCAGCATTTTTAGAAATAACCCTGCATTCTATCTCGAGACTGCTTCATACAATACATGTAAAAATAAGAATATTCTATCCTCTCAAGAATCCAATAATGTAGCTTTGAGTAATTTTCTAAAGGTATTTCATTTCATGTCAATACCTAAACTCTGAAACTTTCATTCTTGAATAGTTCATGACTCCTTTCTTCCCAATTCCCCCAGGAGTACTATCTCCCCCAGGAAGTCAGCCAGGCTCTGCTGCTCTGAAGTGTGACTCATTCAAGCAGCTCAAGTAACATTATCAAGTGAAGGGCTCGGAGAGCAGGTTCTAACCCTGTCCAGCTGGATACTAAGGAACAAGTAACTTCCACATAAGTATCTCTAGGAAGCATAGTGAAGGGATACCCAGAGAGTGAGAGGAGGAAGGCCATAGAGAGCAGAGATTAGATTGCGAGATGCAAGTGCACTGACAGGCAGGCATTCTGTCAGTAGTAACCTACCATGCCATGAGGATCCACCCAATGTGCTGCACTCCCTATGTCCTGTCCTCCAATTCCGAGAAGGCTGGATTTTTAACATCTTTGTAGACTTCACACAGCTTAGCTCACAGTGACCTCTGAGGTATGCTAAGGATGGCTGTGTAGCTTGTGTACATTTATCTTGCCTTACAAACAGACTTAGCTCTAGTGGAGCCAGTCAAGACTTCATAATGCTTCCCCTTCTGGGATTCACCTTGCTATACACAAAAACACTACTGATTGGTCAGAATCAGCTCCTACTCTGTTGAGCAGGCTTTGCCTACAAGTGCTGATGCTAGATCACGCTGCCCTGGCTCACATTCCAGAATAGCTAAGACTGGAAGCTCTGCCATAGTCAGCTCAGAAATTATTTTTTTAAGATTTATTTATTTATTTTATGTATATAAGTACACTGTAGCTGTCTTCAGACACACCAGAAGAGAGTATCAGTTCCCATTACAGATGTTTGTAAGCCACCATGTGGTTGCTGGGAATTAAACTCAAGACCTCTGGAAGAGCAGTCAGTGCTCTTAACTGCTGAGCCATCTCTCCAGCCCCAGTTCAGAAATTCGTAATCTTTATCTCTATCACTATTTTTATAAACTTCAGCATACTTTCTAATTTTAGTGTGATTTTTGAAAAGAATTTTAAAAAGAAAGTTTTGAAATATGTCACACTTGCTTTTTTCCCCCTAAATATTCAAATAGTAGCAAAGATTTACTGGCAGTAACTTCCATAGAATAGAATTCTACAAATACTCTATATACTTGTTGCAGTAAATATTTTCTAAAAATGGAATAGTTCATCTCTTTATCAGCCCCACGGTCTTACTCAACGATGCCACTTCTAGCAAGAGCCAGATGCATGGACTCTGTCACTCAATCCCCAAGCCATACTCTCTACATGGCTCCCTTCTCTGGCGGTTTATTCCACCTGCCCTACTGCCTTCGTTCCCTATATAACACACCCACTGGTTGAAGAACATGTATGAAGTGTTTTTATAAATACTTGTAATGCTTCTTGGCTAAAACTTCAATATACTTTCAATTCTGACTTACAGAAAAGGAAATACTCATGAAGCAGATGGGAGAAAGGAGGAAACCCTGTATCTTAGTCAGGGTTTCTATTCCTGCACAAAATATCATGACCAAGAAGCAAGTTGAGGAGGAAAGGGTTTATTCAGCTTACACTTCCACATTGCTGTTCATCTCCAGAGGAAGTCAGGACTGGAACTCAAGCAGATCAGGAAGCAGGAGCTGATGCAGAGCCCATGGAGGGATGTTGCTTACTGGCTTGCTTCCCCTGTCTTGATCAGCTTGCTTTATTGTAGAACCCAGGTCTACCAGCCCAGGGATGGCTCCACCCACCATGGGCTGGACCCTCCCTACTTGATCACTAGTTAAGAAAATGCCTTACAGCTGGATTTCATGGAGGCATTTCCCCAACTGAAGCTCCTTTCTCTGTGATAACTCCAGCTTGTGTCAAGTTGACACAAAACCAGCCTGTACACCCTGCAAGTTCTCAAGATGTGCTTTCTGCTCTTTTTCTCATTTTTTTCCATCCTTAAAAGACATGAAAGGTTACTTGTCAAAACAGCCTATGTTATTGACACCTCTGTATACAGTGTCTGATAACAAAAGTCCAATAAGCAGGGTAATAGGGAAAAGAAAGGAAAATACCACCAGCAAAGTTGAAAAGGGAAACATACTGGAGAAGACTCCCACAGGAGGATTATAGAGTTGGCTGTCAGTTCTACTAACAAATTCACATAATCCAAGGTAACTCAACCTTAAAAGTTGTAGCTTTTAAGATTTTGCACTACAATGGCTTAAACTTGGTACTAAGGGAAAGGTTAACAACATCTTGGCTAACAAATTACTAATGTGCAACTTCACATCCAACAAATGCTTGTTTTGTTATCTTCCTTGCTTCTCCCCCTAGCCCACCCTACCCCAAGCTGTTTAATCTCTACTGATGTCAGTTACACAATATAGCTCTGTCCAAATTTGGCTAACGAACTCACCAGCTCTTCAAAGTCACATGGCCACTTCCAGTTGAGTCTGAATACCTCTGCCCAGCCAAATAATAGCTCAAAATATGCCTTTGACTAGCCAGTGCATGTGGTATTTTATCCCATAGTCCCACTTCTCCTTGCAAGATTAGATATGACATGTAATGAGAGACTAAACAGTGTTAAGCAAACACCAAACTATCAGAGAAAACCTTAGTTCCTGTGTGTTTGCTATGGTTTTGATTCAAATAGCTTTCCAGATTCCCAGGGACAAACAATTGTCACTACTCAGGATCCCAGCTTTATTTATTTACAGAGAGTCATCAAGTGCCTAATTCAACTCACAACAGCTGATTTTATCAGAACTTAAGGCCAAAGTGAAAAATAAAAAAAGGGGGCAGTTTATACGACTGACCAGTGTACTGGAGGAGTGGATCCACAGGATATCAATGTCAACTTTAAAGTATGGCTGTACCAGAAACCGGAAGAATTAAACTCAGATTCTTCTAATACAAATAAAGCTTCAGACATTATGAAGATATCAAGTGACAACCATAAGCTTCAGGAGCCTACAGTCCAGCATCTTCTTAATGGCAAGAAAAGAGACGTTACCACCTAAGCAAAGACTGTAAGTTCAAAGCTTTCCTCTTGAACTAAATATAATTGAATTCAGGGATGTGAATATTGTGTCAGGTTATCTCCATCTACTAACAGATTATAGATATTTCTAAATCTTGATTGTGTTATTTTAATGTCCACATCTAAGAAAAGATCAGAATTGACTGTCCTTCAATAAAGTCTTAGAACAAACAGAACAGATCTTATGATAGAAAGCAGAGGAAAGATAAAGTAAAAGTAAGCATACTCAAATTCTTATGCTAAAATTATATTCAAGTGACAGAGGAGAATATAGAAAGTGGAAAGGGGAGGAGTAGGAGGAGGTAGCGTGGACCAAAACAGGGGAAATTCTAAAATAATAAAATACAAAAGTTCAAATGACCAGATCTTGAGAATCAATAGTGTCATGAAGCAATTATATTGTTTGTGTGCTGCAAGAAAGAAAAAGAAAACATGGTTGCCAGACAAGAGTAATTTGTTCCCAGCACTCACAAGGCTGAGACAGGAGAAACAAATAAAGAGTTTGAGGATGCCAGCATAGGTTCCAGTGTGTGATGAGGGTCACTGTTGAACATCATCCTTCCTTAAGAACAGATAGCTATAAACAGAGATATGGAAAGCCATTAGGACACTGGAGCAAAAAAAAAAAAAAAAAAAAAAAAAGATTAAAGACAGCCAACCTATTTGCCTTTAACACATGAGCTCTTTCCAAGCTAAAATTCCCAACTGGTTGTTAGACCTCAAATCTTTGAGGAAATTAACATATTCAATGTTGAAATCACCTGCATCCAGAATCCCTTAATGAGGCAACATATGGCTTTGGAACTGTGTAGTGATTTGTTTAAGAATGTCCTTGCAAATCTGTGTATCTTTCCTCACACATCTGACCTTAAGCTACCAATGGCTTGTTCACACTATCATTACAAGACACACATCAGAAAGTTTAATGCTGTAGTATTCACAGCAGGATTCACTCTAACTTCATCTATTTGCTGTTTCTTTTTTTTTTCTCAAGACTAATTTTATGATTAGCCCTTATAAAATATCAGAGGCTATGTTGTTTGGGGTCAATTTGAGCCACAATCTCACATTCAACCATGTATTTGGCAAGAATACAAAAAAAAAAAAAAAAAAAAAAAAAAATGCTTAAGAAACAGCTGTTTGCGACATAAAGAATGTGATGTTGTATATGACTATAATGGTTTAACCTCAGAAGCCTTTATCAAAAGGTAAGAATATGTGAGCCTCCTCATAGAAACCATGGTGCCAGGTCATGATTGGAGGCTCCGATGTTTTCAGATGTGCCATTTCCCAAGGGCCTCTGCCACTAACTAGGTAGCAAACTAGGTGTTTATGCAAAAGAAATGCCTTTTCTCTCAATTATAAAATCAGAAATTCAATGTCAAGGTGTGTCCTTTCTTTGAAGGCCCTAAAGAATAAGCCTTTCCTGCCACCTCTAGCTTGTGACAGCATCATTCAATCTCTGTCCTCACAGGCCCTTTTCCTGTCTCTAGTTATTCTCACAAGAATTGCAGCCTCTGTGTTTACATTCATTGTGAGATACTTACATAGGCTAGACCCCTCCCCAGCCCACTCCATTTCTTGGCAAGAATAGCAGTCCTAGGAGGCAAGTTTTAGATGATTTGATTTCAGGACAGGTGCTGACGCAGCTAGCCATGGGATTTAGAATTCAGTGACTGTAATGCTGGAACACTGTGGAGGGAGAAGACATGAGAAAAGAGTGCTGAAAGACAGCCATGTGGTATTTTTGGAAGTCAAACCTATGACTCAGTTTTGATTAAACCTTCTCTCCAGCAAATGGCTTCTGCACAGACAGGAAAGAGAAGTGTGGTGATCTTAAAACATTCCTTTTCCTCAAGTTACCACTGGGTCCTGTTTTCTATCTTGAAGTGTTTATGAAAACACCATCTTCAAAACCACTAATACTTAAATTTCCCATTCTTTTTCTCAAAAGAATTACAAATACTATGATAATACCACATATTTTGTAGTGATAAAAAGCAAACAGCACCACCTCAAAAGAGGCCAGTTTTAGTCCCTAGCACACAATACAATGGGTTCATGTTTCCATTAAGCATCCACAAGGTGAGCTTTAGAAGCATTCATCCAGGTTGAAAGTCAAGCCTCATTTTCCATAGTCAAGTAATGAGGGGAGAAGCCTGCCTGGGATGAGCCTGACTACAAACAGGAAAGCCATCTAAAGGGAGTTGTAGGAAAACAGGAACCATCAGGTATCTCTGTCTACTTTGGGGAAGAAGCCCTTGCTTTAGGAAGACAAAGTCTCTACACTGGCAAGTGAATTTGCTCTTCTTAAGACCTTTTAATGATTTTTTGCATGCATTCATTAAATAAAGATTGACATCTGGCATCAATTTTCAGTCCTCTTAATTAATGCATGCTACACTGCAACTTGGTTAGTAAACTGCTTTCTTAACATACACAAAATCCTGACAGGGTTCAATCCCAGCATCATAAACTAGGCACAATGATACACTACTGTAATCCTGGCACTCCAGAGGTGAAAGCAGGAAGATCAAGAGTTCCGGGCCACCTTAGGCTGCATGTGACTCCATCTCAAACAAATCAAATCAATACATACATATTTGCTTCCCCAAAGCAGCTCTCTAATTCACAAAGAAGCTACAAAATAAAAGAAGCATTCAGACTCCCTGGCTGTAAGCACTCCACATGCCTCTGCTTATCAGAGTCATGACATCCCAGGAAACAATGTCACTCCCCTTACAACCAGGTTTCTTGCTTTGCCTGAGCTATAACAAAGTGAGAGAACGTTAGAGATGTTGCTGAGAAAAGCTAAGTAACATGCCAGAGGCACGACTGAGTAAACAGGCAGTCATAGTCTGCTGCTCTGGCTACAACTGAAACTGTTTCCCATGTGATGGGGAAGGGCTATTTTAGGATTGGGCTTACCCTCAATTTTCATGTTCTTTCTGTTTCTAGTCTATATGTCTGGGGATAGAAGTGTTTCCTGAACTTTTATTAAATAAGGGCTATGATTCTAGATTTTCTTATCAACCCAACACAGAAACAAATGGAAAGACAATGACTTGAGACTCTTGAGGTTGAAACCATCAGGCCTTCCTCCTCTTCCAAATTCAAGTCAATGCAGCCACCCTCCTGGGAGCCATGGTTTTGTTCTGTTTTTTTATTTTTGGGGGAAAGGGAACAGCCTCTAATCAAACAACATTGTAAACCTTAATATTATCCAGAAAGGACTAAAATTAAGATTTTTAAATTTAATTAACAGGATAGTGGTAGTCACTATTATCATCAAAATACATCAACATGAAGACTTTGAAATGTATATTACAAAAACTTCTAACTATACATGCAAAAGCTACATCACTGAAATACAATGACTGTTAGGAAGACAAAAAGATTTCGTGTTAATGAGTTATACTATCTCTGAATCATCTTCCATGTTATTTTGCACTCTACTGAAATCTTACAGCATTTGTTATAGATGGGAATAAAACTTTCACAGATTAATTATATTAACCATTAAATTGTTGGTGTATTTTATCAGTTTAATAATTATTTTATCTGTACTTAAAAATAATCATTTTAAAGGTACATAATTCTAAATGGCATTTATTAAGAATTCACTATTCCACTGAAGATTAGTAACACACATCTGCGATCCTGAATTCAGCACCTGGGTTACACAGCATGTTCAAAGCCAACCTAGGTTGCATTAAGAATAAAATAAAATTACTGTTGATAAGGTTCTATTTTCAAGTCCTCCCTATCCCGCAGTTTGATGTAGCCTGTTCTTCCTGTCCCTAATGAAAGCTTCCAAATAAAAGATTACTAATGATAAAATCTTTTTAAAGATAATCTCTCAAATACCCAAGTTGGCCTTGAACGCCTGATTCTCTTTCCTCCACTTCCCATGTCCTGGGATTTTACAGCCATGCTGGCTTCGTGTGGTGACTATGACTGAATCCAAGGTTTAGATGATGCTGAACAAACTGGCTCTGGAAACAGTTTGCTTAGAAGCTCACATGAGCACTACCCCAACTCAGGCTTGCTTCATGCAGGACAAACTCAGCTCCTCCCTGACACTGGTCTAAGATACAAAGGCCTTATTAAACCCAGGAGTACTTGGGGGTGCTGCTACGCTTTGCCAGCACTCTTCTGCCATCTCTATTCTTCAGGTTCTTCTCTCCAGGTTGATCTTTTGCCTCTATCAGCACATAAAGACCAAGTGTGTAACAAGGTTGAACTTAGACCCTGGCCCTCTTTACTGCCTTGCTACAGGATCAACACTGTGTCTAAGCCAGACACTGCTGAGACTATCCAGAGTCATAGCTGGCCTGTGTTCAAATTCCACGGCTGCCACCTCCAATCTCTGTGACAAGAGGCAAAGGACTTCATCTCCTGTATTGTATTATCAAATGATTGAATTGAGGCACATTTGTAGAATTCTTGGAAAACTCAGGACCTAGAGTACATTACTCCACAGATACAGACCCCTCTTCTCTCACGCAAATATGCAATCTGAGGAAGCTATTTCCTAGGTTTTTATACTTTAAAACTCCCAAAACATACAACTTCTAAAAGACAAGCATTTCAGGGATCATGAATTAACTATTCCCAAACTAAACAGGAAAAAAAAAAAAAAAAAAGGAAAATGACTGTAATTCCATAATTTAAATAACGACAAAAGTGTTCCAAAGACAAACAGCACTAATTGAGGGAAGGGTGCTCTTACTCTGACCTTAGCAAAGGGATTCTATGGTTGACTGTCTGTGTGTGCACGGGAGCTGGTGCACACAGACGGTGCACGGAGAACCCAGTGGTCAAACTTAGGTGTTGCTCCTCACTTCCTGTTCACCTTGTCTCTTGAAATCGCCTCTTTCATTAAGCTGAAGCTTACTGATTAACTAGGCTGAGTGGTCAATGATCCCTAAGGATCCACCTGTTTCCACTTTCACAGCACAGACACCTCTTTGTCTTTGCTCTTACGTTCTGGGGACTTGAACTCAGCATCATGCTTTCATGGCAAGCACTTCACTACCTCTGTAACTTTCATGTCTACCACATAAAAAAGTGTCTTTGTTCCAGAAAATTAGAGCCCTGAACAACTTAGTCAACAGAGATATTTTTGTCAAGCAAAGAACAAAAGATATGAGCTATTTTTATCCTGCCCGATAAACAAGTGACAATGTTGATGGCTATGCTAACACAGGAGTTAGCAGGAAAGTTAACTGGCTGTGCAGATCCACCAGAGACCTGTGACATTGTGGACACAGTCAATCTTTCAAAAGATTTTGTTTCTGCATATCATTCAAGCAGTGATAAATGTCTCTCTGGTCCAAGATTCTCTGGAGCCATGTTTCCTGCCTCCTGCCCGTGCAGCTGCTTCCCTAGGGTCCATTCACCTTTCTATGTGAATAACTCGACAGGTTCTCATACTTATTTCCATAGGGGAAATATACAATATACACACTACACAGATAGATGGGTAACTTTGTCAGAAGCTCTGCAGGAAAGCACCAAGTGACAAAATGTGCTACACTAAGGTTGCCATGGAGATGAGGCAAACGCAACAGGACAGCACTTTTACTACAATACACAAAGACCATCTGGGTATGAGACATTTGATTTTGTAGGGCACTCAGCTCAGTCAGTTTTCCCACACACAGTTGTTTTATGAACTGTGACCATGTTGCCTGATATTGTCTAATACGCTCAAACACCGAGCTTAGATTCTACAGAGGAGCAGGAATGTGATCTAGCTCAGTGGAATATCACTTCACCTACCATGTATGAGGTGTCAGGTTTATTCTGCAGCACTGGGAGGTAGAAAGAAAAATTCCTAAAAATCAGGGATAGCCCAGAAGTAACCCACTACTGCACTACAGGGGTGTGTCACCAAACTTTCTAAATGTCTGATTAGTCCCTGTGCTGCCCTTAACCTTAGCTAAAGAAACTTCTTGCAGTGAGTGGTGTTTATGCAAGCTCACAACAAGTCAAAGTGCGGAGAATAAATGACTGAATTAGCATTTATAGTAACTCCTCCTGAAAGGCTCAAGAATCATCTTGGAAGAAGGGACAGAAAGACTAAGAACTGCAGGTGGGAAGGAACTCATGCTTTCCCTTCGGAGAAAGGGAAATATAATCTCTCTCAATATAATCTCCTCTACTTCCATTCACTTACCTGCAAACTTCCTTTTCCTTTACAACTGGATAATGTCCTATTATGTAGATGTACTACATTTTCACTTTCCATTCACCTGATGAAGTTTAGGTTGCTTCTACTTTCTCGATATTATAAATAGGGCAAGGAGTGGTATAGCTGTAGGGTAGTAAACTTAATTTTAGTTTTTTAGTTTGTTTTTTGAGGATTCTCCATACTTTCATCTGTGGTTTCTAACTCCAAATCCTAAGATTTGAGCATACAACAAAAAGTAGCCAAAGAAACCATGAAGTTATAAAGAAAATAAAAGAGGGGCTTGGAAGCCTGGGAGAAGAGCAGGACACAGGCAGTATGAAGTAGAGAAATGGAATGACAGGGACAGGGTTCCAACTGGGCAAGGAGGAAGGTCAATAATGCTCAGGAAACATCTTGGAAAGTATGCAAAAATATGGGCCAGAATACCAGGAAGTCTGCTGTGAAACAGTCTCTCCCAGAAATGGCTGCACAAACAAGATCAAAACCAAAGCAGTATCAATGGACATGGTGACATGAAAGAGGAAAATTTCTGGGTGTCCCAACTCTAGATAAATAACTCCAAGTGGCTAATGACAGCTGGAAGAGCTACTGGCCTCTCCCTTGGATGAGTCCCCTTACTGATTGCCCAAAGCAGACTGATCAGCCCCCAAAAAATCAGACTCAGGGTTGTATGTGTATAGGTATTCATGCTTATACACATATGTATGTACACAGCAATTATCAAATAAAAAGAAGTTATCTACTTGAGTAAGGGGAACATGACCTGGCAGGGGTCTGACGGAAGGTTATAGGAGGGATCTAGAGGAATGAAGGGGTGAAACTTAATTATTAATAATCAATTTTAACTGGGCAGTTGTAGTGCACACCTCTAATCCCAGCACTAAGGAGGCAGAGGCAGGTGAATCTCCTGTGAATTCAAGGTCAGCCTGGTCTACAAAAGACAGCCAAGGCTACATAGAGAAACCATGTTTCAAAAAAGAAATATATATATACACTACTGTTAGCTGGGTGGTGGTGGTGTAATTCTCCCAGCACTCAGGAGGAAGTAACAGGTAAATCTTTGTGAGGTCAAAGCCAGGCTGATCTACAGAGTGAGTTCCAAGATAGCCAGGACCACACAGAAACCTAGGCTTGAAAAACACAAAGAAAGCATGAGTTGTTAAGTGCCACAGAACAGGGAAGAGTGCTGTACAAATGCCATCTTCTGGATAGGACATGGTCATTGCACTCCAGGCTTCATAGCAGATGTGATGCCAGCAAAAAACATGCATAACATCAAGCCTATTAAAATTCCTACATGGACAGGAGTTCACATGACTCCAGCCCTAGCTGGGAAACTATCAGTTGATAGCTCTTGGGAGGCCTAAGAACACTCTTTCCTTTGCAAGTATGGCCACTGAGGCTGCCCACACCTTTCATACAGGTTTCACCTGTGACTGGGATGGGGGTGAGGTGAACTTGAGAGGGGAGGACATGGTGGTCATTAGTTGGGGAAATGGTTTCAAAGGGGTAGAAAGAGGAGTGAGCTGTAGATCTGACCAAAATACTTTGTGTATGTGTATGAAATGCTCCAAGAACAACAAGTATTAAGAAAAACAAAAGATTCTGAATAGTCTCTAACTAAAGATATACAGATGCCTAACATACACACTTGTGCACAAAGACAGTCTGTAATTTGTCATCTTAGACTGCAAATCAAAACCACAAAATGCCACTTCACCTTTCAACTGATTTTTAGTCACAAGAGTAGCTTAACTCATAACCCAAATATGAGACCTGTATCATATATACATAATTTGCAAATAATGTTTTATATTCTTTAAGACAAAAGTACTTCTCTTTTTGTAATCTGTTTTATCTAATTTTTTTGGGGGGGTTGGTTTTTCATTCTCTAGATGTTATATTTAAGAAAATGTGTTCTCATGTGTGCTGGCTACTTTTATGTCAACTTGAGACACACTGGAGTCGCTAGAGAGGAGGGACCATCAAGTGAGAGAATGCCTCAGTTAAGATCAGCTTGCAGGCCTCTAGGGTATTGTCTTAGTGACTGGTGTGGGAATGTCAAGCCCATTGTGGGCACAGCTCCATTTGCTTGCCCTGAGCGGATTATCCTGGGTTATGTAAGAAAGCAAGCTGAGTCAGCCATGGGGAGCAAGACAGTAAGCAGCACCCTTCCATAGACCTTGCATCAGCTCCTGCTTCCAGGTTCCTGCCCAGTTTGAGTTCCTTTCCTTCAATAATGAACAATGACATAGAAGTTTAAGATAGATACACTCTTTCCTTCCCAGGTTGCTTTGGTCACGCTGCTTCATCCCAGTAACACTAACCACAAGACATTATGTAACACTGTTTATAAAGCTCAGCCTCCTACACTAACCTCCAGATTCCCCTGGAGTTATTGTTGTTAACCACCACCTGGGTGCTAGAAATCGAACCCCAGGAGCTCTGTAAAAGCAACAAATACTTTTACTCACTGAGCCAATGCTTCAGCCTTCATTTGATGAATTTTGAGCTATAGGGAATAGAGCAGAAATCTCTTTTCCACTGTTCTATTAGAGGTGTTAATGACTGACTGTTGCTTTTCCATCCAATAATCTTGGTACATTTTTTTATGTCCGTGGTATACTTGTACACATGCAAGTGTGGGAGCATAAGTGTGGCAGTCAGATGCCGGCATCCAGTTTCTTCCTTAGCCCTCACTTGGACCCAGGGCCTAGGCTTGCCAGCTTAATCCAGGCTTCCTATCTCCATCTCCCACAAGCAGATTACAGGGAAACTGCCATGGCTGTCGGGCACTTGAGTATTTAAGATCCAAACTTTGGTTTTTAAACTTGCATAACTCCACCTGCTGTGCCATCTTCCAGGTCTTAATAGTCTTAGTATTTCTGCCCCCCAATACCCAACCCCACTGCTACAAAAAAAAAAAAAAAGAAGAAGAACCAAACAACACATAAGCTTATTTTTAGACTTCCAGTTATAGTCCATGTCTGTTCCTACTGAAGCACTATACAGTTTGAATTGCCAAAGCCTGGAACTAAATTTTTAGATTATTAAAATGAGAGCCTTAAACATTTGTTATTCTTTTTCAAGACTAAGAAGATATTTTCTTGCAGTATTTTTTAGTAAAGTGAAAAAAGTCTGTGCTATAAAATATTAATGTGGCCTGAGAAAGGTCTTCTAAGAAGGGTAACTGTTTTCTGCCTGATCGGTACATCTCGGGGCCACACCACACAGTCTATGGTAGCTGTATGGTTTACTATATGAGCCTCAAGCCATGCAGAATGATTTTTATCTACATAAAGGGATAGAAATAGAGGATATTCCATGGGTAACCAACTTGTGAGCATGATTACCCACCAGTAAAACCTGTGCATCGTGAGGCTCAAATGAGTTTGTTTAGCAATAGTTTGTGTGTGCTAATACATATAGTTGTTAGAAGGAGTACTGTCCCACATGCAAGACAGCGAAAGTCAAACCTGGTACTCTTCCAATCCAGTTCCTCCTTTCTCCATCCTTCATGTTTTAATACCCATTCATTGAAATCAATTACAAATAAGATTAGAAGAGCTTTGCTAGTCTGCATTCAAGTAAATTACCGAATCTGTAGAAAGACTTAGAGAACTCTAACTTGCAAAATCATTTAAAGCAGAGACCATTTGCCAGGTAGTAATGATCTTTTATTCCCATGGTTCTTTTCAGTATATCTGAAAGCTCCAATTAGGCTGATGGCTGAGTTCTGTTCGCTGCTGTCTTAAAAATACAACTACATGCAAGTAAATCTTCACTGTTGAACCTAATTAGGAGATTCTGAGCCATATCCAATAGAAATTTTCCAGTAAGTGGTCTTTATCAGATGAGCATTACCCAAGGTTTATTTAAAGTATCCAATATCCTGATCTGTCAAAAGAGAGAAATGTAATAGTTTTAATCATCTTTGCAGCAATAACTCTGATGGTAGACTGGAAAGGGTGGACATCTAAGCACTCATTTTCTAAGTGCTGTTCTATTTAGGGGAATCTCTAGAATCTTTTTATTCTTACAAAATTATTGAAATGTCAGAAAAAGTAATTCTTTAGGTTATACCTATAAAACATGTACCATAGTAGAAAACTATATTTTATTCACTTTAAAATAATAAATTCTTGAAACAGCATGATAACTCAGCAGGCCAAAGTACTTAGTAAATGAACCCAATGACTTGATTTCAATCTCTGAGATCCAAGTAATAGTGGGAAAAGAAAACCAACTGTATTAAATTGTCCTCTAGCCTCCATGTGCACTAGTATCATGACATGCATGCACATATATTTACAATAACAGATGTATTAATAATATAATCACTTTTGAAAACCAAAGTATTGTTTACTAAAATAAAGAATGGGTATGCCAATGCTTTCCTTGAACTTTCTTACATCTCATTTCATACTAGACAGCAAGCTTCTCACATCCATCTCCACACTCAATTCATGGCATAGCAGCTTTCTTAGTTTATGAAAAGATTCTGGCCTCATGGTGATACAAAGGTGAAAACCAAGTAAGAGTTTTCAGATGACTCAGGTCTTTTTTTTTTTTAAGATTTTTATTTATTCATTTCATGTATATGAGTACACTGTGAGCCACCATGTGATTGCTGGGAATTGAACTCAGAATCTCTGGAAGAGCAGTCAGTGCTCTTAACCACTGAGCCATCTCTCCAGCACTTTTTTTTTTTTTTGCCCTGCTTTTTAAATATACAAAACAACATTCCCTTAAAGGCTATTTGGCATATAGAATCTGCAATCTCATCAACAATCTTCCAGACTTAATTCCTTTCAAATCTATTGTTCATCTTGAACTTTAAGTGGTTCTTTTGCTGGCACATGATGATCTCTAAGCACATAGCAATCATTTGGATAACCCTGGTCTGCATGGCTTCTAATGGTGACAGTTTTGACATCAGAAATTACAGACATACATTTTTCACCATTAATCACACACATCATCATTAGTAGGTATAATATTTCTGAAATTTTTCATATTCATTTCAAAGATCAAATATCTGTGACTGGGAGGACAGTGATGTAAAGGAGTCAATCTTTTAATTTCTCAGAAGACATATGTAAATGTGTACAACCAACAAGCCAGAGCATGTAATTCATTTTTTTTTAAATGAGAGGCAGATACATGGAAAACGTGGCTCAGAAAGTTCAGCCCATGAGCAAAATACACACATACTTCTTCTATGAGGTGACTGTCAGACCTCTATCTGGTTCTCACTCTAAGTCTTAAAGAGAAGCATGCCCCTGTAGTGAGATTTAGTAAAACTAGTACTTTTGCTATTTCACCAAGCATATTCCAAGTAAAATTAGCCTCTTCCTTCTTCAATTATATGATTCACAGTATGAAAATGAATTTGATGGACTAATACTATTGCCCAAACCTTGCCCAAGATACCTTTTGTTCCAAATTTCCTGAGCTCTGTATCCCAGCCAGGAAACTCCCATAGGTCATAGCAACGTGGAGCCGTGTGGACACATGAAATGCTCAACAAAAAGTTAGAGTTTAAAAATCACAGAAGCCAAATGCTAGGAAACAGGCTCTAGGACCTAGTCCTGTGCCCAAGATATGGGAACATGGAGTCTCTACACACACAATCAGAAGAGCAGTCTCAAGGGCTCTAGAGTCACATTTGGCTACTACTCACCTACTAAAGATGGCACAGCCATTATAGTGTAAATGGTCAGAGGACTCTATCATCACAATCTCTACTACAGCCACTTATGGTTTACTTATGTCTGAGAATTACCTTGATTTTTGTTAATTAAGCAGGAAGACCCACCTACTAGGAATGGTACCATCACCTGGATGGAGTCCTGAACTTTGGAAATAGAAAGGGGGGAATGATTAATAGCATGTATTCATTGTTCTGTGCTTCCTGGGTATAAATACAATGTGACCACACAGACTCCTGCCCTTCCACAATGTCTTCCCACTATTATTGACTGGATCCTCCTGAAACTGTAAGCCAAAATAAACCCATTCTGAAACTACTTTTACCTGAGGATTTTGTCTTAGGAACAGGGGGAAAAAACACTTAGCTTGAAATTGGTGTTTGTGCACAAAGACTAAGAATTATAAGAAATTCAGGAGATTTACTATTCATATTTTCTATATGATACTTAACATAAAATCATCATGAAGTTCCAGTATGGAAAAAATTATACAATCTGTCTCATCATGATAGAAAATTTAGCTAGGCTTTTAATAGGATCTATGCAATGAAACAGATGGGCCTATTTTAAGAACAGTGCTTGCTGGCTTTTTAGAAACATAGTAAAGCCCCTGCCAAGTAAAAGGTTGTTTATGCCTTTGCTTTGGAAACGGAGGGAAAGTTCTCCTTTAGTACTTGGACATGTAAAGTATTTCAGAATTCTGATATATAAAAGTATGCTTCTATTTGGTCTACTTTAAATCTAACTTTCAAAAGGCATGGCAAAATAACCTGCCAGCCCAGGTTTGAGCAGGTCTTTATGAAATGGACAAAGTATTAGAAAATACCCATTCTACGGATATAATAGTTGCGATGCTCGAATTCAACCTGTTATGTGGGGGCCATGGCTGTGATGTAAATGGCCATGAGAAGCAAGCCCACATCTGTATCTCACTGATGATGCTCCAAGAAGACATTTCCCTCCCTTTCATGTTAATGCATTTTAGATCTGAATCTGAGTAATAGTTGCACCAGCTTTTGCCAACTAGACTACATACAGCTCCAACTAACATGGCTCAATAAACCAGGCACCACTTTACATGAGGTAAAATGGAGTTCATGTTCGATCAACAAGCTGGGTAAAGCTTTTCTTCACTGGAACTCTACATCACATAGCTCAGGGGTCTAGGGATCATGGGCAGAAAGGTTTCCTACAATGCACAGACCCCCAGCCACTCTCACTCTATGCTATCAAAGCCCCAATGTAAACTGGGGTACCAAGAACTGCATTCTTCACTCTCCTACCTACACCTAGTTTGCTCATGTTACCCAAGCAATAGCAGCATGTCATTTGTGAGAAGTCCATATGCAGCAATCAGTTCCAATGCAGGACTATGTACATTCACAATGGTCACACAAAATGGATTTGCAGACATCCCCTGCTGGTGAGGTGCTACCACTCAAGACCTTTCAACTGTCTGATTTTATTAACCACCTGTAAAACTGCCCTGTTTATCTAGAAAACAGCACGTTTGAGCACAGAAACTTTGTGGTAACACCTTTAAAATCCACATAGAACATCTAAGCCACTATTTGCATCTTTCACCAATCCCTTCATTCATCAGAGAACCACCTTGAGGAACACTACTAGTACATAACCCTGTAAGCTTCCTAATCTTTTTTCTGGTAACTAGATTATGGAAACTTTGTACTTGACAGTGGTACATCAGACTGTAAAGTTTGGATATATATGTATGGTATGGAGCATAGAAATCAACATAAATGCACTTACTGTAACACAATGTTTAAAGCAAGAGAACCTCAAAGGGTTAATTGCAAAGAGCTTAAGGAGAAAGTGGCAGCCATTTATTTCCACTGGTGGGAGACCAGACATGTCAGAAACATTTTTCTAGTGATAAATGATCTTTTACAGTTTGCTTTGTCAAATATTAAATTACCACATTTTATGTGATGTTTACATAAAATGCACCATGTTTAGAACTGTAAATTGTCATAAAATAACTTAAAATCTTTCACACAACTTTTAACTAAAACGGATTAACAGCATGAGAGCATGTGTTCCTCAGCACTACTAAGAAGCGAGAAAGGCATCAGATCCTTTCTTCCTCCCTTCCTCTACTAGGGGAGACAGCCAGAAAACATCTCATTCCACTTGGAAGTCCTGAAGAGCCGTCCAATACCAGCGTTCTTAGTGCTCAGTACAGACTCCTCTTACCACAGGAGAGACATGTAAGGCTCAAGAATAAGTCATTTTATTACCAGACATTGAGTAGGAAATTTTTCATTAAAACAAAAACCTTTACAACAAGAGGACAAAGCAGGAGGCAAGAGGAAACATGATGATGTTATTTTCCCACAGGACCCACAGGAGATGCTGCCAAGGAAGGAAACACTAGTAATTAATAAAAGTTTTCTGGAAGAGCTTTCTCACTTGTAACGGGACCTGGACAGCTCCTACTCACCTGTAACGATTAGGACATGAGCACTTCTGCAGGATTTTGAGAAAGGCACCATGTGATGCTCACAAATTACAACTGATACACATGCACTTGGAGCCTTTCATCTGGACAATGGAAACCCATCTGACAGCTCATCACACACATCATGGTCTGAATTATTGTTTGGGGCTTCGCTTTTATATATTATGTTTTATTTGTAAAATCTCACAAAGATTTTATATAAATACCCCTAGGATTATATTTGTCTCTACTTTCTTGTGTAAAAAATAATTTCCTCTATGATAAAGTGAAAAAATTGAATTTGTTGGATTGCCTTTACACTGTAAAAAGACACCACTTTTATTCCCTGAATTGATTATGGATTTTTGCCACTCTATAGGGTTTCCCAAAATAGAATACTTTACAATTTTGTCAGCAGCTCCAATCTTTTCTACTGTGGTATGAATAACACTATGCTTGTTCATCTTTCATAATTCTTTATCTTCTCCAACCTTCAGTAACAGCAGCATCTTTGCATGCTATCAGTTTTACTTTTAGATTCTCTTTCTCATATGATTCCTAAATTTGTGTCAATGGAATAATTAACACTCCAATAACCCCTGTTTCCAGGGCTGAGGCCCAGCTAGAACAGCCTTTTCATAGTTAATCTAGCAAGCAGAAATTAAATGGCATAGCTTTACAGCACTAAGGATCAACTCCTGTCTGATGTGACGGCACACATCTGTTATCCCCGCACATGTATTTTTGCTGTTGTTGTTCATAGTATGTACTGGGACTGTTCTAAGCAATTCAGTAAATCTTCAAAATATCTCAAGAGGCAGATAACTAGAAGCTATGACATTGTACAGCCTAGAATGCTCAAGACAGACCATCACAGTACCTACAGGCTGGGGTTGCTTCAAGGAAACCTAACTGGGACACACATTCACATGGCCTTCTTTTAGTCAATACCCTTCAATGGAATTCTAACAAGACAGAAAACTGATTTCAACTCATGTGAGATTTTATAGGCAAACTTTCAACTAAAGTGCCTTGCACAAACTTTGTCTAGAGAAGGACTAATTGAACAAAGCATGGTAAACCAGTCTTAATGCCAAATGGCTTGAGAAGTCACCATTGGCCTAGCATTTTTATGACTATGGAAAGAAATGATGGTTCTCTCCAAGATGTGAGATGCTGCCAGGAAAGAGTGAGTTTTTCTATGCTGATTCAAAGAATAAATCAGGACATTCCAGTAAGCCAGCCTTTAAGTTACACATAAAGCAGAACCCAGGAAACTAAAGGACCAGACCTCAAGCTGAATGACTAACAGTCCCATCTCAGTTCTGCAGGTCTGATACTCTATACTGGCAAGAGAATCAAGATAGTAACCTGGGAGAGGCTCGTTTAGACGGAACAGTGGGGGTACAAAGCCAGACCTAACAAGCTGCATATGACTACGGACCGAGGCTTTTCTTTACAGTATGCAGAGTAAAGGAAGCTCTTACCTACTTTGAGTTTTAAAATGCCATTTCATATCATTTTACAAGTTGGGCTGCTATTATGAAAGTATTCCTGTCATTTTTTTCAGGTATGCTTATAAGACTTGCACAGTGCCTCTGTTGCAAGAGTCCACATATATAAATGACCCCCAATATAAGCAAGATTTAAGAAAATTCCTTGATAATCTATCTCAACTAGTTCTGCTATTATCTTAGTAGCTCATCCTTTTATTTTGATTGACATTCTTCCCTGCACCAGTCCTACTACCCAGTATAGGGCCCTGTCTTGAAACATGATCCACAGGGCATGCAAGGACATGACAGATTGGGAGAAATGTCTCATAACCAGTGTGCCTCATGTCATGCACATAAAATACAGTCTCTAGAAGACCCTTCAAGATCCATAAACAGGGCAGTTAAGAAAAATCTGAGCTCACTGGGGAAAATATAAGCAGCTTACTTTCTTGAACTCCCAGGAAAATATAGAGACTGATTTCCTGGACTGAGAGGCTTTGAGCAGACTGTGGAATCCAGGACCTTCACTAGCCCTGCTCATGTCACATCTGGCAGGATGATAAACAGATGTAAGCTGATGTGACTAAACAGTGTTTCTTCCTTTATACAGCATTCCACAAGAGCGGAAAGAATAAACTTTGTTAGGTGCCTCCTAGGGATGCTATATACCTGCCAAGATCCCTGAATGTCATTTGTCAGCCCAGCTATTTCCTGCAATCTTTTAGGACCACAACAGATAACAAAAGGTCAAATTCTATTGGAAATATCACTCAAGAGAGTAAAAACCACATTCCTGTTCCCATTCTGACCCATTCTCCATCTTTTCCTCCTGAATCAGGAATCTGCCAAATAAAGTCCAGCATCACATGCTACCTTATGAGCTCAAGCTTGGCAAGACATGCACTGCCACCTAACAATCAAGCAACACTTTCCAGCCTCTCTCAACAAAGCTGACCATGGGACTTAGTGCTGGCTTATGAGAGATAAGAAAGATATGGCTTCTGACACTTCTTGGTATAGAACAAGCCTTCCTCCTACTCCCAAGAAGGGGAAAATGTGTGAGAAGTGGCATTCAGTATCGGACAGAAACAAAGCATAGCAATAATCAGGAAGACAGAGAGTAACAAATCTCTGTTCTAAATAGGCCACTCCTAAGTAGGATTTCAGTCAACTACCATTGAACATAATCACAGATAAAGTGATAACCTGCAAGGCTAAAATAATAAGTGAAAACTGTAAGACAGCTGTGCTTAGCTTGGTACACATAAGAAAAGAGAAGACACTCGGGAAAAGGGAGGAGACACTGGGGTGGGGGGTAAGATACTCGGCGTATGCCTGGAAAGAGGAGGAAAATATGAAGGGTGGGGTGAAGAGTGTAGAGGGTAAGAAGAACACAGAAATGTAAGCTTCGTTGACTCTGACTTAATCAGTGGTAAAACCGCAATATCTACCTCTGAAAATTCCCAAGGCCACCCAGAAATGTCAATAGCAAAAGGCCAGTAAGGCAGATTACATGCACTGCCTGACTAGAAAAAGGGTTTATATCTTGCTCCAAACACAGATTCATTTGAGCAGCTGTTTCATCTTAGGAATTAGATGACAAGTTGATCATTCTGCAGATACAAAGTTTTCTCTGTACAGTCTCATATACCACCCTGTTCTCATTTTCCTCTTGATCTAAACACTGAGCTTCTTCCAAGGACAGATGGCTACAGAGTTACCTAAAGGAGAAACACACACATGCATGCACGAACGCACACAGCAAAATTCAAAGATAGGCAGAATTTGGTGACAAAAGGTCCAGGCAAGAGTCCTAAAATTCAACATAGACAAGGACAGCATTGCTAAACAGTCCTTGTGACTCTTCCCTTCAGCAGACACACAGACTAGAAGTCACTTACACTTTATTTTGGTTTGGTTGTTGGTTTTTTATTTTTGAAGCAGGCTCTATGTAATCCAGGCTTGCCTTAAACTTCAGAAAGATCTTGTGTTTTTGTTTTAGGGGGGTGTTTTGTTTTGCCTCACTAATGATTGCATTAGATATGTGTGTACCACCTTATCTAGTTAAGAAGGTACATTAAATGCTACCTTATAAACCAGGCCAAGGAAGTCAATTTCCACCAGTGTCTATCCAAACTAGCTCGAATTGCCTTGGCCCTATTACTTTTTGTTTCATTGCTAATTCTTAAAGAACTGTAGTTTAGTGGTACTACCACTGGTAAGTAGTTTCCCCAACTCTGAGGAGGGGGGGGGGAAAAACAAGCATACTTTCTTTTTAATGCACAAATTGGAAAAAAAAATGAGTGTCATTTGTGTCCCTTTTTCTCGTAAAGAAGCTAAAGAAAGCAACACATCAAAAGGCCAAAAAGGGAAGCAGGGTGAGAGGCACACCTTATTTACCGCCATCACCATTCTGGCCATTCACTGTGCAGATCAATTCCAGAGGCAGTTGCTCCTGGTGTGACTTTTGTTTGGAGTGTTACTCTTGTTTTCTTTTGTTTTAAAAAGAGTCTCAGTATGTAACTCTGGCTAGCCTGGAACATACTACCTGAGCCGGGCTGTCAAGTGCAGGTGTGCCTGCTTCTGTCTTCTGAGTGCCAGGAATATAGATAAAAGCTACTACTCCCAGCAACTCTTCTTCTAACTCTACAAAAGCTGGAGTTCAGTCCTATGCTATTTGTCACTCTTGCAAATCATTCACAAAAGTTCTCTGCACTTTTTGGACCTCTGGTCTGTCCTCAATAGCTAGATGCTACCTCAGCACACCAAGACACCCTATCAATTCTTCTAACCTGTGGCAAAATCCAGCATCTCTCATTTGGTCCCTTCCCTGCCAAATCAGCTACCACTGCAGATCTGAAATGCAATCAGAGACACTGAGGTTTCTCTGGAAAACCTCACTCACTGCAGAGTGTGGGTGTGATCAGTAATTCAGCTGAAGGGCATGAAGCAGAGTACCTGGCCTCTCCATGAAGTCACTTCCACCTTTTCCATCCAGATAATGGCACATAGCCCTTAGCTGGTCTAAACACCTTCCAATCCAACTCACATGCTACACATTTGACCCTCATTATCTTAGATATGGGAGGTTCAGTCCCACTTTGTAATAGAAACAGAGACCAGCCATGGGTTATCTAAGGGAGGCAGGATCAGCCAAAAGTCTTTCACGTATCCCCAAACTCCTAGTTTACTGAGCAACTGATTACCTACATGAATTAAGTACCAGTGAGACAATAGGAATAAGAGAGATCCAATTCCCTGACCTCATTGGGCAAATGAAGCAACATTCATAGTGTACTTATTTGGATTACAACACACAGGCATTGTGTGTGAAGTCTTGTCACTGACAACCCATTTCAGCTTTACAAATTTCCTGTGAGGAGGTAATGTAGGTAGGTCCCAGAATCTCCCTTTCAGCTAATAGCACCTAATCAAAAATACAATGTGGAACAGGCTGAATTACATTACATCATGGTGTTCCAGGTCCTGGAAAACATGAAGAGCTCTGCTTCCAGCCACTTTCTCACCCTAGAGGCTCTCTAACATGCACATAATACCATCCCAGCCAAAGAGAATGTCATTTAGCATGGAGCCCCATTTCTCATACCTTCAGATACTATCAGTGATCCTGGGCATGCTCAGAGAGGTCCCAGATACTGAAGACAAGACTTCCCACTGACAAAGGCTGCTGGACCAAGTGGAATGTTCCACTGAACAGAGGCAGATGGGTGGAGGTTCATCCTCAAGGTTTCTTCAAACACTTTTAACCTCTGTGAGCTACATTTTCTAAAGGCACTGGCATGTGTGTCAGTAACTCAGCGGTGCCTCGGTTTCACTCATCCCAATGGTGGCCTAACTGGTAGTATATATTGGTACAAAATTGGGAGCATCTCCAACTGTCCTCCAAATTGAGCTTGCAAATTGACTAAACCAACAAGTTGCAATCCATTTTTCACTAAATAATAAAAATTAGAATCTGACTTCCCTGAAAGCAATAATGCACCTTTCAACACCCAAGTCATTTCTTCCTAGTCATTCATTCATCTATTCTAATTCTCCAATCTGTGGTTCAGGACCTAGATGATCAAGATCACAGGAAGATGACTTGTTCAATGTCCACTTTCTCTAAAATGTCTGTTTCTAGGCTGTGCCTAACACCTCCTCTCTCTTAACAACTCATAGATTTGTGTCTTACCTCTAATTTCTCCCTCTGTGAGAAATTATTATATTTCTTTACATTCCCACTCAGGACAATTCTATGCAAAGTGCAGTTCTTTAATGTATTAATACTATGAAAATATCTACTAAGACCTCACTGATACATTCATACATTCATTCCTTCAAAATCACTCAACACTTACTATACCTTAAGTCTCTGTGAGGCACTGTCAACCTAATGGCGTTTAAAATGCCTTGGCCTAAAAGCAGTAAGTCTGCATAAAGACAGGGCTAAAATACCCAACCCCAAGCAAATAGCTTGTAAGAGCTCAACAGTTTACAAAAAAAAAAAAAAAAAAAAACCTACATGCTATAAAAACCCAAAATGAAGGTCATTTTCCATGATAGACAAGAAGCCAGCACTGGAGGAACACACTGCAATACAAGTTGAAGAAAACTGGCAGGACTAAACCCCCCCACCACCACCCAGCAGCACTACCCACAAAACAAAAAAAAAAAAAACAAAAACAAAAACAAAAACAAACAAAAAAAACCACTTCAAGTCTAGTTTGATTAATTTGTCCTACTTATAGGTTAGGGATTACTGCTTGTAGATGCTAGGACAAAACAGGAAACTCTTGGGTCTGAAACAATGACAACTTCTCATGCCGAATGAGTTCATGAATGTTACAGTTCTATCCATTGGTCCAGTGGATGCAGTACATATAGGTTTGTGTACTGGCTGGTTTTGTATCAACTTGACACAAGCTGGAGTTATCACAGAGAAAGGAGCCTCAGTTGAGGAAATGCCTCCACGAGATCCAGCTGTAAGGCATTTAATCAACTAGTGATCAAGGGGGGAGGACCCAGCCCATTGTGGGTGGTGCCACCTCTGGGCTGGTAGACCTGGGTTCTATAAAAAAGCAAGCTGATCAAGCCAGTAAGTGACATCCCTCCATGGCCTCTGCATCAGCTCCTGCTTCCTGACCTGCTTGAGTTCCAGTCCTGACTTCCTCTAGTGATGAACAGCAATGTGGAAGTGTAAGCTGAATAAACCCTTTCCTCCCCAACTTGCTTCTTGGTCATATTTTGTGCAGGAATAGAAATCCTAAGTTTGCATCAAGAAAAGAAAAACATACATTGGACATGAAGATGGCTGGATCACAACACAGACCAAAAAAAAAAAAAAAAAAAAAAAAAAACACAGAGCAGGTGCAGGAATGAATCCATACACCAGACAAGAGTTCCCTAGGTTGGAAGAATGCTGACAAGACAATATGGAGCAAATGCAAGCATCCTGAGCTCCTAACCCATGGTGTCTACACACCTTCAAGAGGTTGATTTCACTTCACTCAAGAGCAACCACACATTGAGAAACAATAAATACACTTGACCTCCCTATAACCTAACATCCTTTGTCTCAAGTGTCATAGCCGATAGGTTATTTTTTCTGCCAGTGAAATGAGCCAATTCAAGCCAGATTAGATTATATTTATTAAAGGCAGGTTTATTGCGAAGCTGCTTTTAGACAAATTCTCTGGGCCCATGGATTGAGGCCAGAGGAGTTGGCATAGGGAGAGGGGTTAGGGGAAAGAGAAAGCGAGAAAAGAAGCACAGAGAAAGAAGAGAAAGAGACAGACAAACACCAAGACCAAAATGTCTGGATTACATAGGGAGGGTCCTCTTGAGGAAGGGGAGCCCACCCTCTGGGCTGGAAAGTTCGTGGTTGAGGGCAGGGTACGCCAGGTAGGGACTGAGGTATGCTGGGAGAACCTGGAGGTTAGTTCTATTTTGATATGTAAAATATACACCTCAGTCCCCAGTCCTGGTCGCTATCCAGAAACCAAGCAATAGCCCTGTTATCTCCCAAACATGCAACTATATTCCCATCATTTTCCATTTCCCTGAAAATACCTACATAACCTGGTTCTTTTAGTTCTCTGCTTGTGGTATCAGTGAGAATTCCCAAGATTTTCAACCTCTAAACCAATGTGCAGGGGCTTAGGATATAAAGTAATTAATAGAATGTTTGTCTAGCATGCAGGAAACTATTCCCATCACCACATACAAACCAAGCATGGTGGTGCACACCAGCAAACCAAGTACTTAGGTGGAACAGAAAGATCAGGAGGTTTAAGATCATCCTCAGCTACATAATGAATTTTCAGGACCACTCTAAGCTATATCTCTAAAAAATAAAACCAATATATGCGTCTATATGTACACACACACACACCCAGAGAGAGAGAGAGAGAGAGAGAGCGAGAGCGAGAGCGAGAGAGAGAGAGAGAGAGAGAGAGAGAGAGAGAGAGAGAGAGAGAGAGAGAGAGATCTCCACAGTTTTCCAAAGATTCAAACTTCAGCCTAGTCCTTGACAGAAGTGTCCAAAACATGACTTCCCTCCCCTGCTTTTTGGGCAGCAGCCATAAATAGGATTACCCAATTTTATCTAATTTTTCTTTTTTAATTTGCCACTACCTAGAAGCGAAGCCAACAATGAATCAGGACCTCTTCACACATGAATCAGTGGGAAGAGCTGGAAACAGTTCTTTAATAAAAGTAGTGACACCTATATTCAATGAAGCCTATGACAGTACTTAAATCAAACTGTCACTCTGGTGAATAAAGTTAACTACAACTCAAAGCTGTACTCCAACCTCAGCTCAGGTGGGATAAGAGCCTGAGGACCTGCTAAGCCCACTATTATCCAAGGTTTTGCCTACCTCTGATGGTAACACACCCTTGGAGATTCTGCTGTTCTCCGCTGCTGTGGCATTAAGAAAGACTCCAGCCAGAGAATAACTGAACAAGTCAGACTATTTACTACACTGATTTTAAAGAGTTCTTAGTTCAGGTCAGTGAAAATACTAAGAAGATATGCAGAAGGAACTAGGCTTGATGCTGTTGTATTCACTTCAAAGTTGGGGTACAGGGGTTCCATTTCAAAAGTAAGATAGAAATCAGACCATGAAATTGCATACTTCTGTTTTCTCTTGTTCAGAATTCTTTCTACTTTGGGCTGTACGATTGGTTTGGTTCCTCTACCATTCAGCAGCAGTGAAACACTATCATACCATCCTTTAGGGCACACACCCCAGGCAAATAAACTCCATACTTGTGCAGAACCCAAATGCGGATATTTCATTGCTGAGGTGTTTTAACATCATGCCTTTTTTAAAAATTGAGGCAGGATCTCATAGAGCCCTTAAATGTATTATAATGCAGAAAATGACTTTTTACTTTCCTACCTTTTACTACCTTCTGAATGCTGAAATTACAGTTGTACACCACCATACCCAGTTTTTATTCAATAGTGGGAATTGAACTCAGAGCTCATTGTGTGTTAGGCAGGCAAGTTCTATCAACTGAGCTGCCTACATATCTCTAACCCCACCCCCTAGCTTCCTACCTTTACTCTAAAGATATGCTTACAACCATAGCAAGCACAACCACCACATCAAGCCTATACAGTGAAAAGGCACAAGGGCTGTCACTTTCTTCTGCTCATTGACGAGCACTATGAACCAAAGGCGATGCTGACAGGGATGCCAAGGTCTTGTTCTTGCTCTAGCCAGTGTCCTAAGAATCCCACAAGCTAGGCAATTCTCAAGTCCTTTATGACTTGACATGGAGCATGGAGGTGCAAAGGGGCCAGATTCAGGATTCATGTACAGAAGGCAATAAAGACACACCATCTCCAATATAATCTAAAATCTGAGTGCAGTGTGCAGAGAAGCCAGGTCTTTCCATTATCAACATGCAAATGAAACCATTTCCCCTGCATTACAGAAGAATTAAGAACCAGGGCAGCTTTTCACCCCTCATTTCCCCACTTTACTTCACGCTGATTTCATAAGTCTACCTTAAGAACAATTGTCCTCAAACTCAAGGCTAAGTTTTCAACATTACACTCTCTCTACCTTGCCACACAATACTAAATTTAAACTACTTCTTCCAATCTGTTATCAGTGTTCTAATTCTGTGTTTTCTTAGAACTCTAGAGTATTTAACACCTTACAACTAGCTAACCATTAACCCATCACACACAATGCCATGCAGACTAAAAAAGTTTTATGCACATTATTATTATCAATATTAAAGCTTCAGAAGAAACCCACCACAATGGTACACACCTGTAATCCCAAGCACTGGGCAGGTGGAGGCAAAAAGATCAAGAATTCCAGGCCAGCCTGAATTATATATTAAGACTATTTCTAATCAACCAATCAATTAATAAGAAATACAGATCTAGAACAAGTCTGAGTTGGTGGGGGGGGGGGGAATCCAGCCCTTATTTCTGCCTTGTTCCTGGAAAAGAACTCACACTGAGCCATTTGGAAACAGGAACCTTCTGACCTAGGATGACCCAGGACAAGGAACAGCTTCAGAAAAATCATACCTCTGGGGCTCTTGGCGCTCTTGTGTATACGTTCACTGGAGAAAGAGCTTGTGTTTCTCCTCCTCAAAGAACTTCGCTGTCTGAACACTAGGTTCCATCAAGCCCATTCTGTTCCAACACTCTCTTTCCACCCACCCATCCCACCCCATTTTTAAACTGGGTTGCATTATTTTTCCATTACCAAACATTTCTAGACATGCAAATTAAATATATAGATGTCTGATCAGAATTATACTAAAAACAATGATCTTTGTTGACACATTCATAGCATAATCTCTCTGCTGATGGATAGACCCCTAAAATTTCAAGTTCACTGCATCTCACAGGTAAAAATACCACTTTGAAGGAAAAAGACATCTCAGGAGGCACCATAAAGTGAAGAAAAGGAACACAACAACTTAATCCAGAAGACTATTTGTGTGCCAGCGCCTATCAGAAAAACTCCACCTTTAGTCAGTAACCTAACATCCATAACTATGGCCCACACAGTTGGACTCACCCTTGCCATTCTCCATTCGATCTCCTAACAGGGGCAGAGTTCAGAATACAGACTGTGCCCTCTCTCCTAGCAATCAGCACAAAGTGCATATCAGATATTTACTAAAGCACCATTCATCTACAGAAAATATATAACAATTTTACTAAGCCTCCTCCTCACTTTCCATATTATAGATTCTGTCATTTTTCTACTTTAAATGTTTTCAAGCTCAACTCAACTTAAAAGTAATATCCAAAATTCTTCACATGACATGGCAGCCAGCCTCAAGATGGGGCCCTAAGGAAACCCACCCTTAGCAGGATCCACTGTAGTGTATACTTTTTGGGTAGTGTTCACGCCATTATTTGGTGTCTCTTATTTGGTCTCAGAGCTATGCAGTATCAGTAACAGAACATCACAGAAGAGAGTGTATATGCTGTTTTCAGCACTGGGTCATAAAGGACAGGATCTCCTACATCTGGGGATAGTCTACTGCCACATGGGGAAAGTACATCCATTAGCCCTTCAGGTAGGTCTCAGGTAGCAAAGCCCTGAAGGTGCCTGTTCACACCTATCTTACTAGACCTAATAGTAATAGACCTAATCTGGATTTTTACTGTAATTCAGACAGTGAGCCAGAACTATCCAGAAAAACTATACTAGAAACTGCACAAAATATTTAATATGCTTTGAAATGCTACGTTAGAGCTATTATGCAACAACAGATACCTAACACACATGGCTTATGGGCCATATATGCTCTGTCTCTGACTACTTCTCCAGTCTCTAACTAGACTCCAACAATACTACATCTCTCTTAGTTTCCCCTAAAGGCTGTCCACTCCCTTTACTTGTAACACATTTAAAAGTTCACAATATCGCTGGGTGTTGTATCACAAGCCTTTAGAGGTAGGCTGATCTCAAGGCCTGCTCTACAGAAGAAGTTCTAGGGCTACACAGAGAAACCCTGTCTTAAAAAGTCCACAGTATGATTTTTATAGCCATTTAAAATACAAATATATATAATCAAATAAAAGAGGAATAAGATATGCACAGCGCTCCCTCCCTCCCCCTCTCTGTATGTGTCTCTCTGTGTGCACGCACACACACACATACACACACACACACACACACACACACACACACACTCATGCAATCACACTCCAAATGTTAAGATTCCACTTGGGTGCCTGGCCTTTCGGTGTTTTCCTCCTTGCCCTTCTGAATTTATGCTGTTGGTAATATAAATTCTACATTCTATTGTACTCTTGTCCCAAGCTCTCAGTGACAGAGACAAGGCTCTTTAGTGAGCACTAGTCATCTTTTAGGACTGAAGGAGATGCTGCTGCCTCCACACTGTTGGTAAAAGCGTGGGTCACCAGCTAATTCCCTGACATATCATCCTAACTGCCAACCCCTTTCTCTATTTGCTCTCACAACAGTGGCAGCTTTTAGAATAGCGACTATGCCCTCTCTGGGCATTCAGCACAAAGGGCATACCAAGTACTAATTAAATCACCATTTGTCCACAGAAATTATATAACAATTTTTAGTAAGTATGATTCTGGAATGTTCATCACAGAGCTTATAATTAAATGATTTCTTTATAAGCACTTCCAAAACCTAGGTACAAGAGTGGCCAGAAATACTAATGGGCTGAGGCCAAAATGATCAAAACCACTAGAAATCTGACAAACAATATATAATTAGCATGAACTTGTTTTTGACACTTGCCTTTGGTACTTCAAGTAAAATAAAATATGCAAAAAGAATTTGCACTCTATTATCAGTCTCTGAATTTCTGTAGTTAACAGGGCCCTTGCCCTCACGTATACCAGCCAAATGTTAAAAAGGCACAGCACCAGGACATGCCAAGTCTTGTCCTGTTTTGGGGCATGAGGTCACCAAGGAGAGAAAACACTCACAAATACCCCAAGAGAGTGAAGTGGATGGGACACTTCTAGCAATGCTGTGAGCTAGAATCACTCACAAGAGCTGATAAGGTGGTAAAACATAGCAGTTAGCCAACTGTACAAACAAAAGAACTATGTGCCTACTAATTTTTTTTTTTTTTATTCAGATTGCATCCAGGGACTAGACTCCATTCCTTACATAGTTTCTTAAAAGTTGGGAAGGCACTGAAGTGTTACCAGCCACACTATTCCTTTAATATTACTGAGAACAAAAATTAGATAGGATTTGAGTCCAACAGCCAAGTCCAAAGCAGGACTTTGTCCCTTTCCAAGTACATGAAGAGTACATAAAGGTCACGTCTAGGGGTCACAAATCCCACTCACTATCCGTATCCTTCATTATCCCATGTGTTCAATGAGAGAATCCTAGGCCCTGCCGTGAACAATTTAACTACAGGGCTCTACATTTTAAAATGCCAAGTCTAACGGCTTAACTACTCAGATACATGTATAGGAAATTTCAACTATAGATCACAAACTATCATATCAATATGCTGATTTGCTTTGGATAAAGTTAAATATAGAAGTAGAATCACACCAAGAGCAGAATTTCTCTTCAGGAGCAAACCAATTTTTGTCCAGTAGACCACTGGGGACCATAAATCCTGAATTATCTAAATGGGATAATAGACCATCTGGTTCTTGAAACCAAACTTGGTGTGAAGCAGCAGAGAAGAACAGCAATACACTCAAATCAAGATTCTCTCTTACTCAATTTAGGCAAAATAAAGGAAGCACATAAAGGCTCAAAGCTACCCAAAACAACCAGCTTAATATGCTTCACCCTCGTTCTGTGAGCCACCACCATTATATAGTGCAAGGCTCTTGATAGAGATTTACCTGAAGATCAAGAAACTGAGATGCCTCCTTATAGTTTTGAGAAACCGTCAGTTCCTCCCCCCAGCCTGCCACATCTCACTTCATCTTGTTCAACACTTCTCTCCAGAAGTTGTCTTAATAGCCCGGGTTGTTCTCCTTTATTTTCAACTCAGGTAACACAAATCAAAATTCCCTCACCAACCACACCAAGGGAAAGCAGGACTGGCTATGTGTCCTGGTGGAAGAGAGGAGCTGGGTGACCATCGAGATACATGCTGCTAAAAGATATCTAAACAAGAGATAGCACTGCCCATTTAAGATTACAGCCTATTAACCTGAAATCCCTAATGTGAACCTCTTCCCAGTTCTTGGTCTCTCCTAGAATCTATCACTGCACCTAGGAGCAGACTTGAAGTCTGTGTAAATCTGAGGCAATGACAATTTCAGAAATTGGCAAGAACAGATCAAAGGATTTATATAAAGCAAATGTTTACCCAGCATCTGCTGAATATACGGTGTAGAGAAGAACTGATATTACCAATCTCCAGGTGGTTCCTTAACATGATCACAAGAACAGAGCAGGCATCACAAAGGAAGGGACCACACAGAGAGAAAACACCACAAACTGGAGCAGAAATCCAAACAAACAAAGAAGATAAAATTAAAGTATTCCATAGCTGAACCAAAAAAAATAAAAACCAACTTAGCATGAGTCAAACACCAACTTAAATAAAAATAGTCAGAAATCTTCCTGTTAAATGCCCATCAGGACTCAATTTTTCAGCCTCTTACTGCATTGAAGTAAATGAATTGTTCCCTATTGTTTTCTGTTTGCTGATAAACTCAACAATTAAGATACTTGAAAACCCACTAATTTCCAACAAGGTCTGGTAATTTGAGAACACACTGACTACGAATCAACAGAAAATTACAACCGACTTTTTTTTAGTATTTTTTATGTATGACTATATTCTGGCAGGTGAAAACCATCATCAATTGACAGAAGAAACTGTCCTGTGGAATCTGCTGGTCAGGGGAGCCCGAGTTCCCCAAGCAGAAGGCTCTCTTGCATATGAACAAAACCCCATGAGGTTCTGTTGCCACTCTCTACCTCTGGGAGTCCAGACTATAGCAAGGCTCCCAGCTGTCTTCTAGCTCTTAGTTTTTGCTGTTATTTCCTTTATACATTGCAACAGTAGTCCTAGGGACACAGCTATGGTTTTACTAATTAGGGACCTACACATGGTGACTACTCCAAATTCAAAATACTTTCACCATGAGCTGAATTTCTAGAGAGAACCTTTTCTGCCAACTTTAGTCTTAGAAACTCAAAAGTCCCTTTTTTAAGAGAGCTATTTTCTCAATAATAGTTCACACAAGACTCCACTTTCATTTCCTCTCAAGTCTGTATGTGGGAAAGGAAATTTTTCTATCCCAAAGACAAGAGGTTCCTCAAAGTTAGACTTCAACCACTGTGGAAAGGAATACTAAAGAAATGTAAGTTTTTTTGACTCAAATTTTCTTTCTCTTCTACAGGTTGCCTAAGACAGTCTTCAAAGTCATCTATGGAGAAGTCATGTCCCTATTCTGAGACTATGGAGACTTTCTCATGTACGGAAGAATGTTTCTGCATGATCTTACCATAGGTATCAGAGGAATCTTCCTCATGCTGTCTGAAGACCTGTAGGTACTGTATCTCATCACTATTCTTGATGAGATGCAAGTAAAAGAACCAAAGTTATAATTCTAAAGTAATCAAAGTATAGCAAAAAGTGTGTAATTTCATTTGGAACATCTTTTGTGATTCAGACTTATTGATTCCTCCAAATTTTCAGTAATTTTAACACTAAGGGTCCCCAGTTAGAGGAGAGTCAGCAGGCTACTTTCTGAGGTCTAAATCTTACAGGGTACCTTTTATGACAATCTTCTCTGGTTACCAAAAGATAAATATTAAAAAGTAATGTTTTTCTGCTATGGAAAATTAAGCTCACTAGAAAACCAAAGCCACAGAGGCATTCCTGGCTAAGTTGCATGTGGTTTTTCGCTCAGCAAGCAAATTATTACTTCAGGAAAAGACCTTACTATTTAAATATATCTCTTTGCCAAGCAATTTCTATGTTTTCTAATTTCACTTTCATAGGTCAGAATCATTAAGCAATGCAGTCCTGCCTCTTAAGTCACAGAATCTCAATGGAATCTCCTAACAACCCAGCAGGTGGCTTCATCAACTACTGGAGCCTTCTAGGCTCTGTGGTCCTGATTTGGAGACTTCATTAATATGTTTAGATACTTCTCCATGTATAGCGGTCAATGACTACTAAATCCCTAATCAGTCCCTTACAGTAATACAGACATAAGTTATCACTTGGGTTCACAGGCTGATGACACTCATATAGACTATTTTTTTTAATTTTATGATTTAATTATAACAGGTAAAAGACAGTCATTTCTCCAAAGATTATATATATATATATATATATATATATATATATATATATATATATATATATATATATATAAAACCAATAAAGCACATGAAATAATGTCCTACATCATTAATTATCAGTGAACTATAAACTAAAGTTGGGAAATGTTACCACAACAATTTGCCAATTCAATTTACATTGAATTGTCTACACTTTTAAACACAAGAATTCCAAGTATTGGTGAAGATATGGTGTCACAGAATTGTGGCTTAAATACTGTCTGAAATAAATGGCCAATTCTTCAAAAAGTTAAATAGAGTGATTATGACTCTGCTCTTGTAATGAAGGGTACATCCCCAGAAGAATTAAAATCAAAATCCAAACAACTTAATTGTTCTGAAATTGATGAATAGATTAATTGTAGTATGTGCTAATGCATGACATATAGACTTAAAGCACTTTCAGCATGCTTTGCAACAATAGTATGTATAAGGTCTGATGAAATTTCTGTTTTACCCAGTCACTGATCAACACTTTATAAAGACTCAAAGCAGTAACTATTTAATGTTTATTCCTTAATTATGATGAAAATGGTATAACTTCTCTAAGAGGAAATTTCAAAAAGCCCCTACCAAGAAAAGTTGTAATTCATTTCTTCTATCTCCATTCCTAGAATTTTCCAAATTGGGTGAAGTTCCCAACAGAAAATGAAGGCTTTCTTTTCTGTTTAAGTTGAATATATCAAAATTAATTTAATGGTCAAACTCACAGTAGCCTATTGACCAGTGTGCCTATTTTTGTATATACCATGAGCTAAATAGAAAGATAATGACGGGATATATGAACATGACTGAAATGCAAATGTTAATGAGCAGTTTTGTAGTATAGAACTTTACTTGTTCACTTGTCTGTACCTGTCTATAACTAACCACTGTCCCTTTGCAAAGACAGGTATTGAGTTAAGTATGTAGGACTTCATGTCTCAAAGCTTCACACCATTATTTGAGTAACACACCAGTTGTCTTACCACAGAATTTTATTGTAGCATAAATATGTATATAAAGATGTATATATCACAGTACTCAACCTGTAAGGAAGCTTGTTGTGAAAATTAGAAAATGTGTTTGTATTACAAGAAACACACAGACACAAAACAATTGGACTGCTTGCTACCAAACTTTGAGATTCATTTATTACCAAGAAAGACCATTAAGTGATGTTAAGTCAGTTGCATGATGGTTGTAGCCAGAGATACATGTCATACAGAAAAAAATGCATGTGTGTGGTCTATGTGTGAACAGTATATGTACATGTGTACTCACAAATGCATATGTGACCATGCACATGTATGCAGAAGGCAGAGGAGGATATTGTTATGGGGTGCCTTGTTTTATTATTCGTTTTAGCAATCTCATGCCCTTGGGTAGAGTCTCCCACTAAACCTGAAGCTAGGTTGGCAAAAAGTTCCAGTGGTCCTCTGGTCTTCATCCCTCCCCTTGCTCAGCACTAGAGTTGCATACATGTGCAATGTCACCAGCTTTTTACCTGGATGCGGGGATGTGGATTCAAGTCCTCATAGTTGTACAGCCACATGTTGTCATCTACTGAGCTATCTTCCCAATCCCAAGGAAACAATCTTTTTAGAGATTAGTCTTTTACTTAGAAAAATTGCCTCAACAATTCAGAATACTGAGTTATATCAATAGTCAATTTTAAAAACACAAGCAGACTAATTTGCATTTTTCTTGATTCACAATGAGTTGACAGATCCAACATGTTAAGGCTGTTGTTTCTTCAAAGTATCAATCTAATTAGCCTCTATGGATGATGAGTAAACCAACTATTTGGGATAATACTTTCAAAGTTAAAAATTAATTTGTCATAACCTGAAGGAAAATCTATTAACATGTGTGCAAACCAACAAAGCAATGACTTCAGAGAACAAATCCTCAAAGTCTGTTAAAAGGAAGTATTCAAAGTCAATTAAGTAAATTGTACTTGCAGGAATGTTTTGAAAAATATTTGCTTCTCTTCTTTTGGCTAAAAATATTGAAATACCAATATTTGTCCAGGTTCTTAATCTTTATCATCCCATCTATCTTCTCCAGGATTTCCGGTTGTTTTAGACATAAGTCAAACCTGTTACATCATCTTGGTCTCTAAAGATGAATTATATAGCTCAGCTTTGAATGGCTTCTACTCAAAATCCAGTAACCCTGTATATTTAAATCTCAGAACTGCCACTAAGTTCCATAGTCTTTTGCAAGTATATACCATTACTTCAGTTTTCTCATCTTTAAGGCTATGCTGGGCTTGATAGCCAAGTTTTATAATCGTAGCTACTAAATAGGTTAAGGCGGGAGGGTTGCAAGTTAAAGGTCTGCCTTGAGGTGAAGCACCCTGGCAATTTACTGAAATATTGTCTTAAAATAATACTACCAAGGCCAAAAAGTGAAAGCCTCAGTCCTTCTTAGGAAAAAAGTAAGTGTATTACCCTCTCAGAGTGTGGTACACCTGGACCTTAAGTCATTAATAATCCAAGAGCTAAAAATATAGCCTTGTGGCAATTTTTGGTATTCAAAAATCATTATGTTTAATCTATACACACCAAGAAAACTGACTGTTTCCATGTTATGTTCTGTTCTATATGTACTTTATGCTTGTGGTAACTAGTAATATTTCAATGCATACTATCAAACCTCTAAAAGAATTAAGTACTGACAAAAATATATTCACATAGTGTTATGCCAAAATGCCTTTAAAAATCTGTACATGTATCTCTTTTAAATAAAGTTGTAAGAGAAAAAACATATGAACAGTTTTATATGGTAACTATAATCATTTGTTTTAAAATATTAATTTTTAGTGGCATACATAGATCATGCATTAAAAAAATAATAATAATAATACCAACAAAAAAAGCTAATGATTCAATCTAAGGGGGTGCCAAAAGTAAAATGTTACAATAGAACTTGACTCTGAATGTTATGGGCCCAACAAATTATCTAGCACTTAAATGCTTTACTTATGCTAAATCTATTCTGGCTACATCTATTTGTACTCAGCGTCTCTAATGATAATTCCACGATAAATACGCAATAATGTTCTTCTGTCCCCTGAGCAGGAGGATCAGAGATCAGAGCCATTCTAAGATACAGAGTAACCCCTTTTTCTAACATCAAACAACAGAAACATTCTATTTTGGCCACCCTCCCTTCTAGCCTATTCAAGCCAAACTTCATTACAATTAAGTTGTGTTCCTACAGAAACACCTGGCAAGGCCAAGCAAAGCCTTTCAAGGATGAACAGAAGAGGAAATGCTTTCTTGGTCTCCTTTGTGGTAGAATTTCCCCTGTTAGAAAAAGAAAGCTGCTACCTCCTGCCGCGTCGGCACTCTTTATGAAATAGCATCAGGAAACTCAGACTGAAATATAAAAGACACTATGGCTTTTGTGGCACCCATAAGCCTGGTGACATCCAGTCAGTACCGGGCCCTCGAGTGGCCACAGATAGGTGAAGAACAATCAGCTCTGCCCAAACTCCCAAGTGAGTTAATATAAGCACTATGCTCTCACTCAGGTGATTTTTCTGCTTGTTTTTCTGGAGACAGACCCTTACTATTTATTCAGGCTAGTCTCAAATTCAAAATCCTCTGACTCAGCCTTCCTAGTGCTGGGATTACAGGTGTGCAGCTGCACTGGCTTCACATGCATCATTAAGTGATCATAAAGAGTGCTCTCCTGCGTGGAGGGATCTACAGAGCTCAGCAATAGAGCAGGGCACTAACCTAGCATTTCTAAGGCCCTGTGTTCCATTCCCCAAGAAGGTGGGTAAAATACCATCCCATAAGCGTGAATCCCATAGACAAAACAAGTCACTTCTAAAATTGTAATACCATACAAGTTCCATACATACGAGAGAGAGAGAGAAGAGGAGGCAACGTCAGTACTCAGTCAAAAAAAGAAAAGAAAGAAAGAAAAATTACCATAAAATAAAATTTTAACTAGCCCAATAGATTTCTTTTCCATCTTGATTCTGTTTTAAACAATGTATATGAGAACCAAGTTTTTCCAATTTGAAAAGACATTTTCCACAGACTACTAACCCAGCTATGCCTAGAACTTAAAACCAGGGTTCACATATGCTCAAATAGTAAGATGCAATTGAGTTCACATATGCTCAAATAGTAAGATGCCACTGTGTTTTTTTCCCCATTTGCCACATGTAAGATTCAGTTTTTAAACAGTATTATCATCCAATGAAGTGATTTTTCTGACTGAAGAACTAGCAGCCACCCTTAGAAAGGAAGCATGCTTATTAACAGTATAATTTAAACAGAGCAAACAATATCAAGGAAAATGTAAATATGGGAACTACATGTACTCCTAGTTGACATACTGCTTACAAGCACTTAACGTAACAAAATACCAAATCTGAATGAAGAAGGCTGCTCCAGTCTGTATTTCCACTAACGGTTCCTTCCAATAGTAGCTTGTTTTGGATACTCGTCCCTGTAAGATTGCAGCTTCGAGTTAGCATAACGCCCTGAGTTTCTGCCTAAGGTTAGCGTCCCTAACTTGCTTTGATGCTTACAAGGACAGACTGCAAACATATCCAATGCCAACTTCTAAATTGGAAGACATTCTAAATAATAAAAACTTTAAAATTAACACTTTCCTATAAAACTTACATTAAAATTCTTAGTTCAAAATAAAAGTATATGTTTTTAACTTTTGTGAAGAGCTGTTCTAAGTTTTTAACTGGATTTAAACTCCTATTAGCTACCCTTATGTAGTTAAGCCCAATCAGAAATGTTACAAACACAGTGTCCCATTGGCTTAAGCAGCATAAACACACAAATCTCTTTGTAGGGTTGTACTACTGTGTGTCCTGTGAAGGTGAACTACTAGGCAGCAGGAAGCCAACACTTTACTGTTATAGAGTTGCCTTTTTCTTTTAAGCAGCACACTCAAAATAAGTCCTGCTAGACTCCAACACAGTTGCTATTTTTACAGTTCATTTAGACTTTGAAGCTTTTAAAGCTTATGCATTCAGAAAGCAAGCAACTATGCTGGAGTGGTGGGGTCTGGATGCTGGCACCATCTCCTGCCCTTTTCCAGCTGTGCAGCTCCATAGGCTGTCCACACACTGAGAACCTGAGCTTTTCCTCATGTCACTGCTGGCTCCGAGTCCCTCAGCATCTCACCAGTTTCTGAAGATAAAGGCAGCACCACCAAATGTGAACAATTCAAGTAAATCCTGTACTTCTTCATTCTGTAACTAAAACCACACTCACTTAGCAGGCCACACAAAAGAGGCTTCCTGCTAACTCTTCTCCTGTTACCTCCCATCTCAGAACCAAGCCTCAGGTCATATTACATGAAGAGGAAGCAATTTTAGAACTGATGTTTCAAGTAACTGAAATCTCTATTTATGAAGAATTAATCTTTTCATAGGAAAAGAAATGTTTAGTAAATAGAAATAGGCTAACTGTTCACACATACACACACACTGAGTTGCATAAAGCCTAGACTAACATCACCTAAAATTTTATTACAAATGTTCATATTCAGTCCTCAACCTCAGGTGCATGGATAGCAAGCTACTTCAACAACCCTACTTCCCTCATTCTAGCCAAGTAAATATGAATGAAGTAAGGGAAAAATACCTTCTAATGATATAAGCATTTTCAAAAACAGAAAAATTCCACAGATAAATAGCAGCAATGCTGATTCTCCAGTTAAAATAAATTCTCTTCATTGTCAATTTCTAGCAAATTGTTTACTTGACTTAACAATTCTTGAACATCAATAATCATGAAAGTTGGGTGGTTCTAGTCTTTAGTTTTCCCACTAATATAAGAGCGCCCTGCGTTATCTATTTCCAGTGTTGTGGACACTGAGCTTGCAAGCATTGCTGACTAGAACAATGTTCATAATATCACGAGAATAGATAGAATTGAGCTGTTTCCGTGTGAAGATGGCTAGACTCACCATAGTTCTCTGCACACAACAATGACATATAAACCTGAAATGCCACAACTCCAGATTCCTATGCAGCCAGGACATCAGAAACAGAATGTTTGTGCTTTGGACTCAGCACAGTAGAACTCACCTGCTTTCCGAAAGAGAAAAAGCATCATACACAACAAAAGCAGTAAGGCCACAAGGGAGCTAGAAGGTAGAACAGTCACCCAAATACATTCTCCTCCTATAGTTCAAAGGGAAGGGGACAGAATGAATAGCCTTTTGGTCATTTGGTTTTGGTGGGGTTTTTTGTTTTTGAGATAAGAGTCTCACTCTGTAAACCAGGCTGGCCTCAAACTCAGAGAGCCACCTGCCTCTCTTTTGCTGAATGCTGGGAATAAAGGTGTGAACCACCATGACAAGCTAAATTGCTATGTGAGTATATTGTCACTGCCTTCAGATACACCAGAAGAGGTCACCAGATCCCATTACAGATAGTTGTGAGCCACCATGTGGTTGCTGGGAATTGAATTCAGGACCTCTGGAAGAACAGTCAGTGTTCTTACCCCATGAGCCATCTCTCCAGCTCATGGTTATTTGTTTTGAAAGAATTCAAGAGTATAAGGATAAGAAATCCTTGTGAAATCATAACTCAGGTACTTAAGGCAGACTACTTTTCCAACAAGTTACATATATCCAGATGGGAACAAGGTGACAAGTCCTATGGTGGATGGGAGAAGTTAGAACTTGAGTCTCAGAGACCTGCTTATCTGTATGAAGTTTCTAGCCTGTATGACACTTATGGACTAGCAGCTTCTCTATAACTGCCCACCAGCTATGAGTGATCTCAGGAACCTATTCTCTAGAGCAAAAATAAAACCAAACACTATTGCTTATCTGTGCTGTATTTGGTATATGCGAAGATATGCTAAGTCATGCAGAAAGAAAAATCTTTCAAAGAGAAAATAAACCTTAATTTTTAGCATGAAGCTAAGTGATTTTTAAATAATATAACAAAGATATGCCTGCTCATAATATACTACTTCAAACTTTTGTGAAAGAAACATTCAGTGGTTGAACCTCATCTAGAGAAATAAAAAATGAAAGCATTTTTTTAAACATTTAAAGAATATAAAATCACAATCTAATACCAACAATTACAATTTGGAAATATCTGAAGCTGTGGTACGTGCTGATTACCTTTATCACTGGAGATGCAATGTGTATTTAAAACAAATCTGAGTTTTTTTTAAAAAGCCAAAATAAAGGCGGTTCCTCAGCTAAGCGGTATTAAGATTTGAGATACACATTAATATGTGACAATCGACCAACTAATTCTGCTTCCTGTGTGAAAATAAATTAGCACTACGTCAAATACAAAGAGCATGAATAGGCATATTTTGGCCTCTCAAAGTCATCAATTAAATTATGAATACAGTTCAACGGTACACACTCACTTGCTTTATTGGTAAAAACACAAACCAATAAAAAGAACACTATAGAATAAATTCTCTGCTATGTGTGGTACCCACACACTACTCCTCTTTCCTGAAGCCTGTCAGGAAGCCTGTGGTGGAAGATACCAGAGGCCCTACCTTTGAACACAACATGAGCAGGCGAAAGGAACAGCAACATCAGGGTGACTTTGACTGGCTCAACCATTTACTCCCACATCATTCTTCCAGACGTAAAACTTTAGAGCGATGCTGTTTCTGCTCTATAACTTCCTAAGTCAAAAGGTGTCTGGCAGCAAAACTTTAGACATGTTTTTAATAACAAGATCTGTTTCATACTTCCTCTGCATTTCACCTCTGTATTAGTGTTGACCAGAAAGTCCTTTATCATGTCAATTGCCTCTCAGTATCAACTGACTTTTCCTGGAGACTTCCAGTTGGGCTCTTTGTCCTTATGACTATTCTTGCTACAGGACAAAGGAATCTACTCTGCTGTTTTGGGCAATGGAGGTTTTATTTATTATATTGTAAAGACTTATATAATTCCTTGAATTTTTACTTGGTAGGAAAGAGGCCACTATTCTTCCAGCATCTAATATATCAAAAGTGCATCAAGGCACGGTGCACAATGCTGGGACTTTACACACAGGGCAAGCATCAGCCTAACAAAATATAGACAAGAGGTTTCTCAGTAATTCATGAATCTGAAACCGGCCAGTCACCTTGTAGATGGATATAAATGTTATGAACCCCTAACATTTCCACAGAGAAACCGCCCAACTAGATGAAAATAAATATCATAAGAACAGGAAGATTCTCAAAGGAAGAAGAGTGCTTTTCTTTCCAATCTGACATAACAAATGACAACAAGGACAGCATGCATCTTAGCGTAACAGATTTACACATGACAAGGGCATCTGGTACTTGCTGGTGAATGAGAAATTATCAGTGCTATCTCCTTTCACCTCCCCCAAAGCTTGTCGCTTTAAGCCAACTCTTAGAAGGGTGGGCTTAACACGTCTACTAAAAATAAAATGCCCAGCTTCTCAGGCCTTAATGACATCTTAAAAAACAAAAAACAAAAAACAAAAAAAAACAGTAAGGTTTCCACTCTTTGCCACTTCACAAGTAACCTATTTGTAAAAAATGTGGACTTAAATGGATACTACACACATAACCTGAAAACAGTGAACAGCCTAAAAATCAAACCTTGTAATGCAATAAATTCTACACACTGCCATGAATATGTTTTTCTAGACATCCCTAAGACACATTAAGACAGAACTCTTCAGTGTAATGTTCACTGAACTACGTGTCATAGATATGTATTTTCCTTTATAACAATCCATAAATTCCACAAGCTAGAATTAAGAGCCTCTAAGTAAAAGACTGGCTCTCCAGTGATCAGACAATGAGAAGCCACCTTCAGGAACAGAGATCTCCACGACGCTTTCTCTAGGTTTTTGTTTGTTTGTTTTGGTATTTTTCGAGACAGTTTTGTCCTGGCTATCCTGGAAGTAACTATTCCATTTCATTCCAGGTCAAACTCAAACTCAGAGATCCGCCTAGGTCCGCCTGCCTCTGCCTGAGTGCTGGGATTAAAGGCATACACTGCCAGGGCCTAGCTCTTTCTCCAGTACTAAATTAAAGAAGATGGCCAAAAACCAAGATCTCTCAGAAAATAGAAAGCACCTCAACTGGCAAGATGTCTCACATTCTTGAATTTTCTAAAAAATAAGAAAGAAAAATACCAAATGCTGGATAGGATAGTCATAAAATGTTTTCAGATAGCAAAATATTCTATAATAAAAGTGCTTTTAAAAACCCTTTGACTGTCAATGATAAAGAACATGTTGGGTTTATTCTGTTATTAAGTATAGACATACACTCATCAAAAATGTCAACATTACATAGCTGATATAAAAGTAAGTGCATAGCCAATCATTCCAACTTATAACAACTGAGAATCTTCCTCAAGTAAAGTCTCCCTGATCTAGATTTTAAGAAGAAAACAATGACAGACGGATAGATAAATCTTGATACTTACAAAGCATAATTCAATGATTCAGGTTTAGACTACAGAAGACAAATGGATGGTAGGTGGTCCTGCACTTTTGTTTTTGAGTGATTAAGTGCATCCTTGTCCTTTGAGGCGCATGTGTAGGGAGACTGTGTTATGCTAATTCTGTAACAATTGGGAAAGTTTTCAAGACCTCAATGCAGACAACTGAAATACTAAGGATAAATGTACCTTATTCCAGAAACAGCATTCAGACCCTTCCACAGCAAGGCTGCAGATGAACAGTCTGCTCTTAGGACTCAAGTCTTACCAACTACGCTCTCCCAGGCAACCTCAAGCTCACCATCACACGCCTCAGCCTCCCAGACGCTGGCATTAAGTACACCATTAAGTTGATGCCATCCTCAAAGTAAATCAATGTAGAACACATTAGGTTAACTGGGTCCTAAGTTAAAACTCTTTATCCACCTTATTTATTGTTTGTTCTCAGCAATAAAGCCTCTTGTCATTTACATACAAAAATATGTCTTTTGAGCTAACAAATCAGTGCTTTTATATGAAGATTCTGCACAATTCTTGGCAAGAATTTTAGCAAAAATCAACCTCATTACTTTCTGAAACTAAATAACCAATAGGAAATTACATATTATTTACAAAAGTATCTCTTACTATATGGGATATATAAACGAGATTTTAGTGTGCTTAGGAAATCCTGTAGTGTAGCAGTAAATTAAAAAACAGACGACAGCCTCATGTGACATAAGACGAACTAAAGTAACCTGACTCCAACCCATCAACAAATCAGGAAATAAAATTCCTTAGCCATCTTGGCATGATTTCCTGACAGGAAAGAACAACTAACATTTATTCTGTCTTCTGAATGGGAAATCAACATGTTGTCTTTTCAAGATTTACTCTTAAAAACAAAAAGCCAATCAAACTCCAATATTAATCTTAAGTCATATCAATAAATATACATAAAATTATTATACCACTCAGGTTTTTCAGACAGGCTCATCAAGATCAGAGTATGGTACAATTTTCTTTACGGGCAGCTTACTGTTTGAATTGCCACAGTCCTTTGACAAGTTTTTTTCTAAGTAGCAAAAACATTTTTTTTAACTACTACAAGATATGTATATGATTCTTGCAAAAATTTAACTAACTCAGTATCATCAAAACTCAAAAAAGAGCACAGACCTTACAATGTGAGATAAGGCAGTATAGTATAAGCCCCACCTTCTTAACCTTCAGTTTGAGATGATCAAATGAAGCCAACTACCTAGGCTTGTTAACATGTTACACTATGAAGCATCTGAAGGAACCAGAAAAGCTCAGGCATCATTTCTTAACCCAAGTAAGCACAATCCCTGCAAATAAGACGCAGTGCTCATTGTCACCCAGTATGCATGAATACCTGAAAAACATTCCCTCCCTTAGGGTTCCCTTTGAACACAAAATTTGAAAAACCTCTTTATATAGTTTCATTGTTTAAAGAACAAAACACAAACAAAAAAAAAAAAAAAAAAAAAAAAAAACAGAATGAGGGTTAGAGATATAACTCCATGGTAAGAATTTACATAACACAAACTAAGACCTGGGGTCGGTCTTCAGCACCCCACAAAACCAAGTGAAGAAAGCACACCACAACACACACACACACACACACACGTTACTAAAGAAAATGCTCTGTAACTAAAATCAAGAAAAACACCACATTTCTAAACTGAGCTTCATTCAGAAATTATTCACAAAACCACATGCTGACTTGTTGTTTTTAATAAAATGATACCAGATTCTGTAGTAACATCAAGGAGCTAAAAACAGTCTTTAGTATCCTAGAATTTGTCTTTAATAAAATATAGTTACTGTAAATTAAGTGTAGCAGTATATTCCAACTAAAATAGGATTGTCATTAGCTCAAAGTCAGCCTGAGCTTCATGGCAAGATCCTATCCTTCCCTTCCCCAAAAATGTAATAACTGCATAAGTAAGTTCATATAATTTAGTCTGGAAATGACATAAGGAAGATACCACTTTCAAGTAAGAAAATCCGTTGTACATCATAAGCATCTTCTTTTTAGTGTTTTGGGAGGGTTGTTTTTTTTTGTTAAGAACAAGTACAATTTTCCTTCATAAGTAAAGTGTAGAGTTTAGCATATAACTCAGCAGAAAGTGCTTTCCAGCTTGTTCAAGGTTCTGAATTCAACTCAATTCCCAATGATGGATGGATGCATGGATGCATGGACGAATGCATGGATGCATGGATGGATGAATGCATGGATGGATGCATGGATGGATGAATGCATGGATGGATGCATGGATGGATGGATGCATGGATGCGTGGATGGATGGATGGGTGGGTGGGTGGATGGATAGATTGATGGATGGGTGGATGGATGGATGGGTGGATGGATGGATGGATGGATGGATGGATGGGTGGGTGGGTGGGTGGGTGGGTGGATGGATGGATGGGTGGATGGATGGATGGGTGGATGCATGGATGAATGCATGGATGGATGGATAGATGGATGCATGGATGGATGCATGGATGGATGCATGGATGGATAGATGCATGGATGGATGGATGGATGGATGGATGGATGGATGGATGGATGGATGGATGGATACATGGATGGATGCATGGATGGATGCATGGATGCATGGATGGATGCATGGATGGATGCATGGATGAATGCATGGATGGATGCATAGATGGATGCATGGATGCATGGATGGATGGATGGATGAATGCATGGATGGATGCATGGATGGATGCATGGATGGATAGATGCATGGATGGATGCATGGATGGATGGATGGATGGATGGATGGATGGATGGATGGATGGATGGATGGATAGATGCATGGATGGATGGATGGATGGATGGATGGATGGATGGATGGATGCATGGATGCATGGATGCATGGATGCATGGATGCATGGATGGATGGATGGATGGATGCATGGATGGATGCATGGATGGATGCATGGATGGATGCATGGATGCATGGATGGATGCATGGATAGAAAACCTGATTAAAAACAGTCTTAGTTTCCTTTCAGATGCTGTGATAACACCATGAGCAAACCAAACTGGGGCAGGAAGTTTACTTCAACAAACAGGTTATAGTCCACCACTGAGGGAAGCCAGGGCAGAAACTAAAACAAGAACTAACAGAAACCATGGAGGAAAGGCACTCGCTGGCTTGCTCAGCTACCCTCCTTACACAACGATGGCTGGTCCCTCCTCTATTAGTCAGCAATTAAGAAAACTCTCCTACATGCCCACAGGTTAATCTGACAAAAATATTTCCTCAATTGAGGTTCCCTCCTCACAGGTAAATCAAATTTGTGTCAAGGTGACAAATCAAGCTGAACGCAAAGAAAGAAGCCACATAAACGCCTTCTGTTGTGTGACAAAAATGGTACAAAATAATTTGTCACCTGCCATGTCTTCACTCCAGCACTGTGGGTCAGGATGGCTTACAAAATTATATGACCACTGTTGTTTCTGCACTAATATGCAACACAAGTATTCAACCATATTTCCTGTAAAAGATAACTTCAGCCATGCTAAAGGAACTCAGACCACCACCAAAAAGAACAGTAATTTTCAAAGTACTTCTACAAACACTATTTCCTCCTGAAAACCAAAGTGTTTTCTGTAAATGCCTTTCATACTCTGGGGATACACAGACTATCAGCTGAGCAGACTTACAACGGCTATTGCCTCTCCTGAGGTGCAGTGTGATATCCCTACCAAGAGTCTTGAGAAACTGCATGCCAGTTCGTCCAGTCACCAAGCTCTTTGTGTCATCAGAAAACTCTCTTCCATGGAGAGGAAAGCTGGGGATAAGGTAAAACCACAGGGAGAGAAGTACCCTGCAGAAGGGTAAAGAACCAAGACAGTTTCCTCAGGAGACACTACAGCCAGGGCTTCAGGAGAGGGAAAACACAAAATTTTCTCATTCTATCATTCTATTCCTGGAGAACCCTAATACTTACTTTCAATTACACACACACACACTGGAAGGAGAGAAGGGGCTTTATATCACCTTTTATGACTCAGCTTGTTTTTTAGCTTTCACTCTGTCCATCCTCATCATCCTAACACCCTTTGTTTTAAATCTTGTGGCTATGTTCAGCTTAGCCTTTCAAATACCATCTCCTTCCCAGTGACTAATCTCACCTTGGATAAGCTAATCACTCTCATTCATATTAAAGCAAGTTAAACAACTTCCTCTCTCTTAGAACAGTATCCACTTGCCAGGAATGTAATCGCATACATCAATTAATGATCTCTCTGATCACTCCTGTTAAGGTTAATTAGGGAATCTGGTTTCAAGGTATGGGTTGCAGGATCAACTTACAGGCAAGTAAAAGGAAGGAAGAGGGTTTCATCATTAGCATCAAAAGTATTTTCACATTATCTACTGAGAGATAACAAAGAAAAGTTTACATGAATAAATTACTGCCAAGCCCGTATTCATTACTTACAAAACTGAAAGGCAATTTATTCTGCATAGTGTTCCTTTAAAAAACTTTTACAAAAAAAAATTACAATGATAGTCCCTTAAATGGCAAATTTTAAATAGGCAGGAGTGTGGTTCAAAGCATATAGTAGACAGCAAAAGAGGCATGGACGAGACCTAGAGTCCACTGCTTTGTTAGGTGGTCTTTGATGTGTTTATAGGTTTCTTCCCTAAACCTCACTTTCTAAATAAGCAAATGAGGATAACATCTATTTCTATGGGATTCTCCAAAGATGCAGGTTACATGTATGAAAAGCAGCTTACTGATGATCCACAATCAGTCCCTTGGTAAATGAGCTCACTTCTACTATATCATCACCACAGTAATTACAAAACACTGCCAGCACTATACTTTTGAGTTTGCAAAACATCATGGTAACTCTGTGTGTGTATGTTTGAGACAGAGAGAGACCCAAACACACATATCTTCAAGGCCCACACTCATGTCCACAGATTGTTGAGCTTCTGAAAAAAGCTAGACAATTTAGATTTTCCTACTCTGACACAGAAAGAGAACAGAATTGAGCAGACAAGAAATGTGAAGAAGCTTTGGGATAAAGTCCATGGTACCAGGCCTAGGTTGGCTACTGCCTAGCATCTCAGTAAATGCTAACCTAGAAATAAGATGTCCCCAAACTCTCTAAAGAGGCGTTGCCACCAACCATAGTAGTTATTATTGGTATTGAACCTGCTTTCAGATTCTTCCAGCCCATCTAGTTAGCCAAGATCAACTAATCAGACAGAAAACAAGATAGGAATCCTAACCTAGTCAATGGGCATTTTCATAAAACAAAAGAACAGTTATGATCATCTCTAAAAGTAAAACATTACACTAATGTGTGCCCTTCTGAAATGGGGTGATGAGGAACATCTCTACCTGTCATATGACAGATTCCAAATAATCTCTAAACCGAAACCTGACCAGTTTTCCTTTTGGTGGAACAAGCAGGGAGTTCTAATCAGATGGCAATGTAAAGTTGGGCTTTGCCTTTTAAAACTATGGGGGTGGGGGTAGGCATAGGGGTAGGGGAGAGTGATTGACTCTTAGAAGGTGGAAAAATACATTCTGTTAGAGACCATCCCTAAGTTTGTAACTCAGCATTTCCTCCTGTGTGCATTTTTGGTCCCTTTTGCACAACAAGTAGAATCTACCCCAGAATCATCAGTGGACTCACAAAGGCAAAGGCTGAATCCACCTGAACCCTTCTTAATCTTCAAATGGCTGAAGAGTCACCTCTCTGCAATGGCTTCAATGTCTCAGCCAATCTGGCAGAAGGACTCTTGCACATACGTGTACATATGCACAAGCACCTATCTGCTCACATGTGCATATGCATTCTCAAATTCCACACCCTCAAATACACCACACAAAGAACACACCTGTGATACTCTGTTGCACACCTCAGGGCTGTAGGAGAATCCAGTGTCAGAGCCATCACAGTGTGTGACTACTGTCCTTATTGTAAGCAGCATTAGTGTAGACAAGAAGATGAGCTTACTATAAGACACCAATATTGGGGTAATTTTATTTAACAAGATTCAGCTTCTTTGTTCATTTGCTGGCCAATGTTACAACAAGCATGGGACAGTCCTTTAAAAACACTCAAGAACACATATATAGAAACAGGGATATGACAAGCAGCAAACACATAGACATGTACATGAACTGTGGTGGTTTGAGTAAGAATGGCCCCCATAGGCTCATATAGTTAACATTTTTGTTCTCAGTTGGTAGACCTGTTTGGGAAGGATTAGAGGAGTAACCTGTCATTGATAGCAGGCTTTGGGGTTTCAAAAGACTTGTGCTATTCCTAGTGTTCATTTACATGTGCATCATTTTCTCTTCCTTCTCTCCCTCCTATACATTCCCTCCCTCTCCTCCTCTTACTCTCTTCCTTATGATTGTAGACCATTCCATGAGCTCTCAGCTTTCCTCTCACTCCCTCTTACCTGCATCATGGACTTTAATCCTTTAAGAAATCTTAAGTCAAATTAAAGACATTTTAATAAGTTGCTTTTGCTATGGTATATCATCTCAGCCACAGAAAAATAACTGCACACCAGCCTAGAAACTATCTACTCAACAACTTCTGCCCTTTCCCATTCCATCTCCTCATCCCATAAGCATTAGGAGAAAGTAACTCTACTGACACCTAACACCCAAAGGAGCTGTGTCTTCCAGGCAGACTGCGATCACTGTTTTCATTAAGTGCCTGTTAGTTTCTATGAGCCATCACTCCTTGGCTCACTTAAGCTTGTCTGAGGCTGGAAATGATTTCTATGGGTTTGGAATTTCCTCCACCCATGTCACAAGATTCTCCCCTGGAGGAGAAAGTGATATGAGATCTATTAGATATATGCCCCTTTAGCCATAAAGCATTATCTTCTATCAGAGAGAGAGAGAGAGAGAGAGAGAGAAATTGACATTGCTGGGGATAAGAGGATAAGGATAAAAGAAAATGTTCTATTCTCCAAATGAATGCAGGATGTCAACAGAGCCCAGGCATTTGACCTAGTCATGAAAACCAGTAACTCAGTGACATCCTCCTGTCTTCAGATAGTACATGTCTGCCACTAACCTGCCAATGAACAAAGCAGCTGATCTTATCTTTCAACTAAAATTAAACGATTCTCATATCATTACCCTGCAATGACTGGATTTTTAAGGCTCACTTATCCATTCTACACTTATGTTCCCTACAATAGGAACAAGAACCTTGAATTAAAAACACACTTAGCATTTAAGTCAGGAAACTGCATTTCAACCCTTTGAAGAGTTAAGTTCACACATGCTATACATCTAAGACAACTAGAACCGGCCTGCAGAGGACACAAGAAAATACCGGAGGCCAAGAGCTGACAATTTAGGCAGGGACTTCAACTCCATACTATCAAATAGCTGACTTACCTATGCTTCCATTACCTTGGAGCACAACTCATAAGAATTTCTTTAAATACTTACTGTTTGTTTGGATTTTATAGTTTGCAAATAGTCTGAATAAAATTATAAAATGTCAAATCTTTCAGAATTCACCATGTTGTAAAATGACTGAGAGACTGACCTATTATCCTGGTTAGGGTTTTACTGCTGTGAACAGACACTATGACCAAGGCAACTCTTATATAGGACAACATTTAACTGAAGCTGGCTTACAGGTTCAGAGTTTCAGTCCATTATCATCAAGGCAGAAGCATGGCATTATCCAGGCAAACATGGGGTTAGAGGAGCTGAAGAGGTCTACATTTTCATCCAAATGCAGACAGAAGACTGGCTTCCAGGCAGCTAGGATGAGGGTCTTAAAGCCCATACCCATGGTGACACTTCCTCCAACAAGGCCACATCTCCAAATAGTGCTACTCTCTGGGCCAAGCATATTCAAACCACCACATCTATAAAATAATGTCCATACTAAAATGAATCAAAATGTCCATTTTTTTTTTACATAAATGGAATTGTCAGCCAGAAAATTTTATTTTGGGATTGTTGAGTCTATATGCTTAATAAATTATACAAAAAAAAGCAAGCTCAGACTTAATGTACATCTTCACACTATTCAAGCCCCACTTTAAGAAAGAAACTGTAGCAGTCTTGTGAAACCACTTAAATTGGAAGACAACTATATGATTTGGGGCTACAAATTTCCTGGTAGTTGTTCTCCAAGGTATGTCACAGGAATAAGAAATAAACATCAACCTTGAGCATAGTTATTATCTTTCTTTATAATAGGAAGCTGACCCTTGAAGGTCTTAGACTGATGAAAATATCCCAAAATGAAAGGCACAATAAAACAAAATTTCATTTAATTGGGGCAATCTGTTTGGGTTTGTTTTTAGATGAGATTAAGAATGAGAAAGAACCAGGCATGGTGTTTCATGTCCATAACCCCATCACCTAAAGAGACTGAGGCAGGAACACTTCCATTAAGTTAGAAGCCAGCTTAGGATAAAAGCAAGACCTACGTATATAAAAGAAAAAGGGAAGAAAGGTAGAGGAATTAAAACATGTTTCTCAGAACTTAAGGTTCAATTATTTGCGAGCACACAGAAAAAGCAACAATATTTTTAATAATTAATAAGTATTATTTAGACTTTGTAATAATTATTAAAATTATTGGAGTAGACACGTCAAACAATAGAATGAAAACATTGTTCCTACATTGGTTTTTTTTTTTTTTTTTAATTTCACAGGGGAAAAAAATTTCAAGATGGACATGTTGGCATAGGTCTTTAATTCTAGGATAGCCAAGAATATAAAGAGAGGCAGTTCTAGCCTTTAATGGCTAGCTAGCTTTCCAACCTGAATAGCAGTCTCAAAAAAAAAAAAAAAAAAGAAAGAAAGAAAAGAAAGAAAGAAAGAAAAAGAAAAGAAAGAAAGAAGCAAAAGAAAAGAAGAGAAAAAAATTTCTCATTAGTTAAGTAGACTGGGCTGGTCTCAAACTCAGCTGTCTGTCTCTGGGCTGGGATTAAAGGGATCTACTACCATACCAAACATGTATCACTTTTTAAATTACTTGCATAAAACAAAGTTATAAGCAAAAGTGGTATCCATCTTGAAATCTTACCAAGCAGCCTAACAGATTATAGTCTCATTGCATTTGTTCCTGCATCCTGAGTGAGTCACAGCCATTTGTACCTTGCTGGTACCCAACATTCACAAGAGCTTATCACTATGAAAATGTGCTTTAACCTTTCCTACCCTCAGAATGCTTCTGAGCAATTATTTCACCCAAATGTATGGTAAAAGTTTCCTACCTTTCTACAAAGTTCGCCTAGGCAAATTCATCTTAGTGTATCTACTGGAAGTCATGCATAAAAACAGAAACAAGTGAGCATATCAATGCCATCAGATGCCAAGGAATGTATGCAAATGAAGGACTCTAAAAACAAGGTCAAGGGGTTGCAGCAGCTTATTGGAGCATCTTAAACAACCAGCGCATAGTCCTCAAATCATCCTAACTGATCACTGAATTGATTCTGTACCATGATTAATGGGGAAAATTCACTCTAAGTACCAGTACACTTTACCCTGGAAAATCTACTTAAATATTCATGAGCTGTACTTACTACTCTAAGCAACCCAGAATCATTAGTGGACATGTCTTACTTTTATATTCCAGATTAACAGGGTTGGGGGGAGAGCATTTGTCTGCCAAAGCTAGAAACAAAGAGCTGTCTACAGATGAAAGCACTGGGTACCCTAGAAAAGGCCCTCACCTGCCTCAACTATCATGACAGGCTTCAAGATCCAGGTTATAGTCTTCTCAGAAAGAAAAATAGGCCAGTTTATCTTCCTTACCTTCTCTCTCCTGCCAGCTGCCTTGATGACTCCTAACTTCAGTGGAGACCATACCTAGAATCATTCAAATTTCCATGTTCCCAACATTCAAGTGCCCAACTTTCTTATCCCCCAGACCAAATTTGTCCCAATTTCCCTTCCTCCTCCACTTCTGGGATTCACAAGATCTGGCCTAAGAATGCATTAGCCTCATAAACATATCTATGATCAAAGAGCTGAATTGGAGGCAGGAGGATCGTAAGATTCAAGGTCATTTGTGGCTATTTAACACATTCTCCAAGGACAGCCTGGACTACATGAGATCATATCTCAAAAATAAGAATGAACGTAGCTTATATAGGTTCAAATGTGACTACAAAAGAATAAAAGATTGTACTGGATATCCAAAAAGGTGGGCCAAATTTTACCTTCAAGTTTCTACAGGAATAACTTATGCAGTAAAGTCATTCTTTGAAAGCATGCAGGTTCTGGTGAGATGTTTGAAGCTGAAAACACAATTTTAGGGAAAAAAAAAAGTATAGTCAATCAACCTGCTAGATTTGACATTTGTTTTCATCTACTATGACAAAACTATCAAAAGATTTTTTTTGAAAACAGATAAAATGATGCTGGAAAACTGGAAAATGGTTTGTCCATTCTTGGACGAGGTGGTGGCTTGGTGGCAAAGTGCTTGGCATGCAAGCATGACGGTCTTAGATTGGATCCCAAGAAACCTCCAAAAAGACAGGTGGGGTGGCATGAACCTGTCACTGTCTAGTCAGTAGCAGATTCAATCAATCTCAGTGTTACTTAAAGAGCCTAGCTCAAGACTAAAGGGTGGAGAATGATCATGAATGGCACTGGACATTGCTCTTGTGCCTCCACACAGCTGCAGAAAGACTCACCACTCATACTAACAAGCACACACCACACGTGCACTCAGACACACATCTTTCTTTGTGGGGGGCTGTTAAAATAATTTGAGTTTTCCCAAGACTTCATATCTTTAAGTCTTGTTTCAAGGAATAACATTTTAGACAAAATTTTTTTACATAAGCGCCATTTTTGTTTCACAGGGTGAAACAAAATCCTTATAATATGCATTATTTTATTTTTTAATTTATTTGCTGGCAATAAGAACTGATCCGGTGAGGCAAGTGCTCTACCATTAATATATAGCCTCATCTCTAAAATGTACGTTTTTCATCTAATAAACACAATCTTTCTGGTCTTCTGACAAGTACTCCCAAATCTCAAGGATGGTTGGGGGATTACGGCTACAGCAGCCACTCGAGTTTTTAAGATTTAGTATACAAGTAGACTAGGCTCAGTACCTCACAGGCATGGTCTCCTTTCAATATCTTCATCTTATACATAAGTAAACTGAGGCTCTAAGAGAGACAGACTCTTGCCTAAGCACCCTGAAACTTAAAATATAGCTCCAACTCCTCTTTCGACTTTGTCCATCATCAAACAGATTGACATTTCAGACCTTAAAAAAGCCCCATTCTGCCTTTTTACTGTCTTGTATTACAGGATATTTTAAAAATCATAAGTCCTGCTGTCACGGCCATTGCCAATTTAAGAATTCTAATACAGGCCCAATTTGGGAAATGGCATTCACAACACAGTTCTTCTTGCCTTCACATCCCCTAAGGTTCTAAAACAATTCCAGACAGAATTAATAAGGCACAAGCTAGGATTTGTTTTGCTCTGGTTTAAAAAGATTGCAAAGGGACCTTTTCTTTATAATTGAAAAGTTCTCCTGTTACTGCCTTGCTTTATCGCTGATTAGTTAATAAGTACAAACAACAAGAGAAGGTTACCATTCTCCTAAAACTAGTGAAGTAATAAAACCAATTAAGCATTTCTATCTGCCAGGCTAGAACAAACAGATGCTTTCCATAGGCAATGACCATGAACTAGAATGCCTTGGGCTCCTTTAGTGTGTGTCTTGGGGACACTGAAATCTACGTCAAAAATTGCATCTCCTGAATTAATCACATGAATCTAAAAAGGCAAAAACTCTGCATGTGACCACGTGGCATCAGAAACATACAAGACTCCTTCAAGTGGAAGCCACTCAGTGCCTGTGCAAAGAGAGCTGCTCAGTCAGTTGGACCCTTCCTCTCATGTATCCCTCCCCAAGTCCCCACCATCCTGTCAGTGATTACTTTATCCTTTTCTAGCTATATTGGTTTTAATAGAAGAAACAAACAGGCCTTCAAGACTCTGAAGATGAACATTGCCGTCCTTCCTGCTCTGCCACAGTACAAGGCATGTGGCCTTTCTCACTGTGACCACACCTGTATCCCACACCATCTCTGACCCAGCAGAGCAGGGAGTGCTGACGCCATTGAAGATGTTTTACTGAGCAAAAAGAAAACACCTAGAAGGCCTTAACCCAATAAGCAACTTCTCAGTGTTTCCTCTGCTTCACAATACTAGTTAAAATTCTACTAGCTTGAATATATAGGTGAACAGAGACCACAAGACACACCTACAGAACAGTAAAAACATGCTTTCTTTGAAGACTGCTCCCAGCAGGGCAGACTGATTGTTTGAAATGTATGTCACCTGATATTGTAACACCAGAAGGTGCATGGTCTAGTATATGCATGAGTGGACAACCCATTTCTCATCCACTGTTCACAGCAGCCTTGATGCTCTACTAACTGTGCATCTTGCCAACCTGCCCATTCATTTCCTTAAGGATTTCAGAAGCACTGAAAGACATACTGAGAATCCATTATTCATAGTGCACTGTAGCATACTGCCTTGTAGGAAAAGCATTTTACTTCCAGGTGCTTCATGCCGGAACACGTTATTTGGCCAAGTCACTATTTAATATTGTGACTAAATAAAATTGTGCAAATATTTGCTATTTCTGAATTAAACACAGACTGCTTATTTACTGAACATTCTATTACCTAAGCACACATGAGGATTTGGTACATATGTCAAGTGTGTGATTTTTAGTTTAAGCTTTGATCATATTTTTACGGCTTCTGAAGCTCCTTTTTGACACACAATCTCTCTTAATCCCCACCTCACCCCAACTGTTTCTTACATTACCCTTCCAAAACTGAACTATGAGGCCACTAATCTATGACTAGAGACCAATTAATGAGCATTTGAAGAAATATAACTATATTCTACCAGGACTTTGGGCTAGTTCTTTGCACTCCTGCCTGCCTACAGCTATGTGAACAGTCACAAGTTGCATTCTTATTTCAACAATTAAAACAGCCCATACCAAGCAGTGTTTAAGTCTTAGTAAATCTACTATACATAGAAATGGATGGCATATGTCAAAGTTCTAGTTCTGATAACTTTAGAGTTTCTCAGGAAAAGAAAAAAAAGTGACATTTCAGGATGAGATCTGAGGCTCTATGGGCTTCAGAGTCAAAAACAAGAACCATTTTTTTATTCCTTTTCACATGAATCATCTCACAACAGACTCCTAAGGCTATACACCAGCAGGTACACAGACACACAGAGACACACAGACACACACACTGCAGCTTAGAGCACCAGTCTAGGTAACAAGCCATCACAGCCACAACCCAAAGGCTAAAGACAGAACCAGGAGGACTAAGAGGCATCACAAATCCTTCCAACAGGAGCCCTGGACACTGAATTAAAGATGGCAGATTTCTGTAGGTGTGTCTTGTGGTCTCTGTTCACTTATATATTCAAGCTAGTAGGGAACTGAGGTGGGGAGAAGGCAAGAGCTGTCTATCATTCCCAACCTATACACACTCATTTCTCAAGAGGAGCAAAACCAGCATTGACATTGACCGTGCCCTCCAAGGACTGTGCTTTTCTGCGTGGGAGTCACAAGCATTCCATTTTGACAGCCTAGTTAAACTAATACTTTCCTGGTTATTTTATTACACATAGAAGAGCCTTCAGAATTCACTTTGATCCTTAGGAATGGGGGGGTGGAGGTCATCTATACTTTTTCCCTTAAAACATCTTATCTCTTGGGAGGGGATCAACCAAGAAAAATCAAGTACCATAAAGTATACCCATCAATTCAAACATTAAACTTTAATAATACATTTTATGTTGAAGATGAGTTAAGTCCCATTACTGAACCTCTGAAAGTATTGCAGGGCTTTGGTAGGAGGGACTGATGTGCCATACACAAAGGCTATGTCTGTAAGTGCCAAGGCTGAATAACAGCTCAAACATTCAGTGCAAGTAGGAAGCCTGAATCAAGTGCTTCCCTGTCTCACAGCTGTCCTCTTCCATAAGATGTGGGTTGTCAGTTCAGAACAAGTCATGGAAATGGGAGGTGGCCAAACCTTCAGAGTGGGTCTCTGTGGGTCACCTAGTAACCAGACAAGGCACGTGAGGAGATGCCAGCCCCTTCCCACTCACACTCAGCCACACAATGCCAAGTAGAAAATGAGAGCACACCACTCTTACCAAAACAGAAAATCAAAGGTAGTGTCACCTTTGATGTGTGACCTGCCTGATAAACAACAAGAAAACAGGGAAAGAGTGAGAAGGTTTCCACTCCTCATTCTGATTTCATTTATTCATATTCTTTCTGCCTCTCTCCCTTCCTCCCTCCCTCTCTCTATGACTCATTCAGTATTAAATGACAGAAAATGAAGGTTACTGGTAGCCAAGAAAGATGCCAAATGAAAATTAAAGTATATATTCCCTGTGTTAGTCAGGTCTACATCATGGTGACAAAAACCTAAAAAGAAAAACTCAGATAACTTATTCTGGGTCATGGCTTCAGGAGTTTCAACCCTTTGTCACTGGATTCACTGCTATGGGGCTGTAGTAAGACAGCATTATCGAGAAGGCACTCAAGGGCATTCAATGGAGATGCTCATCTCATGGTGGCCAGGAAAGAGGGAGAGAAGTGTGAAAGAGGAAGGGTAAATAAGGAGAAAAAGAGTATAGATGGGGAAGAAAAAGGTAGGAAACATGAGTTTGTGTCCCTCTACACACACACACATGTTATGACACAGGACATACCCTTCAAAAGCAGGGCATCCCCAATGACCTCCTTCTTCCTACAAAGAAAGTTCCACCTGCTATGAATACATTCATATATGAATTTGTTGATAGACTTCTGATTCACTGATAACATTAGTGCCCTCCATATGTAATCCTTTCTTGAAGGTTCACCAGCTAGGAACTTTGCCTTTGAAAACTGTTTTGGATTCAATCCACAGTACTCCTTTAAACAAGGAATGCTAGCTAACTGGGAGAATAGTTCATGTGTCTATACCTGCAGGAAGGATAACACATTTAAGGCTACCTTGGGCTAAAGAATGAGATCTCAAAAAGAGAAAGTAAGCACCATACATTAATTTACTGAGAATACAACATTTAAACACCTTTTAGGTACTTTTACTTTTAAATAACCCCACAGTCGGAATTCTATACAACCAAGAATTGCCATCTTACTTGGCTCCAGGAATCATAACTCTGATAACATGACTGTACAGGTTCTGAAGCAATGAGAGTTAACTATACTTGAGCTGGAAAAATGACTGCTTATATAAGTCCACAGTCACATAAAAACAAGATGCACTAGCAACTCCAATTAGGGGATTTTAATTACTAACAATACTAACTGCATTACCTAAAGTTGGTAAACTCCCACGTAGTCCTTAAACTGGAACTACAATGAAATGCACTTAATTGTCATTTCTTAATGGAAGGCATCCTCTATTTCTCTGTCTTATATGTAGCAAACACTTCTAACTGCCCTGGTAAACTATGAAAATCAATTTGCTTAGTCAACAAAGCTTCTTCAAGAGTCCCATGGACCATTAGATTTTTGTTCTCAAATAGGATAAAAGGCAAGAACTTTTGTCTTAATTACTTTCCTGTTGCTATGAAGACACCACGACCAAGACAACTTATAAAAGGAAAGGTTTATTGAGGATTACAGTTTCTAAGGGTCAGAATCCATGGCCATCAAGGCGGGGAGCCTGACAACAGGCAGGAAGGCAGACAAGCATGCAAGAGAGTAGTAGCTGCAAGCTTACATCCCTCTAATTGGGGATGGGATAGAAACCCCACAGCTTACCCTCCCCCTGAAATAAGACACTTCCTCCAATAAGGCCACACACCTCCTAATCCTTACCAAATATTTCTACAATTAAGGACCAAGCTCTCAAATATGAGCCTGTGAGAGCAATTTTCATTCAAACCAGTACAGCATCCTAACAAATTGTCCTGCTACTCTCAATCCAGGGGATATCATTAAGCATGTCTGCCAGCACAAAATATGTAGAACCAGGCATCCTGTGGCAAGCACTCCGGTTTTACACTGGCTCTTTTCAACAATTCATTCTAAGTTGCAACCTAGTTCTTAAGTATCTCTAGGAGAGAGAAAAGGGAATTAAGTGATACCAAGGGATGTTACAAAAAGTTTAGCAGACCAAACACAGCCAGTTTTTTGCAAACCTAAAAGTAGAAGTCTGTGGTGGCTTGAATAAGAATGGCCCCCACAGGCTCATATATGTGAATGCTTAGTCACCAAGGAGTAGAGCTATTTGGAAGAAATAAAAGGATTAAGAGTGTGGCCTTTTGGAGGAAGTGTGTCATTGAAGATGGGCACTGAGGTTTCAAATTCCCATGCCAAGCCCAGAGTCTCTTCCTGTTGCCTATGGTATTTCTCCAGCACCATGTCTGCCTGTGAGCTGCCAGGCTACCAGCCACCATAGTGATGGACTAAACCTCTCAAACTGTAAGCAAGTCCCAATTAAATGCTTTCTTTCATACAAGTTGCCAAGGCCATGCTGTCTCTTCACAGCAACAGTAACACTAAGACAAAGTCTATATTGTATTATAAAGTCACAACTGAATCACTTTTGAACTTGATCTAAAACAGGCATGAAATGAGAATGCAGGCATGTGCTGTGCCTGTGATGCCAAGAATAAAACAATTCAATCATGTCTGTGATTGCACACTCCCTATTATCTAAGACCTGCTGCCCATATTTCAGTTTCCCTAAAAGCCACTGGCACTCACTAACAGGACCCCTGTGCCTCTTCACTAGGGCATAAATAATACTCCATGGTGAACTTTGTCCAATAGACCTTCCAAACAAGTTGGAATTAGCTTGTTGCTATAAATTCACTCATATTAGGGAGGAGAGAGTTTTCTTTCAAAGGCACAAGTCATTTCCTTTACAGTTCAAAAAAAAAAGATGCTAACTAGAAACACAAATCCTTTTCCTATTTATTCAATATTTGACATTTATAACATTTCTTATAATATTTTACAGAAAAAATTCAGCTTGAGGGGAAAAAAAGTTTCAGGAGCCATGATAAAGCACAAGACAGATACCCACAAGATTTTTATTTATGCCTATTTTGCTCCCAGAAATGCAAACTCCAGGGAGACTTCCAGGTCTTAAATAATAAAGACTCATCCATTACTAAGTGAATGTTGGTCCTGCTTTACAAACTATGAAAATGCTGCCTTATGGTGAGGACAGAAAAGACATCTATGATAAAAATGATAGAAAGTGTGCAGTGAAATAGGATTATGTGCTCAGATTCTAAAGCCAGGTTGTCCAGATCTCAGTAAAATGCAGCAGTAGCAACAACTTCCTCAGGCAATGCAAAAGAACAGAATGCACAAAAGATGTCAACAAGTCTATCTATGGACATGTGCTGAGTAGTACTTTTATTACACTATATAAAATCTTGATTTTTCTAGATCTGGATTTATCAAAAAAAAAATGGAAGCAGAAAAACTAAACAAAATTAAAAATTCAGTAAAAACCCCTTACCAAGAATTCCATAAAAATAGTTTAGCCTAACTATCATAAAAACACAAATTGTATAGTTGATCCTTTCTCCTTGGAGTAAACCCTTTCCTTGTCACTCCAATGCCTCCCATACTTTTATACCACTGATGTTGAATGAAATTCTGTATCTTGAGAACTTGTAACATGGAAATCAAGTTAGACAGGTGGGTATTGCTCAAAGCTTAGCCTCTAAGGGCTGGCTACACAGCTGTAGCCACTACTTGGGACCATCAGTAATTACTTCTAATGACCAAGGCTGCTGCTGCTGGCTTTGGGGAAGCATGGGTACTAGAATAAAAGCATCAAGGAGAATTCCAGCTAAATTCAGCACAGAAGAAATTCAACAGCTGCCCACAGCTTGAATCCTTAGGAGAAATCTGTGCCAAAATCCTTCTCTCAAGATAGCCCTAAAGTCTCAAAAAGCAATGGAATTCTCCCATGAAGACAGATCCAAGAAAAAAGAATTAGGGAACCAAAATATCCACTGTGAAGTAAGCAATCAAATGCTGAGGACCAAAGGATGATGGTAGACTTGGCACCCAAACTGTTGGGCCTGAAGGATTCCTGAAAATTCAGGAAAGAACGGCTCAGCACCTAACAACCTGTTCCCTCCAGCTCCCTCTCCAGCTTCACAGCCACAGGCTAGCTTGAGGTGACTCATCCTGGTCTCCTAGAAGAGTCCCTGTGAATTCAGACCAAGATTTAACTAATGCCCTAGACCACAGCATCTACATCCTTCTAAGGGTTCTGCTCCCCACCCCAAGTGTTACCAGAGCATTACATCAAAGATAAAACCAAAAACAACAAAGTTAAAGCAACAGGTTTGTTTAGTATTTTACTGAAAACTAGAAACATACTACTATGAATTAGAAGTTCATTTCAGGAACCAGAAAGTAACTCAGCAGGTAAAAGTAACTCCAACTAAAGGACAAGTCTGACTGACACACTAGCTGACCTGTCTACATCTACACTATACCTACCTACTGAGTGAGTGGAAGAATGGTGGTGTCTGTTTTCATAGGATACACAATGTCTCCTTTAACGGATCCTATATATTTGAATTTTTGTTAGCAACCTTCCTACATTCTATACCACTGTTTCACCAAAACAAGCAGATTCAAAAAAAATGAACTTAAAACTATAATCAAGGTTGTTGGTATCTATGAATCATTATCTACATGTACAAGTTCACAAGTGTCTCTAACTCCAGTACACACCACCAGGAGCACAAGCATACATGCAGGCAAAACACTCATAAAAATATTTTTGATGGGAAAAAAAGTCAAGGCCATTTCATGGTTTAGATAACCCTGCAAAATAGCTGACAAAAGAGCAAATGTTAGGAGCTGGACAGATAGTTCCATGGGTTAAGAGCATTTGTTGCTCTTTCAGAAGAACTGGGTTTGGTTCCCAGCACCAACATAGTGTCTCACAATCATTCATAAGCCCAATTCCAACAGATCCAAAAACATGAACACACACACACACACACACACACACACACACACACATCAATCTAAACAACAACAAAAGGTTGAGCAGGATCACTAAGCAGTGCCTGGTACAATACAAGAGGTCCAAACACTATACAGCCTCAAGTGTAATTCATTAACTCAACTTATAGAACCTGAAAATATAATCCCTACTGAGATGATCATCATGGATGACCAGATCTCATTTCCTCAACCCAAATTTTTTCAGAGAACTTTGTTGTTAATCCCTTGGGGACGAGATGGTGTTCCTTTAAAATCCGGTGTTTCATGCACAGTATGCTTGTTGAGTCATTCTTATTTGGATAACTTATGTCCTAACCACTGCAAACAAGAACTTTCTATAACCAGGGGGTGGAGGGTGGAATAGAAATGCTACAATCTGTTCAGGTATAATGCTTACCACCATCACCTAAATGAGTTTTTATGCTCCATTTCCTTCTCTTCAGAAAACCTGAAATCACACTGAGAATATAAGAAATCCTGATATTCTATGGAATAAGAAACAAACCTCTTATTGTAATGATTTGATGCTGTGTTTCTTAGAAGAAAAGCAGCCCTACCTTGCTTACCACGAACACTCCATCATGTGCCTATTGTTTCTAACATTTGGGTTTATTATGGTTCTCTTAAGTCACCATCTTGAAACAGTAGAGAATGAAGAGCCAAGTATGCTGTGTAAATCTGTACAAGGTTAAGAATACTTCGTCAAGTGATTGACTATTGCTGCAAACATACTAGCATGTATTGTCTCCCACTGCAGCTCCTTTAAAAAGAACCATCACAAAACTCACACATGTATCCCAATTAATTAGTGACACACTTCTAGAAGCTTTTTCTATCAGCATTTCCCTTCAAGTAGCCAGAAATATATTCACAAAATTCTCTGATCTAGGATAAAAGTTCAAATGTCTTAGGCATGCAGTAAAGTAATATGATCTGAAAGCCAGTGCTCTAACATGTTGGGGATTGTATCCAATAACAATATGTTCACATACTTGGAAGGATTAAACTTTCATAAATAGTCAACAGCTAGATAACTATTTCCAGGGAATTTAACATAAGGCACGCATACAAATTAATGTGACAAGCTTTCACATGTTAGGTATCAACCTGAGAAAGAAATGGAAGAAACGATGTGTACCAAACCTACATGTTCCCATTACACACACTCATCTGAAGAACCATCGAGTCTTCAGTAACCAGATTTATAAATCAAAAAACAAAAAAACAAAAAAATTACAAAACACTTTCAGTAGAGTAGCAGAGGAGTTGGGACTATTCTCCCTTCTCAAGAATGCAATGAACAGTGCGTATCTATATCTAGAGCACCTTTAATGTACACTGGGCTCTTTCACCATTCCAATTTTAGAAGAAAGGTGGCAAAAAGTCAGTGTCCTTTGCTCCTTCTGCCTCTTCCATTTGGGCTGCCTCCTCATGATAAAGGTATCACCTCAAAATTTCCACAGCCCTTGGTGCCTAGTGTTTGCTGCTTTGGTGCATCGGTGCACATCTATATATCCCGTGCCCTGAGAGCTCAATGATCATAGCCAGCAACTCTGTCTAGTCTCCTAGCTCCTCCTTCACTCAGTCCCCATCTCTGCACTGATCCCCTTTCATGAAATGTTTCCCTTGGGGCACACCAAGTCCCATCCAAACTCCAAGTAGCCAGAAGGAAACCCTCAGCCATGACCAGCAGCCATTTTTCATGGCTCACTGATCACACGTTTTCTCATAACCCCTCCCCCTCTGCCCTCCCCATCAGGACACAGCAAAATCACCGGTGAATGACAAGGTTCAAGCAGGGTAAGGTATGCTAGTTCAAGCAACATGGACTCTAGACATGTCATCAAAAACTAGTATTTTAGGTTCATTTACATAGGAGCACTTTTTTTCTTATTAAAATCATTTGTAAATCTGTATTACTCCATTCCTGAATTTTTCAAAAACAGTTTCTTACCTGTATGTCTTATTGACAAAAGCATTAAGCACTGATGTATTTGAAAAATAAGTGATACATTATAAAAATAAAAACCACTATTGATTTGCCTAAGCCTTCCATACACCCAGTTGATTTGAGCCATGCCAACAAGGGCTAGGAATATCAACATGAACCAATAAAGCAAAGAAAGTGCTCCCCCACCTCACAAAAAAACAAAAAAACAAAAAAACAAAAAAACAAAAAAACAAAAAAAAAAAAAAAACCACCACTTGCTATTAAGCACAGAGCAATGTATACCAGAGTTCTAACTTACCCTTTGTAGGACTTCAAAATAATACAAGGACTGTTCTCAGAAAACCAGTAGTAGGCCTGCAAACAATCCCTACATGTTCAAGATAACTAGAGTGGACAGCCAGCATGTCCTCTACCATTCACAGATTTACAAGAGCAAGCACAGCTGAAGATCAAACTGTGCACAAGGATTCAGTTATTATCAAGAGTGCATGCCACAAACAGAGCATTCACTCAAGAACCACATGCAGGCCTAAATGTAGAGCCAGTGAACAACAAACCTTACATTCCAAATAGGAATTACAGTCATACAAAAAAGGCATGGTCACATAATCAAAGTTTCCTGTTCTAAATGTGTTAAATCCTCCAATTCCAGAATGATATACTCACTGAAATGTCAGAAGTATTAATAAAAATGAATTACAAAGTTAAGACTGAGAGAACCTTTTCTATAATTTAAGTTTTGTATTTCTAGCTATTTGAATATAAGCAAATGGTTCTGTGTTGGCAATATATGAGAGTCGTTTTGTAGTCATGTAATCACAGATCGTGTTGACTCAGGCACATGTTATCATATGGCATTCTTATCTTGTATAAATGTAATATAAATTAACACACAAACCATTTCCCCCAGATAATCCAATATTCAATAATATTACAAATGGATGTCCGTTCATATTACATGCACACACACACACACAATATGTTCACATAATACTCAAAATCACACTCTAGAGCTACAAGAATCAAGTCAGTTTTATACATTAAGAACACTATGATGTTTAGGAACATTCAGAGGGTGCACACAGTGGCTACACATCACTAAGTGATAATGATTACCTAAAACTTCTAAAAATTAGAAAGCCTTTCCCTTAGTTGTTTTGTGTTTTCAAAATGAATCCCATAAAATAAAGCTCCATTGAAGTCAGGTTCGATTAAAACCAGAGCATTTACTGGCTGTCCTTGTTCCATGTGTACTTACAAAGCCTGTACAAACACAAAAACACATCATAAAGCTGAACTGTAGCTCTGGATAGCTTTCTAATCCATAGTTAAGTATATCTTTGAGGGCATCTGTTTATTTAACTTTTTTTTTTTTCTGTGCAATCCCAGCAGGCTCATCTAAGTTTCTATCCCTCCCTTTCAAAACTGCAACTTGGCTTCTTATCCTATGGAGAACTCAGTTCTAACCCAAATGACTCTTTCGTGTTTAACTTCAAAGCCCAAAGATACCATATTTGGGGTGACTAAGAATTTTTCAGCCATGGAAAAAAATATTTATGTCCATTTTCCAAGCATGATTTGAAAAATTAAATGACTCTCCACTTGGAGTATAAAATTTGAACTGCCTTTATGCCTAACCCTTAGCTACTATATGAATGCTGATTGCACTGTTTCAAGTTTATGGTTTGCTTTTTAAGATTTACTTATTTATTTTATGCATGAGTATTCTATCTGCATGTACACCTGTGTGCCAGAAGAGGACATCAGATCCCATTATAGATGGTTGTGAGCCTCCATGTGGTTGCTCGGAATTGAACTCAGGATCTCTAGAACGGTTAAGAGAGCTCTTGACTGCTGAGCTATTTCTCCAGCCAATAAGGTTTATATCTTAAAAGAATGGTAGTATTCAAAGTTGATAGGAATTACTGGAAGCCACGGGAAGCAAGCAATCTCCAAGGGAACTATGAGACCCTAAGTCTCTTCCTGTTCACTTCATGGTTCACAGCATCAGCAATTACTCCATCATGTATTTCTCACATTGTCAGGAATCCCTATACCAGCGTCCCAAAGGAAACAAGTCCCAATTCATGTGTTAGGATATATAGAACTATAAGCTAACATAGACCTTTTCTAATTAGTAAAAGCTAATTAATGCCTTCTGTCCTCCAGTCAGCACACCCAATACATTCCACTTCCTAGACATCCTCAGAATACACTGTCTTCCTTCACAAGTGTACCAGTCTTCCTCAGCAACCATCCTCAGCAAACTCCCAACCACAATGTATTCTTCTCACCACTACCACACTACCTACTCTCCTTGTCCCTCAAGGAATCAGCAAAGCTCCACTTCTTCAAATATAGCCATCTTCAATTCTGAACACCAATTTTAGACCAAGAGCCCCTCTTCTGTTTTCCATTATTGCTAGAGTCACAGATAACAACACTCATCTTAGCAATATCCTCGGGATACCCTAGACAAAGTCCTAAACTTTCTGTGTTTAGGTTTCCTGATCTAATTTGCCCATGGCTTTGAGGGATTAATGTAGACAGCAGCTACACAGTGCTCACAATATTTACTAAGCTGAATATTCATGATAAGGGCCAAAAGAGTGACCCACAGAGAAGATGGCTTAGTGCACAACAAACATGGAGACCTCCAGATTCCTATGTAAAAGGCCAGATCAGCAGTATATGTTCTATCAACCCAACTCTAGGAAGCAAAAAAAAAAAAAAAAAAAAAAAAAAAAATGTTCCAGGAATTTGTTGGCCAGGAAGTCTACTCAAATTAATGATCTCCAGGTTCAGTGAGAGACTGTCTCAAAAACAGGATCATGAGTGACAGATACCCAACCATACACTTCTGTCCTCCAAACACACTAGCAAGTGTGCACACATGTACTCACATCATCTGTGGTCCAAAGATTCCCTCATTGCTCTTCAAAATTCCTGAAGTTAACATGACATGTAAGGGAGACCATTAGATATTTTCTTAAGGATGGAATTAAGTAAAGTAAATACACATAAAATCTACTTGCTGCTGCTGCTGCTAAAGGGCCTCTGAAATGCAAAACCATCTAAGCCGTCCAACTGTACTATATTAATGACTCCAATCACAGCAGAACAACTGGTTTAAGAATCACTACTAACAAACTTAAGGCTTGCTGACTGTTTCTCTTCATTCAATTCAATATCACAATTTATCCTAACAAAGCAGCCTGATATAAATCTTTAATGGTCCATCTCTAGCATCTAACAGCAGTGAGATTAAAGTATATTGTAACATGGCAAACTGTTGACTTTTGTGAAAAAAAAATATTATAGATATAGGAAAAAGCAACAAGGTTATATATCATGCTTTTATATGCAATACTTTGCCCCCTTAACAAGAGCCTTCTCTTATTTGTGTAGGTTCTACCAATTCTTGAACCCAGAACATGTACAGGAAGGATGTGATGGTTAATCTCATTTTTCCAACTAAACAGCACCTGGAATTACCTAGGAAAAATACCCCTGGGAGTGTCTAGGACTGAATTTCTAGAAAGGTTTAGCTAGTGGTAGATGTAGACAAAACCATCTCATGAGCTGGTACTCGAGACTGAATAAAGAGAAAGCTTGAAAAATACAACCGTTTATGACTCTTTGCTTAACAGTGGTTACAATATAACTAGCCATCCCACATCATGTCTGTAGGTACTACTCACCTTAATGCACTGCATGCTCCAACTGTGAGCCTATGAATTCTTCCTTTGACCAGGTACTCTCATTCCAGGCAAGGAAAAAATATTATAAAGAAAAAGCATCTAACAGATATCCTACAAAACTGGGTGAAAACGATCTATTATATGCTATCGAAATAGCCTGCCGTGAACTGAAAATAAGTGATTTAAAATTTGAGGGAACTGCAGGGCAAAGGGGCTTCATCTTAAGTTACTGGCATACATGCTACTTCTTGATAAGGCAACCCCTATTCTTTCCATTGTTTGTGCAAGTGGGATGGTATTGTCTCCATTTCAGAGTTCAGACAATTCCCGTTCAAGGTTCTCAAGACAGCACAATAGGTATTCAAGCCCCAATCTTTGAATTCAACTTATATTGCATTAGTTAGTTTTAATGTCAAGTCACTCTGAAATACCGGTGCTAGGGCACCACAAGAAAGCATCATTATTATTCCTCTAGTCATGTGTGTTGCAGGCTGCAGTTCCCTGGTAAGCATCCCTTGAGACACATATTTACTGGCAAATGGACAAAAAGTAGTAACTGGCCCAACTAGCCAATGAGGCTACAAAGAGGGAGGAACAAGGCTCATAACACCCCCCAGCTTCATCAGAAAAGGAAATAGAAAAACCAGATGCTGGGGCTGGAAGCAGAGACTCCCATCGTCACAGAAATACAGTCATCAGGCGAATTTACAGTAAGCTGGACAGATTCCTGTGCCATCGCAGAGCTGATGTTTGTAATGGTCTGTGCCTGGTGCCAACATGTCTATTTGAGAAGTATGGATAGGCCTGTGGATCTCAGATCCCATTCCTAAAATGGAAAAACAGCCACGTTGGCAAATAGTTGGATGTGAGCTCATGGCAGCCGCTGCTTTCCAGAGCACAGTAACAGTGAAAACAGCAACAGGCAATGTGTGTGTCTGGCTTTAAGAGCTGCTTGACACCCTGCCCTGGACATTCAACACACAAGCCCATAAAGCAAGGACCCTAGACTAGAGAATTCATCCCTGAGAACCCTTTCATTTATAAGGACCATAGTTATGAAGAACAACTATCCTAGGAAATTAATAAGACCCAGGCAGTCAATGGGCTTTGTATGTAGGGCTCTTAAGTGAAGACCCCTAGAGTAAAGGCTGAGCATCCCTGAACCCTTTTTTGTATAGTTCTACAGAATCCTTGTTCCTATTCCCTTCTGTGAACAAATATTTTATGGGCATTAAATGTTCTACAGATAAGGAGGGTCTTTTGGCACTAGTACTAGGAAATTCTAAGCTACTGTTCCTTGTTCTATTTCAAGAGAACAAACATCACAGTTCATTTTTTTGTTTTTAATCCTATCTATTATAGTATAGAAGCTATGAAACAATGACAGAGTTCATATCATACAAAACCATTTAACAGAAAAACAGAAGACCTGGAAACCACATCTTTAACTTCAAAGCAGCAACTCACGGCTGCATGCATAAACATATATGTATCTCGCACACATGTGATTTGTTAAGCCATTACAATTAACCCCTTCATAACACCTGACAACAATGGAAACTTTGTAAAAGAACCAGGCTGTGAATGAAATCACCAGAAGTAACTGACATCCTATAGCCCCAAGGTCTGAAGACAAACCACAATGAAGCTCACCCAGTAGGGCCTAAAGTCTTGCCCAAGCCAGCTCTAGACCACTGCATTATGTGCAGCACTAATGATGTTTCATGTACTGCACATCTCAGGAGACAGTACTGGGTTCATGCAGACACAAATTGCATGAACTGACAGGAGGGGAGGACAAGCACTTCCTGGCCTCGGGCTCAATATGAGTAACCTGGGTTCCTCTGATCTGGACTGTCCCAAATTAGAAGCCTAGCCATTGGTGGTCAGATAACTACATTTGGTTACCACAGGCCAAGATCTCTGGGTTTTTAATCTTCATGCCAAGCATAGAGTACTGGAGCTTGCTGTGACATTTACAGTGTTTAATGTGCTCTCTGTGTCAGCAGCCCCTCTCTACTGCTGCTGATTTACAAAGCTGCATCATGACAGCTACAACAGAAAGGGAAAGTCACTGTGGCATCACCCTCTCCACAATTCTTTTTCTCCACAAATCTAATCCAGGCTAATCTCCAATTTGCTACATAGCTTAGACTAGCCTCAAAGTTCTAATCCTCCTATACCAAGATTGCAAGTGTGTGTCACTATGCCTGGCTTTACTTATTTTGGGGGATAAGAAAGTAGAGGTACAAGAGAATGACCTTGACTCCACACTGTAGCTTTCTGAGAAGGCTACAACAAAGCCAAAGATTTACCTCGCTCTTCATTAAGACTGAGCAAGATGGGCCCCACAAGGAGGCCAAGGCTGGGATAAGCCAACCTTTATTCCACCAATACAATGACATGAAGAAGGAAGCCAGGAAAAGATACATCACACAGAATAGGACCCGAGGACACCCGCAAAACCAGCATCAAACAGCAGATTGAGCCTGCTGTCAAGTTCTCACTGCATTTAAGTGCTGCAAGTCAATTGCCCATTGTGCAGTCTTTGTTACTATACTATGTGCAAGGCAGCAGACACGTGTTACTGGTGTTTTAGTGGATTTTTAGGACATGTTCTCGGGTATCTAATCAGGAGATGATTACTTGACATACAAACTTTAAGGACTAGAATTTGTATCTCCAGGACCCACATATAAGTCAGGAAGGTGTGTTGTCTACATAAACCCATCAGTCAGGAGGCAGAGACGGGAATCCCAAACAAGCTGGACTAGGTTGGCAATCTCTTCAATAAATGAGACAGAGATCAACCAAAAAAAAAAAAAAAAAAAAAAAAACAGTGTCAGCTTTGGGAGTGCACACACACAGACATGCATGTTCAGATTATCAAAGGCATCTAGACACTTCACTGCCCAACATTAGCTTCCTGGGCCAGCAAAGACCATAGCAGCTGGGTCAAGGCAAGCAATGTCAGACTTCAGCTTAGGACTTGAAAGTTTGCTTCTTGCTCAAGAAGGCTGCAATCATGTTCACAAGCCCAGTGTAGTCTAATGCCTGCTCACACCCACCCAGCAGCAGATCTTTCACATGGTATCACTGGTCTCCTGGCATTCCTCAAACAAAAGATAAAAATAGTAACTCCTCTTTCCAGAAAGGATAGAAAACAGAGAGTGGGATAAAGAAAGGAACCACAACTTAGAGGTTCCTCATCAGTCTGTCAACTAGAAGGACAACGCCAGAAAACAGATTTTAAAAATCCATTGAAGGAATTTTTTTTCACGGCCTTCCGTTTTGTTAATGCTTCATGAGTAAATCCTATAGAAATGATGTCCCACTAAAAATAGGATAAGAGTTCTACAAAATATGGTGTCTTCATTGATTTCTATGCTTGCCACAAAAAAGACCTTTAAAAATAATTATCATGTACTAGATTATGTAATATAAAATTGACATTTTGTAGGACAAAATATTTTCAATTTGATATGATTCAACTGAGAAAACTTTACTCATATGCTTAGGCGAAACTTTTTGGTAGTCTGGTTCAGTATACAACCTTCCACCACACAGCTGCATCATTTACTCACCCTTATATCCTATATCCACTGTACACACAATTCCTGCAGAGCACAGTGGCTCACACCTATAATTCTAACGTGAGATAGGTAGAAGAGGTAAGATGAGGTAAGATGATCACAAGTTCAAGGCTATTCTAATCTACATATCTAGCTCAAAGCCATCATAAGACACGAGAACTTTTAAAAACAAAAACAAAAAGCCCTATACTTTAGGAGATATAAATAAAAGGCTGTTCTTAAAAGATGGTTAAACCTGATGCTAAAATAAACAATACATTCAGAACTGAATCAACATAAAGTAATCCACTGGACAAGCTTTCCAGAACACCTTTGAAGGGTCCAGAAAGCCTGTTGCTAGCTTCATCTTCTACATCTTAGTCAGCTCGCTCAGGCCTATTAGCAGTCAGTGCAAGGGCTTGATAAAGACATGTAAGAGCCAAAACTCGAGAGTTTATACACTGGCAGGAAATGGCAGAGTATACAACCTAATTCTTTACACATGAGTGAGAACATGTAATTTTATGTACCAGTTTGACTGAGTCATACACAGGATACCCTGATTACAGATAAAAGCCTGTGAGGGTGTTTCTACAAGAGATTATTAGAGTATCTGTCCATAAATTATATAAAGCAGATGGCTCACCTTTACCATTGATGGTTACCATCTAACATGTCTAGGGCCTGAATAGGATAAACAAGGTGGAAGGAGGCTGGACCAGTTCTGTGCCTGCCTCATCCAGCCCTCAAAGGTGGCGGTATAGCAGGTCTTGGGACCTCAAAGCCAACCAAGCATGTATATCATGGGCTCTGGGATTCCTAAGGCTTTCAAACCACACTGTCCCTTGGGTCTGTACATCATGGAGCTTTTAGCTCCCATCATTGTTTTAGACAGTTCTTTCCAGTAAATCTGACTCTGGACATACATATGAATCTTACTGACTCTGCTTCCCTGAAGAATCTGACTACTACAGCACTCAAGTTATTTTATACATATGGATGATCTCATAAAAGGAATTTTACTTTACAAGTAGCCCCTGATCTTCCCTCTAGTCTCTAGACCTGGTGCCCTCAGTCACAATTCCAGGTACAACTGAAAGATGTCTAATAAATTAGAATTGATCACTGGAATGTGTGTGCAGAGAAGTCTGAGAGCTCAAGTGGCAATATCCAGTAAGAAAATGGCATACTTATCAAAAACACTAAATATTTTTATTAAACCAAGTCATCTGGCAACTTATCACAAAAACAATTTATATCAATTTGTTCTTAATATATGATTTGTTCATAATGCATGATGAATCAAAACTTGGCCTATTAATAATTATGTAAGTCTTTAAATGTCCTTGAACTATTTCTGTCTTTTCATATTTTTAGAGCCAATAGGCCTAGGGTTAGAAAAGTATAAATAGTATTACTGACAACAGCTGGATGACACGAAGACAGACTTATACCCATAAGGTACTGATGACCCCAATTGCTTCCCTTTCTCTCTATATAAATATATGGAAGGGAAGAGTACCCCTTCCTGTGCTTCTAATGGCTAACCATGTCTAATTTTTCTGAGGAATTCTACTGTCGCTAAACCCCTTCACCACATAGCCCCTGCTACCTACATATCTCCACACACTCTGACAGCACTCACCCATTCAGCATGAATACATGTTTATTTTTGCATTGATACTTCAGGTTCTGGAAAAGATGTAGGAACCTAGAGTCAGGTCTAGACCCCCACACCAGTCATAGACTAAAAGCTAGATCACACTACAGAGCCAGTCCATGAGGAATTCCTTACTAAGGTTTCCAGACACACACACACACACACACACACACACACACACACACACACACACACACACCAAAAAAGCCCAAAGATGCCAAGGATAAACAGTTTAGGAGTACAACTCATTTATTAAAGAGTGGAATATTATCAACACAGCATTGATTTGTAGAAATCCATGCTAAAGCCACTGTGCCCACAGAGGTGGCAATGCTCTTATCTCATGGGTGGCTGCAGACACACTGCTAGTGTGGAACATTCTCAAGTCAAGAAAAGAATATCTCAGGATGAATTTTCCTTCTTGGTTCACATGGCCACCTCCATAAAACATTATGTCTGACAGACAAACGTTTCCTGTGGGAATTTATTCATCGTAATACTCACGCCCATCAATGAGACGCCCCCTCTAATATCCTCTTTTCCCTCCTACACAGCACCCCAGAGCTCTGTACCTAGTTATTACATGCGAGCCCCTTGATAAATAAGTCTTTCCTCAAATCCAGAGCAAATAAAAGTATAGGTATTTACAAGACCATCTATACTATGATTAGTTTTTGTTCTGTTTTGGTTTTTTTAACTTTTTAAATTGGAAGGCCTGTCTTGGAGGTCACCATCAATCAGAGCTTGGAAAGCAAACTCATAACAGGGAATCTTTCCTCCAGGCTTTGGCTTTTCTAGGCAGACAGCCAGAAAGAAGGAAAAAAAAAAACCCACAACTTACTGAGATCTTAGTGGAAAGCTTTGTGAAGCAGTAGGAAGGACTGTCACTACCCATCTGCAATATTCAGTGGTTTAGGCAAGAGGCTTTTCTTTCATAGGGAGCGGTAAACAAGGTGAGAAGAAGCCACATATGGGGTGACAAGGTGTCTGACCAGGTGGTAGCTCACAGGGAGGCTCAAATGGCTGCCTGTTACCGAGGGGAAGGATGGGAGATGAAGCTCAGGTCAAATGTTCGGGGGTCATAGCTAAAGATAGAGTACAGTGACATGTGACTGGCCAGAATTGGTTCTGGTTGAGCAGTGGGAACAAACTTTACAACTAAGCATTTGTAGTACAGAGAATGGGTCTAGCCTTGGCCTAGGTAAAACCAGCCATTCACAAGTCTTAAGACATTTGAAAGTATTTCTTAGCAGGAAGGAAAAATGGTAAACATTTTAAGCGTTTCTTTAACTAGAAATAGGGACTTCTCTGAGACACAGGTTATTGTGAACTCAAGACGTTCCAGCTTCTGGAGTGCTGAGATGATAAGCACATACTACCTCTTCTTGGTAAGGTAGAGGACTTCACCTACCCATGTGTGCAGAATCAAGGAGTTTGGGGAAGTTCATCATGGTCAGATGCTAAGTGGTATGAGGCTCATTCCTACCACCCACCTCATCTCTCAAGCCTTTGTATTAAGTTCTTCCTGAAAATATTTCTAAAGATATTTCTGCTTCCTACACCAAGCCCTAATTCATTCAAGGTACTTTATCTTGCTTTTGTAATAAGTGGAACAATAAGACTCTGCAGTAATAAATCACAAATGGCCCACTTTTAAAGCACCATCACCCATAGGCTATGAGCAGCACCCCACCATTTGTGTTGAAATAGACCCCAGTGTGACAGTGTGAAGAGGTAGGACTCCGTGCCTCTACTCTCAATGCATGAACTTCACACCCTTGTAGAAGAGGCTTGAGAGACCAACTCCATTTTGTTCTGCCACATGAAGATGAAAGAAATTGATATCTATGAGCACCAGACAATAAATCTGCTCTGTTTTGTACTTTCCTTATACTTCTAACACTATAGTAAAATTCTGTTGCTTATAAACTGTTATAGCAACCTGAATATATTCAGAAAGTAACATTACATTATTACTATGTGTAAGTGAACCAAAGTTTTGTGAGAAAGCACTGCAAAGTAGGAAATGGTATTCACTAGAAGATAGAAAAGAGGGTCAAAGATGACTCTACCTACAATATGTGCACTGATCTGTTTGCAAGAGGATAGACCAACCATGGCAGAAAACTACATTTAGGACTGGATGGCATCACACCACACCCTTGTTCTTCAGAGCCTCACTTCCCATGATGGCTATAGTGTTGCAAGGAGTCATTACTGAGGTCGCAGCAGGAGGTAATGCTCAGTGTTCAGACACCTGTGAGTTCATAGTAAACAGACCAAACAGAACTCTACAAATGAAAGAAAACCAGTCCCAAGAACAATACTGACAGTTTGTTGTAGTCTCAGATTTAGGTTTTCATATGTCAACATGAAGTCTATGTGGCTTTATTATGAATCATATATGATAGAAAAATAAAGAAAAATATGTAAGTGTGCACTCATAATTAACACTATTTCAATTTCTATTTTTGAAATCCTTGCATATTTCAATCCAACACAAAGTATATACAAAAATAGTGCACCATCCCCAGTAAACTCCATATTAATATTTTAGATAGAATGTTATTTTAGCAAGATCACACTGTGAGTAAAAAATTTTTAAAACATTAAAATGACAGGCCCATGGAAAACATATTACTCCTGTCCCATTTTCCTTGTCACCATAGTTTAAATATCTTTTTCCTAGAAACTATTTCTTTATAATTTAGGGTACACAAGAGGCTGACACAACAATTATTTCTGAAAGACATCAGGGAATGAGAATACTGTATTATTGCTTATCATTACCATAACAAGTTATCACAAAGGAAACTGCTTCAATCAATATAAATCTATTTATTCTCTTAGGTCTGGATTTGAAAGGCATCAGCCTGCTGAAGTCAAGGTGCTGGCAGCGCAAGTTCCTTCCCAATGGCTCCCTTCTAGAGACCATCATGATTCCCTGGCTCATGCCCTTGCCCTATTCCCATTTCTGCTTCTGTCCCCACATCCTGTAACTCTGTCTGTCCTGTCACTAGGGCTGCCTCTATAGTCCAGGACCATCCCCCACCCAAGACCCTTAACAGATGCACCTGAAGTGTTCCTTTCCCACAGAACATGTTCATAGGAGTCAGTGACTAAAACATGGACATCATTGGAAACTATTCTATTACAAATGCTAACAAACTTTATGTAAAGTGTTAATAGGTTTTTCCTTTAAAGAAACTGAAGTATTGTATCACTTGATTGCTGACAGAATCAGAGATGCCAAGCAGTACATTTTCTTTATAATCTAGCCAAACAAGTACTCAGTAATCATATGCAAGAGTAGAAGTCAGTGTTATGGAGTACTTGATAAACATTTAAGATCCAATAAAAGATGTTTAAACTTTGCTCTCTTAAATAAATTGTATGTCACTACAACAAAGTGGTCTTTGATTAAATATTTATAGCTTGAGGTTTTCTAACCATCAAAAGATTTCTCTTATTACATAAATTACCTTTCCCCATGAAAGACACCTCAATTCAATTGTTTTATATAGGATCTAAAAAGGCACAAAGGAAAGAAAAAATAAGACACAAAGTATTTATGGGATTTGTCTATGAGCATGACTTTTGTCTAACTAAGGAACCACACAAGAAGGAACAAGCAAGCTTTTTCAGAGTGAAGCCCAAATTCAGTTTATCTATTGAGCTGTTCATTTGACACTTTATACACCAGTGCCTTAAAACAAACAAAACCCAAAAAAAAAAAAAAGGTTTAGAAAAAAAGCCCACAATCTATGGGTAAATCAAAATCCATAAACAATGAATCGAAGGCAGCATGAAGATTTCAACATTTAATGAGGTCCCTACACCTGACTTTGAACATAGAAAAGAGACGTATTCCCACGAAAGACCATTAATGCAGCGGTAACTTTCTGCCTGTAGAACAGAGTTTGGAGTTTAGAATTCCAGATACTTTAGTCATCAGACCTCAGACAAAATATGTGAAACCTGAATAATATTTTCCTCTTAAGAAGGGAATACTACAACTGTGATTTTATTTTAAATTTATTGGCCTGTATTAATGATACAAAAGGTAATGGGTTTATTGTGACATTTTCATACATGTACATACATAGATGATCAGTCTCACCACATCCCAACCCCATCTTCTAATCCCTTCTGCCTACAAATCAATCTCTACAATTATCTCAACTACTGGGATTGACGTAAATGTTTAGATATCCAAGTTGTAGATTTGGAAATATATTGAAACATTATTCAAAGTGTGTCTCAAGAGTCTCTGATGAAATCTAATAAAAAATCTAAAACCTAAACCCTTAGCAAAAAAAAATGTAAGCTAAATACAAATTGTCATGCATAAGCTCAGCTGATGTCTTGCCATTGGCATTATCCAAACATACATTATTAATATAAAAGGATCTTCAAGTAAATCCCATCTCAACCTAGAATCTATGACATTTAGTGGTCCCCATTTTGGATCTCAGTGTAAAGTTGATTGTTAAACTAGATCTCTAACCTCGGAGCACATACTTATCACAAATGTGCTTTATGTCCTTGCCCACCATGACCTGGGTAATAGATCTCCCAAGGCCACTTGCAGATCATTCACCCAGCCACAAAAACAATGGCAGTCAATAAAGGTGCTATTATCTAAGGAACACTGTCACACTAGAGCACCTTAGAATTCAACATAAGACTAATAAGTCAACAAAGACATGCTCTGTTAAAAAATAAACAAGTACATGTGTGCACACACACTCGCGCGCACACACACACACAGACACTTGAGTATTTGGGGGTGTAAGCAGAAGGGTCAGAATTTCAAGGCTATCTTCAACTACATAACAAGTTCAAAGCCATCTTTGGATACAGGAAGCTTCCCCTTTCCCCCCAAAAAAATCCCACCTTATAGATTCAAGACAAAACAAAACAAAACAAAACACTGGCTGTTTCAAATCTATCATCTCCCCCAGTAAAACAGTATTACTGTAGACTAATCTCTCTCAGTCTATTTCAAGGACTTGTGTCTGCAAAACTTCTATCCCACTTTCATTCTGAACAGAAGTTCAAATCTGCAGCTCTACTTGCATCTAAGAATGAAAGGTTCCTAGGTGACTACTTACAGCCTGCTTTTGCTTGGTATTCCATATCAGGAAGCACCAACAAATGCCAAATGAGCATGGATACGCCAACCTGTCCTCTTCACATTGCTTTCTTCAAAGTAAAACCTGGAGGGCATGACACCCTGCTATGTTGGGCCTACAGAGTGCCTCAGCATTGAGGATTAGCCACAGTGTAGAGCAGCACTCCTTGGATAACCCTAAGGAAACCTTCTAGACCCCAGCATGACTCCAAAGGACAACAGGAGGCCAGCTGGAGTCTCTATTGTTCAGCACAAGGAATACTGCCAACCACTACAATTATCCTCTATATGATTTTTTTAAAAAAGCATCTAACTCCATGCTGCCCCCCACCAAAGCTTAAAACTAAAGCTTCTTTGAAAGAACAATTATTCTGCACCCCAGAAAGACAGACCCATCCCAAGACAGAGAACGTAACACAACTATTTGGGAGATGGCTGACATATGAGTAAAGTTTAGCCAAATGTATCATAGACAGGCAACCAAAGGCACAGCATGTAAATCCAACACACCAAGTTTCAATGCTCACACACAAATCAGGACTACCACACAATTATAATATGCAAACTATTAAATAAGATAACTATTTAAAACAGATCTGTCTTAAAGGTCCTTTAGTAGGTCCAATACAGAGTCAGAAATAAGGCAAACATGAAAAGGGTCCTATTTACAACTAATGTGTGTGCTTTGGTCCAAAGAAGAAAGCACTTTAAGTCTAACATGAAAGTCTCTGTTCCTTCCATTTGTTCCAAAAGGGCAGAGCCCAGAAGACATAGTAAGAATTAAAGCGTGTCCTTAGAAGATTCAAATGTATGTTTTTTTAAAGATAATTCACATAAATGTCTTAACTATCACACGAAACAGTGTGCTCTAACCTCTTTGACCAGTCTGCCCTTAGAATGCATTCTAAGATGAAATGTAGGATTCTTCCAACAACAGTCAATGAAACCAAATGCATTCTAGGAAATAGCTATGCCAAACTTTTTTAGGGTTTTTCAAGTCAGAATTGAATATTTTTCTTTATAATCATATACTTTTTTAATACATGTAATGTTGTTCACAGAAGTAAACACAGAAAAAAGTCTAAAGATACACACTTGCCTAGCATGTATAAGATCACCAGTTTAATCTTTACGCAGAAAGGGAAAACGGAGGGAGGGAGGAAGGGAGGGAAGAAGGAAGAAAAAGGAGGAGAAAGGGAGAGAAAGACAGCCATTAACTCATAAAATGAACTTCAAGATAAATAAGGGGAAAAAATAACTAAACTCTTAGCATTCTACCAGATCTAAGTCATTTTCACTAAGACATGCAAAGCTATTAGCACTGACTTTCACTCCAGCTCCACAGGATGGACATTACCATGGCTAAAGAACAGTTACTAAACCCAAAACCCAAGTCTTCATACACAGCCCCAATAACATCTTGATTTACAAATAAAATATGCATAAATATTCATCAGCAAGTATGTTATCTTTGTTGCATCTCCCTCATGTCCTGAAAACAAACACATACACACACACACACACACACACACACACACACACACACACACACACGCCTCCAATAAACCCTAGTACAATAGTTCAATTCTGGCCACTCAGACTTTCTAGATAAGCCTTCCTTTAGCCAACTGCGTAGTTTTATAAGAAGACTCGATGTACTGAGGTTTAGCCTATTGAAAGTTCTTTAAGTATCATCTGACTGCCGTTGCAATGATGTAACTAGTACACTAGTCACCCCAGCACAGCTCATTAAAATGATTCAACTGTTCCTTTACAATTCCTGACACTCAAAACCAGCCCCCATATTTCATCAACCCAAATCTTTGTCATTCTTTACTCTAGTCATCCATCAGTTCTGTATCACAAAACCAAGAAGTAAAACTACATCAAGCTCTTATGACTCACTGCTCTATATTTAATGCAGAAGTGCAGGCGCGAGGAGACAAATCTCATAGCCAAGTATTTATTTCCACCTTAACTACAGTCACCGTTCAAGCACTCCTATTTTTACTCCTCTCAGAGGAACTTTCTTAGAATGTTCTCCAACAAACAGGACAATTGGGGAGAAAAGATAAAATCAGGAAGAACTTGATTAAATATTATTCTCTGTCAAAAAACTATTTTGTTGCAAAATATTGAGACAATAGAAGTAGATTCATTTCATTCACTTGCAACCTAGCAAAGAATATCAAAACAGACATTAAGTGCTAACATCTTAATCCAAAAGCAAAGCTACCTTTCTGAAAAACTTAAGATCAAGGGCTATTTCCTTATTGTACTGTGCACAGTATCATTTCCTGGCCACTTCATTCAAGAAAAACACAAACAAAAAAAAAACCTAAGTAACACCTTTAACCTTTCAAGTAAAGGCATCTTTTTCCTAAAAAGATTAATTCAATTCAGAAACAATAAGATCCATTTACCTTCGAAATAAGGGTTCTTTTCCAAAATAAATAAATAAAATAATAGTCTTTTCTTTTGACTACTTTATTGAATATTTAACAATAAATATAATTTGTGTTCATTTAACAAGCTCAAATAACAAGCCATATAAAAATATTGATAAAATTACAAATAAACCATATAAAAACCACAATAAGGGAAGAGCTACATATAGCTTCAGGAAGTATACTTAGTTTTCACCTCTTGGGATAACCAAGCTACTAGATGAATTAGCCACAAATCCAACTGCTAGTGTTCCAGTTCCTTCCTATTATATATACCAAGGGTATTGACATTGCATTCCCAAAAGGGATTAAAGATAGTATTTGAGTAGCCATATTCCAGTGAAAAAGCTAGTTAAGTATATAAGAAGGCTCCTAAACTGACAAACATTTTCCTCTGATTCAAACGAGTATCAGGTCATCCTGAGGGTGTTTCAGGGGTACACATTTCTCAATCTCATGCACACCTCATCTGTCTCTCATATACATCCTTCTTTGTTTTTAAGACCTGATCATTTGTTACTCATCGTTATTTTTTTATTGGACATAGGAATAGAGATTTTTAGCAAAGATAGCTATGTCTCTTGGCAATCATCAGTTTCTGGAGGTTAGCCTTGACTTCATTCATTCTCTTGAACAGAAGTTTAGCATATTCTACAAGCTTCCTGTACTGTCTGTGTTACAGGACATAGAGTAACAAGATGTTGAATCTTGCATGCTTTGGTCCTGGACTCCTTATCTTCTTTATTAAAAGCTTTCTGACAATATACTGACAGAAACCTTTTTGAAGAGACTGAAAAACTTTAAGATACTACTACCTTTTTGGGGCCCCAACCACCAAGGAATGGTAGTATGGGTCAGTCCAAAAATCTCTCTCCCTGACCTCTCTTTACAACAACCAAGTTGAGAACGTTCATGCCCACATCCACAATGCATCTGTGAACAGACTTGCACTTCTTCCTCTCTCCAGTGCCCTTGTTCTATAACAAGAATGTTCCTGACTCAACAGCAGGCAGCTTCTGCCATGGGTCAAGACACCTTGCATCATGGAAAAATCTGGTTTCTTCCCACCACTGATTCAGACCATACAACCTTTCCACTTTTTACCCAGAGCATCAGCAGCTACTTCTGTATCCATATGCTTCTCATAGAAAATACAAAGCTTCATCATTTTTTGAAAGAATTTCTAAAGCCAATGACTGGAAAGGAAATGGATATTCAGCTTCATCTTGACACAGCCAAGCACTTAGGAGGTGCCATAAAAAAGATGCCCCACAATCTTAAAGAAACACATCTAGAATTATCGTCCCTGCCAAAAGCACTTTTGTCTGCACTTTTGAACATTTCCACGAGAGAAACTTTCCTGGAGTAAGGTTTTTCAGGAGTAAAGTTTAGCATGTATTTTACTTACTCTGGACAATTAAGTATCATATGCTTTAGGTTAAAAAGTAAATACAACAGGTACAAGAGCCTCAAAATGCTATGATGGCAGGAATTACAATGTCTGACTCATAACTAAATTGTCAGAGTCCAAAAGGAACTAGAGTCCACTGGCACACAAATTTTATATGGGTAGACAGTATTCAGAATACATTAAAAAAATACAAGTTATCAGTGGCTAAGAGCACTCTGCTCTTGCAGAGGAACTGGTTCAGTTCCCATAACACATGATGCTTACAGCCATCCCCAAACTCGAGTTACAGGAGATTCAGCACCCTCGTCTAGCTTCCATAGACGCCAGGCATACATATGGTACACAAAAAAACAATGCAGGTAAAACAAACATATTCTTATAGATATATAGATAGATATAGATATATAATTTTGAAAAAAACAAAAAGCAACACACAAGGTCTTGCTTGTTTAGCTTTAAGATTTAGCAGAAAGGAACACACTGCCCTAGAGTAGTCACTCCATCTCTGAACAAGAACCTACTAGACAACCAGTGACATTCACGTGCTGAACAAGTGGAATCATAGACTGTCTCCATTCAAGGAATCTACCAATTCTCCAGCAAAGCTGTAACCTGCTCCCCAGTCCAAGGCCAAACAAAGTAAAGGAGAGAGGTGTGCTCACTTACACTTCTACCTCACAGGGAAGTTAAAGTACCACTTGACATGACTGAATGCTCTCATCCCCAAAACAGACAATGTTGGGCTTCCTAGCTTCTCCTATTTGGACACAGAGCAAGTAGTACAAGGATGGCCTCTGCATTCATCCCTGTGACCATCCACAACCACCCTCACAGCCCCAGTGTCAGGTGGTAGTGATTTGCCACCACACAAGAGCTTGACCATAACCAAGAGTGTGACCTTCCCTCAGCCTCAGTTTCTACACCTATAAGATATCAGTTCAAATATACAATAACGTGGTGTGATTTTCTATAAATAAGCACATTCTGGCATGTGAGTTGAGACTCTGATGCCTGGAATGTGCAGCCAGACCCGAGAAGATCTGCAGCAGCTGAGGGAACATGAGCCAGCAAAGGAATCTGATTTGGAGCCAATTCAAGGCGCCTAAAATTGGTTCCACTGGTTTTATATTCTTGGCAAAGCCTGACCAGGCAAACAACTGCAATAGTTTCCACCTAGGATATCTCAGATTCCTTACCTCTTTTCATAATTATCACTGTTTCTAATTCATGATAATTAGGATGGGGACTTAACAGCAGGTAATTAGAGCAATTGCACAGTTTGCTACTATATTACAATGCCATGGGTTCCTAGTAAGAACGGACTCTAATAGGAGGAACTGCTGGTGGAGAATGGAGGTCAACAGGTTCTTCCCCCAACCAAGGAAGAATAGCTTGTTCACTCAAGTACTCCTATAGATCAAGGCCCAGGTCACTAGCCTGGTAAGAAAGGTAAAGCATAAAACTTTCTGACAAAATCCCTGTCAATCTCAAACTGTTAGCCAACCTGGCACCTTTCTCCAGGTCAAGATATTCTAATGCCGCCTCTATCACCTTGGGTATATGAGACCAACCAAGGACTGTGCTCCTAGTCAGTAATCTGCATCAACTATAGCACTTTGCTACTAAGGACCAGAGAGCAACTTCAGCAAACATTCAAAGAATTCTTCCTTTCCAAAAAAAAAAAAAAAAGCCTAAATACACAGACTCTAACCAACAACCACCTTTGTGTTCATGTGTCCATGCTTGCATGTGTCATTCCTCATTTTTAAAATTACGGTCTCTCCCTGACATGACCTTCCAATTGATTAGACTGGCTAGCCAGTGAACTCCAAGGATCTGCCTCTGCCTCTCCAGCACTAGGATTATAAGCACACACCACCATATCTGGCCTTTACCTTAAAACAAAAAAATGCTCTAGGTGTCAAACTTACATTTATAATGCGAGCATTTTCCTGATTCCCCAGCTTCCTCAGCGCTTTTTGTCACACAGATAATACAGACAACTATGTAGAGTCCAAACTGTTAAACAGAGGTGTACTTCCTGTTCTCAAATAATGGTCAAAACAACAGGAAGCCCTGCCATCCTAATGTGAAAAGCTCAGACTATAAAGCTAGTTAGTGTTTCCCCTACAGACTCAAAGGGAGCCTGGCCAAAGAAACACAGAGCTGCCCCTAGACTCCATGTGGCCTGGCTCATCACTTAGCTATCTCTAACACAGAACACCTAAACCTAAACGCTTAACAATGCTAACTCTGTCACAGTACAAATCCATATAAGTCCACATATTGCTTGGTATAAAATGGTATAAGCAGGGATAGAAACCAAGTTCTTCACAAACATGAGAATGAATCCCTTCACATGTCATTTTAATTTAACTTCTTTTCAATTATAAAATGGAAATAAAGATGCTGCATCAGCAAACGTCAGTTCTCAAGGACATGCATCCTACCAGATTTAGGTATGCATCAAAGGTTAACACGTTTTGGGATACTTGAAGACACAGCTTTAAACAAGGGTTTGTTAAGCTTTTCTTACTAGAATTTTAGAATCCTCCAATACAAAGCCACCCACAGGTTCAACTGAAGAACACAGGCACACTTCATGCATACCTCACAGAAAGCCAACTGGAACAGAGCCACAGCCAACAATTCCTTGGCTTTGTTATTTAAAATCTAATGGCATTACCCTCCCAACAACAGACACCATGGCTCACCTTGTCACCCAAAGGACCTCTAGGAGATAAAATACTGCTTAGACACCCAATGTCACAGGTTATTTTTTCCCTCAAGTAGGTTGCATTGACTCAATCTAGTCATGTTGCAGAAGGGCAATGGAAGCTCTGGGCATGAGGACCTTGAGCACTAATCTGTTCATGCTTTTCTTTCTGCTTTATCCTAGACTGATAAGCAGTAACTAACTCTTCTACACCTTCTGTCTCCAAAAAACCTAAATTACTACTCCACTCCCATTACATGCTTTAAAAAAAACAAAAACAAAAACAAAAAACTCAATTGTCCTGGGTTCTAAAATTTTCAAAACAATTTTATTAATTAGATAGCAGTTCATAATTTGAACCTTATGCAATTTTTAAATTTAATTTAGTTTGTGTTGATAGCTGGTATTTATATCCCAGACTAACAGATAAAAACTTCCAATTCCTCTGATGTATTTTTGGATGGGGCCAATTCCATAAACAAACCAATACTGAAGCAATACTTCAGTCCATTGTAATTAATGTACCTTCTTCCTAAATTTTTTTCTCCCCAGTATAAATTTTCAAATCTATGGCCTTGAGAAACTGTCATTAATGTTTATTTCTCTACCTCCCCCCAGGTAGAGACTCCCTAAACTATTCACATAGCAATCTCACTGAATATACAGCCATCATGGTTTGCTGGAACCTAAAGCAGAAATCAAATCTAAGGCAAAGATTCTTGGATACCTCCCTGGCAAAAGTGATTTGGACTAATGCTGCAGCACATTGTCAAGAGTGTGGCACTGGAGACTAAGGCAGGGAGTCACTTGCATCACCAAGACAAAAGAACAAGACCTTGTCTCTAAAGTAAAGCAGAGTTGTGTCTCCAATATATAGTCAGGTGATCAGCAAATGTGAATTTCTTCCTTGGAAGAAGTGGTTCATCACAAGGATAAAACACTTTGTGGCTTCTTCAAAAAAGGAAATTTATGCTTAAATTTTTTAATGGGCTTTCCCTAAATATCATACTCTCAATGTGATACTTATGAACAGGAAAGTTAGAGAATTGTTGTGGATTCAAAGTCAAATGTCCTTCATAGATTCCTGTGTTTGAATGCTTGGTTGCATGTTAGACAACAAATAGCTGGGAATGAATGTGTGGTGAGACTACTGGGTACTACCAAAGCAGACAGGGTGGCCCTGCCTCATTGCAACAAAGTCTGAGAGGAAGATGCAGACTATCCAAGGGACTAAGGAAATTCCACCTAAATTTTCTAGTACAACACTGAAGGCTATAAGCATTGGCACTCTAAGGCATTGATCAGAGAACCATCTAGACACAGACCACCCCCAACCTCACCTCAACCAAATAAAAATCACTTTGGTGCTCAAAACTAGAGGTGAAATGAGCCAGCACTGAGTACAAGCAGGAACCCTCCTCCAACAGAACAATCATCTTCAATGCACTTTGTTTGGTGGGGTGGGTGAATGTTGACAAAGCTCTAACCTTGGAAGAAAGGCAAGAAATGAGTCCTATAAAAGAACTACCTATTATACAGGTTGGGACTAACTGTCAAGGGAAAACAAAAAACAAAACAAACAAACAAAAAAACCCAGAGTATCAAAAGCACCACTTTATTCTGGAATCAAGGGCATAAGACAGGCAAGCCAGGGAGAACTTTATTTCCCTTCAGGACCACTAGCAAGCTCCAAGTAACAATCAACAGCTGTCTTCAAGGTATGTCCTTCAAAGCTTGAAAGCATACCTTCTGAGGGAAGGTCAAACCTCGAGGCAGATCAGAATTAATCAGTAAAGTCTTATGCAACCTCAAACAGGGTACAAAAGCAAAGACAGAGGCATCTGAAGATCACCATAACAAAACCAAACCCAGTTCATATCCTAATCAGGTAGACTCAGGAACTTGGAAGCCACCACCATTTCTTACCATTTCTTCACTTCTCTTTTCTCCTACATCAATCAAAGTGTGATACAGAGAGGGGAAAAGAGCCAATAGCTAAAATATCCATCAAAAACAATAATTGTACAAGAAATTTTCTAAACTTAGATCAACATACATTAAAAAAATTTCAAAAGAAGAAAGGCAAAGGGAAAAAAATACTTTAAAAAAGGAATTATAAAAAAAAAGGAACTCTGTGAGTTTGGTACTCCATAAGTTCCAGAACAGCTAAAGCTACATACTGAGACAGTGTCCTTCTACAGGGTCATCAGGACTTGTAAGTTTCCTGAAGGGGACTGGCTAGGACGGAAACCAATGAGCTTGAATAAACATTGGTAGCTGTACAAACAGAGAGATGAAAGGTACAGAAGAGGGGGGCAGAGGACAACACCAACACCTGATTTATCGTGGATGCCAAGTCAGCTTGGAAAAGGGGAAAACAATTTAAATTTTTCCAAAATTAAAACAAAAATTCTAAAAGCTGATAATTACAAACAGAATAAACATAATCCATTACTGAGCGGTGATTCTTACCAGAAAGAACACTCAGAATAATTTTCCAATTATAATCAATCTTTGAGTGCATTTTGAGGGTGGGGAAGAATCCTGCATCCCTACTTTAGCAAATCTACCATTCAGGTCTGTTGATCCAGGGTAAAGAATATATTTATTTTACTATACTCAAACACATCCATTTCAACACATTTTATGAAAAGACACTACCCCACCACACCCACACAATAGCTTAATTACTGAAAAGGCAAAGAAAACTAACAAAACCTATCTAATGCCTACAATTCGTGGAGAATACTGTTATCAACTTTTTCTTCTATAATCCAAGATGCCAGCCTGAACCTTGGGGTAAGGAAAACTCTTTATCTGTGATAAAGCCAAATTTTAAGAACTTTGTAACTCATTCCGGTGAACTAAAAAAATTAACTAAAAAAACAAACAAACAAACAAAAACAGATTCACAAAGGCTTGGGCTTGAAGTTGAATTTACCTCATTTAAAAATTCCTCATGCTAATCATTTCCAATAACCAACTATTTTTCCATATTTGGTGGATATGACTGACAGACAAGTAGCCAGATATATTCCTGGGCCCAATACATTAAAATGAACCTTGATTGAGGCAGCCATGATTCCTTATTGGTGAAACTCAAAACTTCTCCATCTTTATGCTTCATGTACGTTTAATCAATGCAGTCTCAAGCAATTTTAGTTATCTAAAGACAAAGTATTCAGTATCTCCCTAGCTAGCAGTCTCAGCCACCCTCAAGCTGACCCTCCTCAATCAACCTCTGCACTCAAAGCAACTATGAATAGCCAAGTTGATCAGTACATAGGTTCTCGCCACTGACCTACTCTAATAATCTCCATGACCTGACAGAAGTAATATGAGCTTTCCTTGGGTGTGTTAGAATAAGATGGAGTAGTAACTGAAGCTACACTTTTCCAGGGTTATACTATGGAGATTAAATGTGTTGATGCCAGCCCATACCAAGGTATACAGCACAGGCTGAAGACTCAAGTAATAAAACTTCCTCAGAGATGCCACACTGCCATTAGGCTCTAGACAAAAATGACAGTATTTCTGTGACCTACAACCCACCTATATGAACACTTCTTTCTCTATCTCACACCTGATGTCACAGTGCCATGATGTAACCGTCTACAGCTGTTTATCGCTGGCTACTAAGTTTTCCTGTTCCTTGACTTTAGTATTTAACTACACTTTTATCTACTGCTGCACTCCCTACTCACAGTTCTTATGGGGTGGCTCAGAAACCCCTTCTAGGACACTTTGCCCCCTGCCATCCTCAGCTGACCACCTGTTGTTTATTCCACTAACACCACTTTAAGAAATCAGCCTCGATTATGAGTGCCACACACACTCAAGTTATCACAGAAAGCACTCGATCCTGTGTGCAAGTTCCAACAGGAGGACAAGACATAGTATATTTCAAACAGAACAGTATCAATTTCACTGCTTTAAATTAAAAAAAAAAAAAACTTTTTTAAATGCCATTGGCAGTACCCAATGAGCTCAGTCTGCAGAGCATGAGACTCTTAAAATGATACTTATTTTGTGTATATACTGGGGGGGGGGGTAAAAAAATCTACTAAATAAAATATATACATCCTATGGTGGTATGAATAAAAATAAACCCATGAGACTCATATATTTGAATACCTGGTCCCAGTTGGAATTATTTAAGAAGGATCAGGAGAGGTAGCCTTGTTGGAAGAGGTAGGTCACTGCGGACCAGGCTCGAAGATCTCAAAAGACTTATACCATTCCTAGTGTTCCCTCTGTTTCCTAATTGTGGATCATGATATGAGCTCTCAGCTGTGCCTGCCACCATGCCTTTGTCATCATAAATTCTAACCCTACGAAACCACAAGCCCAGTTAAATATTATCTTTTGTAAGTTGCCTTGGTCATGGTGTTTTATCACAGACAATAGAAAAGTAACTAAAATACCTTCAAAGGCTAGTCCATTGTAATACATAAGGAAACCCTAATGTTTCATGCATTTAGGTAAATAATTCAGTAGCAAAAATTGTGATTCTAAATTGTGCATGATTACACACCTATAATCCCAGTACTTAGGAGACATAGGCAGGAAAACTAGGAGTCCAAGGTTATATTCAGCTTACAAAGCAAGTTCCAGACTTGACTGGGCTGCAAGAGGCCTGTCTTAAAACAGTTTTTTTTTTTTTTTTTTCTGGAACTAGATGATGGTAGAAAACTGATTTCTAGTAGTCAGGTTTGTAGAGGCAAATGACTAGTGATGAGCAAAAACTGAAATGGTAAATATGGATGTTGCTTTGACCTCACCTCTCACAGTGTATCCCCATGTGGACCAACCCACACTGCTCAGATTCAGAGCTGCAACTAATCCGCAGCATCACAATTATCAATACCTGACTGAAAAGCCAGGCTCTGCTCACTCAACATGGAAAATACCCATCAACAGGTGACAATGATTTCACCATGATACACTGGACTCTAAAGCCATAACTATATATCACATATACCAACAGCAGTGACTATATCATTTTTAAACCAGAATTACTTGTTTGTCAGCTTTTAGGAAACCTATTGAACAAATATCAGTGGGTCAAAGACTCTGAAACCACAGAATAATTCACTATTTAGGGGAATTAAACATTTTATAGATGATCAGGATAATCACAACAGCCTCAGTGCCTGTTACTCCCTGAGAATAATCCTACATGAACCTAGAGGAAAAGCAGCTCTAAAGCCAGGCACAGAACCCAGGACCCAACCTCTCACTTGCTATTTCCAGTCTACAGCTGCACAATGGCATAAAAACTTTGTGGAACACTTGTATGGCTTTCACTTTTTCCACTTTTTAAAAACCTTAAGAGAGGAAGAGATATCAAATGCATTCTCAGTTTTCTCCAACTTGGAATAAGTAGGTTTATATCAGCCCTAACTGTAGCTGTGGCAGGTTTTTTTTTTCTTCCATTGAAATAGAATAAACTCAAAACAGTGGCTGCCTCCCTGGGATATATACCTAACATTTCTATTAATAAGTTGCCTCTTTTATTATGTTAAAATTTTAAGAACTTAAATTTTTTAGAAAACAAACTCTCTTCCTCAAAACAGCACAATAACAGAAGTTCCCAAGGTGCTATCCCATGTAACTGCAAATCATTAGGCAAGTTTACTTCTACACACTGATCCTGATATACCCTTTTCTAGTGTGTCCATAAGAAGCTACCACAAACTCATTAGCTTAAGCAATGCACATGTATCTCACACTTCTGGAAGTTAAGTGTGAAACTGTCTCATCTGACTAACAGCAGGGCAAACACAGGGTTGGTTATTTCTAGACACTTCACAAGGAATGTGTCTCCTTCCTGTCTCATCCACTTTAGGAGAGTCCCACAGTTCTTGGTTGAGAATGAGCACCCACCTTCAAAGATGATATGAAGAGCCTGCTCAATGTACTCTGGAAATCACCCTGACTGCTTCCGTAGTCACTTAAAGCTCTATACGATATTCTCTGACCTTTTTCTCCCACACTACTTGATAAAAACAAAGAAGCAGCGCTCAGGTGTCTGCACCAGCTTCTAGCTTCCACCTCAAGCCTTTGCACGAAGTTTCCAAGAACTTACATGGCTTTACTTTAACTGGCTTTCACCTGTGCACTGATACTCAAAGCAACAGCTGTGGACTTGCACCACTGAGACCTATGCAATGACCATAAAAACAAACTCACCTGCCTGTGAGTCACTCAATGAATAACAAAGCATGAGATGCCAGTACAGCAGTGCCAAGGCCAGCCCTGGAACTTACCAACACCTCCTCCAGAAGTGGACTCATCTCTGACTAGCAAACCCCACTCCAGCTGACTCTAGGTGGGTTCAGGCTCAATAATAGCCTGGGAACAATGAGCAAAAACAGGCACTTCAATGTTATGGAGTCATCAACACCAGCAATAACACCATCACTAAACAATCTACATCTACAGTTCTATGCCTGTCTTTAAAGCTGCTTTTCCTCTGCCTTACTACTACTACTCTGTAAATAGTCCATGATGCCCAGTAAACCTTATATACTCAGGCAACATGGGGGTAGCTCCAGTAAAAGAAAAAAAAAAATATTTTAACCAAAATTACATACTGTGGGAACACAGTCCAAGAATGAAATCAAGTGATTCTGGGTGCATCTTGTGAGAAAACTCCAAGCAAACAGAGTCAGTTTCTTCAAAAATACAGAATTGTTCTTGGAGAGTTCTCTTGTTCCGCCCAGGTATAGCAGATAAGAGTGAGCTTACTCATTACAACTGGCTATTGTAATTTGTTTAAACAACTCTTTGGGAAAACAGCTTTGCCACGTGCACCTTATCCTTATGATTATATATAGCTTGAACTCGTGAGAACTCGTGACCTTTCTTAGTTCTCAGAGTATAACTTGTCTGATGATATGAATAATGTTGACTATTCCATGAGACTTTATTTTTAGGCTCCATTCTCCCAGGTTTCACTGCCTTTATAGTGCTAAATAACATGCCAAACTTCATCATTATCAGGGCCACATGTGGCAAAAGCTTATTTACATGAGGAGTCTACAGTTGATCTGGCTTGACTAGATGTATTTCTACTGTTAATATTTATAATACCATACATTTGTATCTTACTAACTTTTTATGGTTTTCCTCCCATCTGCCTAATGGGAGATTTTTCTCTAAGTACAACTATATACTATATATGAAATGAATTTATAGCTAACTGTTTCTGATGTTTGGTGCTAAGGAAACCCAAGAGCTTATAAACAAAGAATCTTAAAACTCATGTCTCTTAGGTTTAGTATGGGGAGCGAGACAAATAAGGCTGGGGTCACTGGCTGATTCAATGGCAGGGCACTGCTTTGAGACTAAATGTATCCCTTATAAGCATTTATAGAACCACATAAAAATCCAGTATAAAGGAAGAGTGTGAGCAAAGAGGATCCTATATTTGCTCAATTTATCAGCTTATAGTTAAGGTAACACACACTTGTGTGATCCTAGCAGTTACAGCCTTTTTTGCTTCAATTCTTAAATCTCTCTTCATATGGTTACCAATGACCCTTACTGAGAGCAGTGTGAGGGGCTCAAAAGCAGAGCTCACAGCAAGATGCTGAGTCAGAAGCACCTGACAGACACCTTCTTGATGTTGACAGTAATAAGTTAACAGTTTCCAAAAAGGCATCATTAGGATATAATGTACCAATATAGCCAAGTACGACAACTATAAACACAGTACATGGAAAGCAGAAGCTAAAAGAGCAAGAACTGAGGTATTTCTTGGCTACCTAGTGAGTTTGAGACCAGCCTGGAATTTGTGAAACCCAGTCTCAATAAAACAAAACACTCTCCTACAAATTATTAAAAGAAAAATTCCTCAGACTAATTTAGTGAGATATAGCATATCTGTGCAGAGGAAAACAAACAAACTGAAAGTAAAACTACAGTCTTCAAAGAGAGCTCAGCAGGTAAAGGCAAGTCTAAGGACCTAAGTTCAATCCCCAAAACCCCTACAGTAGAAGGAAAACTGACTTCTGCAAGTTGTTCTCTGACTTCCACATGATGTTCTACCCCACCCCCAGCAACACCCACCCATGCCGGCCACATACAGTAAGCACATAAATGTAAAGCAAAGTTTTGTTTAAAATTAAAAAGCAAAAACATTTTAAACTGGGCAACTTATTAGAACCCAACTAACAACATGATCTGACAGCATTGAATCTGTCTCAGTAAACTGACAGTTGGAAAACATTAGCTAACTATGGCTTCATCAATCAACACTAAAGTGATTACAGCCTAAGGAGTTCTATACTCAGCCAGAGCTGCTTCTGTATTAAGCTGCATACTGGCTAGCTCACTTGGGCCCCGTGCACATACCCAGGCCAAATCCGAGGGTCTCCCACAAATTGTGTCCAACAAATCAACAAACAGAAGGTTTTGGGGTTTGGTTTTTTGTTTGGTTTTTGTTTGGATTTGTTTTGTTTTGTTTCCTTTCCAAATACCATCCTCCAGTGGTTTTCTTTGACAATCTATTAGCTTTCTTTTTAATACATCTCAGCTCTGTACATCCACCAGCCTTCCTTGCCATACTTTAGAATACATTACTTTAAGATTTCCATTAGTAATACCTTCCTGAGACATCTGCCAGGGTTGGTAAAGCAGCTGGTATTGACTCTGGCTCTGTGAGTCTGTTCAGACCAAGTGTGCAGATTCCTAAGGGGTCTCTTCATTTCCGCTCTCTCCCTCCATTTCCCTCAGAAAAAGAGAAAGATAGAAAACTGTTTCCCTCAATCTGTAAAACCTAGATGCTGCATTCACTGGCCTAGCAACAACTCTGTACCTGAGAGCTATTTGATTAAATACCCAGCATGAACTAGTATTTATATATGGAATGCCTTTTACCATGAGTGAAGACACAGATAGCACTCACATACTAAATTCCTCAGTGAGCACTTTCTTATTTAGGGTAAGAATGTTAAACTTAGTTTAGCTTATTTACTTAACATCTATTAAGAATTGACTGAGCCAAAAGCTGTTCACTATGGAGTGGGATACAAGATAATAAAGAGGATCTCAAGAATCTTCAAAGTTCTTCTTTTAATTCCATAATGTCCATTTTTAAAAGTACTACAGAGCATTATGCAGCTTCAGCCCAATGAGTATAATAGTGGCTTGTACTTCATCCCAGTTCAAAATGTCAAAGCATAGCATCACTAATTTTGGAATATCCAGATGGACTAAGAAGGTTCTGACAGGTGTGGGATATATTGACTCTTCAACAGTTGAACAAAGCACGGATGTGAGGAATGGAACTGACTAAAGAGGTAGTTAACATTAGAGGAGAATAAAACTGGCTCATCTCTATTCTGGTCACAATGGGAATAGCTGCAGAGGCGTTAATATAAGAGATGAGTTTGCCGTGGGAACAAAGAAATGTACGCACGTTTCATCTCCACCTACCAGTTTATGGCTATTGTGAGCACATGTGCCCAGGGATGGGGTATGTCAAAATCAAAATGGTTTATGGCTGCAATGATGTGGTAAGGGGGAGAGGGGAGTCTGAGGAGATCACAAAAGGAGAAAATCAGAAACAAGGTGCATGAGGGAAACATCATATCTTATGTTTGGTCCACCAAAATAAGCTCTAACAGTGTGAAACTTAAAAGTGGGGCTGGAGAGATGGCTCAGCGGTTAAGAGCACTGACTGCTCTTCCAGAGGTCCTGAGTTCAATTCCCAGCAACCACATGATGGCTCACCACCATCTGTAATGGAATTCTGCTATCTCTGAAGACAGCAACAGTGTGCTTATGTCAATAAGTAAATAAATCTTTAATAAGAATAAAACTTGAAAGTGGTAGGCCTTTTCCATGGCAAATTTATTTCAAATCCATAGATCATGTAATCATTGAAAATACTTCCTCTGGTATTTCATTTGTCTACTTAAAAAATGATATTTAAAGAAAAGATAAAGGGGAAAGTAGCTAGAATAATTGTGTTCACGTCCCTGTTTCATTACTTGACTAAGATTTGTGCATATGCTAGAATGATTGGATGAGGAAGGGTAAGGCAGGAAAAAAACACCTTGCCATCTGACCACCCCTAAAAAAGGGAGCAATGGTACTTGAACTGAAAGAACAAGGCATAATGTACCTGGATTATCTGCAAATTATCAAGCAAACAAAGAAATGGAATGACCTGCACATAATTCTAGACTCCTTACTGAAAAAAGCCTAAGGAATTCTCATCTGAAACTTTGTTTTCATCTATCTCAGCAAGATGAGGGGGAAACCAAAAGGAAAATAAGTAGGACAATTAGACTAAACACAAGAGCGATTCTGCTTCCTCCACAGGAGCTCTGTGCTCAGAATCTCAGCAATTGCTATAGCTAGAGCTCCAATTTGAGTTCAGGTACCAAAGTCTGAATCAAAAGAAGAAATTCATGTATAAGGAGGGGAAGCAGCTCACTTGAAGACATGGATAGGCTGGAGGCTGAATGCTGGTCCCCTTCTTAAGACATTTTAAATGCAAAAATATTTTAAAACCTTTGCCAAACATGTTTGAAACCCAGTGTATATTTTGCTGCCTGTGTTGAATGGAAAAGACCACTCCATTAAGGGCAGATCGCTCACATTCTTTATTGGCACCTGATGAGCAAATAGCCTACAGCTGACATATTACTATTTCACCATTAAACCTTTAAAATAAGTGCATTACATTATTTAAATTCAAACCCTCACTATAGTAACTATTATACAGAAATTAATTAAACCTTAGACCAGAATAATTAAGTCAATTAATTGAATCAAGACCAAAATCTTATACCAACCAATACAGTAATGGTTCTTAAACTTTAGCCCGTATGAGAACCATTCAGAAAGCTTGTTCCAACAGGTCCCAGAAGAATGGGAGCAAAGGCACATACTTGTAATCTCAGCCTTTGGGAAGCCTAGGCAGGGACATTAAGAGTCAGAGGCCAGCCCTAATACCATTATCTCAAGGAACACACATCAAGGTTAAACTCAGCTCATTTCCCACGGTTCCAAACTCTGTTTGATATTGCACCTTTTGTGAAACAATGCACACCCATTTTCAACAGCAGTAGTTTCTTCTTCATTGTCTAGAGTAGATTGCTACTAAGACTCAGAAATCTATACATGATAAAGCTATAAAATGTTGCTTCTTACATGCACATTTTTAATATGTGCAATAATTCATATCTATTATCAACCTGGACAGTTTAAGAAACAGATGGGGATTCGTAAGGTGCATCATTGGGTATGTCTTTGAGAGCACTGCCAGAGAGAAGTAGTTTCAGGGTAAAAATGCTGAGTGTTGGCAGCACTGTGCCATTGACTGTGGTCCTTTAACAAATAAAAGGGGGAAAAGGAGAGGGCAAGCTGAGCACTAGAATTCATCTCTCTGCTGCCTGAATGTAGATGTGATGTGAGCAGCTGCCTCACAATGCTAACACCACAGCTAGAACTACTTTAAAGTCAACCTCTCCACACTGATGCTCTGGACCTTCAATCTGCAAGCCAACTCAGATCCTTCCTTCTTGCTTTTACCAAGTATTTGATCAATAGCAATGATAAAAATAACTAATAGTACATGGACATTTTTTATTTACATATTACTAACAGAAAAAAGCAAATAATACAGAACATAACAAAATACAATAACTTCTGTTTAAAATATGGACTTGGTGGGAAAACAAGAGTTAAGTAGACAGATGGATGCTGTGTGGGCATATAACTTTTAACTTGTTTTAAATGACTGCAGAAATGTGTTCCCTTAAAACTTCATAGAGATGCTGACTTTATTGCTTATACTCATTCTCACTGACCCCAGAGTGGGTGTTTGGCAATGAGGAAGCTCATTCAGTGTCTGAATCTCAAAAGCCTAGATTTGCCTTCATATCTACAAGATGGAGACAACAGCTGCCCTCTGCACACTAAGCGTCTTGGAGGAGACAGTGAAATTATCGGTTCTTTGGAAGACTCTGAAGCACCAGTACAGCACATAGCCTGGGAGATGCTGATTTAGCTAATCAGCTCCACTAGGAAACCCAGCTTTTTATTTATTTTTTATTTTTGTCTGTTTTTCCATTTACTATCTATGACAGTCAAAAAGCACAAGGAACATGCATATTAAAGTTTAATATGATTGAGTTTTTATAATGTATGATACTTGAGTGACTTGGCATTCACTCCAACTAAAGTAGACTCCTGCCAGCAAGACTGAGGAAGATGTGCCAACTCATCTCCACAGCCCTAACACCCAAGCTAGCAGTAGTGCCATAAAGGAAGGAGAGCATTGGAATCCCTGTTATATATATATATATCACCTGGTTATAAATATCTTAAGTAGACAAGTACATAGCAAAGTGACTTACCAATTCAAAAAAGATTTACTAACTATGTGCCAGGCACAGCTGAAGAGGAAGAGCTAAAATATAAACCCTCAGTAAGTGTTGGTCTAGTGGGCACTAGTGAGAAAAATCACACGTTGCTGAGGTAGAGACACAAACTCGACTACTATGATAACCCAGAAAAGGAACATCACACAAGAGCAGGAAGAGCCAGTCCTCAGGCAAGCAAAGCTCCAAGCATACTCCAGACTGCTGAAAAGTACCTGGGCTCTGGAGACCTGGGAAGCACTCCCATCCTTTACTCGATTGAGGTTTCAAAGAACATACACCATCTGAAAGAAGAAACTTCTTAAAAAGACCTGGAGAAAAATTAGCATTTTTGCTACACAGCCACCAGTACTGATATCAGCTATGAAAATAAAAATGTGAACTCAAATTACAGACATTTCTTCAGTGAGTCTGTTTATGCTAAAAGTTACCAAACACCCTGAACTTAATTGTAACCAGCAAACAACAAACCCCTTATTATCCATCCTCCAGTCTGCCTTAAGAACTGCTGGATGAGGGCTCTAGGCACCAAACCTCCCTTGGCCAGTTCTAGGAACACCAGCACCACATCCCATGACAGTGACTAAGAGCTAGGCACATGCTACCTTTCCTGCGGTGAAGAACAGAATCATGTAAAAACTGCATCCTAGAAAGGTGCTAACAGGTCACAACAAACTTCTGAATCCAGTACTGTTCCAGGATCTGTTGTGGTCATCACTGCACTAGGCAACAGGCTCATGGTAGATACTCCACTGTGACATGTGACTTTGTGGAACCTATCCTGAAACCTCAGCTGCCAGTGTCATGCAGGACAGTCTAACTGCAAAGCATCACTAACACAGCTTCCTAATGCTGGGAAAGGGAAGGCTCATAGTGAACATAACATGGAGAAGGCTTAACAAAGCTTAAGAAACATTACGTTTTTTGCTGCCGGGTATGGTGGTGTATTCCTGGTGAGGCAGCAGGATTAACCAAAGTCCTGGTCAAGCCTAGGCTACATAGTAAGATTTTGAATCAAAAGAAAACAATCGAACAAACATGCGAGGCTAGCGAAGCCTTGTCCATAATGCCATTTTACTCTTGCTGCCCAGGTTACAAGCTCAGAATGTTCCCACAACAAATTAAAAACAAACAAACAAAAAAAAAAAAACAGCATTAATGAGAAACAACTACCAAAAATACAAACAAAAAATAAATCAACCTGAAAATGAATAAAACTGATTTTAATATGATAATAAAAAAAGAATTAGATGCTAAAGTATATCCTAGCAGAAAGTAACACAATGAAACTCTGAGGGAAAATCAAAGTTCTTTCAGGAACTTTGAAGAAAGGCTGCCAGAATTTTATTCCCCAAATCAAATCCAAATGCTGAAAGACAAAAGTGAGGTACCTGAAGAAATATACAATAAATCACTTGAATCCTCCCTAGATTGTTAACCTGTCTGTTCACACAAGTCTTTCAACCAGCTACTCAGGAAATGCACTGAGATTGCAAATTCAAGGCCTGAGTGAGACTCTGTGTCAACATAAAAGTTAAGAAGGACCTGAGAAAATATCTCAGTGGTAAAGGGCTTGTTCTACCTGCATAAAGCCCTAAGTTCAACCACTAGGACCATAGAAAAATAAAGAAAGAAAAAAAAAAAAGTAAAGCCAAGCATAATAGCACATCCCTGTAAATTCAGGAAACTAAGACAAAGGAACTGCTATAAACCTGAGACCACTCCAGGTACATGACAGGCTCCAGAACAGCTTGGGTGATTCACTGTCTCAAATACATTTAAAAACAACTCAGGAGAAAAAGTAGGGAGCATAGCACAATTCAAGACTAGCCTGATCTGCATAGTGAGTTCCATGATAGCCATGGCTACCTAGCAAGACTGGTGGCGCAGAGGACGTAAAGAAATGAAGTAACTTAAAAAAAAACAAAAAAGGCAGCAACAAGAACAAAATACTGCTTAATGGGATGTTCCTTTTTTTTTAATTAAACTTAACCCACAGTCACATTAAAATAAATAATTATTAATAGCTGGTAGCATTCAGTCAGTGCTGAGGATGTACTTGGTCTATGATTCAGATGCAGCCGTGATCCCACTTTACAGATGGGAATGGATACAATGCTATGTCCAGGAGCTCAAGCCCAGACATCCCAGAGCTAGAAGAATGAAAACCAACAGTATAAAACCCCATGCTGAAGATGTTCCGCTTTCTGTCCCCTCACAGCCATATCTACATAGCTGGAAGAACAAGGTTTTGCCCTGAGCTTCAAGGATGAAGCTCACATTCATGAAGTAGAAGACAGGTTGTCATTTCCAAAAAAGCCACAATGCACAAGCAGCAGCCAATCTTAAGACTCTCTTTGCTGAGTGCAGCCTGAAGTTTACTGAAATGTGAGTCACCATGGTGGCAGTTGGTGAGTGAAAACTGTAAGTGTCCTAAAGTAGAACAGGAAAGGGTTACGTGAAAAGAAGCCACTCAGCTAAGACACAAGACACCTTGAGAAAAGCTGACCACCCACACCCTTAAACTTTGTTTTATGGTCTAATTCAATCTAGCCGGATTTGAATGAAATACTTCCCAATCTTTAGTGATAAGTACTACCATCTTAAGTCCCTTCCCCGAATAACTGCATAACTGGAGCTGATGTGACCCTCAGAAGAAAGGACTGCCCCAGTTAGTGATGACTGGAGCTGGTGCTGAGCCCCTCCACTGCCTGGGAAGATGGACGGCTCTTATCCTTCAGTACAGCCCTCGGCGATGTGCTGAAGCTGAAGATAGTGTGCCGTCTCAGTCATAAAAGAACAAAGAGAAATGTGTCCACATTTACTTCTGGCTCTTATGGTTTGCACAGAAAAATCAGAGATGTTCACATACTGAACTCCATTACTAATCCAAGAACCAACCTGAGCTGATGAAGGTACACATCTATTACCTTTCAGAACACCAGTGATTGTTTTTCTTCTCTGAATTATCTTTTTTGCTTAAATAATTACAAATAATTATTAGTATATAAAATATCCTCTACAGAACTGTATGTTTTTTTCCTTCTGATTATTTCTTAAAAAAGTATTCCATATATTTTAAGTTGTAATTATATCCCTACTTAATGTTAAGTATTTTGAGTAATTAGGAGATTAATTATAAGAACTGTGATAGGGCTGGAGAGATGGCTCAGTGGTTGAAAGCACCAACTGCTCTTCCAGAGGTTCTGAGTTCAAATCCCAGCAACCATATGGTGGCTCACAACCATCTATAACGAGATCTAATGCCCTCTTCTGGTGTGTCTGAAGACAGCTACAGTGTACTTATATATAATAAATAAATCTTTAAAAAAATAAAAAGAACTGTGATAATTACAAAAACTAAAATAGTAACATATAAAATGTCATCATGAGTAATTAATTGACCTCTTTGATTTGTTTCAGATCAGGGAAGCTACAGTAACAGGCTCTAAACTTCCTTGTTATTCAATTATAAGAACAACTTATTAAATAAATCAAATATGTGGTGGACCAAACCAGGAGTTCATAATATCCATTTAACCTGCCTTAAAAGTACAAGTGAACATTTTCTTTTAGGTGCTTATTTACATAAACACCCCAAAACTAAGGTGTAGCCTTTCACGTGCTTCACACACAGATGGTAAGGATAGCATTGCCCAATGTCCTGGTTCCTGTTGGACTGCACTGTAGAGACGTCTTGTTACAGTGAGAGCCTCTAGGATGAGGCAAGCATGGCAGTGGGAAACACAGTGCTGGAGGAAAGGGGCTTCTCGCTTCAAGAAACTTGGTAAATCTTGTCAGAAGGTCAAACAAAAAGTAAGGCCTATAGCCACAGAATCCAGGCCAGAGATCCTGGGCCCCACCCACATGCCAGCTGCTCTCAAGCACCTCAGGAAACCAACCATGCACAGGCAGCTGCAGGGCCCAGAAACACCAAGGACTCAGCAGGACTCAGCTCCAGGCCTGCAGAGCTGCAGGGAGGGAGATGCTGCTGAAATCAGTCTTCTGGGCCAGCTCCCCTCCTGCTGCCGACAGCTCCTCACAGGGAAGTTCCTACTCATACTGCCCTCAGCTTCTCTCTTTTCGCTGTCTGTCCTTCCTAACTCCTGAGAAGGACTCCCAAACCAGTATCAATTCTGTTCTACTGACTCAAATAATTTACAAAATCAATTTACATATTTTTAAATAATAAATTGAAATTTAAAATTTAAATTCACGTTATTAAAATTATTTTGGCTGGGCGAAGTGCTTTATGCCTGGAGTGTCCGCACTGGGGAGACTAAGGCAGGTTTAGCTATGTAGTGATTTGCAGGACAGCCTGGACCAGAGTGAAACCATGACTCAATAAAGCACCAACAACAAAACTGTTTGCATTATTAACCTATGTAACTAAAATAATTTTAATTGTTAGTTCTCAAACTTGGACAAATGGTTGGGGTCACTCTAGCTGCTAGTCTCCCTCAGCCCATACCTTTTATGGAGACATCCTGCTTGGTATGCCCTGCCAGGTATCCTGAACTCTCTAGCATAGAGACTGGGCTGGATTTTCCTTCCTCCAGCTTTTCTAATTCCTATATAACTCAGCCATTTTGGCTACTGGTCTCTTGGCCTCTTGGCTTTCCCCACTCCCTTCCTCTCTCTACTCACCTGGCCTGGTTCTGTTTGCCAGCCACTGCAGATGACCCTGCCTCTCTGCCTGTGCTCTCCCTTATATCTATAAAAAAAAAAAAAAGCCTCAAACCCTTAGAAGTAGGCATGTCCTTCCTTATTTTTTCATTCACTAATAACTTATTCAGGGCAACTAAAATAATATAAGATGTCATCTACAAAAATATATTCTGGAGTCTTTTATTTCTCAAGCTTTTATCATTCCCTGGGGGTGGGGAGATATACAGTTCTGTAGAGATTTCCACTATAATTAGATCTGCAGAAGATTAGTTCTTCTGTGGGAGTTCATTATACAGTAACCTTTGTGATCACATCTGATATATGGCTAACTATGAACACCATTACTGCTTAAACATTTCCCTTCAAGATAAGTAATGTCTAGAAATTTGGACTAGAGAGTAGGTTAGCATTTAGCACTTGTAGGTGTCAAAGCTTTTAACACATCAGCAAACCACTAGAAAGAGTATTTTTGCTTGACTATTTTTATTTAAATTGAAACAAATCTTTACTAAATGTTCATTCAGTATGAACTCAGTATAAACTTCCCCTTATTTACCCAATCCTTTCAAAAATAACTAGATTTTTAAATTTTTTTTAAATTTACATTTCAAATGTTATCCCCTTTCCCAGTTTCCCCTCCATACCCCCATCTCAGTCTCCCTCCCACTGCTTCTATGAAGGTGTTCACCCACCCACCCCTTCCCACCTCCCCACCCTGACATTCCCCTACATTGGGGCATTGAGCCTTGGCAGGACCAAGGGCTTCTCCTCCCATTGATGCTCAATAAGGCCATCCTCTGCTACATATGCAGCTGGAGCCATGGGTCTATCCATGTGTACCCTTTGGATGGTAGTTTAGTCCCTAGGATCTCTTGTTGATTGGTATTTTTGTTCTTATAGGGTTGCAAACCCCTTCAGCTCCTGAAATTCTTTCTCTAACTCCTCCACTGGGGACCCCAATCTCAGTTCAATGGTTGGCTGCAAGCATCCGCCTCTGTATTTGTCATGCTCTGGCAGAGTCTCTCAGGAGACAGCTATATCAGGCTCCGTCAGCATGTACTTCTTGGCATCAGCAATTTTGTCTCGATTTGGTGGCTGTAGATGGGCTGGAGCTCCAGGTGGGGCAGTCTCTAGATGACCTTTTCCTTCACTCTCTGCTCCATACTTAGTTTCCATATTTCCTCCTGTGAATATTTTTGTTCCCCCTTCTAAGAAGGACTGAAGCTTTAGCACTCTGGTTTGTCCTTCTTCTTGAGCTTCATGTGGTCTCAGAATTATATCTAGGGTATTCCGAGCTTTTGAACTAATATCCACTTATCAGTGAGTGCATAGCATAAATTGTGTGTGTGTGTGTGTGTGTGTGTGTGAGAGAGAGAGAGAGAGAGAGAGAGAGAGAGAGAGAGAGAGAGAGAGTGTGTGTTACCTCACTCAGGATGATATTTCTAGTTCTATTCATTTGCCTAAGAATTTCATTAAGTCGTTTGTAATAGCTAAGTAGTACTCCAACTAGATTTTTTTTTAAAGGAAGAACAATGTCCGTGGTTGGATTCTACTAATGTATTTCTATTGTATATAGGGTATATATAGCTCAGTACTTTGTTGTCTTCATATTCAAAAATATAATATTCTGTGAAGATTTTAGTATTTTTATACCAATCCATTAATAAAAATCAAGGTATCATTTTTCACTTAAATATTGTATTTAGAATATAATGTAATAATTGGCATAACCAATTTGAAATTTAGAAACTATGAAATATGATCAAACTTCAAATGAAGTGTGTACCTCACATGGAGTATGAGTTTAGGAGCTAAAAGACAGGATAAGGACTGAATCTGAACATGAAAAGTGTAATCACTTATCGAGAGTAGTGATACTCAATTATATACAAAAATTATGATTCTGCAAAACAACACAATCCACTGTCAAAAAAGCCAGAAGTGGAAGTAGGCACTCACGCCCATGCCATTCTACACTTCAGGGGCTCAGACTGTGGCTGAAATTGCTGCAAGATCCACGCCAACCTAAGCTATAGAGTGAAGTTGAGGCTAGTGTGAGATATGCAGAGACCATATCTCAAAAAAAAAAAAAAAAAAAAAAAAAAAAGTAAAGGCAGGTCAGGGTCATAAGGATCATAAAGTAGTCAGCACTACCCTTACTATAACTTGTAAAGTCAGATATAGGAAGGCAGATTAAGATGTGATTCCTTCTTCTAGTCACAGCAGAACACATGACAGCCAATTCTGTTAGAATAAAGAAATTATCCAATAAAAGAAAAGAAAAAAAAATGAAACTCAAATGTTTGCATCAAAGCTCTGTGAATAAATCCAGTTCTGCATTTAATTCCTCTAAAAAAATTGGACAAGCCATTCAGAGCTTCTCCTTCCATGTTTACACTTGTAAACAGTAAAGATAATATTGTGCTGCAATAGTACCTGTGTCATCCTGGTATATGAAAAGCCACTTCACACATTGTGAAGTCAATAGCAAGAGCTACTTGGATTAATTACTCTGGGAGAATTCCTTAAAGATCTCACTGTGACTGACCTTCTTTAAGAAACTTAGAAGTTGCTTATGAGATTCATGAACTGTGGGCAGCACAGGTGGCTCAAGCAGAAGGCTGAGGCTAAAGAGCCGTGAGGACAGTTGGTGAAGGTTGCCTTACATGGATGATGTTGGAGCAGCTCCAGAGTTACCCATGGCAGGAATAAGAATGCAGATTCTGAGTGATCCTGCCTCTCCCGGGGTCACTCTACCTGACTAGCAATCCACCTCTACAGCTGAATTCAAAATTCAGAAGGGACATGACTAAAAGGAACAGGTGAGAAATCCTATTTCAATGGCGATCTACTTTAAAAATTATGCCATCTCTAAGAAACACTTAACAAAGTATTGTTGGCTTTCGATGGTATTTCTATTGTTTGGTACTTGCTTCAAAGTCCCAGAACATCAATTACTTTGTTGTTCTTTGTACCCCTTAAAAAATAAAACCTGAATCCCTCTCTGTGCTCAAGTGTCTAAACACAGAGAGGAAGAAAAGAAAGAAAAAGAAAAGAGAAATATTCCCCATTAAGTGCATTGGTACCGAGACCTTTCTTGCTCTGCTAGTCTACAGAGACAGACACTCAGCAGAGCTCCATTACACCAACCCCACCTGTGCATCACAGCTCTTATGAGTGGCTGACTGGTTAAACCCTGTTTGCTCGCATTACTGCAGCTGATTTACTGAGATCTATGCCACCAGGGGCAGGTTAGGTCTTTGGTGAACTTTTCTGAAGCTCTCTGAGAAACCATGGAGAGACTGTTTACCACACAGCTTGGTCAGAGGAAGCAACAGGGACATAAACTAGCATTTGGCACATTACTGGCCATTTCATCTTTCACATAGTGCCTTTGAAGGGATCTGTACTTATCTATTAAAGGCATTTAAGTAATTGCTCCTAAGACAGGCACCTGTGAAATAGAACCCAAGTCACTGGACAGATGTCATTACTTACTTCCTTATTACCCATTTCCACCAGCCTGTTGCTCCAAAATTACTAAAAACAAATAAATGAACAAACAATAAATAAATATCCTCCAGTCAGCTTAAAATTAACCAAAGTGGCATGTATCTCGACATTGTTGATGGATGAAAAATAATATCTGAAAAAGGCAGTTTGAATTTCAAGCACAAACTTGTGTACAGAAGTGCTTCTTAATTTCTTCTGTGCGTTGGAATCCCATGGGGAGCTTTCAAACTGCCTGCCTGAACCAAGTATTACACCTGACCCAAGCGGTTCCCCATGGCTATGACTCACAGGCCTGGCTTGTGTTCAGCAACCTGATGATGCGCCATCACTGTTCTTTCCCTGACCAAGAGTAAAGATAAAGTTCTGGTCTTCCCCAATGACATGAGACTTTATTACTAACAATACAATCTGTAGCAGGCAACAGAGACAAATCAATTCTAAAGAAAAAGTCTACTGCTAAAGAACTGCCTGCCTAAGTAGTCACCATTAGGAGGCATCCCCACAGCTGCAAGAGACATAGAAGGGCAGGAGATGACCTTGGGGCTCTCTAGCATCCACCTGTAGATGGAAAGGCCTGACTAACCAGGCTCTGATGAACCCGTGGAGTGTAGAAAGAGGAACAAGCAAGAAGTTATCTCTAGCACAGAGGAGTGGTAACAGTAAACTAGATCTTGCATATATAACCATCAAGTCTGACTAGCTTACGTTTTTCATAATGACTGCCTCTAAGAGCAACAGGTATAAAAATTAACTCAGGCAGTGCTTATCATGAAGTTTTACAAGCTGCTTCTCCAACCAATCATTTCTACCATTTTTAAGACAAGTCAAGCTGGGTATTTTGGGTATCATCTAAGCTCTTGACTACATAAAAATAACTTTATCTTATAAATAAGCCACATGACAAACCCAAGAGAAAGAAATCCCAGAGTGAGTGTCATGCATACTTCAATTCTTCAGCCTGTCACAGTTCATCTTATCAACTTGACTGGATTTGGAATTACCATGGAAACATCTCTCTAAGTATGTCTTAGGGTAGTTCTAAAGAGGTTTAAGGAAGGGGGACCCACCCAAATGTGAGTGACACCATCCTATGGACTAAGGTCTCAGACTAAAGAGAAAGTGAAGGGAGGAAGGAGCTGAATACCAGCGTTCATCTCTCTGCTTCCTAACTTCAGGCACAATGGGACCAGTCACATCAGGCCCTCCCTGCTGCTGAGATTCTCCAACCATGATGGGCCATTTCAAACTGTGAGTAAAAATACACCTTCTTCCTTTAGCTAGCCTCTGTCAATATGTGTCACAGTAATGACAGAGCAACTAACTTTGTCTTAATCCACAAAAGTACAGTTTAAAATTAACTTCATTTTTAATTTCCAGATTTACCTTTATTTTCCACATTTTATTATAAATTTTTTCAAACATATTAAAATACTGAGAGTAACACAATGAATGGTCAGAGTTCCTCTACTCGGGCAAACAGCTGCTTAAATTTTCTCTTTCCTTCCTCTGCCCAGAATTGTATGATCATGGGTCCCAGTCAATCAGAGGAAAGAAGAGCCTCAGGTAAAGCTGAGTGCTGAGTCTGAGAAAATGTCTTCTAATAGAAACAAAGGCAGAATTGCTGTGGAAAAGCATCTTCCTTAACCACCTCCAACCTAGGTTCTAAATGCATGCTTATTCCAGCTCTGGATGACAGAAACTCTTTAAAAATATATATGAACAGTGACTAGGCAACCAAGATGGCAAGCTCTCAATACATGTTTGATGAATACATGATTTTTTAAGAGGATGAAAAGAACATGTTCTATTTAGGGAGACTGTATTTGATTTGACATCCCCACTAAACCACTGTTTCTTCATATTGACACCAGACAAAGCTTGCCTCAGGTAAATAATTCTAATGGGAAACCAAAACGCTTCTACAAAAAATAAAATTATGCCACTAAGTCAGTCACACACAACAATTTCAACTAAGTATTTAAGTTCCCAAATCATGTTACTCAAAAAGGCAAGCCACTAACATGATTAAACAGATGGCCTTAAACTTGACAACTTTTGGGTTTGAAGAATAAGAAATGGGCTAGTACAGGTGAAGGTCCTCCCTCCTTCCATTCTGGTGATAAATTTTACATAGTGAAATTTCTGTTTCTGGTTTACAGACATGTGAGTGTTTCTAGCATTTATTTTCTTCATGAATAATGTGAGAAAGATAGAGATCTCCAAGGTTAGCATTTAAAATTCAGATGCACCTTGACTAGTAGAAAGGGGTGCAGACCCATCTATTCCTCCATACCCTACAGGTTCCAATTCCATTCCTGGGCTGTGCAGCAAAATGACTTTGACAGAGACCTACAGCCACCAGAGGTTCGCATGGGGAAAACCTCCAGTCCTTGCCTCCCTTCTCAAAATGTCTCCAAGAAATAAAGTATGAAATTCACCACTCTTGTTCTGAACTTTCTGCCCTGAGTTGATTTAACATGTGTTTAGGCAACCACCTGCTTCCATGATACAGGTCCCATGAACCTAAAAATATATCTGCCTGTCTAACTTTTGTTATAAAATAAATAAGTCCTCTAATGCAGCTAAAGCTACAACAATTCTGAAATGTTTGCTTCCCAGTGTAAAAAGCCAAGCCCACAGGCTTCAGTCTCTGCTACAGAAGCTGCACGGGTAAACTGTAAGACATAAAACCAAGCAGGTAGAGAAACAGACCACAGGTAACCAGACAAGAACTTAGTACACATCACGTTATTCACCAAAGAAACTAAGAAACAACTGGCATTGCCCCAGTAATGATTTTTTTAAGTACTAATTGTGTACACATTAAGATATATATATATATATATATATATATATATATATACATACATATATATCCCAGCATATAATTGATACAATGGGATCAGTTGTACAGCAAGGATGTTAATTAACCCTTTTCTCAAAATGAGCAGCATAGGAAGGGTTTTGATTAAAAAAAGCCAGTATATAATTTTGGACAAATTTAAAACTCCTGCATCAGAAAACCCAGATAGGGGGCACTTGACCTTGTTAATGAAAACTAACATCTCCACTACATAGAATAGTTCACAGAACATTACAGATCTGGGATCTCTTTGAAATGCATAGATTATACCCTGCTTTACAGATTAAACCAAGACCCTGATCAACTTAGACAATTAAACCAAGTCACCACAAACCATCAGCATTATTATACTTCATCTTGGGCATCAGAGAGAAAGACTGAAAACATTACCCATTGGTATAATTAAAGTCAATTTCCAAATGTGTCTAGAAAAGTCTTCCTCTGTCTGGCTTGTATGGCTTAAGTATTTCTTTCACTCCTGTTAACACTGGGCATTCCCAGGGTGCTCTGCAACTCCTTCAGCCACTCCCCATGCTCCTGGGTGTGTTTATTTCCTCCACAAGGCCACAAACAGGTGCTAGCCTCCACTAGGGCACAGCAGCTGCCTGCACATTCCAACAGCTGGCAGAGCACCCAGAAAGCAGGAAGAAAGGAGGCTAATAAGCCACATGAATATACCCTAAGGCCTTCTGTCAAGGTTATGGAGAGTTTTGGTGTTCCTCCAATGCTTTGACTATGAAGAAAGTACAATAACAACAAGTATCCAAGCATTAAAAACTAAAGTTTAGCAAAAAGAATATAGCCTGGTTTTTACAGAAACTAGCTGTTCTATGTGGAGGACAACACTCAGAGATAGCTGGGCTACAAGCACAGGGAGAGGATACCCTAAGCACAACTCTTCCTTGAAAAACTATGAAACAATCTCTTCTACTAGTGTCTCACTACACCCTGAAAAACCAAGTTCACAATGGAAACCAACATTCCTCAGGTCTCAAGAATAAGGAACAGTACAGGAGAACAGAACATGCACAGTCCCAGAACTCCATTTACCACAGCAAAATCCTAGACCCCAAGAGGTTATCCCCAACAAGCATGTTAACTGAGCTTACACACACAGGACACATGAACACACATTTAGGAATATGTAAATCCCAATAAAACTGGCTTACTGTGAAACATTTCATGTGGCACCCTAAGCCTTATTAAAGATGGGCTTCTGACTCTTTTCCTCTCCAAAAAAAAAAAAAAAAGAAAAAAAAAAAAGAAAAGAAAAGAAAGGAGAGGTCCAAGATCATGCACAGCAAATTACTGTTAATAGCTTAAAAGAGTTCATTAGAACTCCTCAAAGATTCAAGGTTACACCATACTCTTCTAGGTTATAACTGAGAAAACACACAACTTAATAGTTCTATAGAACTACAGAGAACTCACCTTTAAGGGCAATTTGCAGGGTAAGCCATTAGTGTTCTTTTTTTTTTTTTTTTTTTTTTTTTTTTTTTTTTTTTTGTTAATAGTCTAGGTCTAAACTAGGCTACTCTGTGACCATGACCAAGACAGCAGTAACCTTTTTTACACATCAGACACCATTAAGTACACAACAAAGCCAGTAAAGACTCTAATAAAGTACACAGAGAATTTTGGTTAAAAACTGAATGCAGAGAAACTCATCTGGCATTGCTTCTGAGTCCGGATCACTCTTGATCACTCTTTATTGTCATTGTATTTCTGGGTCTTTGCTCATTGTTTGATACTAGTTACCTTGAAGATGGCATTACCTCCCACCAGATCACCTCAGAAAGATAACCTCAATAACAACCCTTCACTCGTGCTGCTGATCAACTGTTGTTTCTTTCAGTCAATATGGATAAAGCAATTTCAACTGTTAACTTGATTTCCTATTAGCCAATCAAAACTACTGCTAGCTACTCTCACTGCCTACATAACTGCTAGAATATGCAGGTGAATCATGTGTTGAAACTCATAAATGGTTTCATATCCCCTCCATCATAAAAGAAAGGCAAGAAAGTTAGGGGTGGTCTAATAGTTTTATTTTTTTATAAAATTCATCTATATTTTACAGACAGAAAGCTTATTTACATTACTAACACTTTTCTACGGATATGTTTTTAATTCACTTAAAGATAATAAAATACACAGATAATCCAAAAGGCTGTATTAGATAGTATTCAATGTTTTTGTTTCTGCAAGTTGGACAGAAGAACAATATTTTGTAAAATATCTGATGAAAAAAAACTTAATTTCTTTTTTTTTCCATTTTTTACCTTTTATGGAACATAAATTCTTTTCTCATACAATATATCATGATTATAGTTTCCCCTCCCTTTATTTCCCCAGTTTCTTTCCACTTCACCTCCCCTCTGGACCCATTTCCTTTCTGTCGATCATTAGAAAAGAACAGACTTCTAAAAGATAACAACCAAACATAACAAAATAAAATATAGTAAGATGAATAAAAACTATCTTATCAGAGTTGGACACACAATCCAACCGGAAGAAAAGAGCACACACAAGAGTCAGAGACCCATTCGTTCTCACACCCAAGGGTCCCCTAAAAACACTAAGCTAACATCTAGAATATACACGCAGAAGATCTGGTGAGACCAAGTAGGCCCTGTGCTTGCTGCTTCAGTCCTGTAAACTCTTATGTGTCTTGCTTATTTAATTCAGAGAGTCTTGTTCTCCCGGTGTTCTCCATTCTTTCTGGCTCTTGAAATCCTTCTGCCTCCTCTTCTGCGAGATTCCCTGAACTCTGAAGGTAGAGAATTGATGGACAGCTCCCATTAAGACTATATAAAATGTGTGAAATCTTTTGTCTTACCAAGAAGAAAATCATTTGTCTTACCAAGCCCATTTTGAAGAAACGCTTTCGTTTGTGTTCCCCCCTTCCTTTCTGGAAGCCCTACATCATCCAGAATGGGAGAGGAAGAAGTTTCCAACTTCCAGTAGATTGCCCAAGGGAATTGCTAGTAAAAATGCTGAAACCACTACCACAGAAGTTGCAGAGCAAGTGTGTAAACTTCTGTGCAAACACAGAGGCCACTGGGTATCAAGTTAAACTCAAAAAAAAAAAAAAAAAAAAAAAAAAGAGCAAGAGAGATAGATGTGTATATACATACACAGAGAGAGAGAGAGAGAGAGAGAGAGAGAGAGAGAGAATCACACCAGGCACTCATGTTCCCACATATCTTCAACATAAGAATCATTTCGCCTCCTTACATTTGGTCAATGTAGCTGATGCTTAAGAAAATAATTTGAGAGAAGAGCACTATGCACATGCCTATGAACTCCACTCTACACTCCAGGGAAGGGGTTTTGTTTCTTTCAGTATAATTGTTTTTAAAAGGCTAGAGAGATGACTCAGTTTGTAAAGTACTGGTGCAATCATGAGGATCTGAAATCAGATGCCCAGAACCCACATAAAAAGCCAAGCATGGTGGCATGCATTTGTAATTTTAGTGATGGGAAGGCAGAGACAGGCATATCCATGGAGCTGACTTATTGGACAAGATAAATGGTATACTAGCTAGTTTTGTGTCAACTTGACACAAGCTGGAGTTATCAGAGAAAAAGGAGCCTCAGTTGAGGAAATGCCTCCATGAGATCCAGCTGTAAGGCATTTTCTCAATTAGTGATCAAAGGGGAAGGGCCCAGCCCATTGTCATCCCCTGGGCTGCTAGACCTGGGTTCTATAAGAAAGCAGGCTGAGCAAGCCAGGGAAAGCAAGCCAGTAAGTGACATCCCTCCATGGCCTCTGCATCAGCTCCTGCTTCCTGACCTGCTTGGGTTCCAGTCCTGACTTCTTTTGGTGATGAACAGTGATCTGGAAGTATAAGCTGAATAAACCCTTTCCTCCCCAACTCGCTTCTTGGTCATGATGTTTGTGCAGGAATAGAAACCCTGACATAGACAGATGACCAGTGAGCTCCAGGTTTAATAAGAGACTTTGTCTCAAAAACTAAGAACAATAAAGAAAGAAAGCTCTGGTTTCCACATATACATTCAAACATGAACATGTAGACACACACAACACACAAAAAAAGTTTGAATTGTTTTAAATCAAATGGGAAAAAATGCTGCATCAGTCCACATTTGTTATCACACAACATGAGGTGAATGCAAAAGTATCCACAACCTCACTTATGGGCATTATTATTCTAAAGATAGAACTTGAAAGATGTGTGATCTAAATCTAAGTTTTTACTAAGTCCATTTTATTCAATAAATATGCATTAGGCATCAGTGGTACATAGGAGGTAATGTCTAGCCATCCAAAGGCTTCCATTCTCTAAACTTAAAGGGGGAAAAATGAGCCAGACTGGTGGTGGTGCACACCTTTCATCCCAGTACTTGGGAAGCAGAGGCAGGTGGATATCTATGAGTTTGAGGCCAGCCTGGGCTACACAGAGAAACCCAGTCTTGAAAAAGCAAATAAAGAAAAAAAACAAATAAACAAACAAAACAGTTTATTTGAAAGGTTACATACAGCAATACATATTACTGGCTTTTCCTTGGGATCTAAAAGGCTTTCCAAGCCTATAACCTTTTTCTACCCTCATACGGGACATTCTACCCGCCAAGTTAAACGCATTCACAGGCATTAACAAAGCAAATCCACAACCTGGAGTTTTTAGATAGACTCAACCAAGAGCAGCACTTTGTCTCCTGGGGCCAGAGCTCTGCTGCCTAATTTCCCATTCCCAAAACAACCCAAAATTTATTTATAAAATTGTGTTATTCACTATCTGTCATTTAAGTATATAAAAAACAAGAAATTTCTATAAAAATATTAATGACTTGATGGTATTATGAGTAATTCTGAAACAGCAGGTCTACATTTCCCAGTGTGAACATATACTTTCATTACATATTCATTCTAGAATCATAATTATATAATAAAAAATAAATAATGAAAACAGTACAAGCAACTATGTGTTGCCTGGACCTTGTTCCCCTTGCCTTACCACCACTAATGGCTTCAAAACCTGCATGGATCACAGCATACCCCGGCCCACAGGGGCATATACTAAAAAGGATCCATGAGACAAGAGAAGGAGGAGGAAGAGGGAAAGAAGCAGCAGCAGCTTTAAAGAAGAGGGGCGGGGAAGATAACAGAACAAACTGGAAGGGAAAATCCTAGGGGTATGGGAGAAAGGGAGCAAAGGAAGAGAAACCAACTAAAATGAAGTATATATGAAAATCTCATATGGAAAAATACAAGTATAATTTTCCCATCCCACAAATACAATTTAAAAGCAAACAAACAACAACAATAAACAATAGCAGAAGGAGCCAGCAAGATGGCTCAGCAGATAAAAAGACTGCCAACCCAACAACTTGAGCTTGATTCCTAGAACCCATACTTGAAAAAAAGAAGCAAGTCCCCAAAGTTCTCCTCTGAACTCCACATATATGCCATGGCATGAGCATGCTTGGATTCACATACACATTATACACACACAAGATAATAATAAATACAGCTAAGAAAAAAACAGCAGAAGAAAATGCTGAGTGTTCAGAATGTTTACCTCATGACAGACCTAACAGTGGTAAAGACAATACTTTTCTAGAAGGTAGTGTGTGAACATGTAAATAACATTTGTTTTGTTCTCAGAATACTCCAGTGGGTACACAATCTGCAAGCCAATCCTGGCATCGGCACCCAGAGAAGTGAGCCTCCATTCCTACCTGTTATTACTGTTGACCCCAGAACTCAGCAGAAGTCATATCAAGGTGTCCCTCTACCCAGGTCTCACTGGCCATAGCACCCTGCACCAGGTCACACTGGCATGCAGACTACTTGACACCTCTGTGACACACTACTACAAGCCTCCTGCCCACCCAGCATTCCTCTCCATATCACTTCTATTTCAATAGCAAACCCTCCACTTTCCACCGCAGCACTAAGGCATGTGACAGTAATAACAGCTGAGTACAAGATACCTCCTAACCCTAGCCTGCCAGGAGCGGCAGGACATTTGCTGGACATGGACATCATAGAACCACATGTATGCATGGGCGGATATTCTAAAGGAAAAAATGAAAAAAAAAAAGCTATCCTTGCCATTAAAAACAATTTACAAAATTTCATCTTGACTTTGCTGAAAAACTGAATTTTCTAATACTTGGTTAGAATACATATTAATTTGCACTAATTTATTGTGTTAAAGCAACTGAAAAACACGTATTAGAACACATTAATATGCATTAATTTATCATGTTAAACAAAGCAATTTAAAAAAAGAAAAAAATATAACAGTGCAATCTTATAGGATCACAGCTTTTGTTAAGCAGTCAAATTACATTTAAATCCAAGGTTAAGGTAATTATGTTTGTAACTCTCAAAGAGGCTTGGGTTACATGTACAATAGGAAGAAAGTGAACCCTTTTTTTTTTTTACACTTGATCTGAACCAAAAGGCTAGGAAGCAATCCTTTTTTTTTTTTTTTAATCCCAAACTTTACCCATTCAACTAAGCATTTCTACTGTTACAACTACATCCCAACCCTTAGGATCAAAACAACTAACTACTAACGAGTCTGAAAATGTTTCTTCCTTTTGAAGGCAAGCACAGAAATGAGTGGCAGTTTTGCTCATTAACGTAAGGACAGAGGGAATAAACATGCAATTCAGACAACTCCATACGGTAGTTCAATAGTTGTAAATTATGGTAACCCACTTCAGAGTGCTAACTTTATTTTTATTAAACTTTAGATAAATTTTAATACTTTTTGTTGGAAATAGTAAAAAAGTAAATATAAAATAATGCAATCACCTGAAAGCAAAACAGAGAATCAACTTTTCCTTCCCTTTTCTTTCTTTCTTCCTTTCTTTAATATTTACTTTTTATGAATACAGGTGCTTTTGTATGCATGTATGCCTGCAGACTACAAGAGAGTATCATATACTATGAGCTGCTATATGGGTCCTGGGAACTAAACTCAGGACCTCTGGAAGAACAGCCATTGCTCTTAACTGCTGAGCCATCTCTCCAACCCAGCTTTTCCTTTTCTCACATTTTCCAAGAAGACTAAGACTGAAAGTTTTATAATATGATAGAAATTGCTATGGATTAAAGGGAATCAGAGTTGGAATATTGTACATATATATATATATTACATAAGCTCTCAAAGAATAATTAACTCAAACGTCACATTCAGCATGCTGCAAAATAAAATTACTTTTAGTTTAACCCCCAAATCCTAAATGACTTGCCAGCAATTCTCTGTGTATTTTAAGGAAAGGATGGGCTCTTTCTGGATGACTGCACTAAAAAGTTAGCTGACACTATCAAACCTTTAAAAAAAAAAAAAAAAAACCAAGTAGTGACAAAAATGTATCCGTATACTTTTATGCAAAAATGCTTAAAATCTGTACATTTATCTTTGTTTTTTAAAATAATCATCAAAGGAAATTTAGGTAGTATTTGTTGCCCAAAGCCTGTGTTCACTTAAGCTGTTCTAGTGGAATATATGCTCCCAGAGAAGTAATTTTGAGTGTTCTGTATCTAGGAGACTAGCAACAAAATTCCAGAGGAAAGTGTCTCCTAGCTCCCCACCTGGAGTCCTACTGTTGGGAATGATGACCTCCCACACTCAGGAGAGAGGAGCACACTTGAGACACAAAATCACACACTGGAGAGCTCCAACACAGAGGGTGACTTCCTTTCCTGTCCCTTTGTTAGTGGCAGTCACCTTTAGAATGCATTCTGCCCATAGTCTGGGTGTAGTGACCACAGCATCATGCTGTTTTCAAAGTCAGGTGACTATAATGTTCAAGTCTGTGGACTACCCTAATTCTATCATAACTATACCTGGCTAGACCAACACAAGTGACACATCACATGACTGATAAATGTCTTCTTGTATACCAAGGCTATTGTCATCATCTTACAAGAGAAATAAGGGCCTCTGTAGCCATTTCTGCCTTGTGCCCTTTCTAGTCTCCACTGTCAGAGCTAGTGAACTCAGAACTGTTTCTGAGGTCTACTGATCAATAGAGTCCTTTCCCCACCAACCTGGACTCAGAGCCAAGAGGGAGCAGATAGCACCTTTCATTTACTTTACCAGCTAGATACCTCAGAGAGCTGAGCCTGTACTGGGGGCTACAAAAAGAGATGGGGCAGCTTTGAGTCCTCCTGGTCCCTGAGCTGGACACCTTCTACATCCTGATGTTTGGAACTAAGCTTTCAACTTCATATTAATTCTTCTGCATAATTTAGTTTGAGTTGTTTACTGTAATTTGTAACCAGGACCCTATCCAGTTCACACATGGACTACAGTACAGATGTCCTTAGGCCCTGGTGAACTGCAGACAGGATTCAGCATCATTTTGGCTAAGATGGTCCCCCTTTTCTCTAACACATAAAAGACCTGTAACATTATGCAAAAGTCCTCTTAAAATGTCTGGGGATATGGGGAGGTTACAGGTGTGCTCGGGAACAGATCTGAAGGAATACAGCCTATAGCTCCAACATTTCTTTCTATGGTTTATAGCTATCTACCCTCTGCAAATACCATCCATTATCTCTCTCAGTGCCTTTCCTCAAAAGCAATAGAAGCTCTTCTTCTCTGTCTCAGCTCCCGCCTATCCTTACAGCCTTTACAGTTCATTCATCTCTCCCACAGTCCAGCCAAGTCCCCTATAGCTCCCTCTTTTTCTGGCCAGCTCCTGCCACTCCTCCCACCATCAAAGGACATCCACCAGGGCCTCTTGGTGACTTTTTCCCTAAACTACTAAAGACCATAACCCCATAAGTATCTAAAATGATTATCATTTCCTGTCTTGAATCATGGACTATACCGAATAATGGTTTTCAGTTCTCATGCACTTCTCCACTGAGGTAGACTCCTCACCAACAGTGATTTTATTTTCTAACATAATATCTACATCAAAAGGTTATATCACTAATAAACATTGTAGAATGACTAGATTGAAAAGATACATCTCCAAAGTATAAAAGAGCAGAAAACAGAAAAACAAATGTACAACAATTACAACTTTATGGTAGTAAGTATCTGCATGAAAGACAAGCAAAAAGTACTTCAGAGCCAGGTATGGTATATATAATTCCAGCACTTGGGAAGCTGAGGCAAGATAACTGTCTTGAGTTTTAGCCTGGGATACCCAGTAAACTCAAGACTAGTCTGAGCTACATAGCAACACCCTATCTTAGAAATAAAGGCCAACAAACAAAAACATCTACAATTTTAATTTTTGTTCCAATATCCTTCAATAAAATACATTCCTAATAATTATTTCATGTAAAATACAGATAAGACCTCTGAAAGCATTTTCTAAAATAATTTTGTTTCAAAGATTTTTTTCATGTGTATATATGTGTAGAGTGTGTGTGTGTGAGTGTGTGTGTGTTCATGAAGTGTGTGTGTGTCTATGTGTGTATATGCGTGTGTGTGTGTGTGTTATGCCATGTGTGTGGCATGCCCAAGAGGCCAGAATTGGATCCCTTGGAGTTGAGTCTGAGGCAGTTGTGAGCCACCCGATGGGAGTGCTGGAAAACTGAACTTGGTTATTCTCCAAAAGCAGCAGTAAGTGCTCTTAACTACTGAGCCATCTCTCCAGCCCTTTAAAAGTATCTAAATGTTTACTTTGAACATTTGCCCAAATGAATTCACACCTTAAATCTTTTCCCCATTCTGAATCTGCTGGATTCCTAAGTACCAACCCTGATACAGCCTACTGAAGCAGGCTAAGTAGATAAATGGCCAAGAAGGAGGGGCTGTAGCCCCGACTTCTGGGAAATCTATTCATCATCAGCGGTGACAACATCACAAAAGGAAATTCAGGAAGAAAATCTTAAAGGAAAGCTATACAGAAAAAATAACCTATTGGTGAAATATGCAGTCAAATTACAACATGAGTTAGTCCCTCCTTTTGAACACCCAGCATAGCTAACAATAAAAAAAGTAAAATAAAACATCTAGGCAACAACTGGACATGATGGCTCATGCCTAGGATCCCAGCCACTAGAAAGCTGAATCAGAAAAGCTGTGACTTCAATCCAGCCTGAGCTACACAGTAAAAACCCAGACCAGACGTAGTAAGACATCGTTTCAAAATATTAATTTTTAAAAGCTTAAGCAGTATCAACTTTAATAAACTGGCCCATGCATTCCCCTGTACAAAGATTGTTGCTGGCTGTGGGCCAAAATGCTCTTGACAAACTGCCTGACCACATTTCCAAACCCTGTGAAACTGAGGACCCAGTAACAGAACATGAAGTATGCCACCCCCAAGCCTGCCACAGACCCTCCCAACTCTCTTCCACCACTGCTGTAGGTTGAGACAGAGTGGCCCAAAATGCCCCTTGCTAAGGCTGCAGAGCAGTTGTGCTCAATCTTAACTTGAATAATTTGTTTTACAAAAGAAAATAGTACCAAGAACTTTGAATATCCACTCAACCTGTCCCCCATACTTGTAACCCCCCCAAAAAAAAAACCCTAAGGGATGGGGATATGGCTCTGTGGGTGTTTCATGAGCATGGATGAGGAGCTGAGTTTGGACCCCAGAACCTTACATTAAAAAAAGAAAGAAAGGGGAAAAAAAAGAAAGAATGAAAACATACTACTGAGTGTGCTTCTAATGCCAGCATTGAAATAGCAAGCTTCCAATTCAGTGAGAGACAAGGTAATAAAGCAGCAAGCAATAAAAGGAAACATCTGATTCTCTGGTCTAGCCTCCATATGCATTTACAAGGCATTTGAGAGAGTGTGTTGGTACACACACACAAAACACCCCTGCTTCTTTCTATATATTTTTTTATCCTTGTGTTAATGCATGCTTGAAAAGAATGCTTGCTCTACTACTGCCCACTACGCAAGTGCTTTGATTCTCCTCACCACACAATTGTGAGCATCTCTCTTGATGACGCAGGTCTTTTTAATATAATAATTAACTAGCAATGCTTAGCACACGGCCATCAGAGCCTTGGAATCCTGGAAGTTATGTCTTCACTGACTGCCCTGAAAATAAGGCATATATTCAGGATTACATCCAAAACTGTCAAACAGAAAACCCCAAGGAAGCCAGAAAGTTATTTGTATGGTTGTTACTTTTCCTAACATATGTCCTTCTTGCTAACTGTAGCTGTCTTCCTCTGTCACTCTGTATCTGCTGACAACAGGCAAAGTGGAGCCAAAAGGGGGAAAGGTTAACTTCTCCCTTCACATCAGCGTGGGGCCATCTCTATTCTTCATCTTCACACTGTAAATCATTTGAGATGGATTTATAGGCCAATAAAAACTCAGGGGAAGAAAGGGCTTTTTCAGCTGTACTCATAGTCAATCATTATATTCTGTAGCTATTGAAATTGTTTTCCTACTTATACAAATGATTAACATTACTCTCCTGATCAGGATGAGTTCAATACACAGAATTCACTGGCACGATATTTTAATTTCATTTCCTTAGGATGTGATCCATTGGTGAGTTGGAAATTTGGACTTAGCACTGATAAGTAATTTCTCCACCAATGAAATGAGCCAATTCAAGCCAGATTCAATTATATTAAACACCAGTTCATTGGAAAAAATGCTCTCTGGCAAGTTCACTAGCCCCAGGGACTGAGGCCAGGCAAGTCACCATGGGGAGAGAGAGATAGGGAAAGGGGAAGAGGAAGAGAAAGAGCCCCATGTCGGTGCAAAGAGAGAACAAGAAGAGAGAGACCAAAATGTCTGGATTATATAGGGAAGAGCCTCTGGGGGAAGGGCAGCCCAGTCCCTGGGCTGGAAAGTTCAGGGTTGGGAATGGTATATGCTAGGTCTGGAATGAGGGATGCTGGGAGAACCTGGAAAACAGGTCTGCTTTGGTACACAAAATATGGGCCTCAGCCCTGGGTCTAAAATCTAATAAGCACCTCAGTTCATATTGAATATTTCTAGGCTTGGGATGTACATTATTGACATCTCATATTTAAAACTATTCACTCTTGATTAGAAAACATCTTTGATACCTAGAAAACAAAATCCACACCCCTCAAAACAGATATTTAAGATCTGATATGCCATATATACAGCTAGTAAGCCGTGTGTGTGTGTGTGTGTGTGTGTGTGTGTGTGTGTGTGTGTGTGTAACCCATGCCATGAACAAACTGAATGAACTTCTTTAATATCATTTGGGATACCACTGCAATTTCTCTAGTTTCCCAAACAGCAATATGCCAGATTTGTTGACTGTTGGATCCTGGGTATGGCCTGGGTATGGCCAGGATACAGAAATGATACACATAAAGTCAAGGAGTGTTTGCACTGGTGAGTAACTCATGCTCCTGCACATCTCCAAACACACTTGCATTCACATTGTATAGTCCTGAGCCTACCCTACCTGGGCTTCATTAATTTAACAAAGTGAGGAAAGCCCCCTGCCGTGTAGCAGGTAGGAGATATGCCCTGCATGCAAATGCAACCAGCTCTGACTATTGTGTAATATAATCCAGATAACCCACAAACCCATTCCCCAGTGGATGCTGGAACTTGAGTACATTTTCCTTCAGAGGCGTCAGCAAGAGTGATACCCCGGTATAAGGCTCGGAAGCACAAATGCTTGGTGAGGAAGGGGAATCAGATTATCTGTCAATTGTTTGTGGGAGACACACAATATAGCCGAACATGTGACTGGGCTACTGTCCATCAACCATAAACAGGAGCTTGCCAGAAAATATGTTGATGGCATAAATTCATGAAACCACCAGGATTCCAACAAGTAACATTCTGAAAAGTCCTAATGGTTGAAATAAAAAAAATTGACAATGACTTGGCAACTAAATAATCTCTTTAAATGTTTATGAATAAACTTCAGTCCTATAGCACATCTGTCTTACCCCCACATCCCTCATGCCCAGCCCCTTTACACACACACACAGCCTATAGTCCCATAGCACTGGAGGTGTGCCTGAGAAAATGGATTCTCTTGAGTATATAATATGAGCTGCCTGCAATGTTTTAGGGAAATGCTTCAAGAAATCTATATTATCAAACATTTGAGACTTCTGCATGGGTTCCTCTACTCACTAGCAAATTAACAGTTCTGGGCCTAAAAGACAAAGATAACATTTAAACAAGAACTGCCCCGATCCAAGTAAAGAGACAAACTTCATTAAACAATTATTTAACCTGGGGAGGGGGAGAAAGTGTTCATTCCAGGCTCTCCACTGAAATAAAAGGCTTCTCAGAAATCCCAAGCAGCCATACCACACCCTCTCCTGATTCCTTCCTCTTCCAGGCACTCCACAGAGACAGCTGTGAGGAACTGAGGGACAGACCTCCGAATGTCAGCAAGCACACCACAGTACCTAGAGCTACTCTGGACACCACCCAAGGCACAACAGAAGAGCCCCAGTGCCTGTCCACCAGGGTCTCAAATTGTACCTCAAGATCTAACATTGAACAAAGTAATGAAAGTGGCTTTGAAATAGAGACAACGAAATGCAAATAACTTTTAAACAAAGACAAACCAAACATGGGGCACAGTCCTGGAATCTTAGCACTTAGAGGACAGAGATAGGACAGCCATGTTCAAAGTCCTCTCACCAGCAGCAATGGACTGCTCTGTTTGTTTTTGTTATTGCTACTCTGTCAATGTCTTATATTAACTATATCACAAGTCTTATCCCCCCCCCCTTTTTTTTTTCTTTTGGTTTTGTGAGACAGTTTCTCTGTGTAACAAGCCCTGGCTGTCCTGGACTTGCTGTATAGACTGGGCTAGTTCACCTGACTCTGCCTCCCACGCACTGGGATTAAAGGCGTGCACCACCACACTTGGCCTACACATCTTGTTCTTGATCTTGTTAGTTTAATCATTTATCACAAACTAAAACAAGCACTTCAAATCTCTCATTAAAATGCCTTGGCTTAGACACATTAAAAGAATATATTTCTTTGGGTAAGAAAAAAGTCTTCTACCATAATAAGAAATAGAGGAACTGCAAAGTGTGGGGTATAACCAAGGATCTATAACCTCATAATAAGGCAGACAACCCAAAGAAAATACTGAATTTTTCTTCAAATTTAGTTGTTGAGCTTGTAAAACAATTCTCTTTAAAAGAATGAAATAAAAAATAGCTTATCAACGTGGCTCCAATGCTCTTATCTGAAGGGATGCCCTTTGCTAATTACATTTAGATTAATATGCCCTACAAATTATCTCTTCAGAAGAAAATGTTCCTACAAAACGAGGAAAGTCAAGAGCAACACCACAGGCACCTTTCCCAAATCACCAGACATTCACTCTATTCCTCCTTGGGAGGCTACAACCCAGTACAATTAGGAGATGACCCACTGAGTGTGCTAATTGTAGTGGTTTGAATAAGAATGGCCTCCAAAGTCTCATATATTAGAAGGTTTGGTCGTCAGGGAGGGATTAGGAACAGATTAGGAGGTGTGGCCTAGTTGGAGGAAGTTTGTTACTGAGTGTGGGTTTTGGGGTTTCAAAAGCTCAAATCAGGCCCAGTCTGTCCTGCTGCCTGTGGACCGGATGGAGAACTCTCAGCTAGTTCTCCTACTGTCTGCTTGCTTGCTGCCTTGCTTGTCACCATGATGACAAAGGACCAAACCTTTGAAACTATAAGCAAGCCTCAATTAAAAGTTTCTCTTTATAAGAGTTACCCAGGTCACAGTGTCTCTCACAGCAATAGAACAGTAACTAAGACACTAATCAAAGACAGTGAGGGCAGCAAGAGAATTCTGGGAGAATCCTGTAATCCTCTGCCACATTTCTCCTTAGCACTGCTATACAGGACATTCCCCATAAAGAACTTAGAAATCTCTGAAGCAATCACACAATGAAAAAGGAAAAAAAAAGAAGAAGGAAACATTAGAAATGCTTCCCCCACTACACACCAGACACATATCGTTACTTACAATACAAAATACTCAAAGGTTTGGCTTCCCAAAGATGAGGAAGTTTTCCATTCTTGTTCAACTATAAACCTCAAATAATGAAGAAGCTCTGACTTTACAGGATGTGTGGCATTTATCATGTACTTTTTCTCCAACAAAAGGGAGAGAATGCTGAGAAATAGAGTATTGGCTATAGCTATAATCCATTGAGGATGTGACAGGAAACAAACATGTTCAACTATTTACATAAGAGACAATGCTGAATTCTACAAAGCCTACGTAGGCTGCTACAGAAAATACTACCAAAAAAACAGGGCCCACCAGATCATACCAACAACTAATGGCCTTGAAAGCAAAAAAATAAAAATAAAATCATACAAGGCCAACTTCCTTGCCCTCTTATACCTGTGCCCTGATTTTCAGAATAAATCAAAAAAGATCAAGGGCAGAGATACTATAATACAGAGTCTAATATTAGAATTTCGGTTCCACTGGCACTATACTATACCACAGATGTTCCTTGGTCAATACAGTATGTCAATTTACAAGTTTTGGGCTTTTCAAAGGCACAAAAGCCATACACAGTCAGTAGAAACTATACTTTGAATTACAAATTTTGATCTTTCCACAAGCTAGTGAGATGTAATATAATGTGATGCTGAGAAGCGGCCACAAGGCTCGGATCTCCATTCAGCTACACAGTGAACAGGACAGACAATTAATAGTACAATATATTATACTACCCAGCTATGAACATAGAATCATACATTAGACAGGCTATTCACATTTGCAGGCTTTTGAACATGGTCCCATCATAAGCCAAGGAGCATCTGTGCTAAATTATATTATTTTTTCTGTCCTACACAACACTATTAGCTATGCAGTCTATGTGATATTATTTTGTAGTATGCTATCAAATACTATGCCATTTCTTCTGTTCTGTATTACACACACTATGCTGTAGTAGGTTGCCCAACAATAGATAAACATATACCCATTATTACCTTTCTACTGTCTTCTTTTCTAATTTTAATATGATCTATGAATGAACTTTTACATAATCAATAGTATTACCTATCTTTGAATAATTCTCTATTTTTTTTTTCTGTGAATTCTTTCTATCTTTTGCCATATTTGGCACCCTAGTAAGAAAGACTAAGGTCCCCACTGTGATCTCAGGAAACCTAAACTAGTACATGCTTACCTTCACACATATGTCCCAGGCTCTACATGTTGAAGACATAAAAGTAAAGCCAACAGTTTTGGTGGAATGGCAATTAATATTCAGAATAGTGACAGCTACCAATGCTCTAACATAACTGGAAGTGGGTCACAATTCAACTTCACCCAAAACGCAGGGATTATTTATCATAAACAGTATAGAACTTTTTTTTCTGTACTTGATGTGTTTCTGCATGTGTGTAAATTGTGCACTCCATATACAGAGGCCAGAGGTTGACATCAGGTGTCTTCCTCAATCATTTTCCAATGTATTTATTGAGGCAGTCTCTTGTTAAACCCAGAATTCACCAATTCCAGACAGTGTACCCAGGCAGATTGCTCCAGAGACCCAGTCTCTGCCTCTCTAATGCTGGAATTACAGGCAGCCAACACATGTACCCAATGCGGATACTGGGGATCTAAACTCCAAACACTTCAGGCCTGCACACCAAGTGCTTTTATAATGAGTTATCTCCCAAGGGCCCTAACTTTATTCTGATAAAAGTGATGGACCTGAGGAGGAAATGGCAATCAGCTCTAAGAGACAGGGTAGGAAGGAAAGGAAAGGAAATGAGCCATGTATAAGCAGCTGTATCTCCCATTAAGTGACTTCAACCCTACACATGTTTAAAAAGAGAAAATGCTTCACAGCAGTTATGGATAAAACTAATATAAAGACTAAAACAGAATAAAGATACTAAAATTATTAAACAGGCAGCATGTCAGTGACCCTTCTCCAAAATTCTAGCCAGATGTTTGTGAATATAAATATTAATGATTAACCAGATCTCCTTGTCAACATTACCACTGTCATTTTGTACAGCATCTTACATCCTGTGCCTAAAAAATTAACCACAAAGCAAAGGGAACAAAAATATGATTTTACTACAATACATTAATACCACTGAACCTTTAAAAATATATTTAACCTGGATTTATATTCAGACAAGCATTTCATACAAATTCTGGGCATGTTTAAGAATGGCAAGAACATTTACAATTCCAATCCCTTCCTGAGAGGGCACCTACAGAGTCATTACAGGCTATACAGTAATAACTACCCCCCAGAGAAAAAAATTATGTATATATATATATATATATATATATATATATATATATATATATATATATATATATACACACACACATAAACACACACACATATACACAAAAAAATTATAAGTATCTAATACATTAAGATGTGCACACATGTAACTATGTACATAATCTGTATATAAACGTGTAAAGATATGCACATATAAACACAAGTCTATTCATGCACATAGTCCTGTGCAAATATTCACATAATACATTCACATATATATACACACAAGTACATATATTCTTATATAAGCACAATATATGTAAATATTCACATATGAATAAATATGAGCATGTATGCACAAAATCACATACATACACACACTCACCTCATTCCACACACATGAAAATACCTGAGGAGTTCATGTGGCTGTGAAAGCAAAAGTATTAGAGTTCAGATCTCATGTAAATAGCAAGTGGGCTTAGTAGGCTACCTGTATCTCCAGTCTCAGAAGACAGAGTCAGGGGATCCCCTAGAGCAAGTTCACTAGCAGACCTGCTGCAGTGGCAAGCCCTAGGTTTGACTGAGAGAGCCTACCTCAAGAAATAAGGCAGAGGAGCTATTGAGGAAGAGTCTCAATATCAACTATGGGCTTCCATATAAATCCACACAGATATACACATACCATAAACACATGAAGAGGAAGAAAAAGGGTGGTATATCTATCTCCTGAATGCACTTTCTGGAATTGGATGACTTTGCTTCATTGCACTTTTTTTTTAATTTTAGACAATCAGATTACATGCACACACAAACACATATGAATACATTCATACTCAGATAAATGGTACACACAAAGACACATATATGAAAATATCTTCTCCACTAGCATTCTCAAACTTAAATTGAACAAATTCTGCTAATTATAGTCAGAGTCAGCAGAGACATATATTTGACCTCTGAATGAATACACTCATTCTTCCAGTTGCCACAGTAACAACAATGATGTAAAATAGGGCTGTGTAACATGGTGCCACTTATTCAACCCAACTTCCTGGGATCTGACCCACTTCTAACATTTTTTTTCTGTCTGAGTGATTTCCTTCTGACTAAAATCATGAGATAATTCTTTCCCTTCCTGCTTTTTCTTTCCATGCCCTTTTCACTACCCTTTCATCATCTCAGAAACTAAATCATAGTTGTCAAAGCTGAAGGCAAAAAAACAGCCTCAGGAGGTATCACTACAAAGAATGAAGCAAAGAGAAGAAAGGGATTATTTATAGAAATCTATAAAAACAGAAACTCAAGAAATCTTGAGTTACTTCACAGGACAGAGACTAACAGAAGTAATCAGGGAAACATATCCCTCAGACCAGTTGAGAGCAAAAGAACATCTGACTGCTCTGCCCCCTATTTCATGAAGCTGAAGTGAGAGAAAATGAAATAGAAAAAGACTAGTCAACTAGACAGAAGAGAAGGGGAGATAACTTTTAAACTTCATCTGCTCTTCAAGGGTAAAATGAGGACATGGTCTTGCCACACTGAACTTTATTTATAGGAGAGGGCCATAAGAGTCTATTACAGTGTTGGACTTAGTTTTAAAAACAAAAGCAAATAACATCCTTATAGCAGCATGACTCTGGTGTTCTACAAATACTAAGAATAGCCAACATGGTAGGGGTCTTCTATAGTGCTCAAAACATAACCCAGGTAGTGTGACCAAGGACTCCTCATATCTGATTTCTAGAAGAAATCTAACTTTAAACATTTTTACAGATGACATATCAAAAAAATATAAGGTGGCAAGTGCTATTCACACAGGAAAAGACTAACCAAAATAAAAGTAGCACTTCAAGCAAAAATCTCAGTGTCTGAAGAATACAATCTAAACCTCCTAAAGTTGCTTTATGTTTTTCTTACTTCTAATATATAGGTCTGTTGTAGGATATTTGATCATACTTTGAACCCCAAAATTGTGTTTTTTACTAAATAACCTGTTTCTATTTGTGGTGTGGCCCAGCCCTTAGTACACACCATTAATTCCAAACAATAAAGGTAAATGTGCACATCTACAGTCTCAGTACTGGGGGTAACATGCAGATAGATCCTGGGAGCTCACTGGCCAGCTAGTCTTAACAGAGAGCCCCAGATTCAATAAAACACCTGTCTCAGAAAATAAGGTGAATAGAAGACTCCCAAAGTAGACCTCTGGCTTCCATATGTGCACTCATGGATGAGCACATCAACACATGCACACACACACACACATACATGCTCATGAGTACAAACTGAGGGTATGGGAGAGACCATTTTCCTCTTCTCCCATCATCCACCTGTGTTGTATGCAAGCCTGAGGCTAGCTTTATAATCCCAACTGATTTACACTTGTCATTACCCACATGTGAAAAAGACAGATGCACAGGACAGAAGGCAGCAACTTCAACAGTCCTCACCAAAGCGGAAGTATCACTGTATAGAACAAGCTTGGAAAATCCAACACAATGAAGAGCAAGATGCATGCTGTCCCCCATCATGTTTATTAACGTGATATAGTAAGTGTGATAGGAATGGAGATATTCAATGGGAGATGACTCATTTAGTAAAGTGCTTACCATGTAAACATAAGAAATTAAGTTTCATCTCCCTCATTCATGTAGAAGCCTATGTGTTACATGCAATCCTATAATCCCAGAAGTGGAAAGAAAGAGACAAAATGATCCTTTGAGCTTACTGGTCACCCAGTCTTGCCAAATCTATATGCTCCAGGTTCAGTGAGGGACTCTGTCTCTAAAGACAAGTAGAAAGCAATTGAGAAAGATATTTTAACATCAACCTCTTGGCTACATACCCTTGTACATATGCACACACACACACACACACACACACACACACACACACACACACTCACATACAGGGAGAGGTCGGCAGGGGAGGATGAATAGGATAACTCTGGAACTACACACTCTAAAATAAACTTAGAGTATTTCCTGCAGCAAATCCCTTCCAGGGTTGCACTTACTTCCAAAAGACACTGTTGGAAATAAAATACTTGCTGAGGCTCTTCCACAGACTTAAACAGCAAGTTAAAAATTAGTCCTCAGTAATAAACCAAAAGTCAAAGTACACAGTGTTCTGGAAAGCACAAGGCATACCCCAGATCTAAAAGTTCTTAGAACTTTCTTCAGCCTGCATAAGTAGGGTCAGAATAAAAGCCAATTCACAAATGAAGAGAGGAAAATCTGTCCATCCTTGAGAACCTGGGCCACTATTCACTACTCCCATGCACTTCAGTCTTCCTCACTCTAGGTCCTTCCTCTAGCCCTCTCCACCCAAAGTAAAGCTACAGACTTTAAAAGTGCCTTGGAGTCTAACACAACATAGCTGTTCTCAGGGCCCAGCCTCCTCCAAAGTCTCACAGGAACCCTTCCTCTCTGAACCTTTGATCTTGCAGTTGTTTCTGGAAACCTTTCTATAATAGCTTGCATCTATTGCACCAGTTCTTAAGGAAACACACTCTAAAATCAAGCAGGCCTTTCTCCACTGTCTGACTGTCTAAATTTCCAAATTTGAACCTTCCTTAGGCTTCTCTTCCTAGATGTATATTTCATCCTCAACTAGTAAACTCATTTCTACATTCTAGACTCCCCAGTCCACCACAGTCCAGGTTCCTCCCCAAGCACCATTGGTAACATAAAGTTATATCTGAAATGAAACTTGTCGGGCTGGAGAGATGGCTCAGAGGTTAAAAGCACTGACTGCTCTTCCAGAGGTCCTGAGTTCAATTCCCAGCAAGCACTTGGTGGCTCACAACCATCTGTAATGGGATTCAGTGCCCTCTTCTGGTGTGTCTGAGAACAGCTACAGTGTTACTCATGTACATTAAATAAATAAAAATTTTTAAGTAGGCTGTATTTAAAAAAGGAAAAGAAAAAGAAACTTGTCGTCTTCCCAGACTTGTTACTTGGAATAGTTAAGTCTTTATTATTAATTTTATGAGATTTAGAATACCAATGAGTATGAATAACTGTGAGGTTGCTTCCATTAAAAATTAACAGAGCTAGGAAGACTACCCTGGATATGGGTGGTGCCATCCCACAGCCTGGAGTTCTGAACTAAATAAAAAGGAAAAAGCCAACTAAGCACTATCATTGCCTTATGCCCCACCTCTGCTTTCTGAATGCTGTGCCATATCCCTGCTGCCATGCCTTCCCCACCACTATGAACTAAACCCTCAAACTGTGAGCCAAAATAAACAAACCAACCCATCTACCAACCCTTCCTTCCTTTGATTGCTTTTGCAAGTTACTTTGTCACAGAATCAAGAAAAGTAACTAGTACATTCTTCCTGATTGTGAAAATCTACCATTACCAACTTCAACTCAAAAATGAAAACTTTAGTCCTACCTCCTTCCTCCTTCATTTTCTTCTCTTCCTGACTATTAAGTCTTTCCAGCTCATTTGTTCCCTGCTCCCTTTTCTTTTCCTCTTTCCACCAGGGTTAGTGACGACTCTAAGATCTTCCCATCTCTTCTGGCTCAGCAGTATGCACAGCCCAGCCATCTCATGATTCTTACCAAAAATCTTCAGGGCTCTATATCCAAGTTAAAAACATCTCCATTCTGACCTTGGATATGAACATGTGTCTTCCAAAGACATGACAAGCAGCAGAGCTGCAAAACATTCATAGGCCCCCAACACCTAAACGTTCTGAATGGAATATCTGTTATTATTCCATATTGTACATGTACATTCTTTAAAAATAACTTTCTTGATAATTTTGTGACATGACCATAAAGGTTGAACTGCCACAAAGCACTCTCCAAGTAAAGCAAACACACACCTTGCTTAAGCAGCTGCCTGACTAATGAGCAGAGATTTCCTCCCTTCACCCTTCCCTGGATCCATCCCTGGATGCCACACTTTTCACTGCTGGAGGTCCTGCAACCAGGTTGTATCTCATGATGAGACAGTCTTATTTGTTCCTAAATCGGTTTATGTCTGTTCTACTTGCTACTCAATCAAATATGACTTGAGAAAGAGTGAGTGAGTCTACTGAAACTAAGATGAGTGCTCTACAAGGATGTACAAAAAAGGGTTTGTTTTTAGTTTTTTTCTAAATGCATGGTCTCACTTTGTAGCCTAAGCTAGCCTTGAATTTATAACTATCTCCTGCCTCTATCTACCACCAAACCTACCTATGTTTCTTATTTTAATTTTTTTAATGTCTTAAAATTAGATGTGATTAAAACAATTATGAAGCATTAAGAAAGCACAAGCCTTAGATTGTTTCTCTACTGGTTGGTCATTTTAGAAAACTCTAACCTGTAATAACAGACCTCGGTTATAGTTGTACTAGGCAAGAATGAGAAGCAGCCACTAGTTAGCAGAACCTTCTCAAAATTGCCTTGGTCCCACAGCAAGAGCTGAAGATGCACATTTCAGCACTTTGAGGTTAAGAGTTTATTATTTTTATTATCAAGAAAATGAGACAGTTATTTCCTCACTGTCAACCTTACTAGATTTAGAATCACTTAGAGATTCAACTCTGAATATGTCTCTAAGGGCATTTCCAGAGCATTAACTGAAGCAGGAAGAACCACCCTGATTGTAAGTAGTACCATCCCATGGGCAGGGGTCTCAGACTGAGTAAACACAGAAAAAGGAGAAAGGCAGTCCCTTCCTCTGTGTCATGGTCTACCAAGATGTGAGCAAGCAACCTCATGCCTTTACTGCCTAAGGTGAGACTCCCAGTATTACATCATCCTCACCATGATACATGGGCTGTATTCTTAAACCATGAGCCAAAAAAAAAAAAAAAACTTTTCTTGGAAGTTGCTTTTTGTCAAGCATTTGTTAATAACAATGAGGAAAGTTAATATATAAAATATTAAAATATAGTGGTTCAATCACAGCAGTCAAAGGGTTTCTACCATCTAGGAAAGATTTCTAAATATTGTAGACCTTAGCAGAGCAGTTGGTAAGGAAGGCAAAGCAACACTGCTCTCTAAGAAACAGTATTGTCTCACGGGAGCATCCCTGGACCAAGACTTACCTGACAGAAGCTGAATTTCTGCTATAAATCTACATCTACTTTTCTAAACCAATTTAAGTAAACTCTGGAAAATTTGAGTACATCCCAAGAAAATTTGAGTACATCCCAAGAAAGCAACTGCACTAAGTTCTGGAAAGAAAGATCTAAAAGAAAAGGCTTTAAAATTTTAGAATGGGTTTAGGAAAGGAGAGACCCAGGGAAAGCTTAATTGGAACTTTCAAAGCTATCATGTAAGAACAAGGCAGTGTGTGCCTTCCTCCATCCCTGGGAGTGAACACACAGAGATGTCAGTCAAACACGTCCCTGACTGAAAGGGTTTAGTGTAGATCTGAAGAGTCTTTATAAATCACCCTCTTGGAGTGTACCCCACCCCCTCCCTAGAACCATTAATTCTCTGAGGAGCTTAGTATAGATTTCTAGTCCTGCATTCTAAGCAGGAGAAATCTCACAGCCTCCTCTAAGTACAAGGATGTGGCAGAAGTATTTTATTGCCTAAGTAGCATGGCTACACAAATATTGCAAGATCCATCCAACAGAAAAGATGCCAGGAATACGGCTCATTGGTGAAGTGCTTGCCTAGCACTCCTAAGGCCCTTGTTTCCATCCTCGGCATCAGACCAAAAATAAATAAATACATAAATATATAAATAAATAAATACATAAATATATAAATAAATAAATAAATAAGCAAACAGACTTAAAAGGCTGAAATGTATAAGCCAAGTCACAGTTCAGAAACATGTTGATTGGGAAAAAATGGGTGTTTGACTATATTTCATGGTCATGTTCATGACAACTATATTTACAAACACACATATACAAACTACTATCAAAACATACAAACCTCCTTGTGTCACAACACCTTCTAATGCAGCAGTCTAAAGCAAGAGTGATTCTGTTGGGCCTGACATATGCAATGGCATCTGATGGGCAGAAGACAAATGATATTAAGCCTCTCAGGATGCATGCACAGCTTCACAAAAAAAAAAAAAAAATCTAGATCCAAAGTGTCAAGTGTGCTAAGGCAAGATATCCTGATTAGAAGGATTTTTAAATTAATTCTTTCAGCAAAGTCATAGGCATTTTTGTATAAACTTTTGCTTACATAGTTTGCAAAGTGCATTGCCTTGCAACAGACAAATCTCTCTAAGAAGTAAAATATGAACCCAATAGTCTTATTTTTCTTTAAATAAAAAGTTTTGGGTAAGCTACTGAAATTATTAGAATTTCTGACTAGAAATGACCAAATCCACTGAGTCATAGAATCAGAAACCCTGAGGTGGGTTTAGGCTTCAGGTTCACACCTATGAGACTCAAGCAAGACATTCAACCTTAAGCTCTGCTTTTCATTTTCCAACACTACCTGCTTCTATTTCTATTTTCTATTTCTAACACTAGCTGCTTTATATGCTTAAAGGATATGCTAATAAAATACTGCATGCAAAACTATAATAAATTATAGACATCCCTAGCATTGTTTAGCAATATTATATTTATGGACAGTTAACTTAAAATGCCATACAGAAATAAAATACACTAGTACCATGTTAGAATTATAAGATTATAAATTTTAAAAATATACCCAAATCATTTACACTATTAGTTCTAAAATAAAAACAAATTTTTATTCTGAATTGTTGATGTCCTAAAATCTTAATCTAATTGGTAGCTGAAGTTACTTACAGGAAATCTTTATGAATATCAGAGAAAAGGGAGTTAAAGCTTCTAACTTAACACATAATAATTCGCAATAGATGGTAGGAAGATGAAGAATTACCAATCCCTCCCATGGTGGAATCTACATCAATAAAACCAAAAAGTACGCTGAAAAGTTTGCAACTGTGAAATGTTAATTGTCAACTAACAAGAAACTATATTGCATTAGGATTACCAAGTCCCATAATTATCCACCTAGCACCTGTACTCTTCACTCTAAGGCTACTGAAGGATGGAAAAATCCTAGAGGAGTCTTATCTTGAAAAAAAATACAAAGTGAAGATCAAAATTGCCTGAATAAACAGAAAATAATCAGGACACTTCCACACTAGTGTTCTCAATAAGTGTGCTATATGTACACGTGGTTCTGTAGCCTTTTTTAAAGGATTTATAAGATACAGACACCTTTTAACTGTGTTTTATTGTTATTAATTGATAACCGCTATTTCATTGTTCATTTCAGTAATTATATCTAGTATTATTAGCACTACAAATTGTTTTGAATTGCTCGTACTCACCTGGAAAAAAAAGAGAAGTAAATAATTTTGTCACCTAACAAAAGGGTTATAATGATATTACTTAGCATGGAAAATAATAGTTCAATTAATAAGACCACACTGTAACAAAACATTAAATGACTAAACATGTAACAAATGACAAAGTTTCAAAAAAACAAGTTTGTACTGTTGGGGACCTCTTGGGTTTTCTCTAGGCTGTCTCTGGGTTCTTCTGGTAGTAGTGTTGTTGGTTTTGTTTGGTTATGGCTTTTTTGTTTGTTTCTTTTGTTTTGTTTTGTTTTCTACACAAAAGTTTTGTGAAATCTACATCTTCACCAGAGCAAGACGAGAGCCAAGTCGACTGGGTTTCACACTTGTCCACCTCTCCCTTGTGTGAATGCTGACTCATAGAAACCAAGTACCAGGTTCTTACACTGGAGAAACCCCCACAAGGACCTCAGATCCCCTTCTTCTCTAGTCAGTTTCCAAGAAGAATTCCATCAATGATGTTAAACAGATGAGGCCTGTGATAGCAATATAAAAACAAAAGCCAGACTTAGCAACCCTAGATCAAACACTAGAGGGCCATAAATTTTGCATTCAACTCATGAGTCCCTCAACACAATCTACACATATAAAACCATGTAGAAATCATTCAAAGAAGCACTTGTTTCCTCCCTCCTCATGATATTCACAACTTCACAGGAGCCTTTACATACGCTTCACCTTTGTAACCTCCACCACTGCTAAGCCATGCTGAGGAGCTACTACCCCTAGAAAGTAGAAGGAGCACTGATTTGCTCTCTACCTATTCAGGTATTATTCAGGCCTTTCTCCATTGCATAGTTCACACTACATATGCAATTCTGCATTTTAGTTTTCTTCAGATTTCTATATATAGCTTGCCTATTTGGAAAGCAAAAAAAAAAAAGCAAAGGACTTTATTTCCAACACCAAATATCTATGAGAAAGTAAGAGTATAGTTCGTCCAAGTTCACAAAGCTCTTTTAGAAAGTAGCAGAAGCAAGACAAAACCAGAATTGCCCTGCTCATTGTTCGTCACTCTGGTATGAATATACGATAGACAAGATGAAAGAAGTAACCACTGGCTCCCGAAAACTGGCCAGCTGCACTGGAATCACCTGAGACTGGATTCTGGAGGCCGGTATTGGGGCAGGAGAAACCACCAATGTGAACTGGAGCTTTGGCTGACTGTAGTAAGCGGCCAGGTTTCTGCACTGCAGGTTAAGAGAAAACTCCTGAGATAGTGATCATCACATCAGCCTGCCATTGCCATTATTTGCTCACAGGTATTAAGTCTTCAATGGCAGTGACAGCTAGACACACACACACACACACACACACACACACACACACAGGAAGATTCAGCTAACATCTGAATATAGACCTACAGGCAGGGCCTGGTGGAAGATGCTCGTTTTAGTGTGGCTGAAACCTGGTTTCTGCCAAGACCCACAAGGACGGAGATAGGTAGCTCCCCAGAAACTACTCTAAAGCAGCCCTCAACAGGCATGTCACCCTGTTTAAAGCCTCAAAGGAATATCAGAGCATTTGTGAGAAGACAAGAAAAAGCCTTGGTTTCAATTAATTCTCAAACTTGCAATGAACAACCATCGCTTTAGTTTACATTGCCAAAGCTTCCAGAATTATTTCAGAAGCTATTATAAATCACAATTTTTACTACCAGAGTATAAAACTTCTTGTTTTACAAGATAAAATGTGAAAATATGTCAAATGTATCTCTAAAATATAACCACTATTTAGAGAGAACAGATTCTCTTCTTTGTATCTGCAGGCACTATTTTTTCCGATAAAAAGAGGAGTAAAATATACCCAGAGCTCTCCTATAAGAAGCTTCTCAGGAACAGTTATGCAGTTATCTGATTATTAAGAAAGTTACATGGTTGACAAAGTAAGGCATTCTGTTGTGTGTAGCAGGTGACTGACGTGTACACACTTGGCCGTGCCAAGGCCAGATCATCTGCAACAGAACATGACCTCAAGGAGAGACTGATGACACAGTCTCCTACCTTCTAGCAATAAAGTAAATTAACAGCAACATTTTCCAAAAGAAACACTATCATTCTGATCTGGAAAAAGTAGAACTTAAAACCCAAAACATAGTTAGTTTGCTCTAACCAAAAGGTATCTAGACAAAAGATTGTCTCTGATTTGTTTAAAAAAAAAAAAAAAAAAAAAAAAAAAAAAAAAAAAAGCATAGTTTCACAGCTTAAACATTCCACAGAGCAGTACGACAAGGTAAAGAGAGATGAGGATGGTATAAGGCAGGCTTTGGAGGGACTCTTGCCTGCCTGGATGTCGCAGTTTGCTCTGAGACTGTGATTTTCTCTACCATTAAACAGGTCCCTTCCTTTTCCTGTAATTGCTTGTGGGCCTATCAAGAAATAAACTCTTCCAAGTTACCATTGTCATTCCTGTTAGGGTTCGAGGATATAACCAAGGATGTGACTTCCTGCTGAGTCCAAAGTAAGATATGGTATTAGAGGACTGAGAAGAAAAACAGACAAGTCCTTCAAAACAGCCCAGGAGGCCAGGCATGGTGGCACACAACTATATTCCAAGAGAGAAAGAGATAGAGGTAGGGGGATCCGGAGTTCAAGACCAGCCTCAGCTACATAAAGAGTGAAACCAATTTGTGCTGCACAATATGTCTCAAATAAGCAAACAACAAACTAGGGCTGAAGTTAAGTATATGCAGTGAACACTGCATATAGTTTTGCAGAAGGCCAAATTTAGTTCACCCATGAGAGATGGCTCAAAACCTCCTGGAACTTCAGATCAAGGGGGCCCAACACCCTCTTCTGGCCTCTGTAGGCACCTGCACTCACATACATGTACACACACAGAGAGAAGAAACATACCCAAACAATGTTCCATAGTGTGTCTGAAGATAACAACGACAAAACCTAGGCTGAACTCAGAATTTATGACTGAAGAGCCAGATAGGGTGCTGTAGGCCTGTTATTCTAGTGATCTGGTAGTAGAAGCAGGAAGATCGAAAGTTCAAGATTATTCTCAGCTACAGAGCAAATTTAGTACTATCCTGGATGACACCTGACCTTGTCTCAAAACAAACAAAAGAATTTAGGACCAGAGCAATCTGTAACTGAAAAAAACCTCCAGAGGCAAAATGTTGGTGAAAAAGAACTTTGTTGCTTTCTGGCTGCTCAGTACTCAGTGGCTCAGAACAATCTAAAGGCATGACCCCTGGAAGAGTTTTAGTTTTAGTGTATATACTTAACTCTCTTTTCTTCTCATAGATACACAGACTATACAGCCAACACACAACACACACTTATACAAGACCTAACACCCACAACTCACATGCAATACAAAGCACACCGACCTACATACTACACAACACATGGTATAAATAAATAACTCACATAATACATTCCACAAAATAGTCACAGTACAACAAAACTCAAATGATATATTTAAATGCATATACATAAAATACACAACATAACTCACAACAGTGAAATACAACCTAACAAATATGCACACTTACGTGCGGAGCCATCTGGTTTCCATTAATGATTTACTCCATGAAGAGTCCATATAACTTCTGAGGAAGTGTGATCTGCACTGAGGGTGCCAGATGGACCAGGTATAGAGACACGGTGCTAGTAGGTGTTGCTACTGAACCCCTCAAAGTTCAACTCCGATATTCAAAGAGCTGAATTTTCTACTTAAAACTCAATATTGAAAATTCTACAGCTCTTACACAGCAGCCCTGTGTTAGTAGGCACTGTACTGGGGTTAGGGGCTGAGAAGAAAACAGGCAAGATAAACATGAATATAAAAACAAAATAATGGGAGGTGGTGTACAACTTTAATTCCAGCGCTAAGGAGGCAGAGGCAGATGGATCTCTGAGTTTGAGGCCAGCCTAGCCTACAGAGTGAGATCCAGGACAGAGAAATCCTCTTAAAAAAAAAAAAAAAAAAAAGGCTCCAAATCATATATGTGTCTTTCTAAAAACAAGGAAGAAACACATCCAGGCCCAATGCCATCCTTTAGTGGGTTTAGTATTACCTTACAACCCTAAGCCATTAACCTTCCCCACTATCTGCCTGAGTAAGAAATAGGGGATACTGAACACTATTGGCAGCCTTACAAGATACAGTCCACAGACATCAGTATCTCTGGTCCACTTCAGTATAAGTCAGCTCTATCCCCTGTACAAACACCCAAATTCCCCATGCCTGTACCTCATCTATGCTAGCTACTCAGTACCTGACCCCCACAAGTATTTAGCATCTGTTACTCCATTACTGCTAGCTCCCCAGTGCTCCCCTACACCACTGCCCAGCACTTGACCCCTGAGTATACCTCCTAGCTTCTCAGCACCTAGTGCCTGGTCTCCTAGCACCCTGCTTCCTAACAGCCCTTTCCCCCCTAACACCTGGCTCCTTGGCCCTCCAGACTCTCTTCTCATTCCTCTAAACTCAACTGCATTCCTTGCCAAGTCAGTCATTTGGCACACTCCCTTGCAGTAGGATCTACTCAATTGTTTTTCTACCAGTATTGAACCTCCCACATGTTACTTCTTAGCTCCTTCCAGATTATAAACCAGGCTGTCACCCACCACTCTCATAGTGGCTAATATCCAGTTGTACTTTTAAAACTGATAAAGAAATGAATGCTTAAAGAAAAGAAACATTTCAAGAGCACTCAAATGGCAGAGGCAATTTCTGAAGTGAATTTGATCACAAATAGAGGTAAACACAAGTGTATGCACACAAACACATAAAAGGTCCATCAGAGTACACATGAACGAACATGCAAGAGCATGTTCAGCTATTTTAAAAGACTTGTGTTTGTCATTTAATAAGTAGTAAACAATATAACAAACCTACTGATATAAATTCCCAGAGATCATTTTTATCACCGAAGCAATTACCCTTTAAGCATATATCTCCTGTAGGAAAATGCTGAAATTTAAGTCTAAAAGAGAAAAGAGTATAAGCTGAGTTGTCACAGAATGACAAAAGCCATCTGCTTTTTATTTTTCCCAAAAATATCATCCAACATGCAAACTGATACCATATCTTAATTTTTAGCTGCTCTTTGAAATCAGTTGTCTTTATCATGGGCTCCAAAGCTTATAATAATTAAAATCACCACAATATTCCATACTCATTGTAGTGTACTGTGCCCCCAAACACCAAGCTTCTCAGAGTCACTAGTAGAAACTAACTAACTAACCAGCACGCATATGCCAGAGGACAGCACTTGTAAGGCAGCACTTGGCTTCTTCCTATAGAACTGTGATGGCACTGTTCCACAGACAACCTGTGTTAAGACAGGCTCAATGAGCTACAGCATAAAAACTTGAGAAAGAAACTGACTGGTCAGAGAATGATCAGACAAAATCCACAAAAGAGGATTAATTTTCCAGAAATATTCCACAAACTAGATGGTTTACTTAACAGTAACTTCCTTAAAAGAAAAGGTCTGCTGTGCATTATCAAAGATTTACCACATTCTGTATACAGATATAGATATAATTACTATATACTGAGAGCCTGTGAGTCAGATAGACAACAAAACAGAAAATGGCATATGGAAAGAACGGTGAATACATGGAAGAGAGAGATGACCCAAGAATAAAGCTGGATTTTAAAGCCAAGTCACAACTGAAATTAAGAGGTTAAGAAGATGGCTCAGACAGTTAAGTGTTTGCCAGAGGGCGTGAATTCAGAGCCCCAGCACTCGTTCATAAAGCCAGGCCTGGCCATGCATGCCTGTAATCCCATTGCTGAGGAGACAGACAGGGGATCCCTGAAGCTTGCTGGCCTACCAGCCTACCCAAATCAGTGAACTCCAGGTTCAGTGAGAAAGCCTGTTTCAAAACTTAAGGTAGAGAGCAATCAAGGAAGAAACCTGATAACAACATCTGCCTCAACATATACATATATACATATATTTGCATGTACATACACAAGCATGTACACATGCCTAACAACAACACTAAATTAAATATATAACTCTAGCTATCTTCCCAGAGAGTCCAGGAATTGGCAATCACTACATCAACACTTTCATCTGATCCTACAGATATTATAGAACCCCTCCACAGTATGAAGACAAGATGAAAAGTAAAATTAATTCAAAATGTAATATAATGACTCAGTCATCCATAATCAACTTAATATAATCCACTGAAAGTAAAACTTCATCTTTAAGACTGAGTTATCACACAGATAGGGGAAGTTTTAGATTTAAAACATTAAAATAAGCCAATATCTTGTTTTTTTTTTTAATTCCAACAACCATGGCACCACCTAAAACAAGACTGGATGACTTCACTGCTTAAAGAACAAATGGATTCATAAATATGCAAAAATTATATGAAGATGTAATTAATGTTCCATGTTTTATATTTAAACTTGTCATATGAATTCCAATATGTAGAAAGCATTTACACTACATTTTACAAGAAAATATTGATGTATATACAATATAAAAATTCCCTTGTTTTGGAACTTATTTATTCAATATTGCTAGATCCATCTTAAGGGATTCCTTATAGTTGCATATTTATCTTTATTAATGTTGAGATACACATTATCTGACTTAAAAAAATGAGGAAATGGCTTTACTTAACATCTACACTCAGCTTCTATTATAGGAAAAATGAGTATAAATACACACTTATAATTACTATCTCGGTTATACATACCAAATTATAATGCAAATAGAATAATCAAGGAGTATGGCAGAGTGTGGCTAAGACAGTAGACATGAGTGAGTAGAAAACATCTCAGCGCAGTCTCCTAAGATGATGTTAGCTACTCTACACATGATCCTTTCTCTTAAAATAATTTTCATTGATGTACCTGAGACGACTCAAAGTCTGTGTTCAATCCCTGCAGCAGAAGTAAAAAAAAGCCACATGGGGTGGCACACACCTATAATCCCATCACTCTTACAGCAAAATGAGAAGCAGAGGCAAAAGAATCATCCAGCAGCTCGTGGATGAGTTAGCCTTGAGTACGCTAAGCAGAAACAAGAGACACCCTACTGCAACAATGTTCAACGGGTGCAGGAAGTTGGCTCATCAGGTAACGGCACTTGCCACTAGGCCTGATGACTTGGTTTTAATCCACAGAACCTACATGATAGAAAAAGAGAACTGACTCCATACAAGCAATAGCACATGTGCATACATGCACACCAAAGTCAATAAACAAACAAAATGTAATTTTTAAAACAAGGTGGATGAAATTAACTCCTAAAAGTGTTCTCTGACCTCAACACAGATCATGGTACTCACTCATGCACACACATCATATGCACATACAAAAAAAGTTTTAAATTATTTTCATTTACTTAAAGAAAACAAAGATATAATATATACATACATGTAAAATCAATATAATACATAAGCTAACAAAATTCTCTATTTGCTTATTTTCACAATTATATGTAATCCCTAAATAGCTTCCTCTCAAGGATATAAAGATAAAAATAGTATAATTAAAAAGCAACAATCCTGACAATTTTATTCAATAAATTATAGTTATGGAAGTAAAGTACCTTTTGGAGGCTGCATTTTCCTAAAATATCCTTCGCAGAATTTCAGACAAGGAATAGCTGTAATTAAGGTAATTATTACACCAGTAGAAAAAAGTGAACCATTTAGGGTATATGAAAGTAAATATGTAAAAACTAAAAACTTCCACATATTCTATGAAATTTATCTTTTAAAATATGTTGTTGCCTTGGGCTGGGATATAGCTCAGTGGTAAAGTGCTTATCCAGCATGCTTATAGTTCTGATTTCATTTCCAGAGTAGCCACAAAATATAAAAAGTAATTCTGTTTCCTCCTTTAGCTGTGCTTAATCTGCTTCAAATGGAGAAAGTTAAAGCTGAATCCAAGCATGAGGAACAGCAACGCTTAAGCAAAGGCTGAGGCCAAACTACCCCGAGACTAAGCTAAAATTCAGTTGCATGATTTTGAGCTAACATCACTTCAGCTCTCAGAACACATTTTCCTGTTTATAAAAAAGGCATGACACTTGGATTGTAGGTGTAATAAAAAGAAAAGCAATATATGCAAGACAGCTATTTTGGTGTTCAGAATATAGTGATTGACAGCAAGTGATGGCAAGAGAAGTGTGCCCCGTGGACAGAGATAAGAAACTTCACTCACAGTAGGCAGCAGTAACATTTAGAAGTGCCAGCTACCAGGCAAAGTGGCAAGAAGCTCCTGTAGTCTCAGCTACTCAGGCGACTGATCTCTTTTGCTCAGGAATTACTAAAAAACAAAATAAAAATCTACCAAAATCTCAGTTACACACCATCTACTCCTACTTGTACTGTGTGTGGTTCAGGGAAGCACACAAATGAGCTGTGCTCTCCAATTCCATCAACTATGGACCAATCCCTGAGAGAACTAAAGATCACTGTTAAACTGAATAAGCACTTAACATGAAGTCAAAGCACTAAACATGAAACAGCCAAACACTGATTGTATCGTTAGTGATCGGTGGCTGCTTTAAAATGATCACAATCATTCTGGCTGAGATAAAGGAAGTTTAAGTAGAGGTCATTCTTTTCCTGGAGGGATGCTGAAGAGGTGATTCCTAGAACCTTGTTTAGAATATTTTTCCCAACAACAGCTAAGAATGAGCAGTATTTTCTCAAATCAAGATTCCTCATGAAGCTCTGTCATAGCCAGCCTTCTGATTCTTAAAGCATACTATGGAGAAAAGTTAATCCCAAGGGATTAGATTTTCCTCTATCTGTTTTCTCTATGAAAAACATGCAAAATTCTCAAGCATAAAGAAAATTTAAAGAACTAAATAGCAGACACTCTTTATCCACACCTAAGATCTCAAGTGTTCTACACAGCTTTATATATTGAGACACAATCTTATGTATTTCGAGCTGCTATTGAACTTCTGATCCTCCTGCCTCCATTTCCCAAGTGCTAGGATTGCAAACACCAACCACTATATCTGGTTTATGTGGTGATAGAAATCTAACCTGTAGCTTCATGAATGCTAGGCGAGTACTCTACCAACTGAGCTACATCCCTAGCTATGGATTCAGTTTTAAATAAGGTTCTAGAACACTGGTTCTCAACCTTCCTAATGGTGAGACTCTTTAATATAGTTCCTCATGCTATGGTGACCCCAATCATAAAATTATTTTGTTGCTACTTCACAGCTTTGTTATCATTATGAATCATAGTGTACACATGTGATATGCAGGATACCTGATATACAACTCCCAAAAGTGTCACAATCCAAAGGTTGAGAATCACTGTTCTAGAGGTTGAGCACCACAAAAAACACATAGCATATGCCTCTACCCATCACAGCCAAGTATACTGAAAACATGAGTTCTCCTCATGGACTTGCTACTTGACTGGGGTGAAGTGCTACAGATTGGCTCTAGCAACAGGATGTTCACTGAGCTCCCTAGCTCACCTCACAGCACAAATTAGATACCCAACTTTGGTGTTAACTCTAGGTAAGCTGCTCTGAACTTCCATGGTGTACATTTGCATTGAAAAGTTTTCAGGAAACCACAGATCCCAACATCTATCTGTGTTAACTTCCAACCACTTGAAGTTCTATCTCATTCTCTATACAAAGAGGCTAGTGACGTATGTGTTAAAAGGTCTGAGTTGTGTTTTGTTTTCATAGGTGCTGGGTGGAATCCATGGCCTCAAGCATTCTACCACTAAGTGACATCCTGTCCCAAAGAAAAACTAAAACTGTTCAACATAGGGTTAGGAAGATGGTTCCATGGATAAGAGCCCTTGCCAAGGAAGCATGAGGACTAGAGTTCAGATCCCCAGCATCCACACATCAGCTGGAAGGGCATGAGAGCTGCCTTGAAATCCCAACACTCCAGAGGTAGATATGGGGCATCCCTGAGGCATACTTGCTGGCAAAACAGGCCAAGTCAGTAAACTCAAGGTTTCAACAAGAGACCTTGCCTCAATAAATATAATGAAGAGCAAGACAGTTGATGTCAACCTCTGTCCTACACAAACACATAGATACACACACACACACACACACACAGAGTGAAGGGAAGGGAAAGAGATATTCAGGGCTAAAATTAAAAAGGGTTACTTAGAGAAAAATAGAAAATGAGGCACATAAGGGAAATCTGAAGATATTCAAACAATTACTGGATAAATCCAGGAACTCACTAGTATCTTTTCCTAATAATAGAAGGTAAAAACAAAATAAAAATTTATGAAACTAAAATAAAATATCAGTTTACAATGAACCAAAGAAAAGTATATTCTACTTCCTTTTCATATTAATTGCAGTCAACTATGTGGGTAAAATTATAATCTGAATTCTGATAGCAACAGTAAAATAACCCAAAGCTCTATTTCTGAGTGGGCCCATATCAGAATGTCTAGGCACCATAGGTTGGTACCTAGACATTTGCAAATAAGACTTGTGTTTCTAGAACTTGCCTATATGACACAACACTAAAATTGTAAACATAGAAATAAAAAGCAACTTGCAACAAAGTTTCAACCCTGCAGGGCTGATACCACTGCATATGTATTTCAAAGGCTTGACTTCAATGAAATTGCCCCCTTGATTACTTAAGTCCTTAAAGATTACTATGTATTACTAAATCTCAACAGCTCTGAAGCAACCATTACATTCTCTAAGGAAAATAAGACCAGAGCGTGTTTTCAGAGCCTGATGACATTCACTTAAGAATACAGAATAAAGTGCCCTAAAATGGCAATTCCACCTCATTACTTGTTTCTTCTTAAATAGGTAGTTATACATAATTGAAACCATGATTTCTGCAACACCATTAAATTCACAGAGGGAGAGGGTAAACTTCAAAGTCTATCTCTGAGTTTTTATTTTAAAATAAAAAGCTTATCAGAGTGGGTAAGAAAAAAAATACACAAAAATCTACACAATGTTCAAAGCTCATAGGCTGCAAAATATAAATCTCCCATGACCTAGCATAGGTGTGCAACACTTAAAGACTGGGGCTCAGAGCCACACCATCACCAACAACTAGAAAAGAATGAGGCTCTGAGCTGCAATCTTAGGAGCTGCTTGGCCTCAACCAACTGACTGAAGGTTCCATATGTCACCTGCTCATGCTGTCTTCAGTTGACCAAAATGCTCATGCATCTCCAGAACCTAGGACAGAGCTGACCATGGAGAAGCCATCTCTTCCTCTCTCTCCTCCATGTTGATGTGTGAACACCAAAAGCAAACAGAATTCTGCTCTCCTTTACTTGGGAGAGGAGGGGAAAACACCACAACATTCAGGAGGCTCTGGGACTGCCTCTGGTACAGATTCACAAGCAGGTCCCAGATGTACTTTAGAAACCAAGACAGACTGCCTTCCCAGACTTTATCAGGATGTCCCAGAGTTTGCTTATGTGAGTACTAACTAAAAGAAGCCATTTAAAGAAAGAAATCTTTTCTTTAAAAGTAAATAAATAAATAAGCAAACAAACAAATCTGCACTAAGGCAACATGATAGCTATTCTAGTATAATCACCCAGGAAAGAGCTATCAAGAAAGATTTCCTGAAAACCAGGCATGATCAGCAGCAGTCCAGTCTGGTTTACAGAAAACCCTGTTTTTTAAAAAAGTTAAAAAAACAGGTGGGAGAGGGAGGTTGGAAGAGGAAGCACCTTCATGGAGGCAATGGGAGGGGGATGGGGGATGGGATTGTGGGAAAGGGATAACATCTGAAATATAAATGCAGAGAATATCCAATAAAAGAAAGTTAAAATAAATAAATAAATAAAAAGGATACACGTTTATTTAGAAAAAAAAAGTTAAAAACACCATCTCAACAGTAACTATTACCTCAAACCACCTGGATGAACTACTTAAAAAAAAAAAAAAAACTGAATAGGCCCAGTGGTTAAGAATGCTCTTGCAAAAAATGGGGTTCCAAACCCAGTTATCCTATCAGGCAGTTCACGGGTGCTTGTAATTCCAGTTCTAAGGGGTCTGATGGCCTCTGGTCTCTACCTGCACATGACTGTACTTTGAATGCCTAAGTAGGTATTCAAGGAGACAGGTAGGTATGTAGATAGATAGATAGATAGATAGATAGATAGATAGATAGATAGATAGATAGATAGATGGATGGATGGATGGATGGATGGATGGATGGATGGATGGATGATGGATGGATGATGGATGGATGGATAGATAGATAGATAGATAGATAGATAGATAGATAGATAGATAGATAGACAGACAGACAGAGAAACTGACAGACAGACTGATAGATGGATGGATAATTTAAGCTAAGTGGCCAGGTATGTGGCTTAACTGGTAGAATGCTCACCATGAATCAAAAATGGTATGGTGGCCAATGCCGGTAATGCCAGAACTCTGGACAGTGAAACCTGGAGGATCAGAAGTTCATGCTCATCCTCAGCTACATAGTAAATTTAATGGCAACCTTATGAGACCATCTCAAGAAAAACAAAAAACAAATGTTTTCGTTTTCAGGAATAAAAGGTTCAAGGATCTCTACCCAGCTAACAACAGTGTGGAGGAAAGAAGGTTGATCTTACCCAGAACCCTGTAAGCATGGGACCCAGCCTTATCTGCTCCCCATTCTCACTGCCTCTTTTTTAATTGTGGGAAAGGATTAGTTATGTAGCCCAGTTGACTACAAACTCTTCATCCTCTTGCCTCTGTCTCCGGAGTCCTGAAATGAGGTGTATGTACTACCTTGCCTGGTTTTTCATTTCAGTCCTGAAAGTTGGTTTCACTAAATCCATCAATAGTTAGCAGAGGAAACTGAGACTGAAATAAACTGACTAGCAGAACCAAAGAGGCAGATTCAGAAGGTTTAGCCCTGTAAACTCTAACCATTCTAGCACAAACTTCTCCACATAAAAATTCAAAACAACCCAAAGAAACACAGATCACCAAAACTTGCATAGATCTTGATGCTTTAAATATCCACTATCCAATTTTTTTTATACAAATGGCTTTTAAGTGAACCTAGTCTTCTGTAGTATTTGGCCAACTAAAAGATTCTCCTTATTACTCTTCTCTGAGAATATCAGCTTTACCACCAACCTTAATATACTTGACATCTTGACATTAATTATTATCATTGCTGTTATGGTTACTACTCTGAGATGCTACCCAAATTGGTATTAAACACTCAGCCTTCTGAGTAACTAGGACTACAGTTATATGGCATCATGTCCAGTTCCTTGACATTTTTTATGCAATATTTAATAAACTACATTTTGTTAACATACCTGTAAGTTCAATACTGAGTCTCCACAATATTTTCATCTCTATAGAAAACCAGATTTTAGTTTAGCAAGAAAGAAAACTGAGTAAAAGAAATAAATATTCCTGGTTTTCCTTGGAGTGATAGTCAACAGATGTGGTTCCATGATAAGCCAAGAAAAATCCAGGAACAAATCCACCATGATCTGAGAGTAAAGACAAGCTGCATGCAATGAATGACTTATATAAACCAGTCACTGAGGAAAGGATGGGGTGGGTGTATCTCCAAAGTTTTGTTTTACAAACTACTCATCAGTGGAATGGCTACTCCGTATATAGAAATAAGTACCCAGATGAGAAGTCAGCACATGAACACACCAGTCGTCTTCCTCAACGGAAGGTTCAACCCAAGGCTGATAGGACTAAAGCAGCTCTGATTCTCTGAACCATCCCACCAACACATGAGTGGTCGGTTAGCAGGAGCTGAGAAGGCTGACCTTGAAGACAAAGGGCCATGTTTCCTTCTATTCCATCCTACAATATGCTGAGGACTCCAGGAAGAACAGGACCTACTGCTGACTTTCAGCTCTGATTCTGCAACACTAGGCAACCCAAAGGAAATCAACTATGTGTCATTATGGCTGGACCTTTTTTTAAGGAATGAGAACAGGTTGCCACAATCCTCCCAAACTCACAATCACAAAACTAGATACAATTCCCTCAGTTGGGATTCGCTTTAAACCTTGTGAAATGGTCAAAAAATACATACATTTATTTTACAGGAAAAGGAAAGGGACAAAAACACTAAAAGACTCAACCAAATAACAATAACATATAATCAGCTAAATTGAAATATCAGCCCAATGACTAAAAATCAAACAACAAAGTAGCAACTTTGTATCTCCCATGTTTCCCCCATGGCTGCAATGAGGAAACTAATAAGTTTACATAGAAAACTTTTAGTTTATAATTTTAGTGTTCCATTACATCTCAGATAAGTAAGGCCACAAATATGTAATAGACTAACCAAAGAAAGAATTTAGTCTTTTGAAAAATAAAGATCCATGAAACACATAACAATCTCCCTCTCTAATACTGATAGAGTTGGTTTAGATCTGTCCCATAGTCTCTAGTCATTTCAGAAGAAAGAATTTTCACAGAAACCATTTCTCAAGCTAATAATCAAGACATGATTTAAAGTCATCAACCCAGAAAAAAAATAAAAATATCTATCCAGTCCACATCAATCAAAAAATCCCTCCATACTTAGCAAGATATATTTCCTTCATCCTTCTTTCTTTTGATCTTATATATACTATCCAAAGCGCCTTTGTAAAAAAAAAAAAAAAAAAAAATTTATCTTAATTCATAGTTCACAACACAGAGAGCTCATGTTAACACCCAAGATATCCAACAATGAAACAAAATTGCAACCCTCACACACACACACACACCACACGCACACACACACACAAATGACTAGTAATTTCAACTCAATTTTACAATTCAGTATCACAGCATTTCCGTACTTTCTTCCCCGACTAGATGCTGAGGACGCAAAAGGATATACAGAGTATGTATGCTAAGATGACTTTAAATAGTCATTCCTCTGGCATGCTGACTTGTAGATGTACCACCCGCCCCACACACACCAGCTGGGATTCCCAATTAGCGTCTCCTCTTTAAGAGCGCTATTTATCATCATCAGGAACAAATGGATGCAATTACTTCTTTTGAGATGTGACAAGATTTTGACCCTCAGCATAAAAGAACAGAGAGCACTGACAACAGGGGGTAACCTTTGTATAATAGACACACACACACACACACACACACACACACACACACACACACCACAGAAGAAGGAAAATTAAAGTCAGATATCTTAAAAGTAGAATACAGAAAGGGAAAAAGGAACAGAGGAAAAAAAGAACCAAACAAAAGATATTATTGATGTTACAAAAAAAGAAAAAAGAGATGTCCTCCTTCTCAGAATAACTATCAATGTGCACAAGTCAGTAATTGTATCTGTGCAACCAGAAGTTTGCTTTTTAAGGTGCTTTCTTTTAACATGAAGAACTAGAAATGATCTTATAACTAGAGTTTGAACAGGTGAGTCAGTTGATATATGTGACATCAAAGCTAAGATTATTCAATACATTCCTTTGCAATTCAAAAGAATGCTACAACTCATTCCACAAATCACTGCTTTATTAAGAAAATCAGTTCTAAATAAAGGGATAACCCTTGGAAAAGGCTGGGAGGAGGAAGACAAAAAGTGACTCATAACATCCAACAACATCTAGCCTCCAAACCAGAAGAGTCACATTTAAAACAAAATAGACAGATCTAAGAAGTGTGACCATGGCACTGCAAATATCTTAATAGTACCTGAAACAATCTTACAAATGTGAGGTGTGTGTGTGTGTGTGTGTGTGTGTGTGTGTTATCAATGTTATGGACATATTTTTTATTCATGTGAAGCATGCAAAATAGGTTTTATATGGTATTTTCATACATATCTATCCTTTATACCCTTCCAACATCCATGTTCTACCATGTCCTTTCTATCCCTCTCATTTCTCTCCCTGAAGTCCTCCTTATGCTTTTATGTCTCATATTTATGTATGTATATGTGAAAAGACAGAGATGACTCTGAAAGAAAACATCCTTCTGTACATTTGTTTTCAAGCAGAAATTGTTTTGCTTTGTTTCCTTCCAATGAAAAGAAGGTATGCAAAGTTTGGGTGGCAAAGGAGATACCCAATCTCTCCCTTCCGGACTCCCAAAGGTGGTCCCAGCACAGAAGCTGTGCAGAACTGTGTCTTCCTTGTTCTGTAGCAACAGAACACCTATGCAAAGCTCAAAGCCTGGGGAGAAAGGTAGGGGGCAAAATCTAGCCCTTGAATGAAATGTCTGGTGTGTTGTTCCAATAGAACAATGCACTCCCAAACCTTTAGGTGGCCACTACTTTAAGAGTCCACTCTTTTGTGACAGCAGTGGGCTAGTTACATGGGGCCTGTTTGAGTGCATTAAAAACAAAACAGTATTGATTCTTTGACCAATACAGAAAGACCTGACATTCGAGTAGACTTTTCACCGTTTTCCTGGAGCACTTTCATATACTGGGGAAAAAATGCTAAATCCGACTCTTTTGGAGCATAAGTAATAGCTGAAATAATCTTGTGTGTTAGTTAATAAAGCAGAGCATAAACTAAGCAACTTCCATTAGAGGAAGTCACAAAGATATTAGGAATGTGAGATACTAACAATTTAAAAGCAATGTTTTTTTTTTTAAACTTTCCCTTCTACAAAAGCTTTTCCCTTCTACAAAACCTCTTGCAGGTTACATCACAAGGTACTTTTCTTGAATTTTGTAAAAATAATAAGTCGATCCTAACCAGGCATAGGAGTGAACACCTAAAATCCTAGCTAGTGGAGACACTAAGACAGAATGGCTTATTCAAGACCAACCAGCCAGAGCAATATGATGAGATGCCATCTCATTTCATTTTATATATATAAACATGGGCTAGGAATGTTGGTTAGTTGGTAAGGTATTTGCCTAACAAACATGAAGCCCCATGTTTCAATCTCCAGCCACACAGAAACTGAGCACTGTGGTAAATGCGTGTAATCTCAACAACAGGAAGATCGGAAATTCAAGGTCATCCTTAATTGCCTAGGGAATTCATGACCAGGGACTCTCACTTTATGAGACCCTGTGTCAAAGCAAGCTAAAAGGAAAGCATAGAACGAAGCTTCTTTTTTCTCTAGCTCTTACAAGGCCAGTGAAGTATAGGCACAGCCCAGGAAACAAATGACCAGTTAACAAAGACCTCCTGACACATTAGTCAGTAACTAAATTGGATTATTTTTTTTTATATCTGATCTTAGCCAAAAAGGCTAACAAGCAATGATTTCTTTCTTTAATAAAACATCAGTCCGTTTTTATACCATGTCTTCTGTTTCCTCCTCTAATTTGTTTGACATTCCTGTATAAACTTTTTTCGTCAAGCCAAATACTGTTTAATCACATATTAATGAAATTGTGTCTAGATCCTTTAAAGCCAAAAAAAGAAAGAAACTGTATAATTCCAAAAGGATCGAATAGAGGGTTTTGTTGTCACTGTTGTTTGTTGCTGTTGTTTGCTCGTTTGCTTTAAAGAAGGAAAATAATCTAAGAAGCCAGCTCTGGCATGGCTTTTTCCCCAGCGCATGTTCAGACCCAAGTGTCTGAATAGTCCAAGATCCCTGGCCCCACACCAATGAACATCTCCACACACGTAGGCCCAGGGCTGTCTGAATCAATATAAGAAGCTGCACACTACACCTCCTGCAAAAACCTCCTGGGTTTTGCTGACAAGACTCTACAATAGCAAACAAAGCCCAGCTTCTCTCAGTGAAGGAAGCACTGGGCAGTGACAGAGGCCAGAAAAAGGGTGAAGGCACAACAAAGCAGGAAGGTTTTAAAAAAATCTGCAGCCAAGATGCCAATGTAAACTCCTTATCAAACAAACAATAACTCAATCAAATAAAAATAGCATCTATATATATATATATATATATATATATATATATATATATATATAAAATGGTCCAGATCTGAAGTGGACCAATATATAGAAATCTAAATAATATACAACTCATTTAGGCTAGTAGCTGATATAAAAAATTTAATAGTCTGGTCATTTGTTTCAACATGTGGTATGTGATTAAAATGAAATTTTCTTTCATTCTCCTCTTAGAAAATGAGCCCTGGAAGCTTCTCATATTTTCCTGTAACACTTTCTAATATTCTGATAGTTGAATAAATAAAATAATAACCAACTCTTCTGTTTGTTTTTTGAGACAGAGTCTTACTATGTAGCTCTGGCTGTCCTGAAACCTACTACACAAACTAGGCTGGCCTAGAATTCAGAGAGCTGCTTGCCTTCATCTCCTGCACACTGAGGTTAAAGGCATGTACAGGCAAGGAACTTAACTCTCTCCATACAGACTTTGGTGGAAGATACACTGGGAAAGCAATACAATGCAATAATTCAACATTAAAAGTAATCCTAAGTTTCCACTTTAAAACTGGATATGTTGGGATTTATTTTTTCCCAGTTAGGCAAGGTAAAGAGACACAGACATTCTTGATCTTTGACTCCTAGGTTTTATGCTAGAATAGCAGCAATACTAGAAAACAAGCTGATTCATCTTTTTCAGGAAAACAATCCTCTTGGTTACAAGACATGGGATTTCAAATGATCTTTTGTAAATCACAATCAAAACTCAACAATGACACAGCCATGTTTTATAATAAAGTCAACAGTGACACAGATAATAGATGGAGGTAGGGGAAGAGTGGGTTCCAAGGAGTAGCAGAGGCTGAATACAGTGACAAAGGCTTTGACTTTTTTTTCTTTTTTTTTTTTTTCTTTTTTTGTAATTCTTTCAGACCTCAACATAGCTCATACAAGAAAAAAGAAAATAGAGAAAGACTTCTTGAATACAAATCTTCATACACACCCCTCTAAGTCCACCCAGTCACCAAAAAACTCATTGAGTCCCTTAAGTTCTATACAGACACAGGTGCTCACAGGGAGTTGATGAGTAAGCAAGCTAAGTACACCTCATCTAAAGTGGTTTTCCATACTTCTCTGGGCAGCAAGGACCTAGCACTCTTCAAGAGTGAACGATGATGACAGGTGACTGCTGTTGCCTAAAAACAAAACAGACAGCTACTCTCAACAAGGGGAGGGCAGGGTATGTGGTTCCAGGAATTATGGGAGACTTTGAGAGAGTAAATGTGAATTGACTTCCTGGTAGGCAGGGAGACTCCAACCCTGCTGAAAGGGCTCAATGCTGGTGAGTTCAGATGGCTTCTCACTTTTCAAGCATGGGTAGATAGAGACACATCACATTAACATAATGCAGACAGAGCAGAGGGGCTCTGCTTTGAGTCAGAGCATAAATGGGAAGGGGTGCTGTAAATACAGGGTGCCGTTGGTAAAACAGAGCTGGCAAACTGAGGAAGACAGTCTATCTGAAGCCTGACAAAACTCAAATGTTTCCTCATAGCTACTTAATAGAATACACTGTCCCCACTGCATACCTCATCTTCCAGTTAAAATCCAATGAATGCAGCCCCGACTTTACTGCTTGTGGATCCTCTTAGGAAAGAGTGATGCTATTGCTTGTCATGTCTAGCTGATCAGAACAGAGGCAAGGAAGCACAGTCTGGGACACATCTTTTTACTTCCATTGGAGTTTCCCAGGGACTGCTCCCAAAACACCTTGGAGAACCCCAAATCTGGATTATTAAGAACATGTCCAATCTACAAGATTCTGATAACACAAGCAACACTACTGCCACCCGGTTTATACCCTTCTCCACCCTGAAAGTGTTAAAAGGGAAAACACAAAGCCAACGTCAGCTCCTCCCCATGATGAAAACTGGCACGAATGAATTTACGTTCTGGCTGCTGGCCCTTACAAACCGTTACAAAAAAAAAAAAAAAAAAGTTCACCATGCTGAACTGCTCCAATATTAATTCAAGAGGAGACGACGACAGCCCGTTTCCACAGCATTACACTGTTGTCTTCTCAAATGAGTGGGATGGCGGCTAAATACTTATTAAACACATTTTGGAACTTTAGTGAAGGAAGGGGGGGGGGGGAGAACCTACAAAACCCGAGCTGAAACTTATGACAGTTGAGCACATGATGTCCACCATAAAGAGCAAAGACGAAAGCGTATATAACACTCCGTGAAATCACAATAGCAGAGCAGCCGCAAAGTCTCAATATCTATCCGACGCGATGGGAATGAGGCATCCGACCTGGCCTGAGGGGGTAGGTTTTAGGGCTCTAACTCAACCAGCTCATCACAAACACGCCGGAACAATAGTACTACTATCTTCCTCCCGCTGACAGGACCGTGTGCCTGCAACCTCAGAGAGATCCAATCCCGAAGTCCACTGACAAGTTTCGCATTAAAATCAGGCCATTCAGAGGCTGTCCCCAAGCATGGAACGTGGTAGCAGCGCACCGCTGGTGCTGGTGGTGCTGCTGGTGATGGTGGTGGTGGTGGTGATGGTGGTGGTGGTGGTGGTGGTGGTGGTGCTGGGGCTGCTGCTGCTGTCGCTGTTGCTGCAGCTGCAGCTGCATCTGCATCAAGGACGCGGCGCCTCTCCATTAGGGAAGAGCGCACATCCCTACCAAGGCCATTCCCCGGCAGCCCTAAAGGTTGCTCCATCTTGCTTAGTAGCCTGGAGACCCCGGCCCAGGCGCAGCGCACAGGGGGCATCGCGGCTGCACCGCGCCAGCAGAGCCTGGAGGGCGGGGGCCGCGGCACGCACACGCGCGCGCGTGCACACACACACACACACACACACACACACACACACACACACACACACACACACACACCACACACAAGCACGCGCGCACACAAACACATGCACATACATGCACCCGCCCCGGGACCACCACTCGGGGCCAGGGTCAGGGCCCGGGGCTCCGCCATCCCCAGGCCCCGCGCGCGCCCTCCCCGGGGTGACAGCACGGCCCGGCCCGCGGGGCCCCGAGCGCGCGCCAGAGAAGCGGTGTCCGGGCCGGGCCGGGGCGCGGGGCTAAGAGGGATTGCTGTTACCTTCCGACAGCTCCAGCTCCAGCTCGGCCAGCCGGGCCCTCACCTCCAACGGCAGAGCCATGCCTTCCAGGCTGCGGTCCGCCATGCTCGCCGCAGACGCCCCCGCCCTGCCGGCCTCCTCTTTGTTCGCCGACGGAGGGCTCCTCAGCGGCCGCCGCTCGAACCCGGAGGAACCGCACCGAGGAGGCGGCGGCGGGCGGGCGGGAGCGGGAGGCCGGGCGGCGGCGGCGGGCAGGCGCGCGGGGATTTTCTCCTTAGCCTCCTCAGCCTCGTCAGTCTCCTCAGCGCCTCCTCAGTCTCCTCAGCGCCTCGTCAGCCTCCTCAGCGTCTCCTCAGCGCCTCCTCAGTGCCTCGTCAGTCGTCTCCTCAGCCTCCTCAGCGCGGCCCCGACCCCGGCGGTGGCCTCGCGCCCGGTGCTCTGCGCGCCTCCCCCAGCCGCGGGCTCCGGCCCCGCTCGGCCGGCACCGGATCACGGGCCCGCCCGCGGTCACGGCCACAGGACTCTCGAGCTGCTCCGCGGCCGCCCTGCCCCGGCGGGAGCGAGCGCCGCTGCGCGCGCACCGGGCAACAAGAGGGCGCGCGCAGAGGGTGGGAGCGCGCGGACGTGCCACGGCGGCGCGCGCTCAGGGGGGCGGGGCCTCCAGCGACCACTTCGAGAGCGCGCTCCTGGGACAATCCTGCGTTTGGCCCTGGGGGAAGTTGGGGGGGTCTTTCCAACCCCAAGACTTATGCTCCTCAAGACTCAAGGAGAAAAATAAAGAACGCATTCTGAAGGACACACTAGCCTACTTGTTAAAACTTTAAATGTTCTGGATCCTCGAGGACTGATTTTTTTTTAAATACTTTTAAGAGGAAATAATAATTAAAAAAAGAAAGTAAAACAGCATGAGCCGTAGATTGAGTACTAGGTTTGAAGTTTAAAAGCATGGATCTAGAACAGACCGGTATATGACCTTGAATCACACAATGTTTTGTCTAAACTTCATTTTCCCCATCCTTGGAAAAGTCACACAGTGTCCAGCCCTTCCTCAGACTGAGGAGTACCTTCAGCAAGTGTCTTTTCCCTCACACCCTATAATGCCATCTCCTCTTTTCTTCTACCTCTTGGGGATGTTTTCCACCTTTGGTCATTGCCTCTGATGGTATCAATGTCTATTCCGAATGGCTGATACGAAGTCTGACTATTTGGGGGCACTCTTGCATGGTCAGCTATCTCCCGAATAACCTCACCTAGCTGCCCCTGAAGCCCCAAACACCACAAAGCCAAAGGAAAAAAAAAAAAAAAAAAAAAAAAAAACAGCATCTCCTAACATTAAACATCTACCTGCTTATTAAAGTATTGTATTAATTCTTTGAGAATCTCATACAATGTATCCCTTAGCTCCTCCCAGATTCCTCCCCCTTTCTACTATTCCAATTTCATGTCTTTTATTATTATTACTTAATAACCTATGAACTCCAATTTGTTCTGTCCAAATATTCTGGGTGGTTGATCTCCTAGGAGCCACATTCTTATAGAAAGAGAAACAAATGACTCTCCCTCCCCCAAAAAGCCATCAACTGTTCATAGGGATAAGAGCTCATTAGCCCTCTCCCATGGCAGGCTAGAATGTTGACTGGCTTGAACCTGTGCAGGTAACCATGGCTACTGTGAGTTTGTGCATCCAGAGGTCTTGTCATGTCCAGAAGACAGTTTTGCTACAGTCTTCCTCAACCTCTGGCTCTTACAATCTTTCTACCCTGTCTTTCACTAAGCATTGGGAGTGGGGTTATAATACAGATGCCCTATTTGTGGCTGAGCACTCCCCTGACGTGTATTCTCTCCACTTTGATCAGTTGTGAGTTTCTGTGTCAACCGCTACACAAAGAAACTCCGTAGACGAGGTCGGAAGGCTGCACTAGTCTGTGGGTAGAGAGACAAAAATGTAGAGGGCAGTTTGATGCCTCGTCTGTTTAGCGGAGTAGTAATAGTAGGTTAGGTTCACTCCTGGAGCCTGTGATCTCCCCCGCCAGATTTGCTGTGGCAGGTATATGTTTCCTCCTGTGAGGCAGGTCTGAAATCCAAACAGACAGCAGCAGTGAAAGCATATGACCTTGATCTTCACACATAGCATTAATACCATGCAGGTTATTGTTGCAGGGTTAAGATTGTTACACACACACACACACACACACACACACACACACACACACGAACATCTACAGTCTGCATAGCATCTTCTGGTACCATGCAAGACAGCCAGCAAAGAAGAAACTTCCTGAACAGCACTGATGGATTCCATTGTCTCCCATGAACAATGAGTGTGGTGCCTTCAGCACTAGAATCTAACCCATCATCCTCCTGCTTTTATTGGCTACTGGCATCTTCCCAATTATCTAAGCTAAAGTCACCCTGATTCTCTATCTTCTTTGGTCTTCACATAGCTTTTGCTTCTTGGTCCCCTCAAACCTATCCCACAAAAATGCTGATCATCTGTATCCTTCCTGTGCCTGCAAACGTTGTTTCTAGTCCCCCCGCACTTCCTCCTGCCTGGAATATTCTAAAGACTATTGATATGATACACCCAATAATGAGACCCCACAATTGTAATCACTCCCCTTTCAACAGTACTTCAGTGCATTTTTTTTATGGAACTCAAGCGAACTTCTTAGCTTTGGACTAGTGGACCCTCACCAACTGCTCCAACCTTCAGCCTAGTGTTACCTGCCCACCCCCCCCCCAACAGGTTCTTGAAGAAATGATAGCTAATCTTCAGCATCCTTGCTAATTGTACATCAGTCTGTTTGAGGCAGGACCTCATGTATTCAAGGCTGGCCTCCAACTTACTATGTAACTAAAGATGGTTTGCATCCTGCTGCCTGGTTTATGCAATACTAGGGATCAATCCCAGGGTTAAACCAACACTCTAAAGCCAAAGGACATCCCAGCCCCAAAACGAGCATCTTTCTTCCTAATGTTCTTCATTGTGTTTATGTTGGGTTTTATGTATAGAAGTCAGAAGAGCATGTTAGATCTTCTGGAAGTTCCAGATAGCTTGAACTGCCACGTGGTGCTTGCAATGGAATCAGCATCCTCTAGAAGAGCAAGTGCTCTTAACTGCTGAGCCATCTCATCTTGACCTTGTCTGCTCAGAATTTCCCTTAATGTCAACTCTCTTCTCCCTTACTGTGTTCCCATCACTCTGACCTCATCCAATTTGACCTTCAGTTAATCTGGCTTTTTTTTAAAGAGTTATTTATTTTATGTTTACAAGTACACTGTCTCTGTCTTCAGACACACCAGTAGAGAGCATTGGATCTCATTACAGATGGTTCTGGGCCACCATGTGGTTGCTGGGATTTGAACTCAGGACCTCTGGAAGGGCAGTCAGTGCTCTTAACCTCTGAGCCATCTCTCCAGCCCCCTTCAGTTGATCTTAATCTTTAGCCTGTGGGTAGATTCCTTGAAGACAGGGAACAAGCCTATTCACCCCCTGTAAATCCCATTTCATTTGACAAGTGTTGTCTTCTTATGAAGATGTGCTTCTCAGTAGAGAACTATGGGAGAGAAATAAGCCACTAGCAATGATGAACTTGGAAGCTGTGAGCCCCAGACCACTGGTTCTTTTGGTTCTATGCTGTGTCCTATCCTGTGATGTATGTCCTTTGGTTTGGTGTGTACTCAAGAACATATGAAAATACAGTAGATACTGCTGGCTGGCAGAATGTTGGCCCACATTCTTTACACTATGATCAATCCAACCACCAAGGTCTCATACCACTTTCCATGTTATAGATGAAAAACCTTCAGAAAATAAAACAATAAAATCAGGACTGAAACCCTAGCCTTCAGTCCCAGAATGCTTTGTCTGGACTTTTTTTTTCTTACTTGTCTTTTGTGTGTGTGTGTGTGTGTGTGTGTGTATGTGTGTGTGTGTGTGTTTTTCCAATTTTGGATTGTTGTGTATGTGTTTCTCATGCTTATCCTTTGTTTCTTCCCTTTGTTTATGTGCTTGTTTGTTTGCCTATTCATTTTCTAAAGAAAAAAGGCGTGGAGTTGAATGGCTGGGGATGTGGGAAGGATGTGGGAAGAAATGAGAGAGAGAAACCCATGATCAGAATAGACTGTATGAAAAGATCTATTTTTAATTAAAATAAATGAACACAATAATAGCATCCTAAAGTTATAAGATAAAGTTCAGCAGCTATCATTGTCTGCACAAGAAAAGGACAAGAATAAGCCAGTCACCACACTAGCATGGAATAAGCCAGTCACCACACTAACATGGAATAAGAAGGTTTAATGAGTCCCACCCTTAGCTGAGAAGCTATGGACCCCTGATGGCTTCTGAGAAAAAGATGGTAAATTTTCTTTAAAGCCGTGGTTTAACCCATACTCCATTGGATAGCCTCGTAGCAATGAGAATATGGGCAGAACAATTTGATCTTTATGGGTAGCTCAATTTTTAAAAAGAAAGAACGAACAACAAAAATAACAAAGAAAAAAGTTGAGGAATGAGGGTATGGGGATGGATCTGAGAGGAATTGGAATCAAATAATGATAAAAATATCTTGTACAAAATTTTCAAAGAATTAATAAAAATGTTTATTAATATTTTTAAGAAGTATCCTAGTCTCTAAAGTTGAAAGTCCTGGGTTCATTTTACATTCCATTTACATTTACAGTAAATGGTACCAAGTAAATTTAAGACAGAATGATGTCAAGATAAAGGTATATATTCTACTTTTAGGAATTATGCCAGTCAGGCTGGAAAAATGGCTCAGTAGGTAAAGTTGTTTGCCATCAAGCCTGACAGTCTGATTCTGACTCCTGAGATCGCATGGTAGAAAAAGAAAACTCACTTCCAGCAACAAACAAACACACACACACACACACACACACACACACACACACACACACACACCTTTAAGAACTGTATAGGTCATGATTTATTTGTGAATGTTGATCTCAAAGAAATCTTGTATTTGCCATTAAATACGTAGGTTGGATAGCTAGGCTTGGAGCTGACAGGTCTTCATTTCAGCAGGCCTTTGACTAACTACAAAATACAGTGAAGAGGGTGTGTGCTCTTGGCTCTTAACAGTGTTTTCAATAACACGATACTCGATTTTATCAGGAAATTCTACCATTTCCTCAAAGCTATGATGTCAAAAAACCAAACTCACCTTACCCACTGGCCTTCTACCCCGGCTCATTATTTCTGATAATAACATTCCTTTCTCTTACGTACCCCTTCTCATGCCAGAGACCAGGTTTCAGTAGCCTCTGCCCATGCTACTTTTCTCACGGATCTTCTCCTCCCCTTCTGCCTTGTGGATACAGCTCAAACCAGGCCTGGGTTGAGAGGTAGAAAGAAGACTGAAGATAAGAATGAAGGGAAGAGAGAAGGCAGGAGAGACACAGAGAACCATCGCAGATTACAGAGCAGAGACAGGAGCCTATTCAATCTGGTATTTACAAAAACATCTGCTGTTCTCTCCTGTACATCTGTGTTCAGCTGCAGAATTTTCCATGGTCATGAGGAGCAAACCCCAACCGCTTGTGTCTATGTTTCACTAACATCCCTTCATCTTCTCCGACCAGGTCTCCAACCCGTGCCATAGCCACGTGTGAAATTTTATACAGTGACTCTCGGCACATTAATATGCATCTATAGCTCCAGCTACTGAGAGGCTGAGGCAGGAAGACCTTTGACTAAAATATCTGTGGCCAGCATGGGCACTCCCACCTTAAATTCCAGCACGTGGGAGGCAGAGGAAGGCAGATCTCTGAATTCAAGGCTAGTTTGTTCTACACAGTGAAGTCCAGGATAGTCAGAGCTACATAGTAAGACGCTGTCTCAAAACAAGCCAAGGTTTGAGGTCAATATAACAAAACCCTGCCTTCTAACATTTCTCCCCCAAACAAATACCACTCCTTCCATGAAGCCAAGCCTAATGTCACCTCTGGAATTACACACCTCTTTATCTACCTGTTCTCTCTGGGATTTGTAATTAATAGGTGTGTCTTATCTGACAGCTAACTTATCTACAACCCCAGCATTGGGTTGAATGGCAGAACAAGAAACATATTGTTTCTCAAAGAGTATTCCTGCCCTGGGACAAGAAAGAAAGCCTGTCTGTGTCATCATATCCCCTTCCACTCATGTTCAACCTCACAGAATGCATAACTTTGTGTATATGCTACACATACAAACACACACACACACACATATATACACACACACATGTGTGTTTACAAGTACAAAAGACTGGTTCAAATGTGTATCAAGGCCTACATCGAGTAGCTGAACTGGTATTGGTGAGGATGACTAGAATAGATTCACAGGTCTATGGGCTCAAAAACTCTGCCCAAAGCCCCAACACTTCCCTCTGGGTCCAGAGTCACATGTTTGGACTCTGATAAGCTACCTTCAGTAAACCGATGCAGAGCTCTATGAGTTTTACTAAGGAAATGCCTCCCCAACCCTCAGCATATTTTTATTGGTTTTTGAGACAATGTCTTCACAGCTCAACATAGTCTCCAACTTGCTGTTTACCTGAGGATGACTGGAGCTCCTGATGCTCCTTCCAAGGCCTGGAGTTACAGACATGTTCCACCATACCCTTGTATGCAGGGCTGGGGACTTAGCCTGATACATGCTAAGCAGGCACTCCATCAACTGAGCTACATCCCTAGCATTATCAGACTCACTACAACATGGAGATCAGAGGACAGACCCATGGAGGTTGGTTGGTGGGTCCTCGGGATGGAACTCGGGACATTAGGTGTAGTAGCAAGTACCATTGATCACCAAGTCATCCCATTGATTTGTACCAGCACTTATTAATACAGTAGAGTGATTTACATTATCCAAGAAATCAACCTCTCTGAAATGAAGGCCAGGAGACCTGGGACATGAGACAAGGTTCAGAGCATTTAAATAGCAGGGAAGAAGGAAGGACGCTAGCCTCCCCATCAAGGATGCAGGCTCAGGAACAGGAAGTAAGGACTACATTTACTAAAGAGACAGTAATATGCACCATTGTAAGCTATCTTTGCTACTCAGAAGTTTTGCCCAGACACATCCTCGATGCAGTGTTTGCCTTTCTATGAAGGGGCAGCTACAAATATCAAAATAATAATGAATTAATCATCAAACCAGCTAGCATAAAATACTTCTTTCCATACCTTAGCTACTAATAGGCCACCATTCATCTATCTATCAAGACTAAACCTCCATTTGTTGTTGTTGTTGTAAGTTTCAAACCTATTCTGTTGAGGTAACTACCTAACCTCTAACTGGATTCATTTCAGCAAATCTGGGGTGTAAGTGAGGAGTGATGAAATTTGTTAAATCAGGGTATGTTAGAGGTAACAGTGCTGGCCAGAGAGGATTTATTTATTCAGGAGATCACTAACAGAAATGAAAACAAAGACTCAGAGTAACCGCTCCCCTTGCAGAAAGGTGTCCCGAACTATACCCCGACTTTCTAAGTCTTACTGCTGTTCCTATGATAAAATACCATGACCAAGGCAACTTACAGAAGACTTGGTTTGATTGGTTTATGGTTCTAGAGGGAGATTCATGGTTCTAGAGAGACATGGCAGCAAGCAAGGCAGCAGAAGCAGGGAGCTGAGAGACCATATTTGTAGCCATAAACACAAAGTAGAGAGAGCTAACTGAAAGTGGGAAAGGCCATATGCCCTACAGCCCACCCCTAAAGACAGTTCTTCCAACAAGGCCCCACCTCCTCCCCACACAGTGCTACCAACTGGGGACCAGGTGTTCAAATACTGGAGCCTCTGAGGTACATTTCTCATTCAAACCACCACACAGTATGAGATGATTTCAATCTTTATCAAGGTAATAAAGAATTTATTCATTTTTGTGTTTTTTCTCTCCATGTCCAGATTTTGTGACTTTTTCCCCCACCCTGCAAGATTCTTGGGAAGAGTTGGATGTAAACTACTGTTTTGGGGGCACTGAAGATACTTGAGTAGTAAGTCCTGTGGAGGGGGATGGTATATTGCCCTGTGGTTGCAGGATCTTCCTAAAATGCAATATCCATGCAGAACTATGCCTGGGAACTCATAGTTTGCTTAGGGTTCCACCATATCTTAACATATTGTCAAAAGTGGGTTCAGGCAGGCTTGAAGACATGACAGATGTGTCACAAAGTTTGAGTTTAATTAATTGTAATTTAGAAAACAGCTGGAGATGCTTGAAAAAAACTGTACATTTCAAGATCATTACTGTTGTTGTCACATTTCCACAGCATAGACAGACAGACAAATAGATAGATGGATAGAGAGATGGATGGATGGATGGAAGGATGGATGGAAGGATGGATGGATCAATGGGTGGATGGATGGATGGATCAATGGGTGGATGGATGGATGACAAATAGATATAAACATTATATCATATACTGAATAACATGGCTGTAACCAAGTTCAGAGACTTCTGTGTGCATTTCTGTTCCTGATTTTATTACTGCTTTCTTCCAGAAACAGCAAACCATCTGTGATAGTTAATTTTCTTTGTCAACTTGACTGGAGACACATGTGTCTGGGGGACTATTTTTTTTTTAGAGAGGTGTAGCTGAGGAAGAAAAGTTCACCCTAATGTAGATGACATTATCCTTTGTCATAGGGTCCCAGATTGCACTAGAAGCGGTAAGGAGAACGCTAGCCTAACACCTGTGTTCATCTCTCTGATTCCTGACTGGAGATGCAATGTGAGCACCTGCCTCACCCTCCTGCCTGCTGCCATGCTTTCTCCAGCATGATGGATTGTGCCTTCAAACTGGGAGCCAGAGTAAGCTCTTCTTTAAGCTGTTTCTTCCAGGTGTTTCTGTCATAACAATCGGGCAGTAACTAATGTACCATTCAGTCCATTTACCTAAGAGCAGTTGCAGTAGCAAAGGGAAAGAAACCACGAATAATTCCATAGAGTCTGAAACTACATTGATTTGCTTTTTCACGCCAATGATGCAAATACTGAGAATTCAACTGCCAGTCAAAGATGTTTTCATGGAAAAGCAAGTTGTGAATGTGTGTCCTGGGCAAACCGCCTAAACGTTTCATTGTATATGTTTTCACACATTGGAGTACAATTATCAATGAGGTAATTATTTCTGATATTTTAGATAATTTGGTGGATTCTAAACCACTTCTGCTAATGGTGCTGTGGCTAACACAAAGTAACAAATTATGTGAACATTATTCATGTTTGGTGTTAGACTGTATAAATTTTCTGCAGCATATTTCCTTTGCCAGTTGTGATTGATTAATGCCTGATAATTAAACCATTGTCCAAATTGGCATTCCCAGAATTTGTATCTGCAAATGGCTGAGACAAACAACACAAGGACTTTTGAAGTAGAAGGAGAGGAAGTTGAGAACTAAAATTTTGCCACTGAAAATCCACGGTGGGGAACTGGATGTGGTGGCACACCACTTTCATTCTACTAATTGATTGGCTAGAAAAGGCAGATCTCTACGAGTTCGGGGCCGGACTGGTTTTAATGGTGGGCTATGCATTGAGACTCTACCTCAGAAAAGAGAAAGCATAAGGGGTGGGGAGAGAAAAAAAGGAAAGAAGGAAGGGAGGGAGGGAGGGAGTGAGGGAGGAAGGGAGAGAGGGAAGGAAAGAAATCCACAGTAGGGCCAGAAGAATGGCTCATTGGATAAAGCCTCTCCAGTGTAGGTGTGACGGTTTTAGCTTGGATTCTTAGCACCCACATGCACCTGTGATCCCATCAACTGCTGCAGTGAGATGGGGTGGGGCAGGGGAGTGAGAACAGGAGAATCTCTGGAAAGTTTTGAGGCAAACCAAAGAGACCCTGTCACAAGGTGAAGACTGACGACTGGAACTGTGGTTGTCCTCTGATGCCCATACACATTGTCATGGAATGCACATGCTTACCCTCACACACATGAACATGAATACACAAATCTACAGCCGAGTAGGCTGGAGATGGAGTTCAGTGGTTCAGCCTTTGCCTAGCTAGCAGACGAGTGGCTCTAAGTTCTATTCCCAGCACTATCATGAAAAAAGTCCACATAGTACAAAGTGGTCATAAAAAGAATATTTTAAGGGCTAGAGAGATGGCTCAGTGGTTAAGAGCAGTGACTGCCCTTCCAGAGGTCCTGAGTTCAAATCCCAGCAACCACATGGTGGCTCACAACCATCTGATGCCCTTTTCTGGTGTGTCTGAAGACAGCTACAGTATACTTATATAGTTATTTATTAATAAATGTTTAAATGATATTTTAAAATTGACCTCATTCCTTCAAAATGCAAAACAAACAAATGTACACGTGGAACCAAGGACACTCCTAAATGGCTTCTACTCTGCCAAGTAGAACTGACCACAAAGCTCACAGCAGTGAAAGTGCATTGGAACTGTGCTTCTGTGAGGCCAAGAGCAATATTTTTCAGTGGTTCCGTGCTATCTCATTCCTGCACTCCGTAAAACAGCTAGAGTTGTATAAATAATGGGGTGACACCCCCCTATTATTTATATGAGAACATGCTCATCTAAGAACATCCAGGGGACTCAGGCCTTCCCAACTATCACCCAGCCAAACAAGAAAATGAAACTAATCTTTTGACAATGGGAAATAGGCAGAGAGTGTGAGATACTTGGAATCAAATTCCAGTCTGTGTAGACATTTCATCTAACAGGTACCAACCAGTCCATGCCAGATTCCAAGTGGGCCAGTAGAGGAGGGTGATGGTTCAGGTTGGGTCACCAAGAATCAGATCAAGGTTCTGAGTGTGTAGTATGGGTCTTGTTGACTCTGCTCTCACAGGAAGAACAAGAGAGACATGCTTATATCAGAACAGGGAAGGAGAAAGAACACATAACCATGGCTTCATCCAAACACCAAGCATATAGCTCAAGAGCATCAGCGCACAGAGCGATCTAGGCAGGTGGTCAGCCCTATGCTGTGGAACAGTTGCTCATTACCTGTAGTGGTGGAGAGGATGGGGAGCACCGAGGGGGGAAACATACTTGTGTTAAAGATTCTACAGGACTGGTTAACTGATTAGATAAAAAATGTCATGACCGTGAGAGTTTAAATGGTACAAATAGGACCCAAAATGTCTTGATTTCCATTGCCTGTTATAATAACCAACCATCCTTTGCTTGCTTTCTTCTGACCTAATAACCTCTCCCCTGTCAGATAAAACCCATGGAATATCAGAAATGAAAGCTGGACTTAAGTGACTGAGCATTGTGGGGGTGGGGTGTTTATTTCGTATTTATTCGCTTTATATCCAACCAGGACAAAGAGTTGTTTAAAGGATTTCACTTATTTTGCATGCACTCATGATGAGTTTTAGACAGTGTTCATATGTGTCCAACGTTTTACAAAGTCATTAGTATAAACCAGTCTGATTCCATCTAGATCGGTTCCTAACCTGTTTATGTAGGGCCTGAAGCCCAGGCACAAGGCCAAGGATGGTTAATATTCTTTATCAACTTGAAAGAATCTAGAATTGCCACAAAACACACCTCTACATGTGTTGGTCAGTCTTACCAGAAAGCTTTTTTTTTAACCTATTTATTTTATATCCTGTTCACTGTCCCCCTCCCTGTCACCCCCTCCCACAACCCTTCCCCTGATCCTCCTCCCCTTCTCTGAGTGGGTGGGAGCCCCTAGGCATCCCCCAACCATCACACATCAAGTCTCTGTGAGGCTAGGCACATCCTCTCCCACTGAGGCCAGACAAGGCAGCCCAGTTAGTAGAACATATCCCATGGACAGGCAACAGCTTTGGGATGGCTCCCATTCCAGTTGTCTGGGACACACATGAAGACCAAGCTGCACATCTGCTACATATGTGTGAGGGGCCTAGGTCTAGCCCATTTATGTTCTTTTGGTAGTTTCAGTGTATGATAGGAGAAAATCCCAACTTTTGGCCTTTTACCTAATACCAGTGTTAAGAACGCAGTCTCCTTGAGGATCTGGCCTAAGATGGGGTCAAAAAATGGTCATGCATGATAGCAGCTTCCTGGTAGCTGGCTCCAATGTGAGAAACTCAGGGCATCTACCTAGTTAGAACAACTCTCATGGCATCCATTGTGTGTGCGTGCACATGAATTTGTGCATGTGCATGTATGTGCAGTACATGTGAGGACGTGTATATACATACCTAGGCATGCATGTATGTGGAAACAGATGTCAATGTCAGGTGGCTTCTTCCTCAATTGATCTCCGCCTTACTTTTTGAGACAAGATCTCCTGCTCATCCTGGAACTCACAGACTAGCCTAGATTGGCTGACCACCAAGCGCTAGGAAGCCTCTTGTTTCCAGTTCTAGGACATAGATACCAAGTGCATGCAACCAGCTTTTGACATGGGCACATGGTCCTTATGCTTATTCAACAAGTACTTTACCAACTAAGCCATCCCCCCAGCCTTTGAGCATCCTCTTTTCCAGAGTTAGTAGCTTTATCAAGGGCTTCACTAGCTTTTGTAGTGTCAATAGAACCCAGAAAGCAAAACATATGCACGTAAACTACCGAAGAATAAAGCAGAATTAATAACTGTCATATGAATAATGTGTCTCTGGGGGAGGTCAAAAATAAGGAAGGTGATATAGAAAATTTGTTAACTTTGAGCTATTGCTTTGATTTCTGAACCACATTTGTGACTTCAAGAAATCTACTATAAGCTTTTTCATAGTAAAGTAGTGCTCCCCCACCTCTGTCTCTCTCTCTCTCGCTCTCTCCCTCTCTCTCTCTCTCTCTCTCTCTCTCTCTCTCTCTCTCTCTCTCTCTCTCTGTGTGTGTGTGTGTGTGTGTCTCCCTCTCTCTCCCTCTCTCTCCCTCTCTCTCCCTCTCTCTCCCTCTCTCTCTCTCTCTCTCTCTCTCTCTCTCTCTCTCTCTCTCTCTCTCTGTGTCTCTCTCTCTGTCTCTCTCTCTGTCTCTCTCTCTCCCTCTCTCTCTCTTTCTCTGTCTCTCTCTCATCATCCACCTTTCATAAAACTTTAGACAAAAAGTCTCTTAAGAGCAAGGAGGACCAGAGTTTAGATCCCAGCATCCATAAAGTGAGCTGGGCACCACAAGCCTGAGTAAAACCCCAGCTCCAAACTAGAGGATCACTACGGTTTACAGACTTCCAGCCTATCCGGGAAAACTTCAGCGCAGGTTCAGGGAGAGACCTTGTCTTAAAGGACTATGTGGAAAGTTATAGTTGAGGCCTCCATGCACATCTGTGGAAGCACGTACCCACATACACAGGTGAGTATACATTCACAGACATGTATGCATACGTGTAAATTAATTAATTAACTAACTAATAAAGCTTAAAAAAAGTTAGCAACTAAAGAGAAGATAAGATAAAACAACGGGGGTTAAAGATCCAGAGAAACAAAAGCATGTGCACCATTTACATTTCCAAAGAGCAGTATCTTTCAGAAAGGAAGAATCCTACCAAAACAGCACAGGACTCTGATGGAGCAGAACCCAAATCAGACAGAAATGGGGTCAAATGAAAGGGATGATTTTTAAGATGTATTATATTAAACGAAGTATTTTAAAAAAAAAAAAAACAAAGAAGCATAATGCTGCTTTTAAATGCTGGCGTGAAAATTAGATGTGGTGGTAAACTCCCCAGTGCTGCCACACCAGAGTGCCACACATTGGTGGTTTTAAATATTGTCTTGTTCTGGGAGTGAAAAACCTGAGCCAAGATGTCAGCAAAACTGTATTCTCCGACATCAGGTGGGGCAATTCTTGATTTTCTCAGCTTTTGGCAATTTTGTAAATTTCTTGAAGTTGGTTTTTGTTTTGATTTTGTTTGTTTGTTTGTCTCTGTCTCTGTTTCTGTCTATCTCTCTGTCTCTGTCTGTCTGTCTGTTCGTCCCCCTCTCTCTCTAGTCTCTCAGAGACCAACTTTGAGAATCATTCCTGGAAACACTGTCTTTTTTGACAAGACTTCTTACTGTGCTGTAACTCACCAATTCAGCTATACTAGCTGGCCAGCAAGTCTTAGGGATCTGTCTGTCTGTGTGTCTGAGCCAGGCTCCCTAGCACTGGTGTTTGGTGTTACAAGAGCTCACCAGCACACCTGGCTTATATATATACACACACATTTTGTTTGTTGTGGATTTGGTCTAGGACTTGTATTATTTTAATTGGGTCCCCAAAATTGTATGAGAGTGTGCATGCTGCACATAAGATGCTGAGGGTTCCTGCCCCCAGTTAATTTTGATTGGTAAATAAAGTTGCCAGCAGCTAATGGCTGGGCAGAGAGACAGGGGCAGGACTTTTAGGATTCCTGAGCAAGGAACCAAGGTGTATGTGTGTGTGTGTGTGTGTGTGTGAGAGAGAGAGAGAGAGAGAGAGAGAGAGAGAGAGAGAGAGAGAGAGAGAGTGAGTGAGAACACCAGCCGCAATTCTGTGAAAGGAGTATGCCATGCCTGGGAAGGCAGGCCAGAAGACAGCTAACATGGAAGAGCCAGGGAAGAGAGGCCCCAGCCTGCCCACCCCCTACTGGGTCTACGGCAACAATGATGGAATATAGATTTTTTGTTTTGTTTGTTTTGTTTTTTATTTAAAGATTTGTTTATTTTATGTATATAAGTACACTGTTGCTGTCTTCAGACATAGCAGAAGAGGGCATCAGATCCCATTACAGATGGTTGTGAGCCCCCATGTGGTTGCTGGAAATTGAACTCAGGACCTCTGGAAGAGCAGTCAGTGCTCTAACCACTGAGCCATCTCTCCAGCCCGAAATATAGATTTGAGTAAGTGATAACTCGGGAATATTGAAGGGGAGGTATTAGCCGAATGGAGGTTTGGGAGTGGCAGAGACATGGAGCAGTTTAAGGCATATTAAAATATAAGGCTGTGTGTGTGTGTGTGTGTGTGTGTGTGTGTGTGTGTGTGTGTTCCAGTTTCTTCTTTCTGTCTCTCTCTCTCTGTTATGTGCCTTTCCATGTCGTCTCTCTCTGTCTCTGTCTTTCTGTCTATGTATGTCTCCGTGTGTGTGTGTGTGTGTGTGTGTGTGTGTGTGTGAGAGAGAGAGAGAGAGAGAGAGAGAGAGAGAGAGAGAGAGAGAGAGAGAGAGAGAGAACTCTGTGATCAAACTCATATCCTCATGTGTACATGGTAAGTTGTTTACTGACAGACGGTCTCTTCAGCCCATCTCTCTGTGTTTCTAGCTTGTGGAAGCATCCCTCCAAACTCTGACAACTTTATACTGTCTTTCCTCCATCAGTGAATTTTTTGAAGGACTGAGAATCAAAACTGAGACTTTCTATATTGTAAGAAAGTAATATATAATCACTGAGCTTCACCCCAAGATCACAGTACATTTTTTGCCTGATTTGATCATTTGCAACAGTCTCTGTGTAACCCCAGCTGGCCTGAAACTCATTATACAGAACAGGTTGAGCACAAACTCAGATCTTCCTGGATTTGCTTTCAGGTTCAGGGATTCAAGGCATGTGCTTCCATGCCTGCCCTACAATGTGGCTTTTATTGGTAAGTGGTTCATAGATATCCAGGTAAATCAACTTCTTGGTCCTGGTCCCTGAATAGTCCACAACATGGAAAGGTCCTCTTTTGCAAGCCTGCATCTTACCAACAGACAGAATTTGTGTCTCATACACATCACCACCCCAAAGGGGAAGAAGAGACGGCATTATCTGTGTCTGCCCACTTTCTTCTTTGTTCCCACTCATTAGGTAAGTTGCTTCACATTTTCTGAGATAGAGTATCTTTGTATGTGTGCATATGTTTATAAATAAATTAATTATTTAAAAGGATTAAAATACTACATGCATGCAGCTTCCTGTATGTGGAAGAAAGCAAGAGGCATCAGGAGATATCTTCTTAGAAAAAAAAATGAGACAATTAGAACAGGAATTGATAGAGTAACTCAAGTGATTACCTTAGCTGTGGCAATGAATGGCCTGCCTGCTGTAAAGAATGGGGTGAAATTACATTTGGTTACCAAATAAAGAAAAACACTAATCTAATAGGCAGAATACAGCAATTATCTACAATCATGGTGCATTACATTCCCAAGTTCTGGATATGATAATACAGTAACAATGTAGCACTCATCCGTTTGCTTGGTTTTAGGCCCATCATGCTCTACTACTGACTCTGTTCCTTCCTTCCTTTTTCTTTTCTGTCTTTCTTTCCTTGGCTTCATTTGGGTCAGTCAAGCAATATTTTGCATCCCATTTTAGTTCATCTAGGTTTCCTTATGCCTCTGTTTTAGTGGCTTGTTTTTTTGATTCATTTCTGACGCTTCTAACACATGGATAAGTTGAGAGGAGAGGTTCCCAGCAGGCCTTGTGACAAACATCTGCAATCCCAGTGCTCAGAAGGCTAAGAACACAAGTCTGATGACATCATAGTCTACGTAACAAGTTCTGGTGTTACTTAGTGGGAAACCATCTCAAAAAAGCAAACCAAAATGAAAAAAACAGAGGTGGAGAGGAGACGGGAGGGGAGGGGAGAATAGGGGAGAGGGGAAAAATCATCTTAAACAAAGCACGTTGAGAATTGGTTCTAATGCTTTGCCTTAATTCTGCTCCCAACATAACATGGAAATCTGTATGTCTAGACGCTGAGGGTCCTTGTCACCAATTGATTTTTGATTAATCAATAAAGACCAAATGGCCAGTGGCTGGGCAGGGTGAAAGAGACATTAGGATCCTGGGCAAGAAACACAGGGAGAAGAGAGGAGTCCACCATGAAAGGGGCATAGGTCGGAATACACCACAACACAGGAAAACAGAGAGATCAGAATTAAGAGCCCGCCAACATGTAAGAGTCAGGGAAACAGCCCCAGGGACACTCCCCTGCTTGGGTCAGGGGCAGCAAGATTAAATATAGATCTAGAAAATGTTAACTCAGCAGTGAGGGCCAGATCCCTGTCATCGGGACTCGGGATCTGCCCTCTGAAGGCTGAGCTCCCAGTACAGCTGCACAGGTGCTTTTCCACCTGGACTAAGGGTGAGCCTGATTCATAGGCCTGTCGAATGTCCGGCAAGGGAACGAAGGGAGTTCTCAGAGCATAGGAACTATGGTGCTCTCTGGAAAAGGGTCCTTTTTGGCCTAGGGAAAGAGGTGGGTCTCTGCCATTAGGACTCAGGACCTGTGGGCAGAGGACTGAGCTCCCACAACAGTCTCAAAAGAGCTCTCACACCTGAGCCCACAAAGACAGAACAGAGTCACTGCCATAAGAAATCACTGCTTGCCCACAAAGAGCTGAACACCCAGGAGCAATCTCCCTCCTGAGCCCATGAGCCTTCCAACCCACAAGGGAAACAAGTACCAGTCAGAAACAAAAAGATCACATACAGTCATTGACAACAAGATGACAAGAGGAAATCGCAAGAACCCAAGCAATGGAAACCAAGACAACCCGGCAACATCAGAACCCAGTTCTCCCACCACAGGAAGTAGTGGATTTCCCAACACTCCAGAAAAACAAGATTTAGACTTAAAATGATGATGGAGATCTTCAAGAAGCACATGAATAACTCCCTTAATCAATTACAGGAAAACCAGGAGAAATCATTCAAAGAACTACAGGAAAACACAACCAAACAGGTGAAGAATTGAAAATGGAAATAGATACAATTAAGAAATCACAAAAAGAGACAACCCTGGAGATAGAAAACCTAAGAAATAAATCAGGAGTCATAGATACAAGTATCACCAACAGACGACAAAAGATGGAAGAGAGGATCTCAGGGGCCAAAGACAACATAGAAAACATAGACAAAACAGTCAGAAAAGATGCAAAAACCAAAAAGCTCCTAACCCAAAATGTCCAGGAAATCTAGGACACAATGAGAAGACCAAACCTAAGGATAATAGGAATAGAAGAGGGCGAAGAATATCAACTAAAAGGTACAGTAAATATCTTTAACAAAATCATAGAAGAAAGTGTCCCTACCCTTAAGAACAAGATGACCATGAACATACAAGAAACCTACAGAACTCCAAATAGATTGGACCAGAAAAGAAATTCTTCCCAACACATAATAGTCAAAACACCAAATGTTCAAAACAAAGAAAGAATACTAAAAGCAGTAAGGGAAAAAGGACAAGTAACATATAAAGGCATACCAATCAGAATTACACCCGACTTTTCGACAGAGACTATGAAAGCTAGAAGATCCTGGACAGACATCATACAGACTCCAAGAGAACACAAATGCGGTTACTATATCCAGCAAAACTCTCAATTACCATAGATGGAGGGACCAAGATGGTCCAGGACAAAACCAAATTTACACAATATCTGACCACAAACCCAGCCCTATAAAGGATAATAGATGGAAAATCCAACACAAGGAGGAAAACTACACCCTAGGAAAAGCAAGAAAATAACTATGCAAGAAAACCAAAAGAAGAAAGACACACAAACATAATTCTACCTCTAACAACAAAAATAACAGGAAACAACAATCACTATTCCTTAATATCTGTTAACATAAATGGACTCAATTCCCCAATAAAGAGACATAGACTATCAGACTGGATACATAAACAGGGTCCAGCATTTTGCTGCATACAAGAAACTCATCTTAGAGACATAGACAGACACTACCTCAGAGTAAAAGGCTGGGGAAAAAACCTTCCAAGCAAATGGCCCCAAGAAACAAGCTGGAGTAGCCATTCTAATATTGAATAAAATAGATTTTTTTCAACCAAAAGTTATCAAAAAAAAAAAAAAAAAAAGGCAAGGAAGGACACTTTTTACTCATCACAGGAAAAATCTATCAGGGTGAATTCTCAATCCTAAACATATATGCTCCAAATACAAGAGCACCCATATTAATAAAAGAAACCCTACTAAAACTCAAAACTTACATTGCACCACACACAATAATAGTGGGGGACTTCAATACCCCTCTCTCATCAATGGACAGTTCATGGAAGCAGAAACTGAACAAGGACACAGTAAATCTAGCAGAGGTTATGAACCAATTGGAATTAATAGACATCTATAGAACATTTCACCCTAAAACAAAAGAATATACCTTATTCTCAGCACCTCATGGCACCTTCTCCAAAACTGACCATATAGTCAGTCACAAAACAAGCCTCAATAGATAAAAATATGAAACACCCTTGTGTGACCCTAAGCAAGTGAAAGATCTGTATAAGAACTTCAAATCTCTGAAGAAGGAAATTGAAGAAGACCTCAGAAGATAGAAAGATCTCCCATGCCCATGGATTGGAAGGATCAACAATGTAAAAATGACCATCTTACCAAAAGCAATCTACAGATTCAATGCAATTCCCATCAAAATTCTAACTCAACTCTTCATAGAGTTGGAAAGAGCAATTTGCAAATTCATCTGGAATAACAAAAATCCTAGGATAGCAAAATCTGTTCTCAACAAGAAGAAAACTTCTGTGGGAATCACCATCCCTAACCTCAAGCTATATTACAAATCAATTGTGTTACAAACCACATAGTATTGGTACAGAGATAGGCAGGTAGATCAATGGAACATAATTGAAGATCCAGAAATGGACCCTCACACATATGGTCACTTGATCTTTGACAAAGGAGCTAAAAACATTCAATGGAAAAAGGACAGCCTCTTCAACAAATGGTGTTGGTTCAACTGGCAGTCCACATGCAGAAAAATGCAAATTGATCCTTTCTTATCTTCTTGTACAAAGCTCAAGTGCAAGTGGATCAAATATCTCCACATTAAACCAGGTACACTGAAACTATTAGAAAAGAAACTGGGGGAACCTTAGAACACATAAGCACAGTGGGAATTTTTCTGAACAGTAAACCTTGTTCTCTAAGATCAAGAACCAATAAATGGGATCTCACGATGTTGCAAACTTTCTGTAAGGCTAAGGACACTGTCAAGAAAACAAAACAGTAGCCAACAGACTGGGAAAGGATCTTTATCAATCCCACATCTGATAGAGGTCTAATATCCAATATATACAAAGAACTCAAGAAGTTAGTCTCCAGAGAATCAAATAATCCTATTTAAAAATGGGGTACAAAGCTAAACCAAGAATTCTCAACTGAGGAATATTGAATGGCTGAGAAACACCTAAAGAAATGTTCAACATCCCTAGTCATCAAGGAAATGCAAATCAAAACAACCCTGAGATTGATTCCACCTCACACTGGTCAGAATGACTAAGATCAAAACCTCGAATGACAGCCGATGCTGGCGAGGATGTGGAGAAAGAGGAACACTCCTCCACTGTTGGTGGGATTGTAAACTGGTTCAACCACTGAAAATCAGACTGCTGGTTCCTCAGAAAATTGGACATAGTACTACCTGAAAACCCAGCTATTCCACTCCTGGGCATATACCCCAAAGATGCTCCAACATATAATAAGGACACACACTCCACCATGTTCATAGCAGCCTTATTTATAATAGCCAGAAGCTGAAAAGGACCCAGATGTCCTTCAGTAGAGGAATGGATATATAAATTGTGGTACATTTACACAATGGAGTACTACTCAGCTATTAGAAACAATAACTACGAAATTCCTTGTCAAATGGGTTAAACTAGAGAATATCATCCTGATTGAGGTAACCCAGTCACAAAAAAATACACATGATATGCAGTCACAGATAATTGGATACTAGCCCCAGAAAGCTCTGAATACCCCAGAAACAACTCTCAGACCATATGAAGCTCAAAAAGAAGGAAGGCTAAAATGTGGAAGCCTCAGTCCTTCTTGGGAAAAAAAGAAAGAAAGAAAGAAAGAAAGAAAGAAAGAAGGAAGGAAGGAAGGAAGGAAGGAAAGAAAGAAAGAAAGAAAGAAAGAAAGAAAGAAAGAGAAAAAGGAAAAATATTGTGTATTCATCATATATTATTATGTAACAAATTTTGTGAGCTATAATAATATTTTATAAAATAAATAAATTAATAAAAAATAAGAAAAGGAAATGTTGACTCAGGAATACCAGAGGGAAGTGTGTGCTAGCTGTGGAGAGGTTTAGAAGTGGCCAACCTCTAAGCTAGTTAGGTATATGAAAATTAAACTAGTGTGTGTGTGTGTGTGTGTGTGTGTGTGTGTGTGTTTCAATTGCAACTCCAGAGAGCTCTAGGGGTTGCTCAGTGCAGATTAACACAGTGCATATTCACCAAAACAAAAGCATGGTGGTGCATGGCTGTAATCCCAGTATTTAGGAAGTAGAGGCAGGCTTGTTGGAAGTTTACAGGTATCCTTAACTACATAGTGAGTTCAGGGTAGCCTGGGCTAAGTGATACTCTGCCCCCTCCCAATAAAACAGAATGAAGGGAGAGAGGAAGGGATGGAGGAAGGAATGAAGAGAGAGAGAGAGAGAGAAAACAGGAGATAATAGGTTCAGGGGCTGCACTTGCTGATGACCTTGTTGCTGGGATGTCCCTAGGAGATGCAGGGTATCACAGGGCAAGAGCCAAGTGGAATGCAGGTACATCCCTTCTAGTTTATCTTCCCTTAAAGCCACCAGGATCCAATCATAGTGGCTCTGTCCAAGTACTCCCATAATCCTAGTCACCCCTAAAGACCTCACCTCCAACCACCCAATTAAACACTGGATTAAGAGTTTCTACCCTCTTCACACAGCCCCAGCCTGAGTCTCATAAGGAACAAGCTCTCTCTGACATCTGATGTTGTTGATTAGACATCAGTGGAGGACTATTTGGTTTTCTAGTAACATGTCTTCTTCTCCATATGAGGAGAGGGAATCTGTGACGCATTTCATGTTTTTTCTTTTCAGTTTATATTCTGGTTCTCTTTCTTTGCTCTCTAGGGTCACGAAGACCTTCCTTGTATAATTATGCCAGTAGTGAAATATCTTTACCACATCTTCTATTTTAAGTGGTAGTTTTGATTGATTTGATATTCTAAGTTGGTGGGTTCATTCTTCAACATTTTAAAGTTATATTGCATCTTATTCGGTTGCCAATCAATATTTCTGAAAAGAGATAAACTATAATCCATATCAACACGTGTGTGTAATTGTCATTTGTGTCTATGTCTGTATATGTGTGTGTGTGAATGTGTGAGTATGAATGTGTGAGTGTGGTGTTTGCACAAGCTTCAGGTCTCTTCCTTAGTCATTCTCCATCTTGGTTTTTGTTGTTGTTTGTTTTTTGTATTTTGAGATAGAGTCTGTTATTGTTTTATAAAAAGAGAAGAAGGAATATGTTTGGTGGATGTGTAGTCAAGGGTGGAGGAAGGGGTGCCTCTACAGACCCATGCTGAGGCATCTTTATTCAGGACATGGGGAGGAGAGTTGAGAGGGTAGTAGAGACAGAGAAAGGCAGAGAGAGAGGGAGAGGGAGAAAAGGAGAAGAGGAAGAGAGGCTGGCCACGAGCACCTGGAGAGGGGGGGAGGGCAATGGGGAAAGGGGGGAGGACATGAGGAGAGTGGAGGCGGGCAATGGGAAGGAGGGGGAAGGTATGAGAGGAAAGAGTGAGAGCGAGAAGGCAAGAGAGCAAGAGAGCGGAGGGGCAAGCAGCTCCTTTCATGGTGAGTCAGGCCAGCCTGGCTGTTGCCAGGTAACTGTGGGGCGGAGCCTTAGACAAAAAAACTAACAAAGTCTCACTATGTAGCACCAGGGTGGCCTCAAATTCAGAGACAGGTTTGTTTCTTTTTAATGCCAAGTGCTTGGATTAAGGATGTACACCCATACCCCATGACCAGCTTTCCACATTGGTTTGTTTTATTTGTTTGTTTGTTTGTTTATGAGTAATTAATTTTTACATGGGGCTTGCTGATTCACCAGCTAGCCAACAAGCTCCAGGAATACACTGTCTCAGCCTCCTCAGCATATGTCACCAATCTTGCCCCCGCAACACGCACACACACGCGCGCGTACACAGACACACACACACACACACACACACACACACGCGCGCGCGCGCGCGCGCGCATGCATGCATGCACGCACGCACACACAGATTTTGGGAACCAAACTCGGGCTTTCATGCTTTACTTTTCCATTGCCGCTTCCTTTAACTAGCCTCTACCTCTGGGTGTTTTCAAGACTTCCGCCTCAGCCACGCACAGCAGCTCACACAGGAACTCCTGTCATTTGGGAGGCTAAAACAGGGGATTTCTGAATTTTGGTCATCCTGAGCTACAAGAGACCACTTCTCCAAACACAACAATAAATCCACTTCACCTTTGCCCATGATGGACCCGGGGATTGCTTTCCTTGTTTTTATTCGGGCTCTGGCTCTCAGGGACTCTGTAACCTAGATATGGGTTCATGGTGTGAAAGAACCTCCTTGGCATAACATTGTTAATAACTTTTTACTCATGTATGTGTGCATGGCTAGAGTGACAGACCCTTCTTGTGTCCCAGGAAAAGTATTTGTGCCTCTCTCTGCTTCTGATCAACTCCACAATGGCCATTTGTCTGCAGCTCCAGCTTTTATCACTGTGATCTGTGACTGAGAACAAACCTGGTTTTTTCTCAAAGCTTCTCATTGGATGCTGTGATTGTCACAAAGCTCTCATTGGATGCTGTGATTGTCACAAAGCTCCTATTGGCTGCTTCTCTGACTTTCATGTGTTTTAAATGCTGCCCCTCTCTTTACCCTTCACATTGTTTTCCCTCTTTTGGTATAATTTGGCATCAACTTTCAAAATCTTATTTGAAATATGTTTTTACATTTATTTAGTGTAGGCCTGCTCACAAATTTAGGCTATGGTATTCATATATGGAGTTCAAAGAGCAACTGAAAACATCCTTATCCACTGAGCCATCCTGCCTCTGAACTATTGGAATTCTTTCTTTCTTTTTTAATTTATTTAGTACACAATTGCACGCCTAGAAGAGAGCACCAGATTTCATTATCGATGGTTGAGAGCCACCACAATGTTGTTGCTGGGAATTGAACTCAGGACCCAATGCTCTTAACCTCTGAGCCATCCCTCCAGCCCAATATGGGCTTTTCTACTTTTATGTAGGATAAAAAGAAGAAGAAAAAAGAGAATAATATCCTTCATTTCTAATTGGAAAAAGCATTTCCACTTATCATTTTTATTATTAGTGTCTCCCTTAACTACGTGGATTCCAAAACATTTGGATATAATCTCTTTGTTGTGATTTTGCTTTGTTTTGCTTTTGGAGCTAAGGTTTTTGTTATGAAACCCAGGCTGGCCTTGAGCTCACCACGTAGCCCTGGCTGCCCAGATGTGAAGTGCTGCACCTGGCTCGTTCAAAGCATTTTTGTTCTTCCCTTATGGTCATATTTGACCTACGCAGTGCATGGTGGGAGTATGTGTTTCTTGACTTGGATACAGTATTTAATGTGTATTTCTGAATCTGCTTGTTAATTTATATTGATAATTTTATATTATAAGTGACTGATCTTCTTACTTGATGGCTTCTGTGATGATAGGGGTACACTGGGGTTTTCCTCTTTAATTGAAAGCCTGTGAATTTCTCCTCAGAATGGAAAAGCTACTTGAGGGATTTCAGTTGAGGACTCCAGCTGTGCCTAAGTGTCAATCATTTATAAATGATCTCTCCATTTTCATTAGCTGGTTTTAAAGTTTTATTGGTCTTACAATGTATCCATGGAGCTTTAGATTTTTGGTTATTTCTCATTTCTAGAACCTATATCGCTTTCTATCATGCCATGTTTCCTAACAAGCATTTCAATTTTTATTTTATTTCTTTAAACATGACGTTTATCTCTAAATGCATGTCTAACAATCCATTTTAAAGAACCTATACAGTTAAGTTTTGATTCAAAACTCTAAGAGTACATGTATGTGTCTGTACCTGCTCCACATTTGTAGAAGCAGATTATGAGATTTAGTGGCAAGTCTTTGCCCACTGAGCCAGTCCTCTGGTCGCTTTCAGTTTTTGTGTCTCCTGATTCTCATGTTGTCTCTGCCTCCTTATTACCACCTTAAGTCTCTTTGCATTTGTAATTTTGTAAATTTGAATTTGCAATCTTGTCATTTTTAAAGCCTTTGAAAATTACTGTCAGTCTCCCCAATACGGGCATGGATATACTGTTAAAAAAAAAAAGTGTACACATTTCTTCTTGGGATAGGAAACATACCAGCAGCTACAAACTAAGATCTCTCAAGCCCAAGTCTGTATTTGGCTTGTCCTTAGTTTCTGAGTTATAGATATGAACTTGGATGCAAGTCCACCTAAAAGCTGGTGAGTACCCAGGTCGAATTCCATACGTTTTTATGGACTTATGCTTATCCCCAAGGGATATTTTGTCACAGTCTCTCTTGGTTGAAGTAGAGAATGAGTTTAGATATAGTTTCCTTTGCTCTGTGTATGATTCTCATTGGGGCATCCCAATTTAATATCAGGACTATCTCATTTAAGATATTGGCCATGTCTCTCTTGTCTTAGGGGAATATATACCGTAAAAAAGGTATATATATATATATATATATATATATATATATATATATATATTCTATATTGTAAAATATAGAATATAGAACATATAACATAATATATAATACATATATGTGTTGTTATTATGTAATATATATATATATATATATATATATATATATATATATATATATATAACTCAAATAAAGGTATAACAAATGTTGTCAAGATATTAGTCCCATGGATGATCAAGTGCACTTACATATATATCTGTAAAATGTACATGTATTCTTATAAACCTTGTGAATGGCTTTCATATAATAATTTGCTGTTTCTACTGTCACTTGAGATTTGAGCTACATTTTTATTTGAGACATGATCCCAAATAGCTCCAGCTGATTTTGAACTTAATAAATAGCTGAAGATAGGTCTAAATTTCTGATCCTCCTGCCTCCACCTCTGGACATTAATATTATAGGCCTTTGGACTCTTAGTTGGTTCCAGAGATCAAATCCTCAGCCTCATGAATGCTAGGCATACTAGGCAAACACTCTGTTAATTAAACTACACCCCAGCTCCCCAGATTCTTGATATATAAAAGAAGTTTAATGTGTCAAACTGTATTACATAACTTCTCCCATTGTTTTTAGCTGAGAATATTACCTAAAACATCCAATCTGCCATTTCTGGAAACTAGAAGCTACTACTTAAGATCAGGCTATTTTTACACGTTACTTTTATTAAAATGAAACTTGAATAAAAGAAAAAGTAAGCAGACAGCGAAAATGGGAAGGCTGTAGAAAGAGTCACATAGGAGAAGGTTGGAGAATACAGACAGAAACTCTGTCAGGGGAAGATTTTACACAACAGGCAAACTTCCAGCTTAGTCTCAAGTGGTGAGAACAGGGAAAACCCAGTGGCCACTTCAGGAAAAGTTATTAGCATATGGCAGACGTGGAAAGGCAAGGGAACATGACCCATTGGAGAGTAACAGGGATGCTGTGAGGCCATCCCTTTGTAGATGGTTGCAGCACCTTAGGGTGTGCAACACTGGTGGTTGCTCTTATAATATTGATCTCCTCTGTTCCCTTTGCCATGGATCTGACTCTTGGCTTAATTTCCCAATTCCAGGTCATTCCCTGCCCACCAAATGTGATGGTAGGACCTGGTTTCCAAGCACCAACTGTTAACATTCTCAACGAGTCTTACTTTTGGTGACTTGATCTCCTTGGCTGACTGTAAAGCTAACACAAAATCCTTGGTATGTGTTTTAGTCAGGGTATCTCTGCACAAAACATTGACCAAGAAGCAAGTTGAGGAGGAAAGGGTTTATTCAGCTTACACTTCCACATTGCTGCTCATCGCCAAAAGAAGTCAGGACTGGAACCAAGCAGGTCCGGAAGCAGGAGCTGATGCAGAGCCCATGGAGGGAAGTCACTTACTGGCTTGCTTCCACTGGCTTGCTCATCCTGCTTTCTTATACAACCCAGGTCCAGCAGCCCAGGGATGGCACCACCCACAATGGGCTGGCCCTTCCCCCTTGATTGCTAGTTGAGAAAATGCCTTACAGCTGGATCTCATGGAGGCATTTCCTCAACTGAGTTTCCTTTCTCTGTGATAACTCCAGCTTGTGTCAAGTTGACACAGTACTAGCCAATACAGTACCTCAGTTTGGACCTCTGTAGTTCTCCTGACAATTGATGGTCATAATCACCAACATATAGGAGAGAAGAAGACACGTGGGAGAAGACAATCCTGCGTTTAAAGCATGTCAAGGGCTTGGGGATGCAGCTTAAATACAATACCCACCTAGCAAGCATGAAGCCCTAGGCTTGGTCCCTAGGACCCTATAAACAAAGGCTGGTGGTGGATGCCTGCAATCTCAGCAGTGTGGGGAACCGAATGCGGACGCCATTACAAGATGGCACTGGCTCCCTCATGGTTTGAGGTAAACAACTCCATATATAGTAATGTTCTTGTCAGCTAAGGTGCATGCGCAGTACATAACCTATCTCCGGCCAATCTCGAGGCCTCTGGTGTCGGCAGACTGGTGACAACCAATCATGGCAAGCCCCGTATGCGCTTCTCCCTATATAAGCGGACAGCTAGGGTAGTTCAGCCCCCTCGCTTCCTGCTCTCCCCTTCAATCAAGAGGCTCCCACAATAAAGCGTGATCTGAGAAGAATCCTCTGGTGGTGGTCGTCTTTCTTCGCTGGTCGAGGAGCACGCCACACAGCAGGAAGAATAGAAGTTCAAAGTCACAGTCAGCTACTTCAATCCCAAGCTGGTGTAAAATACGTAATCCCCTATCAAAAGATAAATCAGTTGAGAGTGCAATACCAAAAACCTTGTATGTTGCTAGCTATATAAAATTCAGAACTCAGGACACTTAGAATTAAAGACAAAAGACTCATACATGAAAGGTAACTATGGGACTGGAGAGTTGACTCAGCACTAAGAGTGCCTGTTTCTCTTGCAGAGGAGGATCTGAGTTCCGTTCTAAGCACTCACACGAAGTGGCTCATTATTAACCTGTAAATTAGCACCAGGGGATCTGACGCTCTCCTCTGCCTTCCACTGACACTTGAACTTACAAGCACCACACACACACACACACACACACACACATACATGCAGAATGTTTAATGGTCTTATATAAAAATAAAATAGGCAAGTAAAAGCACAGAGAAGGATGAAGGGATAACACACAGAATGAGAACCTAATGGTCCAAGAACGAGCCCTGAAAACCACCAATATTTCCCGGTAACCCAAGAAGGAGTATAGAAAAGAGTCAGTCAGTGATGCAGAAGTTCTGAGGCATCCTTCTGTTTGCTCTGGATCATGGACCTTAAATGTTAGAACAGTTGTTAAAATACCCAACTGACCACCAGAAGACCTGAAGCACTGCAAAAAATCCAGTTCAACAGCAATTAAGATGTATTATTCTCCTTGATAAGTACTCTTTGGAAAGTGAAAAGTATTATTTCATAGGCCTCCTGGGTTCTGGTTGGTTTTTTTTTTTTTTTTTTTATTGCTGTATTTTTATATAGTTCACAGAATCAGGATAATAGAGGTTTTAGACAGCATGGTCCCGGAATTACTTTCCACTAAACCTAAACCTCTTAAGCCGCTGCAATGCCCTCTTCCCAGGGAAGGAAGAAAAGTGAACAGCGTTATGCAATCAGAAGTCCTTAAACGGGAAGGACCTTCAGAGTTCCTGAACCAACTACTCAATGAACTTTCTTTAAAAAGAAAGGAAGGCAGGAAGAATGAACTCTGAAGGTCAGGTGATGCTCGGTAGTAAAGCTGCAATGTTTAACTGTGGGGCTTTCAGTGGGGGCCGCCCTCTGCCTTTCAGGTCTCAATCTAACATGGACACAGAAACACAGCTTGCACCACAGGGGGAAGAAAGGGTAGTTTATTTTGGAGCCAAAGATGAGTGGCCGGAGCCTGGAAACACAGATTCAGATTGTTTCAAATGCCGTTTTTTCCAATGTGATAATGGTTTCGTGAAGTTTGTGTCGTTACAAAACAAAGTCATAAATCAAGGTAGTTTTCGAACACTTTGGTGGGAACGATAGGTGGACAGCTTACAGCAAAGGTAGAAAACAGATTTCTGTGGGATCCTGTCAACGTGACAGTGTCTGGAACACACAGCAAACAAGCCTCTAGGCATATTTCTCATTGGCTTGTAACTACCAGGGTAAAGTGGCGTGGCTGGCCAGTGAGCTCCAGGATCTGCCTGTCTCTGCCTCCCTGTGCAGGAATGACTGGTTTTTGTACATGAGTTATGCTCACAAGGGAACTATCTTACTGAGCAAACTCCTCCTTAGCCATTTTTTTTTTTTTATCTTAAGACCAGAATATAGTTCCTCTCATAATATTTGCAATGCTGAAAATCACAAACACACATGGAATAATTTTATATGCATGCAACCAGTGGTGCTGAATCTAACTTCTTGTGACCATCATACCGAGTGGGGGGGGGAGAGAATATGATATATAAGAAAGACAAAAGAAGGAAAGAAGGAAGGAAGGAAGGAAAGGAAAGGAAGAAAAGCAAGCAGGAAGGCAAGCAAACTCAGTTCCCCCTTGTCTTTGTCAGGGTTTCTATTCCTGCACAAACATCATGACCAAGAAGCAAGCTGGGGAAAAAAGGGTTTATTCAGCTTACACTTCCACATTGCTGTTCATCACCAAAGGAAGTCAGGACTGGAACTCAAGGAGTTCGGGAAGCAGGAGCTGATGCAAAGGCCATGGAGGGATGTTACTTACTGGCTTGCTTCCCTGGCTTGCTCAGCTTACTTTCTTATAAGAACCACCCACCCTGGGCCCTCCCCCCTTGATCACTAGTTAAGAAAATACCTTACAGCTGGATCTCAAGGAGGCATGATCTCAAGGGAGACTCCTTTCTTTGTGATAACTCCTACTTGTGTCAAGTTGACACAAAACCAGCCAGAACACCCTACATTTGTGTTTAAAAACATGTTCTGACCAGGAGCATTGGGACATTTCTCATACACATAACAAACTAATAATCCTGAGCCCCTCACCCTCTCTACACTGATGATCATTGTAAGCCTTAGCATTCTGAACTCTACCAAATGCCGTTTATAAGCCAGCCAGGGTGATCATGTTGTTTTTCCCTCATTTGCTGCGTTTATGCGATGAACGATGTTTGTGGAATCCCTCATGCTAAACCTACTCTTCAAATACTTGGTAACGACATATCTTCCCTTCTATTGCCAACTGCAAGTTTCCGAGTTTGTTCAATATTTTTGCACCTGTGTTCGAAAGACAGGTTAATCTGTAATTCTTTTCTGCGGTGCCCTTATCTGATTTCCGTATCTAGGCTGCACTTGGCTTGTAAACAGGTTAGGCTGTGTTTCTTCTCTTACTGCTTTCTGGTAGTATTTATGTAAGATCTGGGTTAGTGGCTCTTGAGAGATGTCTCAGAGATGAGACGATCACAGTCTCCAGAGGGGATCAGGCCTGGCTGGGACAGCTTGTACTCACAGGCTCCTAAGTAGCCTTCCCTTCTCTGCTCAATTGACTCTTAGGAAGTTCTCTGGGGAGTTTCCAAGGGTTGAGCCAGGCAGAGGGCCCAGTGTTGACCTTGGTCAAGTCTCTCACAAGATCTCACTCTTTTCTGCTCCCACTCCAGGCCCCTGCTCATGTTTTCAGGATGTGTAACAATGACCTCAGCCCAGAGCTTTGACTCTGCCTTGCACCCTCCAGCCTTTCTGCTGACCTTGACCTTGACCTTGAGTTTCCCCATGGCCTTTTCAGATCCTTAATGCTTTCATTACCTATATAAATTTTCCACACATGTAGTTTTTTTCATTTCACTTCAGTTGGAAATGGAGTGTCCACATTATAGATATGAGAAGCATAAACCATCTTCTTTCTTTTGTCTCGTCAAAACCACTCTCTGAAATAAACTTTAATCTACTCAAGCCAAACCAACCCCTTTACAGCAAAACCTTACTGGGAGGTGCAACTTCAAAATCAGCCCACACACTCCAATCAAGCAGCATAAAACAAAAACAAGCTAACCCTTTAACACTCTTTCAATCGTAAAATGTCTTGGTGTTCTTGTTTAAATGAATAAAAACTGGAAAGTATTTATTTGTCCGACCCCAGGGGAGGTGGGGGAATATACCTCACAATAGATAATGTCAAGGTGTACACTTAAGAATAACAGAACAGTACTCAGGAGCGTTGTAGATTAGACCAGAAGCACTGGCCAAATCTAAGATTATACAAATGCTTATAAGGAAGAAGAAACCCGCAGCACCGTGAGCTACCCAGTGAGGAAAACCAGAGAATGCTTTTAATAACTGAGCCATCTCTCCAGCCCCTTGGTTCCATTTTTTTTTTTTTTTTTTTTTTTTTGAGATCCCGTGTTATTCATCAACCCTAATATTATCCTTTTTATCCACATTGTAAAGGAGCATAGGCTTTCTTTCTTCTGAAAGGAAAGTCTTCTTTTAACTTGTATTATCATCATCATCATCATCACCACCACCACCACTACTACCACTACTACTACTATCATGTGCATGATGTGGGATGTGTAGAAAGGAGAATATCTCAACATGAAGGACTATTTTACAGAATTGGTCCTCTCCTTCCACATCTCCCTGGGTGTTGGGTGTTGAGAGCCGTTTGTGCCGCACCCAAAGATGGCTCCGGCTTCCTGCCGATGACTCTGCAAACAGAGCTGTTGCCCAGCCCGAGAGATGTAGTACGCATGTACCACAGACGTCACAGCCCGCTCTCGGGGGCATGCTAATGAGTTACTGAAGGGCACACCAATCAGGTAGTGACACGAGTCTCCTGGGCATATATAAGCAGTGCATTTTCCTTCCACGTGGTCCCCTGCTCAGAGTGTTGTACAATAAAGGTTGTTCACAGAAGAATCCTGTAGTCGCACGCCATTCCTGCCGGCGGGATGTGGGGCTCGTGACAGTTGGGGATTGAACTCGGGTCACCAGGATTGTACAGGGAGTGCCTTTACTTGCTGAGCCATTTCACTAGCTCATCATTATCATTCATTCTTAAGAATAGAATCAGATGCAGGCATTGCTGGTGCATACCTTTAATCCTAGTGCTCAAGAGGCAGAGGGAGAAGGATCTCTGTGAGCCTGACCTACAGAAAAAGCTCCAGGACAGGCAAAGTTACACAGAAAAACAAAACAAACAAAAAACTAAAAATGAGTCAGGAACTAGTCAAAGTGGATCATACCTATAATAAACTTGGGGAGAATTCCTCAAGTGCAAGGTTAACCCAGACTACAGAATGAAAGTCTCCTCATGTCAACACAACAGGGCCAGCTAGTTAGCTTGGTAGGTTAAGACTTATGCATCCAGTCTGATGACATGAGTTTTATTTACATTTCGACTCTTACAAATTGTCCTCTGACTCCTACATGTGATGCCCACCCCCAAACCAACCAACCAAAACAAACAAACAAATAAGTACAATTTTTAAAAGCTTAATAGCATCATGAACAGGATTCTGCTGGACTTTATGCATCAAAATACCACTCCGGTTAGGTAGCTCTGTTAGGAGGTAGAGAATGTGTGCTCTCCACCCGCGTTCCTTGCTCACATGGAAATCACACTGTGGGAGATTACTTCTCCCCGGTGATATTTACAGAAAGCATTATGCTACTGCACAAAAGCCACTTATAAACAAGTTTAAGGAAGGAGCTGTGCAGGAAAAAGAGAAGCTAAACAAGAAGGATTTCAATATTATGTAAAAGAGTCTTTCAGCAGGTGAATTGTTCCATTACCTCCAGGATCCAGGCTGACTCTATTCTTACTGAGTTGAGAATGCACTATTGGGAATTGACACCTAGTGACCCATGGGTCCAGGGTAAGACCAATCTCGGGCACCCTGTCTTCCTTACTATTCAGGTTCCATGTCTGTTGCCGTGATAAAACATTCTGACCAGAAGCAGCTTAGATAGCATTGGCTCACTCTCCCTGGTCATAGTCCATCACTGAGGGAAGTCAAGCAGGAACTTGGAGGCAGACCCGTTTGCTATTCTGTCAAGCACTCACTCAGGAGCCCACATGGAGAAATGCTGCTTGATGGGTCGTATGGCCTCATGCTTAGCTGGCTTCCACAAACAGCCCAGGACCTACCCAGGAAGAGTACCACCCACAGTGGGCTGGTTCTGCAGACATCATCTAACAATAAGACAATTCTCCATAGACTTGCTCAAAAAGAGGCAATTCATCAGCTGGGGCTCTTCTCCCACATGATTCTAGGCTGTATGGAGGTGACAGTAAAAGCTGACCAGGATACACACCTTCCTCAACAAAGGCCTGAACATCACACAAGAGTGTTGAAGGCCCCACAGCCTCAAGCTGTAGAGGGTATGGCCACAGTGTGTGGTAACTGCTTGGAGAAGATAGAAAAATCATGACTTTTTTTTTTTCTTTCTTTCTTTTTTTTTTTTTTTTTTTTTTTTTTGGAAAAATGAATGGAACTGGAGTTCATCATGCCAAGTGAAATAAGCCAGATTCGTAATGACAAATGCCATGCTTTCCCTCAGAGACAGAATCTATTCATTGTCATACATGTCATGAATAGAGAAGGAGGACCACTTACTAGGAAGAAGCAGAATAGTCAGAGAGAAGAGAGGGAACAAGAAAGAGTAACAGGTAAATGTAAGCAAAGCACATGATTTGCATGTGTGAAGAAGGTATTATAACAAACATTACGGTGTGTTAAGACTATTCAGGTTGGAAAGTTCTTCTATATTTAATACTATTTGAAATGCTCACCACAACACAATTTAGCACTATTCCCATAACTCACTTTAAATATATATATAAGGGCTGGAGAGATGGCTCAGAGGTTAAAAGCACTGACTGCTCTTCCAGAGGTCCTGAGTTCAATTCCCAGCAACCACATGGTGGCTCACAACCATCTGAAATTAGTTCTGGTGCCTTCTTCTGGCTTGCAGACATACTTGTAGGCAGAATGCTGTATACATAATAAATAAATCTTTTTAAAAATATATATTTTTTAAATGTATGCACTAAGTGTATTGTGCACGAGTTTATACGTAACTAGTAAGTGAAGTACTCAGAGAGGCCACAAGAAAGTCAGATCCCTGGGGCTGGAGTTACAGGCAGTTGTGAGCTACCAGACATGGGTACTGGAAACTGACCTGAGTCCTTTGTTAAAGCAGCAGGTGCTCCTGATCACTAAGATATCTCTTCAGTCCCTCATTTTAAAAAACCTGCTCCTATCATTAGACTGGAGCCTGTTCTGTGCCAGCTCTTCCCAGGGCACTGAACCGAACCCATCCAACTATAAAGGTCTGTTGAGAGTCCACCTCCATCAGCTCACACTTGGGGACACCCATAAGCTGCTCACAGGTAGGGATGTGGCTTGGCTGTTAGGACTTCTGCCTAGCATGCACAAAGCCCCAGCACCTCATCAAGTGTGCGTTGTAGCCCATGCCCTAATCCCAGCCCTTGACAGAAGAATAGGAGGTGTTCAAGGTCATCCTCTGTGATTTAGCTTGAAACCAATTTCAGGTAACACGAACCTGTCTCAGTATTTGGAATCCTTAGGTCTCCTAACCATCAAAATTATTACAAATAAAACCCTGGGAGAGATTTGCAGAAATCACTCACAGTGATCATTAGTCTCATCCTTACCCACAGGGTTTCCGAATCTCTGCCCTGTCTCCTCCTCACACCCAGATTATGTCTCCCTTCTGGCCCCACCTGAAGCCTCACTTGCCACCCTCTGAGCCTTTTATTTCCCGGACTTCTCTGTGAATTTTCACCTTACTTTTCCTCTTGCTACTGCAGAAAAAAAGAGAAAGAAAGAAAGAAAGAAAGAAAGAAAGAAAGAAAGAAAGGAAGAAAGAAAGAAAGAAACATCGACTGTGTCTAATCTTCTAGTCAAGATGGTATATTTTGATTTACAATGTATCCAAAAACTGACCAACGCTAGTGTAAGCATGCAAATTGAATCAGAAGCCTTCCTGAGAAAACAGGGCTGTAGCAAACACTGCTTTGCAACATGCCAGCAGAGTAGGCTCTCGGAGACTGTAAGAGACAAACCTAGACCCAGCTTCTGAGGACCTCACAGCAGCAGCACAATAGAAGCTGCCCCGTCTCCTGGGTTGAGTGCACCCACGATCCTCCCACTCGGCTTGCTGAAGTCACTGACTCCAAGATGAGTCTCTCTCCTGACTCGTGACGATGACTGTTGTCTGAGTCAGAGAACGTTCGCCCATATTCATTCACGTGTTCATCTGCTCAGGCATTCATTGAATATTTATTGTCTAGATTATGTAGCGTGTAGACACTGAGGCAAAACAAAGAAGAGTTTGGCTGTCACAGTTGCTTTGGCTTGTGTGGCAGGGCTGACGTGGAGAGTCACTGCGGGGGCTGCTGTGGCATTGGTAAGCCAATCCAAGCAGGAGAGGATCAGAGTTGTCCCTGGAGGAGACAAGCATTCAGTTCAAGTGCTACTGGCTCCTGGTGCCTTTCGGAACAACGTGTATCACACAAGTCAGGTGATCCCGAAGCCCAGCACACTAGAGTCACGTTATGGTTCCAATCTGAAATGTCTTCTACAAACTCATGATAGTGACAGGTGGCCTCCAGGTGGTGGTGCTGTTGGGGGAGGGGGAGGTTCCTTTAAATGGCGGATTCCAGTTGGTAGAAGCAGAATACCAGGAGCTGGACTCCTTAGTGTTGGGTCATAGCTGGCTTCTAGTGCCTGCCTTGCTCTCTGTTTGCTGACCCACCATACTGAGGCTGTTTCAACACGCCTCCCCCACTGGACAAACCGAAAGCACGAACCAAAACAATCTTCCACCCTTATCTTATTCCTATTAGGTGATCGTTCGCAGCAATTCAGAGGTAACTGACATGTCCCAGAAGTCTAAGAGACAGGCTTACTTTCTATATTATTTTCTGTATGTGTGTGCATGTTCACGTGTGCCCGATGTACATGTATGTATGTATGTATGTATGTATGTATGTATATGAACAGAGGATAGCCTAAAGCTCTTACGCCTCGGGTGTCAACCAATCACCAATTACATTTATTTATTTATTTATTATCTATTTATTTATTTAAATGCATGGGGGTGCATATGGAAGCCATAGCACATGCGTGGAGATCAGAAGACAATTGGTAGCAGTTGCTTCTTTCCACAACATGGGTCCTGGGGAGAACTCAGGCTATGAACCCCAGATCACTCTCGATCTCTCTCCCTCCCTCCCTCCCTCCCTCCCTCCCTCCGTCCCTCTCTCAGGGTTCTGCCTGCCTCTGCCTTAACAGTGCTGACTGGTATTACAAGTGTATACCATCATACCAGACTTTTTTTTTTTTTTTTAATGTGGGTTCTGGGAACTCAAACTCCTCACGCTTGAAAGGCAAGCCCTTTGACAATTGACAGCCATCCCCAGACCACCACTTCCTGGTCTTAAGATGCTGGTCTTAACTGCTCTTTCTGTATCCATTTCCCCAGACCTGAAATGAGCTGATTCAAACCAGATTAGGTTGTGTTAAATGCAGGTTTGTTGGGAGGCTGCTCTCAGGCAGATGAACTGGCTCCGGAACACCTAAACCAGGGAAGTCACAATGGGGAGGAAAGAGAGGAGGGGGAAGGGCGAGGGTGGATAGGGAGGGGGAGAGGGAGAGAGAGAAAGAGGGGGAGAAAGAGGGAGAGAACAAGGAGACCAAAATTAAACAGCGAGGAGCCTCAGGAAGAAGGGCAGCCCAGCCCTTAGGCTAGAAAGCTCAGGGTTGGGGGGGAGGCCTTACCAGGTAAGGACTGAGGGATTCTGGGAGAACCTGGAGGCCAGGTCTGCTTTGGTATGGAAAATATGCACTTCAGTCTCTTGCCCGGTGTCCTAAACCAAACCATACCTACAGAAAAGATAGAAAGCCAATTTTAGACCTGTGTCTGTGCTTTAGAACAAAATAATAGACTCTGATGCTTTGGGGATTCCATAAAGGCAGCTGGGACGAGAGACTAGCCGTCACTAGGACCCACTTGATGCCACGGAGCATGCGGTGCAAAGGGCCAAAGCAGGAAGCACCCACTCCCACCCAGGACCCTATCGTGCGGTCGTTATCTCCACTCCAGGGAAAAGGGAAACAATCGACCACAAAGTCCATTTACGACAGTCACCAAAACCTAGAGCCATGAGAGGATAAAAGCTTCCACACAGAAAAACGGGATGAAGCGGGAGTTGGAGCAGATAGCCATTTAAAAGAGTATCACAGATAGTCAGGCACAGAGAGATAAACATCAAATGTTGCCACCTGTAATGGAAACTGGAAAGTTAATCCGAATCGTGACTCCGGAACTCCGGAAAGGGAGGGGAACAGGGAGGGGACAAGGAGGCTGGTGGTTCACAGATAACAGAGGTACAGCTGGACCCGTTGAATAACTTGTAAATGTTGATCCCCATTAACTGAATATTTCTAAGTAGCTAATGGGATTTTGAACATTCTCAAAACAAATAAATGATAAATATTTAGATAGCAGATACATGGGTTACCCTAATCTGATTTATCATTATATGTGTTCATCAACACATTGTACAGTCACTATGCACGATTGCTTTGTGTCAAAGATTAATTGAAAGCAGCTGTGGGGCCGATCACCCGCTATCCACACACTCAGAAGGTGGAGGCAGGTGATCGGGCTGTCAAGGTCATCCTCAGTTAAAAGCCAGTTCAAAGCCAGCCTTAGATACACAGCAAGCCCTAGAACAGCCAGGACCGCTTAGCAAGGCCCCATTTTAAAATATCAATAAAAAGAGTGAACCCCCCCACACACACCCCTTTCTAAATCTAAGTCAAGTAAAGTTCTTGGTTCATGTATTTGATTTCTTTTGTTTTCTTTTGGCTTTTAAATTTTCATTACCCTTTGATAATTTCAGACGTAGGTCATTTGAGAGTGTGTCTATGTCTGTGTGGTGTGCATGTGTGAGAGACAAAGGTTGACTTTGGGTGTCCTCAATGGCTTCTCACCTTATGTATTTGAACCCAGAGCTAGCCAAGTGAGCTAGTCTAACCAGTTTGATCTGGGAATGCCCCTCTGCCCACTGAGTAATGGGATTAACGGCAGGTTGCACACCCACCCAGAGTTCCCTTTGGGCTCTGATGTCCAAACTCTGGTCCTATTGTTTATGAGCAAGCACTTTGCCCACCGGGTCATCTTCATAGCCCCTGTTTTGTTTTGGGGGCATAATTTTAGATCTAGACTTGCCTTAAACTTTTGACATAACCAAGGATAGCTGTGAATTCCTGCTTCCCCTGCCTCCGATTCCCCCACTTCTGATTTCCAGGGGCCAGGATTGTAGGCATGTGTCATCACACTGAAAACTATTATTCAGTGTTGAGACTAGGAGTGGGTGGCTTCAGCATTATTTTTCCTCCCTTTTTCAATAGCACTGAACAAGCAATGGACTTGACTCAGATTTGCCCTATACCTGCACTGATGTGTGGCTGAGGCTAAAAGTATTCCTTGTGAAATCTTTACAAGTCTGATGAGAAGCAGTTATGTGATTTAACTGAGGGAACTGAAAGTGATTATTATTCCTTGCTCTCTTGAAATAATTTTCCATTGGAAAAAAATGAAGTTTTTTAAAAAAAGACATCATTGGTTTTTGGGGTTTTTTTTCCATCTGATATATGAAGTCTGATAGCTCTTTTCTGTCCTCCATTCCTGTCCCCTGCTCCCTTTTGGATTGTTAACTTGGAATAAAAGCTGTTTGTTAACTTATTTCTGAGTGAGGCAGATTTAAGGATTTTTTTTTAAAAAATAAAGACCATTTACCAGTAAGAAAAAAGAAACTACTAAAAGTCACTATTATTTTATGTAAAAATTGTGAACATTTAGTACAGATTGAGATGCAATGTAATTACATATAAGGTTAATAGAGACTTTTATGGTTAGTAGACAGGAAATGAGACACTCAAAGACAGCAGGTATCTGAAGGTCTTTCTCCAGTTTAAGAGCCAGGCTCCGTGTCAGAGGCTGACACAACCCTTCATTTCCTTTACAAAAGCAGGGATTAATACTAACTTCTCTTTCTTCTAAAAAAAAATACTTATACTTATTTCATATACCTGGATGTGTTTTCTATGTGTATGTCTTTGCACCCAAACACATTCCTGTTCTCCATGGAGGCCAGGAGAGGATGTCAGATCCGGTCAAACTGGCTTTATAGGAGGTTATGACTGATTGTGTGAGCTGGGAAACTGAACCCAGGTCCTCTGGAAGAGCAACAAGTGTTCTTAACTACCCGGCCATCTGCTTCTCCAGCAGACTTTTTTTTTTTTTTTTGCTTCTCTGTCTGCTGACTTTTCTAAAATGCATTTTTTTTTCCTAAAAGAAAAAGTTATCTGTTATGTGGAAATGAAAACATAAACTCTACCCAAATAACATTCAAAATATAAATAAAATATAGCCAATAAAATCAGAATAGAAAATAAACTCTACCCAAGAGTAAAATGGAGACCAGACATGTAACTCGGTGGCAGACTGTCTATTTAGCAAGTACAAGGTCCTCTGTTCAATCCTCAGCACTCTCCAAAACGTAAAGAAAAATGTTTTAACACACAGATCTGACCTGCTACGGCTACAGGCATATACGTCTATACATTTTAGTTGTATAGATTTGTTTGGTAAACCAACCTTACACAGTACGTCTGTTTAAACCTCTGGCATGTTTTTGAGCTGGTAAATACACTCCTGCGCTGATACTGAAATGGAGACCTATGTGCTTCTAACTAAAGGGCAGGGTTTGAAGGGTTGTATTTTGTTTTGTTTTGTTTTTTGTTGTTTTAAGGTAAGACTTCATGTAGCTCAAGCTGTCTTTGAATTAAATATAGGTGTCAAAGCTAGTCTTGAACTCCTGGCCAGCCTCCCTATACCTCCTAAGTGCTGGGATTATATATATATATATATAATATGTATGTGCATATGTGTATTTGTATATTGGGTCGGGGAGACAGCACTGTTGATAAGTCCTTGCTGTTTGCCATATAAGTACAAGGCCATTACTTTCCCTCGGTAAAAGCCAAGTGAAAAGAGACAGTGAACTGCTGTCCTCATGCAGCTTCAGCTAGAGAGGCAGAAATAAAGTGTCTCAGGGTGGGGGTGGAGGGTGGGGTCAGTGGTCCAATAGCCTTGGTGAGTTTCCAGGGCAATGAGAAAAATCTTGTCTTGAAAACCAAAGTGGATGGCCTTTTTGGCCTCTCTGTTCGTGTGGATTTGCGTATGCAGGTACACAAAGAACCCCCCCCCCCCAATCAATTCTTTGGTTGATAATTTTCTTTTATTTTTTTGTTCACAAATTTCTTTACTCCCCTCACTCCGACTTTTAAAAAGTACCTAGCAGCCTTCTTTCTGCTTCCAGAGATGTAGCAAACCTGTCTCCTCACCAGTCTCCTCCTCCCTAGGGCTGGTTACCACGCCCTGCTTTCTGTAGGTGCTCTGGACTCTAGTTCTCACACTTGAAGGCAAGCTCTTTTTCAACTGAGACATCTCCCTGGATCCCAACAGAGTTATTTGGGGAAAGTGAATCTTGACTGAGGAACTGCTTAATCAGATTGGCCTGTGGGCGTGTCTGTGGCATTTTCTCCAGCGCTGACTGATGTGGGAAGGCCCAGTGTATTATGGGCTGCACCATTTTTAGGCAGATGGTCCAGGACTAAGCACAAGCTGAGCTTGAGTCTTTGAAAAGTCATAAAGTGAAACCTCAGGCAACATCTCTCCATGGGTCCGGCTTTGAGTTCCTGCCATGATGTCCCTCAATAATAGATTACGATCGGAAAGCGTAAGCCGAACAACCTGCTTCCATCCCAAGATGGATTTTGTTTTACCACAGCAGCAGCACTGTAACTAGAACACCTACATACACAGCAGAGCCCGTGGGGTGTGGAACACACCACATCCCTCCAACATGGATACACACCGGCACCATTCCAGCTCCGAGTCACCTCACTGTGATCGTTTGACCACTTGCCCCTTGGGTTGATTACTTTTCTCATCTCTGTGTTCAAATATCTGAAAAAGAAGCACCTTAAGAGAGAAAGTTTATTTGGCTTATAGTTTAAGGGGATACCGTCCACCATGACGGGGGAATCACGGCAGAGGGAGCACATTGGGGCTGGTCAGTCACATAGCCTCTGTAGTCGTGGGGCAGACAGACAGTGCTGGAGCTCAGCTGGCTTTCCCTTTTGAATGCAGTCTGAGTCAGGAGAGCATGGAGCGGTGCTGTTCACACTCTCACACCTCTTAATCTAGTCTAGAAATCCCTTACAAAAGGCCCAGAAGGTTGTCTCTTAGGTGACTGTAGACTTCGTCAAACTAACAGCCAATATCAACCATTACAGCTTTCAAGGCTACTCTTCCTGTCCGTTTTCATCTGGCACTGGTGGAAGCCATTGGGGGCCAGATTGTGTGCCGTGTGCCATGGAGAATCCTCACCTAAAGATGGCTCAGCTTTAGAGGACCCTGAGAGGTACCTATCAGAACAGGCACAAGAGTCTATTTTTAAGTGTGCCTTACTGGGGATAAAATTAACTTTGTAACTTCAGTGACAGTCTGCATTTCATGACTACTTGGGAAGTACTCTCAAATTTTACATTTTGGCTTTCTTTCTTTTCTTTCTTTTTATCCGTTTAATTTTTTTAAGCTTCCAGTTAAAAATTAAGATAAAATTGCTTTAGCATAAACTCTTCATGCATGGCACATATAAAAGCCAAGCACCATAAAAAACCGACGAGAAAGAACATGAAAAGTGAGCCATTCTATATATATAGTGTCACTGCTGGATGAAACCATTTGTCTCGGGGTAAGGTGGTTCTTCCCAAGAACGGTTCCTAAGGTACATCAGTGGGTAGAGGGTAGAGAGAGCGGGCTCGGATGCTACCAACACGGAATGAAATGGTATTAACAGCATTAAGTGATTTCTTTGTCACTGAAGAACATGTTTTGTCTGCCTGTTTGTGACAGCAATTCATATATCCCCGAACTGGGACAGTAACACTTTGTCACAATGACATCAGGGATATGCTTCCTTTCTCCGTGATTTGCTTAATGGACGGTGTGCCTTGTGGTCGACACCATCTTAGATCACAGTACGGCCATCAGTCTTTACTTTCTTGTGTCTTTGAAGCAGCACTTAATGGAGATGAAAATGTGAGTGTGTAGTTTGCTCCACATTTTTTAAAAATAGGGTTTTAAAAAGAAGTTATCTTTCCTTATACCCTAACGCCCTCTTTTCACCCTTATCTCTTTAAAATTTTTATTAGACTGTAAACTATTTATTTATTTAGGGTTAGGGCAAATACTATAGCTCACTCCTGTGGAAGTCAGAGGACAACTTTGGGGAGTCACTTCTCTCTCTGCCTTGTGGGGTACAGAGATGAAATGGAGATCATTAGGCTTGCTGGCCAGTGCCCTCCCCACTGAGCCATCTCTCTGGCCCTTGCCCACATCTCTCATACAAGATACGTTTTCTACTAGAAGTATGAAAACTAGGTTTTCCCCACAACGCTTAAGATGCTGTGGGAGGCACAGAGAGAAAAAAAAAATAGATAGATGGGTGTGGGTAGTGATAGAGGGAAAGCCCTTGCTCGAAAGGGCTCTGTGTCACCTAAGTTTCCTGTTACCAAACAATGGCCTCCCATGAAGGACCACACCTCTTATCCAACAGTGCCCCGGATCTGTTGAATTGCAGCACACTTCTTTAACCTAACAGAATGCTTTGAAAGCCAGGTCAAGCATCTGTGTTCATCTTGAACTGTCTGCTCAAGCTGCCGGTTTGTTTCCCTGAGATTGGTGGGTGTTTGTAGAAATCCATAAAGATACTTCCTTCTGCACATAAGGGGCAATGACAGGTCATATCAGTCGTCTTCCTTCTTTTCTGGGGTCCCATTTATGGCTACAGGTAGTCTCACTCCATTCCTTCACACATGCTTTTGCCAGGTTGGTTTTACCTCTTCTTGTTCCTGTTGCTGGGTGAGTAGGAGGAAGAGTCTCCTACTCTAGAATGGTTGGCATATTCACCTTGAATTCATGAACCTCCAGGAGTTATTTTTAGCAGGGTGCCTAACTCTGCAAATATTTGATGGTGGTTGTCTTAGTTAGGGCTTTATTGCTATGAAGAGACACCATGACTTATAAAGTAAAACGTTTTATTGGGGTTGCCTTAAAGTTTCAGATGTTCATTCCATTATCATCATGGCAGGAAGTATGGAAGCATGCAGGCAGACATGATGATGGAGAAGGAACTGAGAGCTCTACATTTCTTTAGAAGGCAGCCAGAAGGAGACTGCCTATCACAGTCAGGCAGGAGGAGGCTCTAATTCCACATTGGGTGTAATTTAAGCCTAGGAAACCTCAAAACCCACCTCCACATGGACACACTTCCTCTAACAAGGCCACACCCACTTCGACAAGGCCAAATCTCCCACTCCCTGTGGGCCAAGCACTCAAACACATGAAAACCTTTTCAAATCACCACAGTGTTTATGAAGCAGCTGCCCCTTCCCCCAAACAAGTTTCTTGATTTTTGGCTATCGCTTTAATATCCCATGGCCACATGATAGCTGTGTCCATCTTGCATCTCCGGATCTTGAACCGCTATCCTGTAATATAAGCTTATCTCTTTTTCCTTTCTTGAGTTACTACATTGGACTTGTGAAGCTCTTGGGTCTGTGGAAGATGGCTTAACAGGTAAAGGCATTTATTGATTGCCAAGCATGACTGCCATAGTCAGGGTTCTTCCTCTAGAGTCTGTATATTAAGGAAACTTATTGTGATGACTTAGTCTGTAATCCAACTAGCCCAACAATCCAGTAGTAGTTGCTCCATCCCACAAGGCTAGTTGTTTCAGCTGGTCTTCTGTAGAAGTAACTTCCAACAGACGTTCTGGCAAGTAATTGGATCTTCCTTCTTCCAATGTCTATATGTAGGTCTCTAGCAGAAGGTGTGGCCCAGATTAAAGGTGTGTACCACCATGCCTGGATCTGGAACTTGCTTTGTGCAGGGCTGACCTTGAACTCAGAGATTTCCTAGCCTCAATCTCCTGGGATTAAAGGTATATACTAAGCTTCTCATGGCCACTATGCCTCAAGATCTCCATGCCAAGATCCAGGTAAGAAACACCATGACCAAAAGCAACTTGTGGAGGAAAGCGTTTATTTGGGTTTGCCTTCATATCACTGTTCATCTCTGAAGGAAGTCAGAACAGGAACTCCAACAGGGCAGAAACCTGGAAGCAGGAGCTGATGCACGAGCCATGGATGGGTGTTGCTTCCTGGTTTGCTCCTTATGGCTTGCTTATCCTGATTTTTTATAGAACTCAGCACAGCAATGGCCCCATGCACAGTGGTATGGGCTCTCCCACATCAATCAACTAATTAGGCTTTCTACAGCCTAATCTTATTGGAAATATAAGTTTGTTTGTCTCTCTGCCTCTATTTGTGTCTGTTTCCTTCACTTGAGGATAGACTCTGAACAGGCATGACAATCACTAAGGGATGATTGTTTACTTGACTATCTCATGATCCTTCAGGGCTGAAGGCACAGAGACAAGTCATTGTCCTGAACCTGCAGTCATCCTGGATTCCAGAAAGAGTGCGACCTTTGGGATGGAAGACCTTCAAGGTAAAGATAGTTTTCAGTCAGGGAGGGAGGCTATAGCCTAAAGCTGTTCTTCTTGTAGAGACCAGAGTGGCTGTCTCGGTGCTGATTTAACCATCCTGGCAAGAGAGGAAATATTCTAACAAAAGACATATGTGCTCCTCTCTTTGGCTATTGGACCTTCAAAACAATAGACCTCAAGACATCAGGGCTAATACAGAGAAACTTATGCAGGAGGAGGGGAAAGACTGTAACACTGAAGTTAACCAGAGAAGAACTTACTTCTCAGGAATAGATTTAAATCATATCCCATAACTTGTCAGACCACCATGCAAGCTACGCTAGAGGCATTGATGGGTCAAGGATTAGCAGGACCTTCCTCCATCAGGACTATGCCTGCATCAGGACCACGCCTCCATCAGGACCACGCCTCCATCAGGACTATGCCTGCATCAGGACTACGCCTCCATCAGGACTATGTCTGCATTAGGACCATGCCTCCATCAAGACTATGCCTCCATCAGGACCACGCCTCCATCAGGACCCTTCCCAACTTGTTGATTACAGTTCAAACTAATCCTGCTTCTCACCTTTACTTACCCCTTTAACTGGTGTGTTAAGATTGGTGCCAAAGCTTAGCATCAGGCAGCTGGAGCTGGAGCTTTTGCCCTGAAATTTAATTCTGGCTATGGGTAGACCTTGAGTATTCATTGTGTGTGTGTGTGTGCGTGCGCACATGTGTATATGTGAGTATGAGAGTGTGTAGAGATGGGAGATTAATGTCCTATATGTACCTCTATCTCTTCTCACTTTTTAAATTATGCATTATTGTCTGTACGTGTGGTGTGCTTGTATATGGGCGCACATGCCAAAGTGTACATGTCGAAATCAGAGAACGACTTTGTAAAGCTGGGACATTCTTCCCACACAGTGTGTGTTCTGGGGAATTGATCTCAGCAGGTCAGGTTTGCAAATGCCTTTATCCACCGAGTCACCTTGCCTGGACTTCCATCTTAGTTTTTTAAGACAGGTTCTCTCAATAAACCTAAAGCTCAGCTACACTGTCTGTCCAGCAAGCCAACAGAATCTTCCTGTCTCTGCCTCCCCAGCAGCAGGATTACAGTTAAATGCCACCCCATTCAACTTTTAATCAGGTGCTGGCGATCCAAAGTCTAGTTCTAAAGCTTGTGCAGCAAGTATTTTACCAACTAACTCCCAATCCCTTCTCTTATGGGACAGGGTCTCATGTGCTCCAGGCTGTCATCAAACTTACTTAGCCAAGGCTGGACCTTACCTCCTGATCCTCCTGGGTCTACCTCTCAAAATCTGGGGTTGTGGGCCTGTGATACCTTGCTTAGCTCTGAGCCACCCACCAAGCCCTGAGCATCCAGCAGGTTACTGACAGAGAATCAGCTCCACTAGCTCCCAAAGCCGCCGATATCAGGAGTTGCAGGTGCTGTATATTTACGCTCTATATTTATGAAGGGATATAAAAGCATTCTCTCTGCAGAGGGCAGAGGGCCCACTCCTCAACTACTTGATGGTCACCCTGACTTCTGACCAGGGAATTCCCCAGGATGACATCTAGGTGACCTAGCAACTAGGATTAGATGAGGGTCCTTGATGTGGGCACCAACACAGAGGGTTTGATGTGATGCTGCTGTTTCCTGGAAAGAGATGCTGCCTAGATACCGCAGAGGTGGTGAGAACTTCTAAAAATCTACTTACTGTATCTAGTCAATTACAAAATGCCAGACTTGCCAACCCACCCGGGAAAACTTTAATCACTTTTTAAAAGGAGAAAAAAACAACAGACGTTTGTCCTGGGGCAGAGGGAATGAGTAATAAGTAAATAATTTATATTGGATTCCAAATTTCCCGGGCAGCCTCAGCACAAGGCTCATGACAGTTCAAGCCAATAACTGTCAGATAACAGCACAATCAAAGGCCAGATGCGCCCGAGGGCTGGACACCAGACTCAGTCATAGCTGTAGCTCAAGTTGATGATCTTTCTCAGCAGAAATGACTGCTTTCAGGCAATTTAGAGGGAGGGGGAGGGAGAGAGCCTTCAGAGACAGTGTTTAGAGAAAGTGTTTAGCCTCTTAACTGTAGCTCAGGATGACCTTGAACTTCTAATTGCCTGTCCTCTACCTCCCAAGTAGTGGAATTACAGCCATGCATCATCATGGCCGGTTTGTACTTTGCTGTAGATCAAACCCAGGGATTTGTGCTTGCCAAACAAGCACTCTGCTAACTAAGCTGTATTCCTAGCTGAATTCTGACCATTATTCCACTTGTCCATGACAAGAACATTACACCCATGGAGGATCAGCAGGAGTAAGTGTGTGTAGAGAGGGTGAGCCACATAAATAGAACTTTGGGTGAGTGTAACATCCGGGAAAACAACATTCAAAACTGCCCAGTAACAGAGTTACCAATATCTGGTCAGTAAACGGGACCCAAAGTCCCCTAAACAGGTGGCTGAAGTCTGAGTTTTCTTAGAGAAATAAGATTATTGGTGGGACCAGGAGCAGGTGTGTACAGGAATGGGTGTGTGTGTAGATGGCCTGAACAATTCTACATTGCCAGATGTTAAGAGGACAGTATGCTACCTTTCCCCAGAAGTTACTTCCAGATACTGAGTCCTTCAGCAACATAGTGCAGCTCTGCCTTCCCCCAGAGAAGCTGTTTCTGGGGCACTCTTACCAGGCTCTCCTGGTTTGCAATCCACCTGTGTGCCTGGCCTTGTGCTTCACCCAAGGGAGGAAGCTGAGGAAGATTGAAATGGAGTGGTGTTGAGGTCAGTGGGTGAGGACAAGGAAGTCCAGGGACATAAAGTAGTCCTGGGTGTAGAGAGACAAGGAGAGATGGAGAAAAGCAGAGAGGCAGAGGTGGGTAGCACGGGGCAGTAAAAGGGAGGGTGGGAGAGAAAGAGGAGAAGGTAGCAGGGAGGAGGAGGGAAAAGGGGAAGGAGGAGGAGGAAGCAGGGAGGAGGGGGAGAGGAGGAGAAGGAAGTAGGAAGGAAGAGGGGGAGGAGGAGGAAGCAGGGAGGAGGAAGGGGAAAGGAAGGAGAAGGAAGCAGGGAGGAGGAGGGGTGGGGAAGGAGGAGGAAGTAGGAAGGAAGAGGAGGAGGGGGAGGAAGAGGGAGAGGAGGGGGATTGGGATGGGAAGAGGAAAAGGAAGCAGTAATGAGGAGGAGACAGAGAGAGAGGAAAAGAAGGAAGCAGGGAGGAGGGGTGGGGAGGAGGCAATGTCAAAGGAAGAAGAGACAAGCTGATTACTAGCATTCATTGCTCTTTGCTTCCTGACTGCAGATGCCAAATGACCAGTCAGCTTACACCTCCTCCTATGCCTTCCCTGACATGATGGACTGTACCTTCAGATAATGAACCAAAATAGATATATCCTTCCCACCTAGAAAGAAGAAAAGAGAGAGAAAGAGAAACTTCAACCCCATTGCAGCTGTATTAAGAGATGCAGATTTAAGAAACATTAACCCTGAGGGCACTGCTCTCGTTCATGAGATTAAGGACCCTGTAGTAGAGCTGCAGATGACAGGGCATTCACCCCTTTTGACCTTGGGGTTAGAGATGATACAGCATTTGTGTTCGCTGCAGAAAACAGCTTCAAGGTGCCATTTTGAAAGCAGAATAAAGAGCCCTTCCCAAACAGAAAGATTTAGTGGCTTAACTTTGGATTTCCTAGCCCCTAGAGCTATGAGAAACAAACTTCTGTCGTCTCAAGTATTTTGTTAGCATTATGTACAGCCCAAGACACTGTTACTCAGACATACTCTGATTTATTCAGTTTCCCACTGAAATAAATTCAGAGTGTTTAGGCCACTTTTCTACAAGTAATGCTTCCATGAATACCTTGGAAGCTGTTAGTTTGTTCCTATTTTTGTCTTGTCCTGAATAGTTGCTTGGTCAAGCATAAGGCATTTAAAAAATCGTTACAGTCACCAGAGGTTTTGGCACATGCCTGCGATGCTAACACTTGGGAGGTAGAGGCAGAAGAACTAGGAATTTAAGACTTCCTTTGCTACATAGAGAGTTCCTGAGCTACATGACACCCCAGCACAACCAACCTACCAGCCAAGAAGGAAGCCACTGCCCTCTGATTTCATTGTCTGTTCCTACACTAACAACCAGAGTCCAATAACACACACCCACACACTGGGTGACTGGCTGGCAGCTCTGCCGATCCCACCCACAGACTTGCTACTACCCCATGTCTGCAGATTGACAGAAGCTTGGCTGGGATGACTAGTAAGTGTGCTCTGCAGCAGGAGAGGTTGAGCACATACAAGGGGAGAGGGCTGGCCAGCCAAGCCTTGTCCAGTCCTTTTACTGACATCCCATGGCTTCAGCAAGTCATAGCAGTGAGCCCAGAATCAGGAAGGAAGAGCATCACAAAGTCCCAAAGCCAAGGTATGAATTCATAGAGAGGTAAATAATGAAGGGTATTGATTCTACTTGTGTTGGTTTGAATCAGAATGGACACCATAGGCTGATATATTTGCATTCATAGCCATCAGGGAGTAACTTGACTTGAGAAGGATTAGGAGGTGTGGCCTTGTTAGAGGAAGTACATCACTAGGGGTGGGATTTGTGGTTTCAAAAGCTTAAGCCAAGCCCAGTGATGCTCTCCTCCTGCTGCTTGCAGATCCAGATATAGAACCCTCAGCTACTTCTAAAGCGTCATTGTCTGCCTGTGGGTTGCCATGATTCCTGGCATGTTGATAATGGGCTAAACCCTCTGAAGCCGTAAGCCATCCCCAATTAAATGTTTTCTTTTATAAGATCTGAGGTCATGGCGTCTCTTTATAGCAATAGAAGATGGACTCAATAGAACACTACCCAGTTCAGTTTTCCAACATCAATTAAAAACATTTATTTTATTCAAGGTTTATCAACATTGGACATATATTTTCTAACTTTATTGATATGATAGGCAAACTGTGCTCTGTAGCAAAGGAGGTTGAGCTCATGCAAGGGGAGATGTTAAAAATCTTATTAACAACTGCCTTTATTTCTCAGACTAATATTGAAGTATAAGTAATTTCTGCATGTTTATTGACTATCTCTTTTTATTATAATGCAAATTGAATATGCATATTAATTAATTTTACATATATTTCCATACATACATACAATGTTTCAGTCATGCCTACCCTCCTTTCTCTAATTCTCACCTACCGGCCCTTTGCTCTTTCTGAGACTATTTTTATTTATGTTTTTAGAACTGCCTTGTTTCCCTAGTAGTCATATTGTTACTGTACTCCTGTAGCCCAGGCTGGCCTCAGAGTTGTTCTGTAGGCAGTGATGACCTTAACCTTCTGATCTTCCCACCCTCACTTCCTGATTACCCATGTACTCCACCCTGCTTGGTTTTATGCAGTACTTGATCTAGACCCTGGGCATTCTGTACATGTGGTAAGCACTCAGCCAAAGAACCACAGCCAAAGCTCTTTATTTTTTTTAAAAGAGATATTTTGAAATGTTAAGCATGGCAAGATGATTCAGTGCGGAAAAGGCTCCACCAAGGTTGAGTTCAGTCCCCAGGATCCACACAGTGGGAAAAAAAAAACTTCTCTGATCTTCATGCTTGTACCATAACACTTATGCACCCACTCCTGTATATACACTCACACATATACATACACACATACACACACATACACACATATACACATACACACACACACATATACACACATACATACACACACATATACACACACATACACACATATACATGCACATATACACACATACATACATACACACACACACACACATACACACACCCATACACACACACACACAAAGAATAAAATAAATAAAAGGATTTTAAATGTCTTTCTTGGATTCTCTAATTTTTTTCACCAAGGTTCTACAGAAGATAAAACAACTTTGTAGGTCATTCCATCAAACAAAGCCTTCATTTTGTGCTCAGCCATTTGGCTAAATCCATAGGCAGATTTTGACATGAACTGTCCTGGACATTTGTGAAATCTCTATTTTATTATTTTTTATCTGAGAAAAGGTACATTTTTTGGTACATTTACTGAAATATTCAAAAGTAAATTTTTTTCTCAACCTCATCCTTAACAAAACCAAACCTTAACACCATAAATTGATCTCACTTTTTCTAGTCTCTATGGGTTATTCAAATGGCCTTCTTCTAAGGCTTTGTTTGGACATGTTATTTCTGGCCATTTCCACTGAAATCACTAATTAAGTTGAGAAAGAAAAGAGAAGAGAAGAAAATCAGAGGTCTAGTTAGCCTGCCCCACACTAGTAATTTTGTCTTCAGAGAGGTAGCTTCTACCCTTGGAGAGTGCTGTTGGACCATAGTGGAACACAATTAATACTGAACTGTAAAAGCCAAAACAATGGTAAGAAAAAATAAAATTTCCAGTAAGATGGAAGATAAAATTAATGAGTGACACTTACCAGGCTGGGGTGAGGTGTGGTGGAATGCTTCTCTGACGGGTACAGGGCCCTGGGTACTGTCACCAGCCTCACATCGCAGACTCTCATGTCTATGATCAGTATTTATAGATGTAGTAATTTTCCACAGAGACGAAAAAAAAAGCATAATGGGGAAAATTGTTAAAATATGAGTTTGTGGCCAGCAAGACAGCTCAGCAGGCAAAGGCTCTTGCCACCAAGCCTGAAGACCTAAGTTCAGTCCCTAGAACTCATATGGTAGATAAAGAGACATCTTCCTCCTATGTTGTCCTCTGGCCTCCACATGTGTACCATATATACATATAAACAAACAAACAAATAAATGTATGCATTAAAGATTTCAAAATAAATTTACTTAGCCAAAGGGTGGTGTTAAGGGTAGCTATATCCTAGTGACAGTGACTAATTAAAAAAATGAAGAGCAGATGAAGGAGAGCAAGGATAACTAAAAAAAAAAGTAAGGGGTAACTTCTTTAAAAAGTAAGATTCAGTGAAGGCTCAGTGGTTCAGACTGCTCTTCCAGAGGTCCTGAGTTCAATTCTCAGCAACCAAGTGGTAGGTCACAACCATCTGTAGTGGGATCTGATGCCCTCTTCTGGAGTGTCTGAAAACAGCTACAGTGTACTGGTATAAATATAATAATAAATAAATATTTTTAAAAAGATTTGGGGTGGAGAGATGGCTCAGTGGTTAAGAGCACTGACTGCCCTTGCAGAGGTCCTGAGTTCAATTCCCAGCAACCACATGGTGGCTCATAACCATCTGTAGTGGGATCTGATGCCCTCTTCTGTGTGTCTGAAAACAGATACAGTGTACTCATCATATATGTAAGATAAATAAATAAATTATACACACACACACACATACTGGTGTGTGTGTGTGTGTGTGTGTGTGTGTGTGTGTGTGTGTGTGCATGTGTACCTATCTGTATATAAAGGTGCCAACAGAGGCCAAAAGAACATGTTAGATTCCCTGGAACTGAAGTTATAGGCAGCTGTGAGTCTCTTGGTTCTATGCATGAGTAGCAAGTGCTTTTAACTGCTCAGCCATCTGTCTAGCCCTACACACTAACATTCTTGACAGGATTTAAAACCTAGATTGCCACTGAAATCTTACTGAAAAAGATGGAGAGCATCTCTGTCAGACCAAAAGGATTTTTTATGACATAAGAGAAGACTTCTTCCCTTTATTGTTGTTTTAAATTTTCACTGTGAATACTTACTGGACATGGTACTATGTTACTTGAAGAAATTTTCATACAAGTGTACATTGTGTTCTAAGCATAAAGCTGCCTGTTTTTAATAATGACCAGTAAGATCTTGCTAGGCAAATAGTCATGCAACAAAGGGCTATAAAAGGCAGATATAGTATAAAAGGCTGCTCCCTAAAGGTATAGTGGAGGGAAAGGGAGTCTTGGTAGTTGAAGGTTGATTCTTTACTCAAAGAAGGATCCTTGCACAAGCCAGGACCCTAGCACTATAGCATCTAGGCATGGGCTAGTATGTGGTAAGAAAGAGGCAGAGGCAGAGGCAAGGGGAGAGGCAGGGGAGAGAAAGAGAGACAGACAGAGACAGAGAGAGAGAGATAGAGACAGACAAAGAGAGACAGAGACAGAGAGACAGACAGAGATAGAGAGAGACAGAGACAGGGAGACAGAGACACAGAGACAGACAGAGAGAGATAAAGACAGACAAAGAGAGACAGAGACAGAGAGACAGACAGAGATAGAGAGACAGGGAGACAGAGATACACAGACAGAGACAGAGACAGAGAGACACAGAGACAGAGAGAGATAGAGACAGACAAAGACAGAGACACAGAGACAGACAGAGATAGAGAGAGACAGAGACAGGGAGACAAAGAGACACAGAGACAGAGAGAGACAGAGAGTTAGAGACAGAGAGACACAGAGACAGAGAGATAGAGACAGACAGAGCCAGAGAGAGAATATGAATGACAGAAGGAAAATCATAGAAGATGAAAGCAGAAAGGAAATTAGCTTTAGCTACCTGGCCAGTCTTTGAACTACACGTATGTAGGACAAATTGGAAGAAGACCTACTTAAAAGAAAAGTTATGAGTGGAGACCGAAAGCTACTACCCAACCAGCACTGTGGGCTGCAGAGTCCAGGAACTGACACTCAGCAGTACAACCGAGAACAAGACAATGCAGAACCCCGAGTCTTCGCAGGTAACATTTTCATTGTCTGTCAAGTCCAGAGTTACTTCACGTTCACTCAAACAAGCAAAGCTCCGGAAAATGAAACCCACTCTTTCAGAGAAGAGGAGACTGATGAAATCCGAGATGAAACAGATGTTGGAACCAATGATTTTCAAGTATCAATTATAGGGCTGGAGAGATGGCTCAGTGGGGTTGAAATTCAAAGAGGGCTGGCACAAAGTCTGTCATTGGACAAGAAGGAAGTGAGGCAGGAACAAAGTTTTTGAGAAAGAGGAGTGAAGCAAAGGGGAGAGAGAGGCAAATGGAGGAAGAAGAGGATGACCCTCTGTGTGTCTCTGCATAGCTACAGGTCATGGTGAATGTTTTGTGGGGGATGGATTTGTATAGGACTTGTCTGGGTGGGCAAATTGAATATCACTTGGCTCTGAGTTGATGGTGTGGATGTTTTGTGGAGTGTTAAATTTACTAAGAGGATGTGAGATAAAAACAGTTGTTGAATTAGGAGTTTCTGAAGTTTTGAATGTGTCCAACTGGTTGGGGTGTGGGTGGAGATCATGGCTGGCTCTCTGCTGGAAGAGAGATGTAGAGGGGGAGGCCTCCGCTGAAATGAATTAATGTAAGTTCTATATGGCCCACTAGTGTCTAAACTAACGCCAGGGAGCAGGGTGGTGAGGAGCCACGCTGGGGCAGCTCTGCGGCTCACCAAGGGGTGCATGGAACTGGTTGCTGCCTTTTAAATATTTACCTAAACAGCTCAGCAACACTTGCTGCCCTTGCAGACGACCAGCTTGTAGTTTCCAGCATACACATTACTCCAGGTCCAGGATCTAGTGCCCTCTTTTGGCCTCTTCAGGCACTACATGCACATAGAGCATATATATACTTTCAGGCAAACATTCATACACATAAAATAAAAATAAATGTTAAAAAGGTATCTAATTGTTATCAATATAGTCAAATAAATCTTGTTCACAGAAAAACAAAACATGTTTACAAAGTAAGTAAACAGATGAACACCCCTCTATAACTGAAAAAAAAGTATCTGAAATAGAAGACTGTGTGCATTCAGTGTCCAAATGGAAATAGTAAATGTAAAGGGTAAATAAACATGAAGGTTGATTAAAAATAACAGGGTGTCTTAAGCAGAGAGAGGCAGACTGGGCCTGGCATAGACTTACAAAACCTCAAAGCTCAACCCCCACAATATACCTCCTCCAACAACACTCCTCCTATGACACACCTCCAACAACACACCTCCTCCAATGGCACACCTCCTCCAATGACACACCTTCTCAGACACACCTCCTCCAATGGCACACCTCCTCCAATGACACACCTTCTCAGACAAAGCCACACCTCCTCCAATGACACACCTCCTCAGACAAGGCCACACCTCCTCCAATGGCACACCTTCTCAGACAAGACCATACCTCCTCCAATGACACACCTTCTCAAACAAGGCCACACCTCCTCCAATGACACACCTCCTCAGGTAAGGCCACACCTCCTCCAATGACACACCTCCTCAGACAAAGCCACACCTCCTCCAATGGCACACCTCCTCAGACAAAGCCACACCTCCTCCAATGGCACACCTCCTCAGACAAAGCCACACCTCCTCCAATGGCACGCCTCCTCAGGTAAGGCCACACCTCCTCCAATGGCACACCTCCTCAGACAAAGCCACACCTCCTCCAATGGCATGCCTCCTCAGGTAAGGCCACACCTCCTCCAATGACACACCTCCTCAGACAAAGCCACACCTCCTCCAATGGCACACCTCCTCAGACAAAGCCACACCTCCTCCAATGGCACGCCTCCTCAGGTAAGGCCACACCTCCTCCAATGACACACCTCCTCAGACAAAGCCACACCTCCTCCAATGGCACACCTCCTCAGACAAAGCCACACCTCCTCCAATGGCACACCTCCTCAGACAAAGCCACACCTCCTCCAATGGCACACCTCCTCAGACAAGGCCACACCTCCTCCAATGGCACACCTCCTCAGACAAAGCCACACCTCCTCCAATGGCACGCCTCCTCAGGTAAGGCCACACCTCCTCCAATGACACACCTTCTCAAACAAGGCCACACCTCCTCCAATGGCACACCTCCTCAGACAAGGCCACACTTCCTCCAGTGACACACCTCCTCAGGCAAGGCCACACCTCCTCCAATGGCACACCTCCTCAGACAAAGCCACACCTCCTCCAATGGCACACCTCCTCAGACAAGGCCACACCTCCTCCAATGGCACACCTCCTCAGATAAGGGCACACCTCCTCCAATGATACATCTCCTCAAACAAGGTCACGTCTCTTAATCTTTCTAAATAGTTCACCCACTGGGGACTAAACATGCAAATATGGGGCTCATTTTCCTTAAAACTCCCCCACGGAGTAAAAGGATTGATGAGAAATTATTAAAGCCTTAGGGATTCAATAGACAATATTAAAAAAATATAACTTATGGTAGAGACCTGTAATCCAAGTACTCAGGAGCCTGAGTCACCAAGATTACAAGTCGAGTACAGCCCAGGCCACAGAGTGAGTTCCTCTCTTAGAAATAACAACCATGGGACTGGAGAGATGGCACAGCTATGAAGGTGTGTCCTGCTTTTTCAGAGGACCCAAGCTCATTCCAGGCAGCTCACAACCATCTGTAACTTCTGCTCCAGATGATATACAGAGCCTCTGCTCTCTGAGAGCATCCACAATTACATAAACATACCCTCACAGAGACATACACACAACTAGAAATAAGCCTTTAAAAACCATGACCGTATCAGCAACAACGTATAATGTACAAGAGGAGTTACAGGAAAGGAGAAAGAACGGGACAAGATATCTGAAGGCAGAGTGGCTACAGTTTTTATTAAGTCTTATGGAAGGGGTTGTGGTTTGTATATGCTTGTCCCAGGGAGTGGCACTATTTGGAGGTGTGGCCTTGTTGGAGTGGGTGTGTCACTGTGGGCATGGGCTTTAATACCCTATTCCTGTCTGGAAGTTAGTGTTCTGCTAGCAGCCTTCAGATGAAGATGGAGAACTCTCAGGTCTACCTGCGCAATGTCTGTCTGGATGCTGCCATGTTTCCACCTTGATGATAATGGACTGAGCCTCTGTACTGTAAGCCAGCCCCAATGAAATGTTGTCCTTTATAAGAGTTGCCTTGGTCACGGTGTCTGTTCACAGCAGTATAACCCTAACTAAGATGGAAGGTATGTATTTATAGAGTACAGACACTCACTAAATAGTAAGGTGAGCACATACAAAGAGGGCCACGTGGGAACATCATAAACTGATAAATAGCTGGGAGCCAGATAGAAACAGTACATCAGGAAAGCAGCAAGAGAAATTCAACACTTTACACATCATTAAGGCACAGGACGGAAATAAGCAAACCATCACTACTACCCATAACAACAACCCTCCTTAACTCAGAGTTCTTTGTACTGTAAAGATCCTCCTTAAGGAATCAAAATGAAAGTTATTTTCATGCAGAGGACACGTGTGTCACCCCAAACCCACATGACAGGAAATTCTGAAGGGAGTTCTTTGGAATAAAGGGTGTTGATGGCAGATGCGAGCCCAGGTCCTCAGACATAAATGAAGACACTGTGTATGTTGGCTCATACCTGTAACCCCAGTACTAGAGGGCAGAGACAATAGAGCTGCTGCGAGTTCAAAGTCAGCCTGAACTACAGTGTGAGACCCTGTCTCAACACCCCCCAACCTCTCTGCAAGAAAAGCCAGTCTTGTATCTTAGCATTTGGGACGGGGAGGCTGTAGGACCAGGAGTTTGAGGTTATCTGCTACAGTCGTTTGCAGGAGAATGGCCCCATGGCTCCTGTATTTGAATGCTTGTGCAGTTGGTAGAAATATTTTGGGAAGGATTAAGAAGTTTGGCCTTGTTGGAAGAGCTGTATCACTGGAGGTGGGCTTTAAGTACTCTCTCTGTCTGTCTCTGTCTGTCTCTGTCTGTCTCTGTCTGTCTCTGTCTGTCTCTGTCTGTCTCTGTCTGTCTCTGTCTGTCTCTGTCTCTCTCTCTCTCTGTCTCTCTCTCTCTCTCTCTGTCTCTGTCTCTCTCTCTCTCTCTGTCTCTGTCTCTCTGTCTGTCTCTCTCTCTCTCTCTCTCTCTCTCTCTCTCTCTCTCTCTCTCTCTCTCTCTGCATCCTACTTTCTGATAAGGATACAAACACTCAGCTACTGCTCCATCACTATGCCTGTCTGCTTGCTGCCAGCCATGCTAGTCATAAACTCTAATCGCCAATATACTTTCTTCTATAAGTTGCCTCAGTTAGAGTGTCTCGTCACAGCAACAGAAAAGTAAGATTAGCAACACAGGAAGTTCAAGCCTGGGCTACGTGAAGCCCTGCTAACTTATGGCAACCCCAACCAAAGAGGGAGGGGGAGGGAGAGAAATGAAGAATATATAAAAATCACCAATGTATATAAAACATACCTAACAAATATAACATGCATACCAAGAGGAGTATTTGTGATGTTTCTGTGTTTTTGTGAAAAACTAAAATAGAAGTTCTTGTGGGGCTTTGAGAGGTTGTGGAGACAGTATAGGTTCTTGTCTTCACAGAGTGATACACAGGACTGCCTGATTGTCTCTCTAGCTAAATGCAGCTATTTAAACCTGTAATGCAACATGTGGAGCAGCTACCTGAAGTCTCTGGCGGAGACTCTGAGCGGAGTCTCACACGTCACTTCGAGAGCTGTGAATTACCAGCTCTTCCTCAACCCTGCCTACAGTTCAGACTAGATAATACTGATGCAGGGAGTCCCAGGAGAACCTGCCAGCTCCAGTTTAGGAAAAGCCAGTCTTTCTCTTTTCCTAGCCACTCCTGCCTCCATCCCTAAACCATTCTTTTCCGGCTGCAGCATTAGCAACAGCAGGACCTGTGTGTAGGGCTGAAAGCCATGATAAATGGGGCCTCCCTCTCCATTGGGAGGAGCTGGGAGAGCAAGCCAGGTGAGGAGTAACCCCATAATGTCTCTTCTCCATTGGACTAGACCTCGATGCAGGAGCTGCAACTTGAACTACTAAGCAGAGCAAGGTAGGTAATGTGCTGGCATTTTGTCTGGATGACTGACCCAGGAGCCCTGGGCATTTGAAAAATACCATAGATTATAGAAAGAACAATTCATGAACATGAATTCACGGTGATACTTAGGAATATCCAAGTTTACCTCTGAGTTATGCAAACATGGATTTCTCATAGAGTTTCAAAGGACCTAAAGCCCTTAAAGGTAACATTAAGTTGTCTGGTATACAGTCCTGAATTGCTTGGCATAAGAAGGAGCCGTGAACATCTCTTATTTTGTAGAAGGCAATCCACAGACACAGAAGGAGCTGTGAAGTCACCTGACAGAGGCATTAGGTCAGCTGTCTTCAGAATGCTCCATGGGGTCACAGTGGATCCTTTTGGAATGAATCACAACAAAGAAACTGAAGACAGAACTGACAAAAAATAAATACAGTCAAGTGGACATCCTGTCCATATCAGGATGAAGGAAATGGTACACCTGTGTGCCATTGGATAAAATATAAAATCCAGGGGATGGGGAGATGGCTCAGTGGGTAAGAGTAGGTTCTGCATAAATATGTGGAATTGAGTTCAAATTCCCAGCACCCATGGGGGAAAAAAGTTGTTTGTGGCTATGTATACTGATAAACCCAGTGCTGGTGGGGGTGGAGATGGGACAATCACTGGGCTTGCTGGCAGCCACCCTAACTCCAGATTCAGTGAGGAACCTGCTTTGACAGAATAAGGCAGAAAGTGATAAAATAGGACATCAAATGTCTAATTTTGGCTTCCATACAGACATGAGCATATGTACCCACCCACACATGTACCTGTACATTACACATACCACACACACATACAATTGCAAACACACAATATAAATACAAATAAATATAAATAAAAACCCATACCTAGGTCATTAATAAAGTATGCATTTGGTTGGAACCCCTGCTCACCGCCCCCATAAGCTGGGAAACCCTGTCTGATCTTTTTCCCTCAACCCTGCCCGAAGAGATATCTGAGCACAATCGCAGCTCCTAGCTGTCTCGTCACCACTCCCTGATGAAGCTCTTGCTTTAGCTGGGGTGCGTGATTTCATTGACCTTCACCTGTGAGATCAGTAAACCCTCCCCGGAGCCACCTCTCCATAAAACTGCCTTTATATCCTTGATTCCACTTGCATTGGCTTGCTGCCTTGATGGAGAAACCTATTAGTATACATCTGGGTATGCCTATGAGGGTGTTTCTGTAGAGGTTTAAATAAGGAGGGAAGGCCTTATGTGGGTGAAACAGTCACATGGGACAGGGTCCAAGACTGAATAAGGAAAGAAAGACAATATAGCCAGCAACCTCAGGTTCTTGCTGACAAGCCTTCCCTGCCCTGGGGACTCGGTCTCCTCCAATCTTGAGCAAAAATAAAATCTCCTTTCCCCTCCCTCCCCACCCTCCACCCCCCACTCCTCCCTCTCTCCTCACTAGGCCATCCAAGATAACATCATGAGACCTTGTCTTAAAATAGAAAATAAAAACAAAAACAAAAAAAATCCTTAGAATTTTAAAATATATAATGAAATACGAGTTGATGCATGGGGAGAGATAAACTGTAATACAGTAAGAGCCGAGGAATCGAACATTCCATTCAAAGCAGCAGACGAATCATACAGCCAGAAAAATCAAGAGACATCTTACTCACCTGCACTCTAGGCCAATCAGATCTAGGAGATGTTTATAAAATATTCAACCTGGTGTAGAACGTGAGCTACACATTCTTTGCAACTGTACATTAAACCACTAGAGTTTGGTTCCTGCCATTCTTAACAGGGGGCTCACAGTCTCCTGTAACTCAAGCTCCAGGGGGTCCAATACCCTCTCCTGGCCTCCGTATATTCCTGTACATACTCACCCACGTACACACAAATAAAAATAAAATCTAGTTTGAAAGAAGATGGTAGCAAGGCGAGTTTACAAGCCAGGCATGGAATCTGTTAACCGTGACAGAACACAGGCGGGCCCACAGAGAAGTCTTCTCAAATTCAAGAAGGTCAAAGAATCCTTACAGGCCTCAATGTTATAAGAGTAGAGACCAATATGGGCAGGAAGCTCAGAAGCACCAGAAATGCCTGAAAATTAAACAGCAGACTCCAGAACAACCAACAGACCGATAGTGAGATTCAAAATAAAATTTAAAAATTTCTTGAGATAAATGAAAGACACCACACACCGAAGTCTGTGGTGTTGTGGATAGACAGTCCCAAGAAGTGTGTTTGAGGGTTTTTTAATTTTTTATTTATTCTTTTATGTTATGAGTACACTGTCACTGTCTTCAGACATACCAGAAGAGGTCATCAGATCCCATTACAAATGATTGTGAGCCATCATGTGGTTGCTGGGAACTGAACTTAGGATCTTTGGAAGAGCAGTCAGTACTCTTAACCGTTGAGCCCTTTCTCCAGCCCCAAGAGGTATGTTTGAAGCAGAAGTGGTATTGGAGTGTTGAGGTGTCTCTGAGAGTAACCAGACCTTAGTCTTCGGTGAGCTTGGCTTAGGAGATAGGGTCCTGAAAATTTTAACAGCAACCCCCAAACCACCCTGACCCTGACCCACTGACTTTTAGGTTTCTTTGTCTGGAATCCAATGGCTGAAATTTACAGGTCATAGAGGTTGAGTTTTAGAGACAAGTTTACTATCGATTCATCGGTGGGTGCTTAAGAAGGAGGGAGAATTGGAAGGGGAAGGAATGGGCTCCTAGGAAATAGGGCATCATCAACCTCTAGTCTAGGGGATTATTACAGGATGGTGGGCAGAATCTGGTGTGAGACTCAGGGAGGGAGAGGGCTGACTAGTCCAGCTGAGCTGCCCACAAGCTTCCAGGCATCTCCCCTCGGTTTCTCTGTTCTAGCCTACAACATCAAGGTACTCGTTTGGAGAATAGATAAGAAGGAACCAGAGGTTTCCTTCTGGACTCACAGACTGGATCACAATATCCAGGGACGGCTGCTATGTGGTCCCTATCCTACCTGACCAGTTTCTGTCTCCAGTCACCATCATAAGTACTTAAGAATGACCTCAGGCAACCTGATGTTTTTCCACTATGCAACTAGATAAACAGGGACTAAAAAAAAAAAAAAAAAAAAAAAAAAAAAAGACAATAGATCAACTTACCAGAGCAGTTTTTGAGACTATGAGCAATAAGGAGAAAATATTAGCTAAACTAAGTAAAAGAGAAAAAGTAGAAGAGTTGAAAAAATAGTTGGCAAAAGAACACACACAGTGGTTATAGACATACAAAGAATCATAAACCTACCATAAACAATTAATCACCAATAATCCCACCCCCCAAAAAAAATCCAGAAAAACGGATGAATTCTTGGACAGCCACAATCTAACAAGAGGGAATTACAAACAAACAGAACAACAAAACAAGCAGAGTTTGAGTTGTAATGGAAACATCTTCCATGAGAGAAACTAGCACTGATCTTTCATAAACTATCCCAAGAACTGGGATGAAAGCCTCTCCTTCAAACTCTGTGAGGCCGGCGCTGATGAGAAAACTATAGACCTGCATTCCTAATAATCAGAGGCACAGGTCCTTAGTGGGAGAAACACTGGCAAGGGACCGTGAGATGACTCAGTAGGTAAAGACATTTGATGCCAAACCTGATGACCTGAATTTCATCCTCAGGACTCTCATGAAGCAAGGAGAGCACCGACTCCCACACGTTGTCTTCTGACCTCTACATGTTTGCCATGGAGCACGCACACACATGTACACACACACACATTTTAAAGAAGAGATTACCATACCAAATTCAACTACACACTTAGAAACTCATCAACAAGAAGTGAATAAAAAAATAATTATCCACCACAACCAAGCGGGATTTATCTTCAGGATGAATAGTTAAACATAAACAAATGTGTCGTATTACAGAATGAAACAAAAGCCATAGGGTGATATCCACAGAAAAGACGTCTGACAAACTCCAAAACCCCTTTACAATAAAAACTCAAACCAAACCAAACCAGTGAAAGATCATAGACAGCACATCAACAGAAAAGACCATGCAGGGACACACCGCAGCTAGTGGCACAGTGACTGGGGGAAAGAGCAGAGTTTCCTCTCTAGGTTCTGGAACTAGATAAGAATGCTCACCTTAAAATTACTTTTATTCAGCATAATACTCACAGTACTAGCCAGAATACCTCAGGAGAAGACAAAGGGGCTGCCAATTGCAATGGAAGATAAAAATTGTCCCTGTTTGCAGACAGCATGATTTCATATGTAGAAAGTCCTAAAGATTTCAGTAAAGACTCATTTGAACCAATAAAGTCAGCCAATGTAGAATATAAGGATCAATAAACATAAATACAGTGGTAAATTATATGAGAAAGAAAGTGATCCTACTTGCAATAACCACAGGAAAAAATTATTTAAGGAGAAATTTAACCGACAAGGGAAATGACCTCTCTGCTAAAGATGAGAAAACACCAATAAAAGAAATGGTAAAAAAAAAAAAAAAAAAAAAAAAAAAAAAAAAAAAAAAAAAAAAAAAACACACACAAATAAATTTGTGAACTGGAAAACTAAATATTGCTAAAATAATCATACAACCCAAAGAAGCCTACCTATCCATTGCAGTTCCTAGAAAAGATCAATAGCAGTCTTCACAAGAACAGTAAGAAGTAATCTTTTCAAAGTTGCCTATCTGTCATTTATCACTGTGTTTATGATATGGGGTCGACGGGAGGGACACATACTCCACAGCATACACACGGAAGTCAGAAGACAACTCTGGAGTCAGAACCCCTTCCACCTGCACGTCAGTTCCAGAGACTGGGCTCCGGCCACAGGGCTTATGTGACAAGTAACTTTACCCCCGGGCCGTCTTGCTAATCTGGAAAAAGTAGTCTTGAAAGCCACAAAGGACACTGACAGCCAAAGCAACTGCGTAAATTCAGTGGTTCTCAACCTTCCTAATGCTGGGACCCTTTAATACAGTTCCTCATGTTGTGGTGACCCCTAGCCATAAAATTATTTTGTTGCTACTTCATAACTGTAATTTTACTACTGTTGTGAATCAGTAGTATGTTTTCTGGTTGTCTCAGGGGGCCCCTGTGAAAAGGTCCTTAGAACACAAAGGACCCACATGTTGAGAACCTCTGTATTAATGGCTCTTCTCGTGTCTGTGACAAAACATCTGATAAGCAACAACTTACAGGAGGAAGGGTTAATTTGGGGCACAACTTTAGGGTCCAGTCTTCATGACAGGGGTGGCACGGCATCGAAGCATGAGACAGTTGACCCTACTGTGTTCATACAGTTGACCCTACTGTGTTCATACAGTTGACCCTACTGTGTTCATACAGTTGACCCTACTGTGTTCGCAGCAGAGAGAGATGGCTGCTGGTGCTCAGCCCACTGTCTCTTTCATATCCAGTCCTGGACCTCCGCCTGTGAACGGTGCCTCCCACATGCACCCCGATTAAACCGTGGAATGGTGCCTCCCAAGCGCAGTAAAATCTTTCTGAAGCATCCTTTAGGACACACCCAGAGGTGCGTGTGCCAGTCAGGTTGACGGCCAACTAACGAGCACAGTGATCTTGAACAAAACAAACGTATTAGTCACTTTCTGATGCTATGACAAAACATCCTGACCAAAGGCAGCTTGCCGGAGGAGCACTTAGTCTTGGCTTGTGATTCCAGAGGGATAAGAATGCATCATGGCAGGAAAATGAAGACAGGAAGCAGAAGGCATAAAGAACTGAGAGGGCTCACATCTTCAAAGGAAACCACAAAGCAGAGTGTGGACTGGAAGTGGGACAAGGCTTTTAACCTCAAAGCTCACCCCAGGTGAGCTTACTCCAGCAAGGCTGCACCACCTAAACCTCCCCAAACAGGGCCACCAACTGGAGACCAAGGCTATGGGTGACATTTCTCATTCAAACTACCACAATGAACAAATAAACAAATGGGGGCAGGGGAGAATAGGAGGAGGCCTTCATGTTACCTGTCTTCAAAATATACTTGAAACCACAATAATAAGCCAGGCAGGGAGGTGCATGCCTTTAATCCCAGCACGCGGGAGGCAGAAGCAGGTAGATCTTTGTGAGATTTCAACCACACTGGTGTATATAGCAAGTTAAATGTTAGTCAGGGATACACTGTGAATCCCTGTCGCAAAAAAACAAAACAACAGCAACAAACCAAAGAAACAATCTCCATCTCAATAAAACAAAATGCAATAAATACCCCCAGTAATGGAAATTGCAAGGTAGTCACATGAAAACAGATGTAAAAACCAATGTAAGGGAGAAAGTCCAGGAAGAAATATGTATATTTACAGACGTAAGACAAGAAAGCGCACACACTGGGTAGGGGTTACTCTTTTTATCCCTTTTGTGAAATGGTGTTGGGGAAACTGGACATGCAGAATAATTCAACCCTTACCTCTTAACTTATACAAAAGCAAAGGTGAGACCCAAAATAATGAACTAGAAGAATTCACAGGGCAAAGATTCACGACAACGGTTTGGACAATGAGCTTTTTAATAATGTCTTCAGAAAGCATTTGTAACAGAGCATGTCTATAATCCCAGCTCTCAGGAGGCTGAGGCAGGAAGACCCCAAGTTTGAAGCCATTTGGGGCTACACAGAAAGCCCCTGTCTCAAACAGGGGGGCAGAGTGGGTAGCAGTAGCAGCAATGCAATGGGATTATGGGTTGACATCAAACTAAGCAAAGCAAGCAAACAAAAAGACTAAAATAATTGACAAAGTGAAGGGTCAATAAGCCTAATGGGGAAAAAGAGCCAACTATTAATAAGGAACCCAAAGTCTGTCCAGAGAGCAAATGACCCAACTGAAAAAGAGCCACATTTATCAATAGTCATTTTCCCAAAGAAGATATACAAAGGGTCAATAGGTGTGTGTGTGTGTGTGTGTGTGTGTACATGTACATATATATGTATATATACATGCATATACATAGGCATATATACACATACATACACATACATATACAGAATGGGATTATAGACATGCTCTGTTACAAATGCTTTTTGAAGACATTCAAAAGCTCATTGCCCAAGCCAATGTCATGAATCATTGCCCTGTGACTTTTTCTAATATGTATATATATTAACATAATATAAAATAAACATTATTATTACCAGAGAAACAGAAATCAATATAATAGTGACACGTCACCACACTTCAGGTAGAGTGGGAATTTTCAAAGACTCAAAAGTAACACAGTTCAGCAAGAATTCAGAGAAAGGGTGACTTTCACATAGTGCTTCTGGGGGTATGCATTAGTATCGTTGCTATAGAAAATAGTTTCTCAAGAAATCAAACGTAGGCCAGGATGACTTAGAGTGTGAAGATGCTTGCCGTACAAGCTTGGCCACTGGGTTTGATGCCTGGAGCCCACATAACGGTACAAGAAGAAAGCTGACTCCATATGCCCTGGGGCATGCCCTTTCCCATTACACATGTACACACGTAATAATATTTTTTAAAGAAAAAATACTGAATATTAAATTAAACTAAAATTAGGTGCTATGGTGTGGCACACTTGGAGTGTTCATCTACCATGCCTAAGGTTTTGTCCTTAGTACTACAAAACAAAAAACCTACTTAAAACCAAACAAAATCTGTAGAACTAAAACCGAGCAATCCAAACGGAATGGAAGCAGTGTGTTAATTGAGATATCTGAGCTTCCATGTTTAGGAAAAAGCCAAAATATTGTGCCATCAAAAATGGGTAGGGGCTGCAAAGGTTGCTAACTGGTTGAGAGCCCTTGTTGCTCTTCCAGAGGAATGGGTTAAGTTTCCCCCACCCATGAAGCAACTCACACCCACCTGTTCCATAATCTGACACACTCCTCTGCCCTCTGTGGGCACAGCAACATGTGGCTCACTTACATACACAAAAGTAAAACACTCATATACATAAGAAAAAAACTAAATAAAGTCTTTCTAATAATAAAATGAATGGGTAAGGGAAGTGGAACACACTGAGATACTATTTGTTCATACAAAAAAAAAAAAACCCCAAAAAGGTAAAATTCTGTAATTTTACACAAACAAACATGGAAACTATTATGTTAGGTGAGATGAACCACACACTGAAAAAGACAAGTACTGTCTCAAATCGCTGATGTTGGCCCAGGAGATGGTTCGGTGGATAAAGGTACTTACCACCAAGCCTGAAAACCTAAGTTTGAGTCCCAAAACCCACAGGATGGAAGGGGTCTCTTCCAAACACTGTCCTTTGATTCTACACTCAGTCCCACCCCAATCAATCAACCATCAATCGATCTTTAAAAGTTGATGTCACTGAAGTAGGAAATTGAGTGGCAGTCCTCAGTGGCTTGAACGGTTAGCAGGGAGAAGGAAGGAGGAAACATTGATACGTCCATATCAGCCATATAATTATAGTTAGATGCAGAAAGCAGGTAACCGCTTGCTGGGAGTACAGTGAGGTTCAGAAGGAGAGAAGGAAGAATAACACCCAATGGGTTTTTTTGTATTTCTTTACACGTGCTAACAATGTTCTGCGGTCTATTGTGCTGACGCTGATGCAACTCTATAGTCACACGGAGAACTCCTGGAAGGAGGACTTTAAATGGGCAAGTTGTATGGTACGTGAATTGTATGGCCTTTACGAAAGCTTAAAAGAAGAAAGGAAGAAAGATCTTCCCTTTGGGGCCACAAAGAAGTAATATACAGACTGACTTCCTGTTTAAAAGGTTGGAAAACTAGATGTAATATATTTAATAAATTCACAGGATATTGAACTTGTTAATAGGCACAGACGACAGCAAATGATGTGTGTAGGACCTGGATTCTGAAGAAGGAAAATAGTACAAGTGGGTTGTTTTTTTTTTTTTTTTTTTTTTTTTTTTTTTTTAATGCCTGAAGGCAGTTTGCAATCTTGACACAGGAGACCTTGAAAGCAAGGGCTAGGTGCTTTCCTCAGGCTCAAGGAGGAAGACATTGGAGCCTGGGGCAGGCTCCAAACCGTGTCACCAGAGTGGAGAAAGTCACAATTGAGACATAACCTGAACGGGAAAAAGTCACTGTGAGATGTTTACAAGAAGAAAGGAAAAGTCACGCTGCCAAACTCGGTTGTATGCAAAGGCATTTTAGTAAGTCTTCAGTTAAACGCCTTTTATCCGTGATCACTGTAAACTTCTTAGTGGCCAAGCAGCCTGCGCCAAGGAGAGAGTAAGGGTTAGAGTGATCAGTGGAGCAACTCCCAGAGCCAGAAGAGGATTTGGATTCCCTGGAGTTGGCCTTCAGGTGGTTGTGAGCTTCCTACACGGATGCTTGATCTAAACTGATCCATCTCTCCAGCTCCATAAATTAATCTTTATTTTTGATTTCTTTTTAAGAAGGCGTCCCACTTTGTAATCCTGGCCAGCCTGGAACTTTCTACTGGAAACCAGGCTGGCCCCTGTCTGATAGAGATCCTCCTGACTTTGTGCCCTAAGTTTTGGCGTTAGAGGTGCCGTCATACTCAGAAAGGTTCTTCGATCATACTCACAAGGCTAGAGACTGTTCATACTCTCTACGGAGTGGAGTAGATTGTCCCATTAGTGAGTTTAAAGTAGAGCCTCTTCGACCAACTTAAAAATCCTGTTTACAACCACTAGGGAACAGACGGAAGCCAGAAGGTAGAAAGAGACAGTACACATCTCAAAAGAGTTAGATGATCGAAAGAATAAGTACTCTGTACTGAGGTCTAGCCTTACCCCTAGAAGCTCCTGGCTCTCCCCCCCCCGCCCCCCCCCATTGCTCGCCTCATTGCCAAGCTCCACCCCCAAGTTCATAACCTTCTCTTCCTTTCTCTTCTTCTTCCTGAAACCTCCCTGTTTCCAGCAATGAAATCCTAAACTTGGTTGCCCCGACTCTCTCTCCCTCTCCCCCCGCCCTCCACCTTCATGCATTCCATTTCTGAGCCTTCTGCTTTTCTGATCTCTAACTCACAAAGCCTAAGTTATACTATATGTATTATTGTAGATGGATTACAATAAGAACACATTTGTTTTAACAGAAGAACCTTTCTGGGGAAGACAAAGCCCCAACCAGGTCTTCCCTGGCCCACCCGCTCTAAAACACTGTGTTGCGCTGTGCTGTAAGTGAGGAGTGCCAAAACCAGGGCATTAACAAGGATGGGAGGAGAGATGAAGAGCGCGCACACGGGTGGGGCAGAATGGAGCCGACTGGGGTTGACATACTGTATAAAGATAAAAAGGGGCGTGGCTGCGGGCAGCTCCTGTCCTGTTTGTATTAGAGGGTGCTGGCTGGATGAAAGGAAAGCTGTGACCCGTGCAGCATTAATTAAAAGCTAGTGACCCTTCCTCTCGGACAGCTTGGGGCCCTACTTGGCTCTGCTCAGGCCGCTGCAACTCCAAGACAGCCACGCTGAGAACACTCCCTGAACTCCCGTGGAGAAAAATCCAAGGCGAGATCACTCTGACTACAACAATAAACAAACAAAGAAACAAACAAACTCCAACTCTGGGTACTGGTGGCGGCGGGTGCGTGTGCATGCCATTGCTTGTATTAGGAAGTAAAAGGACAACCTCTGGTGTTGGTCCCCTTGATTGAAACTAAGCCTTGTTGCCACTGGGTACTCCAGGCTGGCTGCGCACAGGCTTTCAGGGATTCTGTGATCGCGGCTTCCGATCTTACAGGAGTGCCGGGGTTACAGACACGCATTCTTGCACTTGGCTTTACGGGAGTAATGGGTGGATGAGCTCAGGTCCTCGTGCGTGCTCAGAAATCACTTAAATCATTTTACACATTGAAACATCTTCCCAGCTCAGGACCACCCTCTCTGACTGACACAATCCCTGAAAAAAAAAATTGACAAAGTAGAGAGACTGAATTGATAAGATTTAATTTCCGAATTTAGGTAACTCTAGCCTGCACAGAAGTGAGGAAGAAGTAGGGTAGCTTCCCTGCAAGAAGAATTCCGATGGCAGTCGGGAGGAGGTCATCATGTGAGTTCGTAATTTAGAATCCATTGTCTGGTTACACTGGAAATTCCTGAAATAACAGTATCTGATACTCAAGCAGTCATTCAAAAAATAATTAAACGGAATCTGTTGTGTGTTTAGGGGCTTGGGTGACAGAACCCTACCCTGGTTACAAACTCCCAATACCAGAAGCCTCATGAGCAAAGCCCGGGAGGGGATGGGTGTGTGGAGTCAAGGGGCACCAGCTGGGGTTGTCACTACTCCACCTGCACAGGGACAGGGTGAACAGGTACCTGGACTGGTGGAATAATCAGAGAGGGGGTCGAGAGGCATGATCCAGAATATTCAGAACCTTCCAGAACATACCAAACACTTTACATTTGCTATAAAATCCCCAGACATTACTGGACCATTAGAGCAGGGGATGGAGTGGCCCTCTGGCTATTGTAGGGATGCAGGTATGAGGCAGGAAAATGAGGGAGGCTGGGACCAAGACGGTGGGGAGGAAGAGGATGGTGTGTGGGGAAGACGGACATGTCTGTGTACCTGTGCTTGGGGGTGGGGTACACACACCCGTGCTCCTGTGTGTTCTTCAGTGGCAAAAGCCTGCCAGCCAGTCCTAAATGTTATATTCTTCCCATGGTGACTTATTAACTGTAACTTGTAAGTTAAGCATGTTAGAAAGCAGAATGGGGGGATGCCAAGACATCAGGGAGAGACTGAAAGAAAGAAATGGGGAGCCAGGGAGCTGGCTCAGCACATAAGGTGCTTGCCATATAGACACGAAGTTGGTTTGATCCCCAGAGCCTACATTTAAAGGCTAGGTGCAGGATGGAGAGGTGGGGCCATGCGGGATCCTTGTAGCTCATAGGCCAGTTGGTATATCTGAACCTGTGAGCCCTGGGTTCAGTGAGAACCTCTGTGTGAAACAAGGTGGAGTGTGGGTGAAGACTGCAGATGCATGTGAAAGAAAGGAAGGAAGGAAGAAAGAAAAGTTTGGGGTCAGCCTATGCTACATAAAAAGACAGTGTCACAAAAGAAGGGGACTGGAAAGGAAGGAGAAGAGGAAGGAGGAGGGGAGGAGGAGAAAGAGGAGGAGGGAGAGAAGGAGAAAAAGGAGGAGGAGGGAGAAGAAGAGGGGAGGAGGAAGAGGAGAAGGGAGAGGAGGAGGGAGAGAAAGAGGAGGAGGGGAGGAGGAAAAAGAGGAGGAGGGGGAAGAAGAGGGGAAGAGGGGAAGGAGAAGAGAGGAGGAGGGAGAAGAAGAGGGGAGGAGGAAGAGAAGGGAGAGGAGGAGGGAGAGGAAGAGGGGAAGGAAGAGGGGAGGAGGAGGGGGAGAAGGAGGTCCAGCCTAGCTGGGACTAGCACACTTAAGCTTGTGTGTGCTTGTGTATGGCTGCAGACCTTGCTGATGCAGAATCTGAGTTAGTAGCTTTGTCAGGACTGACATTCAGCATTGGCAGTAGCGCCTGAGTGATAGCCATGCTCAGGGTCAGTAGGTCAAACTTGGAGCATCAAGGCCCTATGGTGGAGTTCGAATATCCCCAGGCATTGAGGCGTGTTGGGAAGTGTTGGGAAGGAGGCTAGGGAGTAGCAGGAAGTGCATGCAGTGGAGTTAAGGCTGAAAAACAAGTTAGAATCTTCTAACATCACACTTCCTTCACCTTGCTCTCGTGCCCTGGGGCATTTGCCCTAATTCCAATCCTGGTGGGAGTTTGGAAACAGAATTTATTAACACAGGTGGTCTTTCTGAAATATTTTCCTGAGGGCTAAAACCTAAACCCTGCCACTGTGTGTTGGGGTGGCCATGTGGACCAGAGTCATGCAGATGTGCACCTGACACTGTGCTAAGGATGTGCACCATCCTCTCATTCTCTGTAGCTAACCCCTGCCTTCTCTTTATGGAGTGCTAAGGTTACAGGAAATGTGCAAACACAACCAGCTCTAACATCTCACTTGAGACAACCTGATCTTCCACATTGCTGAGACCAATCTTTAGGCAGGAACTATTGTTCCCTGTGTACTTAATGAAGACAAGCTAGATTCAGAGGCAGAAGCTGGTAGATCTCTGTGAGCTCAAGGCCAACCTGGTCTACATTTAGCAACTTCCAGGCCAATCTATCAGGAAGAAAGGGAGAAGGAAGGAAGGAAAGAAGGAAGGAAGCTGGAACAATAAAGTGTCTTAGTCAGGGATTCCATTCCTGCACAAACATCATGACCAAGAAGCAAGCTGGGGAGGAAAGGGTTTATTCAGCTTACACTTCCATATCACTGTTCATCACCAAAGGAAGTCAGGACTGGAACTCAAGCAGGTCAGGAAGCAGGAGCTGATGCAGAGGCCATGGAGGGATGTTACTATCTTGCTTCCCCTGGCTTGATCAGCCTGCTTTCTTATAGAACCCAGGTCTACCAGCCCAGGGATGGCACCACCCACAATGGGCTGGGCCCTCCCCCCTTGATCACTAGTTGAGAAAATGCCTTACAGCTGGATCTCATGGAGGCATTTCCTCAACTGGGGCCCCTTTCTCTGTGATAACTCCAGCTTGTGTCAAGTTGACACAAAACTAGCCAGTACATAAAGTAAGCTATTTCAACGTCTTTTGAGCCTTTGCAGTTCAGTTCACAAAAGAATAGAAACTGAGTCATGATCATTATTCTGGAAAAATGACCTCTCAGTATCTTTCAGTCAGAGATGAAGGCTAAAACAAACTCATAGTCATTATCCAGGAGAAATATCTCTAAACTCTGTACTGTCTCTGGTTCACCGTGTGCTTAGAAAGCTCACCGTGTACAGCGTTCTGGTGTCTGTCTAGGGTTTACCTCTTCTTACTTAAAAGCATTTGTTGGGCTGGAGAAATGGCTCAGAGGTTAAGAGCACTGTCTGTTCTTCCAGAGGTCCTGAGTTCAATTGCCAGCAACCACGTAATAGCTCACAACCATCTATAATGAGATCTGGTGCCCCCTTCTGGCATGCAGGCATACATGCAGGCAGAACACTGTATACATAATAAATAAATCTTTTTTTTTAAAGCATTTGTTCTCAATAAATGGAATCGCTTTATAAAATATTTGTGAAAATACCATTTTACAATTGACTTTCATTTCAGAATTTTGTGGTGAAAGTACTCGCCAGGGGCTGGAGAGATGGCTCAGTGGTTAGAGCACTAGCTGCTCTTCCAGAGGACCTGGGTTCAACTCCCAGCACTTACACGAGGGTCTAATGCCCTCTCCTGGCCTCATTGGTATTTCATGCAAGTAATGCACAGACGTACCTGAAGGCAAAGCACACGTACACACCGAATAAAAATATTAAAGGTACTTTTCAAATAAAGTGTTCTAGAAATAAATTCAGCTAAAAAAATTGCCTGGAAAGATGATCTTGAGAGTTGTTGGAAAAGGAAAGAAACCTTGGAGACACGCCAGTCTCTTCTGTTCACCCCGGGAAATCATCCCTTGCTACCTTTCACTTGTGTATTTCTAACACAGGATTCCTAATGTACAACTTCAGTTCTCTTCCTTAAGGGTCTGTAACCTCACCCCTGACCCTATGTAGTTGGGCTGCAATACCATAACTGACCAGTAGGTGCTGCTGTCCAGCGCCCACTAGAATGATCGGGATCGATATTTACATAGAGAACCAGTTTTCCAGTTTCCTAAAAGTTCGGCAAATACCTTTCAAGGGTGCTTCCAATCATAAACATTTGATTTTCATGATTTCTAGAAATCTGTGATTTTGGCAAGTTCCCAAAAAATTAATCTACAACACTATTCTCATGTTTATATATTTTATCCACCCATTAAAACCTGTTTAATTGAGTTCCATCCTTGCAACAGACACCAAGTGAAACTCCAGGCATACAACAGTCTATAAAGACAGCCAAGGCAGACAGACTCTGATAGTGGTAGAGCAGGTTCTAGCTCATAGTCTTTGGCCTGCAAAGATATCGTGGTGGTTTGAATGAAAACAGTCCCCCTAAGGCTCACGTTTAAATGTTTGGTTCCCAGTCAGTGGAACTGTTGGATTCTAGAAGGATTCAGAGGCATGGTCCTGATGAAGGAAGTGTCACTGAGGGTTGGCTTTGAGGTTTCAAAGGCCCATACCAGGCCTGGTCAGTCTCCTTCTCTCCCCCTCCCTGCCTGTGGATCTGTATATAAAGCTCTTAGCTGCTGCTTCCCACCATGAGGCTAATGAACTAAGCCTCTGAAAGTATAAGCAGACCTCAAATGAAATGCTTTCCTTTGTAAGAGTTGCTTGGGTCATGGTGTCTCTTCAGAAGTCACCAAGACAGACATCTTCTGATGACAGGTATCTCTTGGTGCTTTTGTGTGATCTCTGCATAGACTTGGGCTGGCCTTGGGCTTATTCAGAACAGTGGAATGTATGGAAACGATGCCTCCCGGCTTCCCAGAGAGGCTACAGGCATCCCTGGAGATCCCATCTTGCTCAGGGGGAGTTACATGCTGAGGAAAGCGGCTGTCGATCACCGTGTTAGGGATTGGCAGTGCAGGTCTGTAATCCCGGTCAGCCCAGAGACTGAAGCAGGAGAATTGCAGGTTTGTGGCTAGCCCAGAAAACAGGAGGAGTTCAAGGTTATCCTGGGTAGCTTAGTAAGTCCTTGCTCCAGAACAAACAAAAGAATATGTTATAAAAAAAAGCCGGAGTAGTGGATCTTGCCTTGAGTTTATGGTCAGTTGAGACTAGCCTGGGCTTCAGAGTGAGACCTGTCTCGATAAAAACTAACTAAAAGATAACTATACACTAGTTAACAAAAATAATATACAAAGGAAGACTGGGGAACCCTTTACTAGGGTTTAATTCCCAATAATGAGGGGAAAAAAGAAAGAAAAAAGAAAAAAGTTTCTCTCCTCAGTCACATTGTCTCTGTGCCTGTGGCGGCCATAGGTTGATAGCAGGTACCTTCCCTGATTACTCTGTTTCCTGAGACATAATATCTCACTGAACCCAGAGCTCACTCACAGATTCGAAAAGTCTGGCTGGTCAGTGAACGTCATGATCCTCCTGCCTCTGCTCTCATCGGCACTGCACTAGGGTTATAGACATGTGCCACCAAGGCTTAGCTTCTCATGTGGGTGCCAGGGAGCCAGACTCAGATCCTTGTGTTTAACAATAGGCACTGTGCTGACTGACCGATCTCCTCAGCCTCTCTGCACACAACTTAATTCCAGGGAAGCAGGGGTCAAGCTGCCTTGGCGGGGGGGGGGGGGGGGGAGCGGGGGGGGGGAGGCAGCTCCGATCCCTTGGATTATTTATAAGTTAGGTTCAGGGCCGTCCATCTAAGCAATCTAAGCTCTCCTTCAAAGCCTGGCAGTCAGCCAGGGATGCACTCAGCCTGCCCTGCACATCCAGCTATGATTGCAGTGGTGGGAGAAACCAGGGAACCCACTCTCGTTTTAAAGAAACTTTTTTTCCCATGCTGTACGCTCAATCAAACTGTGCCCGGCACTCGTGTGCCTGAGAATCTGGGACACACAGGAACGTTTCGGTGGGAAACCCTTCCAGCCGACAGCTTCCGTCCTCTAAGTAATTGTTCTCTTGCTCACTCATGACAGTTGTTGTCAGCAGCACCGAGCATCCTCTAAGCTCGATGCAAAGCTTATGTGGGTTATTTTCACCCCTAAACCCCATCTTCTCTTCCTCCTCCTCCTCCCAGAGGCTCATGCAATCCAGACTGGCCTCACGTTTGATAGGTACTGGACGGGGACCTTTTATCTGGACACACCCTAGAGGAAATGGGAAGTAAGAAGCCGAACTGGAGGGAGACACATCAATGAAGAACACATGCTGCTCTCACAGCAGAACCCCGTTTGATTCCCAGCACCCACATGGTGGCCTCAGATCATCTGTAATTCTAGCCGCAAAGGATCTGAAGTCTTCTTCTGACCTTCAGCCTATATAACCAGGCACGAACACAGTGAATGTATATACATGCAGGCACGTACATAAATAAAACTAACTTTAAAAAAAGAAGTAAAAAATAAATAAAAACTGTAGGCGGGGCTTGGAATATGATTTCCTGTGCCAGTATGAGCAATGAATTCCATCCCCAAAATCTATGTAGGCGCTGGACACCGTGGGGCACACTTGTAGTTGCCAAAATGGAGAAGCAGAGACAGGCAGATCCCTGGGGCCCTATGGCCTGCTAGTCTTCTACTGAATGAGTTCCAGGCAAGACCTTGTCTCAGCAAAGAATAAAGAGCTAGCTCTTCGGGAAGGACAGCAGAGGGCACCTTCTGGCCTCTACCCGAAATGGGAATATTTCGTTCGGGGGACGGGGGATGGGGTGGGGGGTGAGGACTTTCACCAGACAGTTTGATCTAAGGTGGCAGCTCAAGTAGACGTTGTCTCAGAAAGGCCCATCTGTCAGTGAGGTGCAGGAAGAAGCCGGTGAGGGGCCCCTGCTGACATTTGGCTCAGCCACTCAAAATCCTTCATCTTGTTTCTCCTTCATCCACCGTGACCTGGGGCGGGGATACTATGCCCACTTACAGGCAGAGAGAGCTCAGTCCACAGCCACAGTCCAGCATCGAGCCAGGGTGTTAGCGTCAAAGGCTCTTCCCAAGCCTCAGGCAAGGAGGAGGGATGAGTCATGCCTTCCTACTCAGGAGAAGGAACACAACCAAATGCCTCCTTCAGCACTGAGTCAGGGCTCGGAAGTGCCATTTTTAGATGTCTCAGGAGGCTCCAAGCTCGTGAATCAGAATACCCAGTACTGAGCTAGACTTTACGGAAGCCCGAAGTCCAAGAGGCGGAGCCTGGCACAGGGAGCACACACACACACACACACACACACACACACACACACACACATACACACGATTAGACAGGCACTGCCTACACAGACGTCCTGGGCCTCTGTCAAAGAGAGTTAACCCTACTTTTAAGGGATTGGAGTGTACTGCACTCCCTGGAAGTTATGCACAGGAAGGGCGTGGAGGGGAGGGACAAGGCTCAGGCTACACTGGAGAATGTAGGTTGGTATCCTGGCTACAGTGGGAGGTTCACAGTGTGACATTGCCTCAAGTTGTCACCAAGTCACTTGTGCGGTGTATCTCGGGGTTCTTTGAAAACAACAGCAATTCTTTCTGAGTTGCTTGCTGCAGGAGGTTGCTAGCAGGAGTCTTAGAATACTAAGGAGGGATACACTGAATTCGTGACTGAGACAGTAAGGAGCTGGGTGGAGGGATGGTTAGCCTGCTCTTCTCTCTCTCCCTCTTCCTGCCTCCCTTTCTCTGTGTGTGTCTCTTTATTTTTCTCTTAGCATCTCTGTTGAGCATATAACCAACCACGGCCACTTGTGCCCACCCAAGAGTTAAAGCCAGGCAAGTTAAGGCTCCTTGGGAAATTCTAATTTGGGGCATCCATTGTTTCAATGCTCACAAGCCACGTTTAGGAATACTGTCATCCATCCCAGTGGTCACAGAACTACAGCAGACTCAGGGCTCTGAGCACCAGAGAGATGACAGTCCCCGAAATGGTCACTGCCTCCAGCCACCCCTGGGCATGAAGCCCCACTTGCCTAAACTCACGTGTTCAGCTATGAGTATGGCCTTGGGACCAAGGGCATGGTATCAACACTGGCTTACGTGCCACAACGTAAGCCACAGTTGGGCTAGGACCAGCAAGGCTCCTGAAGGAGGAACTCACAACTAGGTCGTGTAAAAGTGAAACACCCTCCTGAAAACAATGGCAGCAACTTTATCATTACCAACAACAATCTTGATGATGTCCCATTTCTGAGGATACACCCTAAAGAATTAAAAGCTGCTTACCTCTCTATTCACAACAGCATAAGCACAACAACCAAGAGATGGAGTCTAGCATCCACAAGAGACAAATACAATGGGCCGGGTACACACACAATGCAGAACCACTCAGCTTTAAAGGTAGCAAGGAGGAGCTGGGAAAATGGCTCAGCAGGTAAGAGCACTTGACACACAAGTATGAGGATCTGAGTTCAAATCCCCAACACCCATGTCAAGAGGTGAGTGTGACCAGGCATGATTCTATAACCCCAGGGTTGTGGAGAGGCAGAGGCAGGAAGATTCCTGGGGTTTGCTGGCTGCCAGCCTAGCTCCAGGTTCAGTGAAGGAGGCTGTCTCAGGGGGATAAATCAGTGATAGAACAGGGCCTCCTACAACCTCCTTTGGACGCCCTGCATGCTTGGGCGTGTACACACGTACACCACATATTCATGCAAACAAACAAACAATTGCAAGAATTTTAAAAACAGGGAGAACATGGCCGCCTGTGCTGTAATGTGGATTAGCCTTGAGACATTATACAATGTCATACGAAGGCCAATGCTGAGCAGCTCCCCTGTGAAAAGACCCTAGAATAGTCAAATACACAGAGGCAGGAAGTAGACCGTGGCTGCCAGGGTCTAGGAAGGAGTTAGTGCTTCACAGAGGTGGAGCTCCAGTTTGGGAGGATGAAATGTTCTGCAGATGGTGGTGATGATGGCCACGGGGTGGATATGCCTGTTCACCCTAAATGTACTGTGAAAATGGTCAAGGCAGGGGGAAGGGAGAGGCAGGGGGTGGAAAGGTGGAGAGGAGGAAGAGAGGAGACTTGAGAAGAGAGGAGGAGGGAGAAAGGAGGGGGAGAGGGGAAAAGGGAGAGAGGAAGAAGGAGGGGAGGAAGAGGAGAGGGGTGGGGGAGAGGAAAGGAGGTGGGGGAAAGGAAGAGGCTGAAGGAGGGAAAGGGAGGGAGAAGAAGGAAAAAGGAGACCCCATGTGTCGGGGCTCAGCCAGCAGAGGGCAGGAACATCCTTCTCTAGGCACACAGTCTTTCTTGGTGGGCGCAGCTTAGATTGCCTGAGATTTTTGACATGTGAACAACATAGTCCAGTAAAGCCTTGTGCTGAGTTGCAGGTCCATCCCCAGCATTAGGGAGGTAGACTGGACAGAATCAGGGGTTCAAGGTTATCCTCAGCGACACATGGAACACAAGGCCTTCCTGGGCCACATGGTGGTGTCTTATCACAGATAAGGATGACCCTCTTTCTACAAGACCAGGGATTCTTGGGTGGTCTTGTAGTGAGGACTTGCCAGCTTGTCCAACTTGGAGACATTCATGCGAGGGTGTGGAAGGGCCACTCTCTAGTGCAAACCTCACAAGGGCATTGGGGTGCAATGAGTGTGGCTCACACAGTAGGCAGATCAGTCCACCACTGTTGTCTGTGACCAGACCAGGTCCAAAAGCCCCAAGGGGCTTTCGAACCAAACCCATTTATGCAGAAAAAATCAGGACTAAAGCTGACCAGGGAGTGATGGAAAGAGTTGTCCTTCCTTTCATCTCTGTCACCTGAGCATCTCTGTGTGTGCTTGTGTGTGTGCCTGTGTAAGCATGTGCATGTGTGTGGCTAGTGTGGTCCAGCTGAAACCCGGGGACAAGTGTGTAACAGGCATGCAAGTCGATGGGAGAAGAGCCTATCTCACATCATCTGCTGGAACCCAACCAGCCGTACCCTAGCAAACCTGTCTTCCATGACCAAGAGAAGCCATTCCTTAATGTATGTTCTTGCTGTTCTTTCTGTGGCCGACTCCTTTCTTTGTCTGCCTCCGCCTTCCTGAATCTCAGGAGCTCGATTTCCAGCTGTACCACCCATGATGAGGGAAGGATTTTTTACTTTCAGCCACAGCCCCGGGGAGTGAAACCTACCAGCATCTCTATCCTCTCTGCTTCTGTCCTGCGAGTTAATCTTGAATCACGTCAAGCATGCAATTGTTTACTTCCTGAGCTGGGGTGTTCTCTTCGGAGCTGTGCATTTGAGGGGCAGAGAACAACTTAATTATGACAAGGCATGAAACAACCTCATTTTTAAAAGTATGTTAGTACTGATCTCTTTTCTCCTTATTCTATATTATTTACTTGGCTGATTAGCTTTAACGAGCACCTGGAGAGTAATTCATTGGAACACTGAAGAATTCAGGGCCCAGTAAATGGGAAAACAAATCTGTTGGCACTTGAGATAGATTGAGCTCAGGTGGCTTCACTCCAGGAAACACACCTGACACCTCACGAGCACAGAACTCCACATGGGTGTGTGTGGAAAAGCCGAGTGTATCCAACAGCCAACGCCTGCCCATGGAGTTGTGGAGCTGCTGCTCTTGGGGCCTGATCCGTTGGTGAGTGTCTTAGTTTGGGTTTTATTGCTGTGGACAGACACCATGACAAAGGCAAATCTTATAAATGACATTTAGTTGGGGCTGGTTTACAGGTTCAGAGGTTCAGTCCATTATCATCAAGTTGAGAGCTTGGCAGCATCCAAGTGTAGGAGGAGCTGAGAGTTCTACACCTGGAAGCCAGAAAAAGACTGAGAGCATCTTCAGGCAGCTAGGCAGAGGGTCTCCAAGTCTAACCCCAGAGTGACACACTTTCTCCAACAAGGCCACACCTTTTAATAGTGTCACTCCCGGAGCCAAGCATAAATAAACCATCCCAGTGGAGGTGGCAGTTAATACTTATTGCCGACTTCCCAGCATCTAGAATTACCTCTGGATCCATCAGCATGTGGGGGAGTTTCTAGACTGGCAAGCTGAGGTGAGAAGTTCCACACTAAATGTGGAGAGAGGACCATTTTGTGTGAGCTGAGGTCCAGACTAAACGGAGAGTGACCCGAGCACACCGTTCATCTCTCTGCTTCCTGACTGGCACAAGCCACCTCAAGCTTCTAACTCCCAATCTTCCCCGCCACCCAGATAGGATTCTCAAACTCCGAGCCACAATAAATCCTTTCTTCTAAGTCACTGTCTTAGTTAGGATTTCTATTGCTATGAGAAACATCATGACCGGCAGGTTAGGGAGGAAAGAGTTTATTTGGCTTTCACTTCTACGTTGCTGTTCATCACTGGAGGAAGACCAAACAGGGTAGGAGCCTGGAGTCAGGAGCTGATGCAGAGGCCATGGAGGGTGCAGCTTCCTGGCCTTTCATCATGGCTTGCTCAGCCTGCTTTCTTTTAGAACCCAAGACTATCAGCCCCGGGATGGCACCACCCACAATAGGCTAGACCCTCCCCATTGATCTCTGATTGAGAAAATCCCTTACAGCTGATCTCATGGAAGCATTTTCTCAATGGAGGCTCCTTCCTCTCTGATGACTCCAGCTTGTGTCAAGTTGACACACAAACCCAGCCAACAGTTACTTTTGTCAGATACTGACCTTGGGCGTGTAAGGTCTTAGCATGAACACTCCCCGCTGGTTCCCCCAATAAATATATGACGGCAGATTTTCCATGAGAAAAATCTTGATGACTTTATTGCAAAGTGATGCCCAGTGGGGAGCTGAGTGGAGAGAGGGGTGGGGGAGGGAAGAGCCAAAACCTGTGCCTTCTGGATCAACTACTTCTGGCCTGTGGTCTGTAGCCATTTCCCAGCTCCATGTGTGGGTCCCAATGTCACACAAGCTCTTCACCAGCCCTCCTGCAGGAGGCTACCGGGGGTAGATGTTTAAGGAGGGCATCCACAGTTGACACACCCCGGGGAAAAATCACAGGAGGGAGGGGCAAGTGTCACTCAGGGAATTTCATGAGGCAGGAACAGGAATGCAGCTTCGAACCTTAAGTGTGGGCTGACTCAAACTGGAACCCCAATTGTAGGCAAGACCACATGGCTGATCAGTCTCCTTTTGATTGATTGATTAATTGATTGATTGATTGAGACTATCTTATTATAGCTCAGGCAGACCCAAGCTTGTAATGCCTGTTCCTCAGACTCTGGAGGGATGAGATTACAACCATAAGCCACCATGTTTGTGGAGTGTCCCTCCATTTACAGAGGGTGTTTTGCCCAAGTAGAACAGATAATACGGCCCACCCTGAGATTCCTTCTAGAGTCTTTCTCTGAGGCCAAGGCTAAGCTGCTCTCAGCAGAGCAGGGCTGCATCCAGGCCTCTGAGCAGCAAAAACACTGGACAGTCAAAAGGATCCAGCTCAGAAGCCATTGGAACACAGTTTTAACCAGTGGCTTTGAGGACAATCACTGTATACTGACATATATACACACATCAGTGTACATGTGCATTGTGTGTGTGCATGTATATGTGTCTCAAAGCCCATGCAGGTCCCTCTCAGGAAGTGTGTTCTGCAGCAACTATCTCTGACATGAGTCTTGGAGTACACAAATCAGTCAAGAGTTCTCAGGCCACAGGGTCCACACGAGTGGTTGTTCTTAACCTTCAGTGCCAGAGGTCTGTCTGCAGCCTGAGGCATGGCTGCTGCTCTCCCAAATCATCTTTAAAGGTGCAGCCAGCCTACTGAGAAGGGTGACATCAGTGAATGATGATCTAAGAAGTCTCGGAGACCTCAGAGCAGGGGTCGTTGAGTTGGGGAGGAGGGAACCTGACCTCAGCAGCTATGCGGCTTTTTGTCAGGATGTCAGGATGTCAGGGCTCAAGGACCACAGCTGTGCACGTGAGAACAAAGCCAGCATCCTCTAAACAGGATGAGTGTTAGGTAGTTAAAATCTGTACTTGAGGCAATCGCCTGACCACAGTGACATAACACCTGGACATCAGAATTCAGCATCCTGGGAGTCTTTGAGACACAGTTCTTGCTGGGCTGAAAAATCTTGGTTTCTGTCAGAGATAGCCACTGACTAACAAAGCCATTGAGAAAGGTCTGTCCCGGGGCCTGAACTTGTCCCTGCGGATGGGTCTTCTCAGGGTCCTGATCTGGCAGAGCTGGGCCTGACTTGTGTGGGCAGCTTACTGTGTCTGAGGGATGACATCCCAGCTATACTTTGAGAAGGACCCGAGCTCTCTCAGAAAGCCTGGAGGAACCTGGACACTGGAACGCTGTTGGTGGTGTAAGAGCATCTGAGGTGAGGCATGCCCATTGCTGCTGTACTTCTGGGACATGTAAATGTGGCCCACCAGGACCAATAGAGTGAGACCCCTTGATAGTGGGCCCAACACCCAATAGTGTAAGGTGTCCCCCAAAGATCCACAGGTAGATCTGTGAAGAGCTGCTGGCTCTGGAAATGGGTTCCTTGAGGTATACACAGCCTCTGCCCAGTCCTGGATGTGCTAGCCTCTCTCTCTCTCTCTCTCTCTCTCTCTCTCTCTCTCTCTCTCTCTCTGTGTGTGTGTGTGTGTGTGTGTGTGTGTGTGTGCAGGCATCAGAAGAGATTTGATGGGATACCACCTTGTCATATTGGACGACAATGGCATTAATTGACATTACAGTTAGAATATCATCTTTACGGGGTACTTCTCAAAGTCAGCTCAGCAGAGACCTGGGGATGAAACTCCAGATGATTCAGGTCTGGGCAAAAGGCCAAAAGCCCCAGGTGCAGATCTGAAGTGCTGAGCGCTCATCCTGTTTGGAGGGTGATGCCGGCTTTGTTCTCAGGTGCACAGCTGTGGTCCCTGGGCCCTGACACCCTGCCATGAAGCTGCAGCCAAGACTCTGCTTAGGTCAGGTCCCCTCCTTCCCAACTCAACAACCCATCCCATAAAAGAAACAGGTCCTGAGTTCCTTGTCAGTGAGTGCGCAGGCATCTCTTGTATAAATGCTACCCCAGCGCGGGCCGAGTGGAGGAAGATTGAGTCCTATTGGGATCTGAGCAGAGCAGAGCTGGGTATCAGGGTAGCCCTGAAAAAAGGAGAAATGGCTTTAGGACACCAGGGTGGAGACACCCATAGGCACAGCCAGAATGATAATTTTCTACACCATATATAGAATTACAAAGTGATGGTAAGGCCTAATTGCTGAAGACTGCTCTATGTTTCTCACTGGATATGAAAAAGTCAAGATGGTGCCTAACTAGAGTTTCTGTCTGACTGGTGTTCATGGTACTGGAAGGTACTCAGCACAGTACCAGAGAAGAAGTAAATACCAACCCAGCTACAAACCCTGCCATCTACGACAGTGACCTGCCTGTGACATGTAGTAGTAGAAAAAAAAAAGTGAGAATAACCAATCACTATCTGATTGTATTTAAGGCTCATCCCATGAGCTGGAACCCATGCCTGGCATGGTTCAGGTGGCTGAGAATCTGAGACTAAGGGAACCTAAGGGAAAACTAAATACTATTGTTCTGCTAAAGGAACAGAGCAATAAAATGCCTCCTAAGGACATTCTGCTACAACCATAGATCAGTGTCTTGCTCAGCCATCATCAGAGAAGTTCCCTCCCATACAGGGGACTCAAAACTCAGCAATGGGCGAGAGTGAGAGACTTTGGAGCACTCAGTCCTAAATGTCAAACTCTTCCCCTCAGGACTCAGAGAACCCTACAGAACTTTCTCTCTCTCTCTCTCTCTCTCTCTCTCTCTCTCTCTCTCTCTCTCTCTCTCAAAGATTTATTTATTTTATGTATATGAGTACAATGTAACAAGCTGCCAAAAAATGGGCATCAGATCTCATTACAGATGGATGTGAGCCACCATGTGGTTGTTAGGATTTGAACTCAGGACCTCTGGAAGAGCAGTTCTTGCTCTTAACCACTGAGCCATCTCTCCAGCAGAACAGTCTAAGAGCTAGAGATGAATGGCACCAAGGGAAACAATTCCAGACACAGCAAGACTGAAGCACATAGGAACTCACAGAGATGATAGCAGACAGATGGATACCAGGACTGAGGGAAAACGAATAGGAGCACCCACCCCTAACCAAGAAGCCAAGGGGTTTCTTTGTGTAGTCCTGGCTGTCCTGGACAAGGCTGGCCTTGAACTCAGATATCCCCCTGCCTCCACCCCCTGAGTGCTGGGATTAAAGGCTACCACTACCAGGTTTGTTTGGTTTTGCCTGTTTGTTTTCTAAAGGGAGAAAGAAAGGTGAATGATTGGATGAGTCGGGGGTGGGGAGAGCCTAGGCGGAGATAGCAGAGGGAAAACCTGTGATTGGAATAGATTGCATGAAACAGTTTATCGTCAACTAAAAAATAAGAACAAATTATGTGTATGTAAATATATCACATAACTGTGTATATATATCTCTACCTGTCTGTCTGTCTATATATATTCACATCCATGAACAGTGGAGTTTCCAGCAGCCTCTGAAGAACTCTCACCGAGTTTCTCCTACACAAGCACCAGGAGGAAAAGAATGAAGCTGCCTCAAGAGCAAGCTCGAGTGTCTCTGCCTTTTAAACAAGAATACAAAAGAGATCCTCCCACCTTCTCTTGCTGCAAACAAAGGGACCTCTCTTAAGGGCTTTAGGGTGAGGATGGAGCGCCCCCTTGTGGTGATAAGCCCCACACTGCACCATTAGTATGCGGGTCTTTTAGAAATCAAGTCCTTCTAAGGATCCTCAAATTTCTATACACACCAAGAGAATTCAATCGTTTCCAGTGTTAGAAAAATAATTAAAAGAATACAAACTGTCCTGAGCCGGTGCTGCGGGAGGGTATAACTCAGTGGTATAACATGCTTGCCTAGCGTTCACGAAGCCCTGGGTTGAGTCCCCAGGGTCACACACAGTTTGCAATCATAATTTGGAAGCAGGATTTGAAATTTAAGGTCATGCTCAATTATACAGTGAGTTAGAATCCAGTCTGGGATATATGAGACCTTTTCTGAAAACTGAACAAAAAAAGACCCAACCAACCAAATAAACAAAACCCAGCAACATTAAGAAACAAACAAACAAAACGAAATCTGTTTTATACCAACACATGTAGGCATCGGTGTATTTCAGCCTGCCAAACCAAATGTGATCTTTTGAAATTAATTTCCCCCGCATTTTCTATGTTTTACTGGGATGACCACAGTTCCACACAGGACCTGTGACAAGTTTATCACAGTAAGAGTTTAACCCTACTGAGCCTCATTACAAGCTATGGCTGGACTTAAAAAAAAAAAGTATCTTTGGCTATTTGACCAAGGCTGGAGCGAACAGAGTCAAAGAGGGAGGCAGTAGGAGGCTGGACCCTTTTGGTCTCTCTCTGCCTGTATCAAGAATAAATCTGTTTCTTGGAGTCCCTACCTGAGGTTAGGGATAAGCCCTGAGTCACTGGGCAGAGCTGACTCTGGAAACTTCCAAAGCACGAGGGACCAGTGTGGAAGCGAGTGATTACTGGTCCACAGGTCACTTGCTTTGCTGCCTGTCTGGCATCAATACAGATGCCATGCTGTGGGCTGCACATCAGACCACTCTGACATAAAGGTGGCCATTGTCCTGTGGGAGCTATTCACTGAACCAGAGTTCCCTACCCTCACGGGCCTTTCAGGGACTCTAGTGTTCTGATAAGCCCACTTCCTTGTTTGTCTAAGAGGAGGAGTGAGACCCTGTCCCCCTACCCCCATCCAGAAAATGATTGTTTCATCTGCCCACACCTTTGATGATGTTAACTCGTGATTTTTCCCTTGGACCAGGTTGAGTGACCTGACACCCCAGGCATCCGAGTGGGAGGTTTGGACTTTAGAGTCTCATGCTTATTAACCGTGACAATCCTCTGTATGTGGAGAAAATATTGCGTCTACTTATTCTTGTCAAGAATATCACCAAGGGCTGGAGAGATGGCTCAGTGGTTAAGAGCACTGACTGTTCTTCCAGAAGTCCTGAGTTCAAATCCCAGCAACCATATGGTGGCTCACAACCATCTGTCATGGAATCTGATGCCCTCTTCTGGTATGCAGGCATACATTCAGGAAGACTATTGTATACACAATAAATAAATGTTAAAAAAAAAAAAAAAAACTTTAAAAACAAAGAATACCATCAAATCTAAATTTCAACTTGACAGGATCTAAAACCACACAGGAGACAAAGCTTTGGGTCTGTCTGTGAGGAAATCTCTAGACAAGGTTAGCTGGGTTGATTAATTATTGGCCTAAATTTGGGCAATATCATTGCTTGGGCTGGAATCCCACGCTGTCTGAAAATGAGAGCACAAGCCGTGAACATGAGGGTTTATTTCCACCTACACCTCAAGGGGATACAGTCCGTGGTGATGGGGAGTCATGGCCACAGGAGCAGGAGGCAGCGGTCACACTGCACCCACACAGGAGGCGGTCAAGGGAACAAGGAGTGAGGCTTAAACCTCCAGGCCTGCCCCCAGTTTAACCTACTTCCTCCACTGAGGCTCCGCCCCTTAAAGGTTCCCAAACCGCCAAGGGCTGGGGACTGAGTGTCGAAATAAAAGAGCCTAAAGGAGAATTTCATATTCTAACCACAACACCGTGGATACCTTACACGCTAGGAGAAGATGGTATATGGCTAATTACTCTGGAGATTCTAATCAAAAACAAACAATGCGGTAAGTTTGCTACGATAGTGCGAATGTAAACCGAACAGTGAGTGGCAGGGAGTAGGAGGCCAGCGGAGTCCGGGTATTTGAATTAAGGAGTTGGGAGTTCAGAGGCTTTTGGATGTGGCGTGTTTGAGGAGGAGGACGCGGCAGTGTGGATGGAGAAGGGCTAAGCGGTAGAAGTCAGTGGTGAGTGGGTGACAGCTCTCATCTAAGCCCCAGGAGCTGAAGCAAGGGGGTGGGGCGCTGGCAGGAGGAGCAGAGAACTGAAGACCTTTTAAAGGCACGTAAGACGTGGATATGCTGAACGTGGGTGAGTGGTCTCTGGAGGTCAGGGGACTAGCTTGCCCAAGGTCAAGGGGAAACAGGCTCAGGATGCCTCGGGTTTCTGAATGGTTAAGGATACTGGTGTAAATACAGCTTTTGTGTGTGTGTGGGGGGGGGGGGGGGGATACAGGCCGGGAGCAGAAGGAGTGGAGGGAGGGTGCTACTTCAGATGTTTTATGTCAGGCATATGCTAAATTCAAACAGGCATGTCAGTAAGTAGCTCCACACTGGCAGCTGGAGGACACTGGAGCACCTTCCAGCATCCTGTTAGGGTTTTTATTGCTGCAACAAAAAGCAAGTTGGGGAGAATTTGTTTGGCTTACACTTCCATGTTGCTGTTCATCATCTAGGGAAACCAAAGCAGAAAGCTGGGGAGTCAGGAGCTGATGCAGAGGCCATGGAGGGGTGCTGCTTACTCCCTTGCTACACCTCGCTTACTCAGCTCGGTTTCTTAAAGAAAGAACCAGGGACCACCAGTCCAGGACTGCACCACCCACAAGGGCTGGGTCCTCTCCAATAAATCACTAGTTAAAAGAAAAATGCCTTAGAGCGAGATCTTATCGAGGCATTTTCTGAATTGAGGAACCCTCCTTTCAGATAACTGTGTCAAGTGGACATGAGACTAGCCAGCCCAGTTGTCCTTTCTTAGTGGTTCTGATGGTGATCATAGACCCTGGTGGCCCTAAGTGGTCTGTTATAGTTTGAATATGCATGGCCCAGGGAGTGGCACTATTAGAAAGTGTGGCCTTGTTGGAGTAGGTGTGTCACTGTGGGTGTGAGCTTTAAAACCCTCATCCTAGCTGGCTGGAAGCCAGTATTCTGCTAGCAGCCTTCAGATGAAGATGTAGAACTCTCAGCTCCTCCTGAACCATGCCTGCCTGGATGCTACCATGCATCTGCCTTGATAATGGACTTAATTTCTGAACCTGTAGGCCAGCCCCAATTAAATGTTGTCTTTTGTAAGACTTGCCTTGGTCGTGGTGTCTGTTCACAGCAGTGAAACCCTAAGACATTGTCCAGGAGTCCCATTTTCTTTGACAGCAGAGATCAGCCTTGACTCTGGCCAACGAGATGTAGCAGTTTGGGGGCAGTTCTTTCTTAGCTCAAAACCCATGAATAAAACTGTTCTCCCTCTAGATTTTGGGATGTATACTCACGCTACTGTAGCATCTTTGAGAAGCTGACTGACCTACTGGTGGCGGGGCAGAAACAGAGAGGGCTTTGAGGCCATCACTGGCCTCTATCTTCTGCAGCCAGAAGACACAAGGTACTGCTGCCCATCCAGGTGTAGGCTGAAGGTTTCAGGTTGAGGCCTTCGTGATCATGGAATTATAAGCCCTGTGATTAATATGATCACAGGTATGGACCTGGTAAGACTACCTAGAAAGACAGTGCAAACACAGAGGGTCCTGTAAGGATCAGGGGTGATGGAGAGAGGCTAGCAGTGGACCCTGGAGGAAGGTTAAGCTGATAAAGTCTGAGGATTTGGGGCACCAAGATGCTTCCATCCATATGGGTCCTTAATCCTTAAACAGGTTAAAAAAAATAAAAAACAAACATGTTTACCTGTTCTGTGGGAAAACTTAGAAGAATAGGACCCACACACTCATCTCTTCTAGGAAGCCTCTTTACAATTTCTTGGCCTGGGTAAGATGCTTACACTTGCCAGTGGATCAGTCTGGTCTCCATTGAACAGGTGCTGGGTAAGATTGGTTCCATTAAGACCTTGGGAGTGCTATGTCCTGAGACGGAGAAGTAAACTGAAACCAGACTGTTGCTGTGGACAGTCTCAGGGGGCCTGGTAACATGCACCCTCGAAGGCTCTAAGGGCAGTGATGGTCTCTGAACTAGCATGGCTAAGGGCTTTGTGCTGCCAGAGGCCTTTGCTGTAGTTCTCCAAATTCTGTTAGATACTGTGCCCTGTCTTCAAGATGGCTGTTCTTAGTCTCTGCCATTTTTATCTTAAACTGAGACTCTCTAGATGAAGGAGGCCATTTCCAAGGAGATATGACAGGAGGCAGATCCTTCAGAAAGCTCCCATGAGAGTGCCCTTACTTCCCTGTCAGGTGGTTGAAGGCTCGCCCTAAGGCAACCAGAGTAGTCAGTCAGGGGAATGCAGTGATCACAGTGGGAACAGTGACCAGACAGTTGCTCAAAGAACTTGAGTTCTTCTGGCTGGGGGGTGAGTTAAGGAGTTGGTTGGGGGAAGGGGTTTCTAAACATTTCTCATGAGGGTGAACAAGCCCAGGAAGCAGGTGGTGTTAAAATCTTATTTAAAAAAAAATGCAGCCAGTTTACAGGAATTAAACTCATGAATTAAAGTCTATCCAGGAAAACCTGCCTTTGCAAAGGTAATTTGACAGGCACAGAGTATCGCTGCATTCTTTTCTCATGATTCCTAGTTATAGATTTAAAACTCAGCAAATTATCACAAGAATAAGAAACAGACCGTGGGCTGGTGAGATAAAGGTAAAGGAGCTCGCCACCAAGCCTGACTGCTGAGTTCAATTCCTGAGACTCGATTGGTGGAGAGGGAGGACTGACTCCTGAAGGTTGTCCTCTGGCTTCTGTGCCCACTTTCCAAATAAACAAATGTAAAATAATAAAAGTGAAGTGGGAAAAACCAAACCAACAAGAAATGGGAGACAAAAAAATCAAACGACAATCACTGTGTTTGCAGGTGTGCTATGGTCAGGCCGAACACAGTACAGCAGAGAACAGAATGAACACATCTATATCCTGTCTGCAAACTCAGTTTACATATGATGATACATGTGGGTTGAAAATAAAAAAAGAGGAAAACAGTGCACCATACAACCAAATGGGGGGGGGGGGGCTGAAAATGGTCTATTAGCATCAAATAAACAAATAAAGCAAGTTCAGAGCAAAGAAAAGGACCAGGGTCCAAGTGGGGGATTCTTAAGCCATAGAGTAGATCCAGCAAAGCTGAGCGTGTCTGCATCAAACAACAGAGCCTCAAAAATTCGTAAAGCAAAAGCCTAACGATGCTGGAAACAGCAAAACACAGGGATAGGCACATCTGCTACTACAGCTGTTGGTCAAAGAACCAACACCACCCTTATCCAAGAGGACACAGGTGACAACCTGTTCCAGTCACCATACCCGGGTCGTAACAGCCTCATCTTGCAAGGACCGAAAGCACAGTGGCCACATGGAGCCATTTTAGCCATTTGAAACAGGAAAGACAACAGGGAGATCCCCAGCTGGTTGGAATAACACACTTCTAAATAATCCTCAGTACAAAGAGGACACCGCCAAAGACCCCAGCACGTAACGACCTAGGATGCAACTAAGAGGATGAATGCCTGATGCTGAGCCATAACTCAACTAGTAAGAACACACACACACAAACCTAAGACAGAAGAGGAACTGGAGGTTAGTGTCCCCACTGTACTGACTGGTCTGGCCTGTGGTTTCCATGGGATTGTTAGCTTCTTCTCTGAAGACTCCATGGCCAAAGTTGTATCTTGCCCAGATCTCGAGACTCAACAGTTTGGGGAGCCAACAGCATGTCAACTCCCACGTCCATGGCTGGTCAGAAGACTATGTCCTTTAACTCTGCAAATTCAGCTCTGGTACTTCTCTTGATGTGGACTCCTTGAGCAGGAGGGCACTAGATTCTGCAGTTTTGTAATCTTATCACTGGGGAAAAGCCTGCCTACTCCATTATACTGAAGACACCTCTTGCATCCCATAGTCACTACTAGGCTGGGTGGTCCTAGAAAAAGACAGCTTGACAACTAAATAGGTGCCCTCTGTATACACACCTTGGGGCAGTGACTTCTAGGGAACTGGGTCTTCCCATCAGTGTAGGCCTCAGCAGGCAATCCTAAGGAACAAGTGTGGATGAGTTAGGGGCATGTGGAGAGCAAGGACAAGCTCTGAGCTTGCTTTCTCCACCCCTACTTCTACCACGTTCCCTCTGCTGCTGCTGGACCTTTCAAAACTTCACTTCCTTAGAACAAGATTTGGTGAACTCCATGCTTCTGTGTCTGGACATGGTGCACATGGCCAATACCAAATACCAAATTAGTGTAGAAGGCCCAGAGTGCTCCAGAACACGTGTCTGCGCTAGTCTTTCATCCCGCAAACCATCTGAACTGCTCCAACTACAATGGGTCACAAGACTTCTAGGCCTCTGCAGTGGGCCTGGAATGGAGCCTGAACTCAGACTTCAGCAAACACTCTGGCCATTCTGAGGACACTACTTAAAAGTCACCACTGTGGCCTGAGGACAAGCAACTGTCATAGGCAACCCCTCTTTTTTTTTTTTTTTTTTTTTTGCTCAGTACCATTTGATAGAGCCTTCCTGTACTGAACAGATTACCGTACTTACACAGCACACAGACTCCAGCACCTATGGCTTTCAGTTACTCAACAGAAACCTGGCCCTGGAGAATCTGAAACAAAGGGGACACTTTCTGCCGCGGCTAGCAACCATCCTTCACTAGCGACTTTCCAGCCATCGTGACCCGGTGCTCAAGCGGACTGTTCTGAGTGTGCAATGTCGTTCAACTCTGATAACAGGGCAGCCCTGGACCCCACTTGTAAATACGGCCTCCCAACACCCACGGCCTGGAGCACCTGCTGGCGCCATGAAGACAGGGCTCAGCTCATCTGCCAAGCAACCTAAGGTCCTTTTCATTCCCGAGAGCAGACTACGCGCACAGGGAGACTGGAGGCAGTGGATATGCAGAGGGAGCCTTCTGTTTTCTTCTTCCGGCCACAGCCTTTCGGCTAAGTGAGCCAACAGCTTACCTGGCTGAGGACGTGCTTGCATCCAGTGTGCTCTCCAGAGTTACTTTTATCAACTGCTTTTTCCAGTAATTTTGGAAAAAGAATCTTAACATTAAGATTTAGAGACAGCAAAGAATGAGTTAGTTAGTTTCGAACTTACACAAGGTTTAATCCTTGTTTATTTCCTCTGGCCACAGAGAGATCATGTTGGTTCTCTGGCTGATCACCAGACCCACAGGGCTGTGATTATCACTGCTACAAATCACTAAACTTTGTTGAGATTAAAGCTTCATCACATTTCGCTGAGGTTAAGCTTTGTCAAGTGACAGAGCAAACCAAGTCACAGACTCTCTAAACTCCTGAAGCCAGTGCTGTGCACAGAGCACATACAGTCTGCAAATGCCGAGGTTCGGGAGATGAGTACCCCACTATGCTCTGCACAGCGGAGAAGGGGAAGCAGGGCAGTGGGTCTGTCTCATGAACACAAGGTCCCCCGAACCCGAGATGAGCAGCAAGAGCAAGTATGGGCACTGCAAATCTGGTGAAAGAACACCTAGACAAACCGGAAACTGGATGTGGTGCTACACTCAATCCCAGCACGGATCTGAGTTCCAAGCCAATCCAGTCTATGCAGCTAGGGATTCCCTGTTCCCGACCAAAACAAACCAACACAAGGCAACCCAACCCGAAAGAAATGCTATTGGGGGCTGGAGAGATGGCTCAGTGGTTAGGAGCACTTGCTGCTCTTTCAGAGGACTTGAGTTCCAACATCAACAGGCTGCATTCTCCACCAGTCCTATGCTGTGGGTGATCACAGAGGGGGCTGGATAACTTTAAATTCCAAACTATATGTTGTGGGCTCCCGTGTTTCTTCCTCATGCACAGTGATAAGAAACAAAAAGATCTTTAAAAAAACGCATTCTTGAAGAAAATTTTAATTTAAAAGAATCAAAAGAAAAATTGAACAGTGCCTAAATCTTTATTTTTCATAACCTACATTTTTTTTTCAAATTAGACAGTTTTACACAAAATGACACAAAAGGAAACTTAAATTACCAATAGTTTACATGTAAGCTTGATTCCAGTCTTAATGAAAAGTGGAACAGAAACAGAAACCCTCAGGCAAGCTTCCCCTTTACACTCCCGCTCTGTGACGTGCAGCTGTTGGCGCTCCTGGAATCTTCGATTGTCTGTTGCTTTCCGTCTAACAGGCTACTACGCACACAAACCCACAACGACAGCTCACAGAAGGGGACACAAAGACAGGTATGCACCATCAGTCGCCTGCTGTGACACACTGGACCAGTTTTTCAATATCAACTGCAGAAACCCTAGTACAGCAATAGAAGACTTTTTTTTTCTTTCTTTTCTTTTTTTTTTTTTTCTTTTTTTTTTTGCCACCCACTAGTGGCAACCAGTGATGCAATGACAGGAGGGATTCACAGAGACGTGACACTGACTACGAGAGAGGAATCACGTGAAATTCATGTCTGGTGAAGTGGGGCCAGATTCCTAGTCCATATTTCCATATGATAATTAAGCATCATCACACAATTTTACAAGTTAAAATGTCATTTGTGACTGTGGTATCTCTGATTCTATACCTTGAGATACTGAAAGGAATGAGTAAACTTAAAAAATAGATTATGAAAACCACGTATCACACTTGCTGTATGTGACATAGCAAGAGTCTGCATGCACCCTCAACGGCTTCCTATTTTGATAACTTCCATTTTTTTCTGAGTGGAAAACCTCAGTGTTCAGGAAGTCTCTGTTTGACATCATACAGCTATTTGGCAGATCACTTTTGCTTCCTGAAAACGACTGCTATGAAAGTCACATCTGAGCCGGGCTCAGTCCCTGCTGCCTGGCTGTCACAGGCTAAGCAGCGATGACGGTGTCCCGACCTTGTGCACCTGCACACCTGCCCCTGCGTGCGGCCAGCAGCCAGCGAGCACCGACACACGGGTTCTGTGCTGCCACGCTCAGCCTTGGGGAACGGACTTCTCATTAAAATCAAAGATCCTCTGTGGAAGCACCCTGGGGGTGAGGGATGCTGACCAGAGTCTGGCCCCTCGTCCAGCAAAGCTGTGTCGTGAAGGACCTGAGGCCTCAGGCTCGCCTTTCCAGAGAGACAGTATCTGCTAGTGTGGCTCAAGAGGCCAGTTGTTTCTTCTTCTTCTTTTTTGTCAGTGATCTGACATCTACAAGGAAACTTGTCCTATGTTCCTTTCACAGGCGTCTGAAACATCAGCACAGCGCATACGCCTATGTAACTGAATGACAGTCGCTCTGAAGGAAATGGTCACGTGCATCAGGCCATCTTTGCCTCTGGCAGGAAAAAAATCACTTAACAAAGTTTAATTTTAATTAGCACATTTTTTTAACTTTCATTGGAAGATCCTGCCAGTCTCTGCTCTCTGTACTCTCCTTCAAACCCTCAGACATCAAATGTGATTGGTATGTTCTTACTTTGTAATAGTATGAAAACATCCAAAGGCTTTGAATAAGACTTTCCATTTCCCTTTTGCAGCAAAGAGGCAAAATCAGTTCAACACACCAGTATAAGGGGGAAAGAAAAACCTTAACAAATTAAAATAATACTCAAACCACAACACTTAGTTTATCTACACCAGCTCAACAGCGACATTTATAATATATCGATAATTTTATCAGGTTCTTCTCTGTAGGGCACCTTTCTCATATGTTCTCACTATTTACACTGTACAGGCAGAGCACACTCCCGAGTGTGCAGGCAGAGCACACTCCCGAGTGACAGATTTAACACAGTAGTGACTATTTGCATTTACAGGATTTCTCAACAATCTGAAAAAAGACCAACTGTTGAAGATCTGCAGGTATGTGACAAAAACCACTGGAGTTCTTGTACAACAGTATGCGTTCTCAGCAAAACCAACACCAGGAGATCCGCATGGCAACTGAGCAATCCATCCACTCCTGCCAACCCAGGGGCAGGTCTCCGTGAGCTCTAAGCTGTCTTATACAAAAGTTAAGGCAAAGTCATTTTCAAGTTTAAATAAAATTCAAGTCTTTAAATATTGGATGGAAATAATTTTTTCCTTAGAAAAGAAAAAAGGAAACAAAACAACCTTCAGTCTTGTTAAATAGCATTTTGTGGAATAAGATGTATGGTTACACATAGCAGGAAATATTTTAATTTCTGCTGCTTAGAATACTTAAAGAAAAATTTTAGGCATTTTAAAACAAAATAATTTATCTGTAACTTTATTATAAACTTGCTAACTTGACTGCACTCTTGTTCTTCAGAAGTGCAGCATTTCTGGAAAGAATCAACAAGACCCTTGTCTTGGAGGTAAAAAGAGCAAGGGTTCTGTCCTCCGCCAGCCAAAGAGGGAGGGGGGGACCACAAACACCACTGTCTCCCGGCTAGGTACTTCTAAATCCATATGCCGATGCAGAGGTACAGGAAGACATCCACACACAGCTGGCTAAGAAAGGACTCCAGGGAGTGTGTGGGGGACACAGACAGAGCAGGCACTGGAGGATGGGAGCCAGGCAGCCCACTCACAGCGACACACATCATGGTACAACTTCATGGTCTGACGTCAGTGGGCAGCAGTTTCTAATTTCATCTAGGTTCTATTCACAATGTGCTTTGAATTTATTTTACACAGTAGCCACTTGGAGCTGGAGTGAGAGGCTGGTTACTTGCTCGCAGTGTATCAAAACTCAAAGGTTTCAGGTCTTTCTAGGGTGCTCTTTGCAGGTTCATTCTGCCCACTAGATCAAAAAAGAACTGTATATACATATGTATCTTGTTTTAAAGCTTGGGTTACCTGTTAGCTAACGGTTTAGGTGAACACAGCTCCTATGCCCAGCCAGTGTGCCAGTGCTCTGACATTGCCAGTCTTTGCTCTGTGAGGCCACGGCTGCCCCTGCCAGTACTCTCAGCCCCCATCCATTTGCTGGGACACCCTACCAATGTGCACTTGCAGACCAGCTATTTAAAAAAAAAAAAAAAAAAAAAAAAAAAAAGTAGCAGAGTTCCCTTAATTTAGAAAAACTCATTATAGCTTGCATTCGGAGCCACGTGGAGGCTTAATAAAAAATATCCATTTGTTAGGATAAATACATTTTCTATCCTGAAAAACATCAGACTTCTGTATCACCTCCAGTTAAGCACCAACCTAAAATAAGGTTTATATTATATAATTAAATCCTGAAAAATAGATTTTTTTTTTCAAGAGGGGGAAAATCCGACTCACAGAAGGAAGTGACTTGCAGGCGTCCCACGGGCCCCACAGACACTGCAAGCTTCTAACCAGCGGCTCATTCCGTACTGAGCGGGAGAGCTTCGTTCATGGTGAACACAGCTCTTCCTGACCCCTCCCAGGCATCCGGCTTTCACTGAGGAGACTTGGGAGGAGTGTTCTGTTCCCTGTTCAGACGCTTCCCAGCAGCTGGAGGAGAGGGTCGGCGCCCAGACTGCCTCCTCTGATCTTTGGGGACTCCAGGAGTGGACTTGAGGGCAGGGGACTCTCTGTATCTCTCCACAGGCTCAGCAAGCTTCTTCTCCTCCTTCCCACAGGCGACAGTGTTTGGCTTTTGTTCTTTTGGGGGTTGTAATGGGGAAGGAGGTTCTTTACTCGTTCTCTGACAGATCTCTGCATAACTGGGCTTTCGCAATTCCTGGAAACATAGAATGTAGGATTATGCATACAAAATATCAGGGATGGAGGCTCCTTCAGGGACGAAGTTACACACGATAAAGTTCTTATCTTAAATGTAGACACATGTACCGCATCGAGAACTCACTGTGAGGAAACAGTTGTTGGTGTAGGATTTACTGACTTTATAATTATGGTGCTGGAATATATCACTGCGTTTGGAATTACTCCAGAAAGAATTTTAAATGAAGATAACGAAACAATGCTGCTTCCTGGAGGAGGGGGCCTGAAGCACAAATACATTTTTTTTAACTTATGCTAGATTCTGTCCTTTTATTTGTTTAGATTCTATAAAACTAAGTTTCTATCAAAATTAAATAATTTGAAAATACACACCCATTTTTTTCCCCAAGCTAATCATGGTTGCCTTGAAAACAATATAAGTTTTTTAAAGATTTAAAAAAAATACAGACATCTTTGGTTTAAAAGAAGTCACTGCTTCGTTCCCTTGCAGTACAGCTTCCCCCTGAAGATGCCACAGAAGCCGCTCTATAAAAGCTAACATCCAGGAAGGCAGAGCAATAAAATGGTGACCAAATTCTGATCAACATGAAGCCTCAAAGCATTCTTGAAAAACATGGAAACCTATGAGGCTCGAGGGAAAAGAAAAGATGCAAACATTGGCCCCAGGACTAGTGAAGGTGCTGTGCTTACACAGACAGTGGGCGGCGACAGTATGGCACAGTGGTCAGGGCAGGAGTAGGAAGGATGAGGAAGCTATGGGCCACCCATGCCCTCCACCTCCCTCTGCCTCCAGAGTGCCTGGATTAAAGGCGTACGTGCACATCACTGCCCAGATAGTTGTTGTTCATATACAACATGCACAATAAATGCAGACATTACCAAACTCCATTTAAGACAGAGTTGAGACCTTCTTACTATCTGGAAGACCCCATACCGAGAAAGGTCTCAATGATAGGGTACAGAGATATGAAGGCACACACTAATGAAAACCCATCATCAGATGCAGGACACACATGGAACGCCTGAGTGCTGTGGGGGCAGGCATGGCACTTACTGTTGCTGCTCCATTCACCTGCACGGATTTACACGCAGTTGTAGTAGGGGTAGGAGGAAGTCTGTCCACACTGTGAGTTTCCCTCTGCTTTTCTGCCACCTTGGGATCCCTGTGAAAATGCCATCAGTTTTAAGGATCACACTTGATATTACAGATCATTCACGCGTGTGGCCTGGAAGAGGGCTGGCAGAACACTGATACTCACTCAGGTAGATGGGCCGGGGAAGGGGGACGTTCAAACGCTGATGACACAGCACAGGGCGCTGGCACGGAGGGCTCTCTGGGTACCACCACAGGGACAGTGTCTGTGCTTGCGTCTGTACTGAGATTCTGAAAGTCATTACATTAGTATTTAGCAGTTGTCAGATCTTTGCCCAAGAAGTTAAGGGTCTAACCATGGCAATCTCTAACACACTGATGCTGAATATACGGTGTATTCACCCTCCAAGCAAACAGAACAATGGCATGTCACCAACAACTGCCAAGTGACAGCACGAAGACACAAGAGAAGCCTCAGCGATGTAACAACTATATTTGAGACTGTCACCTGCTGCCCAGCACTCAACCTTCTTGCTCTCAGCAAATGCATTATAGTTACCTGTAAGCTTGTCTTATCAAGTGAGCAGCTTCAAACACACCTTACTTATCTGACATAGCTGGGGTGGAATTACCAAGTTACGCCATGGTTCACACTTATGACTGATACAAAACAAAGGCTGGCATATCCACCTACATAAATTTGGGTGCCTAGTGGTGGGAGGTAGAAGCCACAGGTGCTCTCACCTGAATCCAACAAACCAACCTTGGAAGCAGGTGTACAGAACTGCTTTACCCAATTTAACAGGCAAGGTCACCAAGCTGAAACCTGGGTGAATCAGAACTTATCCCATCAACAACTTGCTTAGTGTAGCTGTAATTCATACACGTGTATACATGGCGTGTCATTCCAGTTTGTGATTTTTAGGACAAGGTAAGTAATTGGCTTCAAGCTTAAATACAGAAAGACAAAATTTACTAACTGCTTTTTCTCTTCAGAGAAGGTAAAGTTCAAAGGTAAAATAAAGTAGGTGGAACTGCAGCTTTGGGAGAATAGTACAATTTACACTTTTGCCTGGGGGGGAGGGGTGTGGTGGGGGAGGGGAGGCTAGATGGACTGAGGCTCTGCTGGCTTGAGAACCAGGTTTCCTATCACTGCTCAAGAGAAAGGAACCTAACACAGGTAGCCAATGGCTTTCTACTTGAAAACATGCTCAGATGCAACATATGTTCAACACTGACTCTAAACACAGATACACATGGCACTCTACAGAGTCACAAATCCAGGTCAAGCATGGAGGAGCTAGATGGCCCAATGTCCCAACTCTCCTGTAGTTCCTGCAGATGTACCATCACTGGCAGCAGCGTAGGCCGTGTAACTTTGCCACAGAATCAAGAACAGCCTTTCAGCAACCGTCTGAAGTGGGAGGCCTGCTAGTACTCTTTACTAGAAAATACAGGCTCTTGGGAAGCACACTGTCCACAACTAAACTGTTGCAGCTACAGCAGCAATGTCATCTGCCCTAGCAACTACTGCAGTACCATGGTGGCTAAACTCCAAGTGGAGTGGTGTCCCATGCTCTAAAGAAAACACAGATGTGTGATCTGATGTACAGCCAGTTTACAATGCAGCAAAAGGGGTGCCTGAAACCAGGACCACTCTACAAGTCCCCCACTGTGTGCGTCTGTCCATCCACATGTGCCCCTAGCACTTAGCCATACTTTAGTAACTGGGCAGAAAGTAACTTCTCTACATGCCCCAAAGTCTTTAAACACTGATACTGGCAGAGGGACAAATCCCATTTCCGACCTGTTAGCTAAGTGTCCTGCAGAAGTAGCCCTGGACAGGAACCTCCTTGGACTTGAGGCTCCAGCTGCCTAGCAGTGATGACTGCAGTGACCCAGAGTTTACCTGAGGTCGCTCTACCGCAATTGAGCAAGTGAGCCTAAGCTTCTTCCCACGTGCATTATACATTACCACACATCCTATGTGGCTCTAACTCAGATTCCTGTGTCTCGTTCTGTGTTTTGTGAAACAAAAAAGCTCTAAATGTTAACCACAAAAACGAATCTAGGCATCTGTACAGCATAGGCTTCATTGGCAACCTCGGCAGATGGCAAGAGAAAGGATGGTTTGACCTGGCTCCAACGACAAACACCAAACACCCAGACCTCAAACCTTTCCCTGCCAGTTATATTCTCCTTTTAATGTGTGTAAAGGACCTGGGTCAAATCCTGGCACAAAATCAGTGCTTAGAGAACATCAGCAACTGTAACACATAGCTTACTCTTTCCTTTGAAGATCCTATGATCAAGCTGGAAAGCCTGTTTTCAAACAAATCCTCAGACTTCAAATTGCCTGCAGCTCCAGGTAATGGGGGGAAGTTGGACAGCCCCAGTTCGAAGCTTGGTGATGGTGGCTTTGGTGGTGTTGGAGACTGCGTCTGGCTGCTCTGCAACACAGTGACACCCCATAAGGTCACACAAGTGTGGAGTGACATCGGTAGAAACAGAAAGTGAGGCAAAGAATCTTCCGACTTTCACGTCCACCCCAAAATTTATAAATGTTGCACAAATAATTTCTAGGGTCCAACTAACTTGAAATTTAGGTCAACAGGATAAAATGTGAGTAGAGTCTAGACAACAATAATGTCAGAGTTCAAATGTAAACAGTGGGCCTGTGAGAGAGTTCAGTGAATATGCCTGCTGCCAAGCCCAAGGACTTAAATTTAATCCCTGGGCTCCAGCATAGTAGGAAGAAAAAAAAAAAATAAGTAAAATAAAAAAATAAAAACAAATAAAAAACGGCCCCAAAAAACCCCCAAAAACCACCAACCATCAACAACAAAGACCATTCATACAAGTTGTCCTCTGACCTTCATATATGGGCCAAACATGAGCTGGGCATATGTGCACATGCAATGTATCTAAGGTGACAAATAGAGGCTGTACTACTGACAACCTTCTAACTGAAGTTTACCGGTAATGAGTCCTCACACCTGTTCTTTTAGTAGCCTTCTTGGCGATCAGATCAAATGTGATCTCACAGAGCTTTAAAAGTAACCCTTACCTCAATGGCTCCAAAATGTCAAAGCAGTAACATTAGAAATCCAGATAACATAAGAGAGAAGCCACAAAGTGCTTCCTGCTGAGAAAAAGGTGATGGTTCTCCACTAATGGGAAGAAAAGACATCCACCTCACACGCCCTCCCACCCTGGTTGCTAAGATCTGTGGTATAGATGAAGCCTCTATTTGTAGTGCTGCAAAGGGAAGACAGGCCTATACCAGCTTGGCTGCTGCATCTCACTCCCAAATAAACTTGATGTTTCCTATTAGTCCAGGTTTCAGCATCCACTCTGAGTCCTAGATGTTTCCCCAGTGGTTAGGGAGAGAGCTCCTGCTTAAAACCCCATTATAGTTATCCACCAAGGACCTTTTCTGAACAGCCGCACATAGACTGACTAGTCATAAAAGTGAGCTCTTACCTCAACTGTTCACAGCACCTTCACCTACATATTAAGGGAACACACCATAAACCAGTTGGTAGTCACTATTCCTAAAAACTTCACAATCCTTTCTTAATTAGGCCAAAATGTCAGTTACAACGTAAGGATATCACCTTAAAGTTCTTTGCACTGTTCCTCCTCCTATCTTAGTTTTAGCCCATTTAATTAATGCTCATGTTTGCTTACTAATAGATTTAAATTTCTTATAAAGATAAGCCACTGGAGATAGAGACAGTGCTGTGAGTAAGACTGCTTGCTCTGTAAACATTAGGGCCCAAGTTTACATCCCTAGTACGTGCATAAAAAGACAAACATAGCTGTATGTCTCCAATCTCAGCACTGATGGGAAGAGACAAGATGATCAAAGGAGCTCACTGGCCAACCAGCCTACCTGAAACAGTGGGCTTCCAGTGCAATAAGAGACTGTCTAGAGACAACAAGGTTGAGAATGATAGACACCTAAAGTCCCCACGTCTGGCTCTTATGTATTTAAGTGCATGGGTTCACACATTAGTGCACTTCTGTGTGTGAAAACACAAATACACACACCCCACTTTATATACTTACTGTAAACTTCTCTTCTCTTTTCTTCCTGTAGCCAAAGGAATTTTTCCTAGAAGAAAGCAAAAGACCATTATTTTTCCCCTCACTTGGGAAATGAGCCAACCTTATCTTTTGTTCATGTATTCAAAGCAGCATGCATCACCTCAGTCAGTCTTTTAATATGTTTAATCTTTCATGAATAAATTCTGATTCTAAAAATCAACTTTTAAAAGGACGTCAGACCCAGGCATTGCAGCATATGCCTGCAGTTCTAGTATTGGGGTGGCTGAGGCAGGAGGCTGGCAAGCTCATGGTCAGCCTGTATCATGTAACAAGATGGTTTTACTGTCTTAAAAGTACAAACAAAATCCCAATGTTGAGAAGAAATCATTAAGTTAGATGTCTAGAAAGACGATAGAACAATAGTTAGTTATAGTAGCTACTTAAGAATTTTTAAGACGTGAATATTTAAATCCCTTCAGCTGGAATGACCAGATATATATAAAATCTAACACTAAACTGTATAGGTGAGCTATTTAAAACACAAACAAAAACTATGACTATCTATCCCTTACTGCAAAAGCCACTTAAGAACCTCTAAACCTTAAGAGGCCCCCGAAACCCAGGCCTGCCTTCCCGTCAACAGCAGAAAGCTTGGGCAGAAAGGCTGAAGTGTCCACAGTGAGTACTGCATCAAGGTTTGTAGCCTCCTGGAGGAGTCTGTGTGGCCTAAAGCCACACATGGATCTCAACTTGTAATTTTATTTTTACCTGTTTATCCCTTCTATTATTTCAACTGAACAGACTCCTCAAAGGAGATTCATTATATAAACTTAAGAGGATTTTTAACTTATTTATAGAAAAAATGGATTTCCTAAAGTATTTTTACTAGAACACTAAGCTTGAGGACTGCTCTACAGACCCTCTAGCTAGCCTTTAAGCTACTTTTCTGACTCTGGAATGGAGCCAGGCTTTCTGCTGAGCTAGCCTGGTAGGGGCTAAAGATGGGCATGAGCACCAGCCTGTAGAAAGACCCCTTGGTCCCACAGTGACCTGGCCTTTGGGCACGTGGGTCCACTGTAAGCACCCGTGTTACAGTTGCTGCCTCAAGATACCATAAAGGCTCATCACTGGGCTGGCTTACTTCAGGTGCCTGTGTACTAACACCAATGCTGCCTGACAAGTGTCTTTGTGCCAGTCCATGGCCTCCCACAAAATGTATTGCTGCCTTCAGAACACCTCGATAGCCTCCTAGGAACCTGTAATGTCAGGATGTCCTGGAGCATGCTCAGTGCCCACCCCTCAGAAAGTGAATGCAGCGTGAAGACACGGCCACAGGACTGATCTCAAGCTCTCATAGTGAACAGTCTGCTGTAGCAGAGACACAGGCAAGGAGATGGTCTCAGCACCACGCAGTTCGCCATTGGGAAACTGGGAACTCACATGTTTCGGACCACACATGGACATGCTTCCGCTCTGTGAACTAAGAGAGCTGACAAAGTCAAGATCAGCACCTGACAGTTGAAGTTTTTCACTATACTGACCTTGGCAAGCACAAGGGGAACAGATACAAGACCTAAGCCTTGAAGATTCTATGGGAACCTCTTAGTGCTTCAGACCAACAAAAAAAGTTAATGGGAAACAAGCACTCAGGGAGAAGCAGTGGAAGGAGACCTGTGAGCTCAGTAGAAGAGCAAGTCTTTCAGGAAGGAAAATCTAGATCACCTCCCCCCTGCTTCTGAACACACCCTCTAGACATGGGACATATAATTCAGAAAGAAGGAAGCTACATACTAATCCTGGTTCCATCAGTACATAGCTCAAAAACAGGACTGAGAGCTACATCTATTCACGGTTCAACAGTGAACATGGTAATCATATGAGTTTCTGCCAAGTTTCACTGGAAGTGTTAAGTCCTTACTCAGGTCACAGATGAAGTGAGAACATAACTCTTTTGTTGAGAATACAGAAGGATCTCCATTATCCGTCTGGTGAAAGCATAAACCTGTTCCAGCAGCTACCTGGAAGTTCAAATACTGCTGGGAGACTATCAGTGACCATGTCACCAAAGAAGTACAGCATACAGGTTACCAAGATCCCCTCCAGGCTCAGCCCTGCCTCTTTATTTCACTTTGTAAGGTGGCAAGGATTCTACAAACACTGCTTTTCCTCTGTCAGAAGCTCTGCTAACCTTTTATTAACAAGTGCTGGAAGAACATAGGAAATTTCCCTTCAGCCTACAATCTTTTTATACTGTGCCTGTTGGATCCAGAAGGTCTGCCGACTCCCCTCCTGGTCCCACTGCTGCCCTCCATAATTATGAGCAGTTATAGGTAGCAGCTCTGGCCAAACAAGAATTCCCATGCCATCCTCTTACGTTGCTTACTTACTGTGTAGAGACACAGGGGCCACACCTTTAAAATCAGAATATTCCAAACTTTATTGTGCATGTTATGGCAGTCTGAGTTTTACGCTTATCACTGCAATTGTTCTGGGATGTCATGAGCTTCACCCATGAAAGATGATGAACTTAATTGATGAATTTGGTCTGAAATGTTACTGACCAGCTTTATAGTTCCCCCATTTCCTGGGATACAACACTGAAATGATAGTTCAATGCCTTTCAAGTGTTTAAGTGAAAAGAAGAGCCATATCTCCTCTTTAAAATCTAGAAATGACTAGGCTGAGTGGTGAAGGGGAGTCACAGCAGAGACGTGAACACCTGTCACACCATCAGCCAGCGAGTACACGAGTAACAGGAGAGCCAACTGGCCTTCCTGCTGACAGAGGACATTCCAGTGACTCAGACAAAGGATGAAACCAGCCACGATATCCCAGCCAGTTATGAGAATGATGGGTAACAAGGTTCCCTCTTTTAAATTCTATGGAGTTGAGAGAGGTAAGGAAGTTGTAGATGCTGACAGCGGCTGGCACATGACACACGGGAAAGAAGTACCTCCCCTACACCAGAGCACATGTGAAGTAGCAGGCACTGAGGCAAAGGATGCAGAGAGGTAGCCAGAAGACCCAGCTGCCATCACAGAGTGGTTCACCTAAGTCAAAAAGAAGACACAATCTAGGATATACCAGCTACAGAAGTCAATGCCCAGCACTGAAGCTTTAATGGCTCAGATGACTCTCCACCATCTTGGTAGCTTGTGACTATTAGGACATAGTTACTGAGCATTTTAAGCAACTACTGAAAATGTGTTATTAAAAGTAAACGCTTCCTTTCAGATTGCCAATGCACCTGGCCATCCAAAAGCTCTGATGAAAATACAGATTAGAAACATGTTTTTAAAAAAACCCAAAAACTAACAACATGCATTCTGCAGTCATGGATTGAAAAATAATTTTAACTTTTGAGCCTTAGTGTTCAATAAATGCACGTCATAGGGACTGTGTACACAATGATCAGTCAGAAATGCTTGCCACGCAGTCATCAAGACCCGAGCTTGAGCCTCAGAACCTGCTGTTTCAAAAAACCACACCCTGGGACTAGGGAGATCGTACTTGTAAATTGCCTGTCATGCAAGCATGAGGACCAGAGTTTGAATCTCAGGACATAAAAGCCGGGCACAGTGGCTACACCTATAACCCCAGTATACACAGGGAACGACAGGCAGATCTCTGGAGCTCAGTGGCCTTCAAAGTTTGCCAAACTGCAGCTCTAGACAAAGGTGGACAGGGAGGGAGGAGGATGACTGGCACAGTCTCTGGCAGCTACGGGCATCACTCAAACATGTCTGTACACACATAGAACACTAGAGACACCAGACTCTCAGAAATCAAAGTGCCAAATGGCTATGTTTACAATCCTGGTATTGGGGTATTTGAGCCAAGGGAAACCCTGGCCTAACTGGTGAGCTCCAGTTAAATGAGGGAAACTGTCTCCGAAATAAAGGGACATGGAACTTGAGTAAGAGCCAAAATTGATAAACACGATACATGTAGCCTGCTTACTCCCCTCCCTGATACACACTCACAAAACAGGAAACTACATTCATACACAACAGCCATCCTCTGAAAGAAAACCAACAAAACGCCTCTGTAAAGGGCCTAGCATCTCAGGGGCTGATACACCTGTGGTTGAGGAGAGGCGGTCACAGGCCAACATTAACAGGTGTGGGTTTCAGTGGAGGAAGTGACTTCAGGGCAAAAGCAGGATGAGACCCGAGATCAGCAGGCTTCAAGAGCTGCCTCATACAGAGCAGCAAAAATGTGGTTTCCTGACATAGAGTTACTAATGACTCTTCCAGTGGTAATGATGGAAAACAAAAGTTTAAGACTATCAATGAGGTAATAGGCGGCAGCAGGGGCGAGATCTATGAGTAAAATAATCAGCAGCATATGCTTTATACAACAAAGAAAATAGGCAGCAGTGTCTTAGTCTTGGGCATCTCACACCTATCCTAACCTTCAACACTCTGAATCTCTCGTCAGCCCACTAACAAAAGCTCTTGTGGCTCCATTTACCATGACACCTGCTTTTTTTTTTTTTTTTAAAGATTTACTTATTTATTACATATAAGCACACTGTTACTGTCTTCAGACACATCAGAGGAGGGCATCAGATCTCATTATAGATGGTTTTTTTGAGCCACCATGTGGTTGCTGGAATTTGAACTTATGACCTCTGGAAGAGTAGTCAGTGCTCTTAACCACTGAGCCATCTCTCCAGCCCAGACACCTGCTTTATTGTACTGGTCTAGACCCATACCTGCCTCATCTCAGAAGAGTGTGTGCCTTTGGTCTGACTCTGTACCAAGAAAGAGGAATCAACAGTTTTGAGTTGTCACTAATCATGCTGGAAAGCTTGAGACTTTTTTCCATTTAAAGATTTCAAAATAGGTAAAAAGAAAAAGCCTAGGTTTGTCAGAGGAAAATCCTGACAGGCTTCATCACATTAGCAACTGGCCTAGTTAACACCCAGTAGGGTGCAGACCCCAAGACCCACCTGTTTCTTTTCTAATCTCTCATATCTTTAGAATAATAATAAATGGTAGGGGAAAAGACTGTGAGCAGGAAGGAAACTGCATCGGTCCCTTACATCCACAGTGCATGGAAAGCACCCTAGATTGGATAATGACAACACCAAGGCTCTGAGACCAGAAATAATGTGGCAACCGGCACTGCACTACAAGAGCAGCTTTTGTTTATAGTTATATTTAGTAGAAATGGAACTTGAACCTGGATTACGTGGCTACCCAACCCATGTCTGTCTACCAGAACCCGGGCACGTCTGTGCTGACATGCCCTCTACAGCTGAGCCACATACCCAGTCCTCCTTACTACCAGCCGGAAAGACAGGAAGGCCAGGGACCCACGGGACACACCTTGGAGCCTGTGTCTGTCCAGGGCAGTGACCTAGAGGGCCAGGGCTAACTGCTAGGGTGAAACTATAGGCAGGAAGAACAGAGGTTAGAAACTGTACAGCTCCTAAATACCAGCTTAGTTTTATGAAAGAAAATGTCATTCTTTTAAGAAAAAAATAAGAATAAGCACTTAAGTCTATGCTCTAAAACTGACTATTCTGAGGAATTAAGGGAAACATTTTATAGCCTTCTATTTGATTTTTTAAGTGTATTATGATATGATTATAAAAATCTAAGTTGAAACAAAATATTAGTTTATAATTGACACATGATACCTGTTTGACAAAATATGTGAGTGACTTACCTTCCTCTCCCTAAACCAGGAGAGGATTCAAGACTACTTGGCTCCACACGCCCAGTTCCAATCTCTCTCTTGGCATAAGCTGAAGGGTTTTGTATTCGTGTTCTAGTTTGCCCTGCTTGCCTCGTCTGTGGGCTCCGGACACCATTAATTAATCGATCTGCAGTGAAGTTAAATATTGAAGGACTTTCTAGCAGCCCAGGCCCTCTCTCTGTACTAGGAATCGCATGGCGCAGATGAGACTTACTAGGATTCCTGCAAATGAGATGTTTGTATATGCTGAGTTATAAAGCAATCAAGGAGTATAGAATGAACATGCTAATGTGAACTATGTATGTCAATCTGTTTCCTACTGAATAAACACATGGTAAAAGCTTCCCCCAAAGCCTTCTCTGAAGAGAACCTCTTCCTTACTACTGGCATCCATTTCGGGGTTTACTTTAGATTATAGTTTTAAGTTTCAGGTAGTCTCATCTCTGATGAGCATTGTTAGTGGTTACATAGATCTCTCATTACAAACAACCTAGAACACCACAACATGAAGCTCATGAGCACTGAAAACAACCTTTGAATTTACCTGCTTCTAGGAGGATATTGTCTGAGTGATGTCAGAGGAGACGTTGCAGGTTTGAAGGTCGGAGATGTAAACCCATTTATAAATCCAGTACTTGGAAAAGGAGTTACCTGGATTCACAAAACAAAGCAAAAACAAACAAAAAACAAGCGTGTAAAAACATGAGACATCAGTTGGATTTACACTATTGTATCTTGGATAAACCAGATTATGTCTTCCTCTTGCCAGAGATGTTAATTCCATTTTATGCTTAAAAATACACTTTATGCTTACACTTAAGTAAGTAAGGAAAAACTTACAATTACTAAAGGTAATGGCTATTGATCATGCAAGCCAAGGCTATTGCTAAGAACTTTCTGCCTATCGCGTAATTAATCCTTGTAATAAGCAAATGAGAACAGCAGGAGGACACAACATGGAGTCCAGAGTACAGGTACCTCCTGGTGACGCTCAATTTCCTAGGATAGTTACTGCCACTACTAGTACAGCCACCTCCAACCTGGTCAGAGGTGGACGATCCTTTATGTTCAGTGGCCTTGATAAAAGTCAGCAAAGATGCTAACCTTCTCACACCCTCACTGCTCCTAACCATGCCTATGTGGCTCCCACAGCTTTTGGCAAAGATTTCTTCTCTCCCCGCCCCGCCCCTTTTAAGGTTTACTTTCATGTAAAACTTGCTGTAACAAACAGCACACTATTTTTTAGACTATAAATCTTTTTCCAAATAATAATCTAAAGTGCTAAAGAACACATAAATACAATAACATAGGCCTTTAATCCTAGCACTTGGGGGGCAAAGGCAGGCGATCTCTGAGTTCTGATTTCAAGCCCAGCCAGGTACAAAGAGAGTTCCAGGACACCTAAGGCAAGTACAGAGAAACCCCTGTCTATAAATAAATAAATAAATAGATAGATAGATAAATAAATAAATAAATAAAATAACAAAACCACAACAGGACATAATGGCTTTAAGATTTGAGCTAAATGTACTTTTTCAAAGTTTAAGAGCTCAAATACAGGTAAGTACAACTCAACTGTTTTTAAAATCTTGACACATAAAATTAAGGTAAAACTTAGTGTAGGGCTCAGCGGCCTCTGGACACAGGTTTCACCATTTCAGGTCAATCCTTGGATGCCAAAGGGCTATGTCCTTAGAGTTATTCTTTGTTCTCTGGTACATATGTGTCCTAGCATGTGTCCAGCTACACACACACACACACACACACACACACACACCTTTTAGTGCATGCCTTTAATCCCAACACTTAGAAGGCAGAGGCAGGCAGATCTCTCTGTGGTTTCCAGGTGAGATCAGCATTGTCTACACACAAACATGCACAGACACACAGACAGGGGCAGTCAGGTTAAACCTTGTATCAAAAATCCAAAACCAAAATTTGAGTGTGGAGGAGATGGCTCAGGGGGTCAAGACACTTGCTGTACAAGCCTGGTGACCCAAGTTCAGTCCCTGGAACCCAAATACAAGAAGGAAGGAGAGAATCAACTTCACACTCTTGCTGTGGCACATGGACACAAAACCATCACCATCACCAATAATAACAAGATAGAAGAGTGAGATCACCAACTTCCGGCCTCTGGGGCAAGCAGTTTCAAATATTTTCCAAGTAAACACATTATTTTACAAGCACTTAGCTGCCTGGGGCCTTCCAGTTCCTGCCTTGAATTTTCATTAAACTGAAAGAAATAAATACAGGTCCCACACAGCTGAGAACAGGAAGAGGGAAAGGGAGGGAGAACCTAAGCAACTCTCTTTGGTGCTAACTGGAAATGGAAACTTTGATTTAAAATAGCTATTAGAGCTAAGATATCATTTCTTGACCAAAATATTAAAGGAAAACACTTAACGCCTGTCAAGGAGGATCCACTACTTGACAAACTCCACGATCCATAAAAACTATATTGCTTAGAAAAAAAAAATCTCTCCAAGTTACACAACAAACAGGAGGTTAATATCTAGAATATTTGAAGAAGCCTAAAATTAAACACCAAACCCCAAATCATCCACCTAACAAAGGGGCCAATGACTAGATACTACCCAGTTCTCAAAAGAAACACAAAAGACAAGTACACACTTGAAAAGGTACTCAGCAGCATCAGCTACCAGGGAAATGCAAAACCTGAGATTCTGTCTTAACCTGGGATACAAATGCTGGTGAAGAAAGAGGAACCCTAATTAGCTGCTAGTATAGATGGTGTGGCCAGTTTACACTATGGAAACCAGTCTAGAAACCAGAACTACATGACCCGGCTGTATCTCCCTTGGGTATTTACAGGTCTACTGTTGCTTTATTTATAAGAACTATTATGTGAAGCAAACCAAACTTAAAAAAAAAAAATACTGTGTGTTTTCTTTAATATTTGGAACCTAGACTTGAGGCGTGGGTAGTAGGTAGATGCAGGGAAGAGACCATGAAACTAGGAGGAGGATTACGAGAGGGGAGGAAGGGCCTTCGGAGGGAAAAGCAGAGGTAACACACAAAACATCAAGCAGGTGGGGCCATCTGAGAGGAAGTGGTGGTGGGGGTGGGGAGAACAGAATTAATGAGTACAAAGTAAAATAAAACACAAGCACCAAATGCAACAATAAAACCCATTACACCTTGTTGTTGGCTAACTTAAAAATTAAGAAAAAAAAAATTACATGCTACAAGAGCCACTTAACTCAGACCTGAGTTTTGGAGACTTTAAATGTGGTAAGACCACTCTGGGAGTAGTGAAACACACCTTTAAGCCCAGCAGAGGCAGGCGTATCTCTAAATTCAAGGCCAGTATAGTCTACAGAGTGAGTTCCAGGACACGCAAGGCTACATAGAGAGACACTGTCTCAAAACAAAACAAACATACAAAAAAACCCGTGAAGACCAAAGCATCAGTTTAAACTTATAATTTTCCACATAATACAAACCTCAGAAAAGGGCCCAGATCGGAGGACCTGGATATAAAACAAAAGGAAAGGCATCTAGACAAGGAGTAAGACAAGAGTGTCCCACTGCAGGAAGAACTCAGCAAGGCACATCTGGGCAGCACGTGGGGAACACACTGAGGCAGTTCCTCTACACATCTCTTCTGATGCTTCCGGGAGAGGCATCCACACAGTCAGGGTCCGTGCTCATAGAAAGCATCCTCATTAGGATTCATTAAAAAAAACAACATCATTTTCTTTTGTCTCTTACCAGCCTGTATTATCTATACAATGCAAACGGCTTCACTGTGCATTCCCTCCAAGGGTGCAATGTACTCAATCACAGCCACCTTGAGCTCTTACACCTCTTCTTGCCCTCCTTCCCATGCTGGCCCCGCCCTACAAACTAGAATTTCTTCTATTTCCATGCCTTTAAAGAAGAAAAAAAACCAAACACCCCTGACTGTCATATCCCACGTGTGAGAAAACCCTGCTGTACTTATCCAAGTCCAGCATTAATTATTTCGCTTAATGTATCGATCCATTTTTTCCCAGCAAATAATGTGATTTAGTTCTTTCTTCTCTATGGCTAAATGTAAACATAATATATCTGTTTTTCCTTTCCCAGTCCTGCTCTTGGAATGATGACTCAGAGACTAATTAGTTATTATTAAATGCCTAGGCCATAAGTGTTGGCTCATTTTCTGACTAGCTCTTATGTAACCATTGAAACCATTCTATATCTACCACCTGGTTAGTTACCTCTCCTTCAGTCCTGGACTACTTCTTCTCATCTCCCTCAACTTCTCTCCGAGTTCATCTACTTGATGGTTCGTTCCTTGTCTCTCCCGAGTCTCTCTTTTATTTTTTTACTATTTCCCAGAATCCTCTTTTGCCAGTTCTCCACTTCTAGTCCCTGCTTTTTTATTGACAGGTGGCTTACAAAAGATCCTTTCAACAGTTAGCACATAGTTCTCCATTGTATCTATTCACTCACCGATAGAACCTAAAGGATTTCGAGACTCATCTGTAGCACGAAATATTTAAAAAGCTAATATTAATATCATGGTAGTACTGTCTAGCAGTGACAGATGGCCTTGGTCTATCTCCAGCCCAGTGGACAGACTAAGCCCACAGTCTTTCCTTTTAGCCAGGGCCTGTATTACCCATGCTGACTCTGCCTCTCTGTGACTCAGAAATTGCTCTCACCCGGTCTCACTAAATCCCATGGCTGGCTGTTGCCACACACACCCCGTGTTTCCAAATTCCTGTGGCTGGCTGGGGTGCACCCTTGCACACCTTGCTCTGCTGTCCCTTTCTCTGGAACCCAGTTGAGAAAAACATCATACAATCAATCTTAGTTCAGAATCAACAGGTAACACAATCACTGGGGGAAGAATCTAGCATCCCAATTTTACAAACTATCCTGTTAGAATGCAGATGAATGTGCAGACATCTCTACTGTCTGTGAGTGCTTATTTCACTGGATGCATGCTAAGGGCCGGAAACTGGATGCTATTCCAGATCAACTTTTATATTTTTCCAGAATCTTCACACCGATTTCCATGGTGACTGCACTAATTTATATTCCCAGCAACAGTGTACAAGGAATCCTCCCCTACATCCTCACCAGTGTGTCAGTACTGATGACAGATGGAACTCTGTAGTTTGTATTTACTTCATGGCTAAGAAAGTTGTACAACTTTTCATGTATGTAAAAATTGGTCATGTGTATTGCTTCTTAAAGTTTTATCACTGTGAGAGATGATTTACATGTGGGGGTATTCATGTCACAGCACACATATGAAGGTCAGAGACGTCACAAAGTTTGTGCTGCCCAGCTTGTGCAAGTACTGAGACAGGTCACTGGCCCACTGGCTCTGCTTTCGAGCTGTCTGTCTGACCGACTTACCAGTTACTTACTTGTTCTTCTGAAGTGTAATTGTTTTGGCTCCTTGTGTATTGGGGTATTAAGCCTTTGTTGGCTGAATGTGGTAACAGTTCTCTTCCAGCACAGGCTGTCTCTAGTACGGCAAATGGTTCTTTCTTGGAAGGAACTTTTAAGCAGGACAGATCCCTGTTTGTCCATGGTTGCTATTGTGCTCTGAGCCACTGGGGCCCTATGTGGGCAGTCTTTGCCTACGCCTATGTCTCCATGTGTTTCCCTTTGGCCATTTCAAGGAGTAGAGACAGACATTAAGTTTTCACTTTAGATACTGGTATACCAAACACTGCTTACTGCAGTGTTCTAGAACTTGAGGGAGTGTTATGGGCCTGAGAATCTCCTGTAACTCCTGTCCTGCACATGGCTGGAGAGCTACCTTTAAAACATGGAACATACTTTTATTTCTTTTGTAAAAAACTTTTAAAATGTTCATAGGTATCAGGGTGTCAGATTCCCTAGAACTGAAGTTATAGACACTTATGAGCTGCCATGTGGGTGCTGGGAATTGAACTTGGGACCTCTGGAGGAGCAGCCAGTGCTCTTAACCACTGAGCCATCTCTGTTGGGATTCTGTAAACTACCCAGTTACCTGGCAACAGCCAGGTATGCTCCTCCCCAGTTACCTGACACTATACAAGGGGCTACTTGCCCCCTCCTCTCTCTTGCTCTCTCTTCTCTTGCCCTTACCCTCTTTCTCCCTCTTCTCCCCATTCCCTTTCCCTCCCCTCTCCACATGCTCATGGTGGGCCTCCACTTCTCTATTCTTCTTCTCTTTTCTCTCTCTCTGCCCATACTACCCTCTTAACTCTCCTACCCATGTGCCGAATAAACTCTATTCTGTACTATACCATCTGTGGCTGGTCCCTCAGGGGGAAGGGATTCCCAGACGAATCCCAGGCCTCGCCACACCTACATGGAGCACATCCCCCGAACTCTCTTTATCTTTTTCTAACATTGGTGCCGAAACTTGAGACATTTCTTTTTTTATATACACATCAAGCTCTCCAGTCCATTTTTATTCCTTAAGAAAATGAAATGTTCTACATTACTTCCTACAAGATCCAGGTCAAAGTCCATGTGTCTAAGGACTCTCATGAAAGCAACTTACCATCCCTGTTCCCAGTTGACTGTTATACTCAGAATAAGAGTTGATCTGCAACAACCTGGGTGCTTTTGTACATGCAATCTGTCTTCAGACCTTCCTTTCTTTGATCCTTCTAAGTTCACATGAGACATGAGCATCCCAATTAAGGTACACACAGTGGCTCATCAATCCTTACTGTAAGTTTAATGGTATTTTCTATTTATATCTACTTTTGCAGTATCAGCTCCTAGAAATACTCATTTTCTCATAGACGTTTATCTTCATATTTCAGTATTTAACAGGACCTGCGCTTTCAGGTCTCAACAGCTCTGTCTCAAGCTCCCTCTGTCCCACACCTCCCCTGCCTGTCTCATCACTGTCCCAGCGAGTGTTCTCATCCTGAGTACTCCACTTGTTCTCTCATCTGTTCCATAAGCATCCAGTACATGTTAACTGTAACTCCTGCAGAGTTAATAGCGTCCCTCCTGCTCTCTGACCACTGCCTTCTATGCATCCCACTCTTTATTACATTTAAATTAGCATCAAAATGTGATACAAACCTACAGACATGAACTCATCCCCCTCTGTAACCTGGGCCTCACGTTCAAGTTTACCATACAAGGTTGCCTTTCTTATCAAGGACCCTTACTGCAGCCTTTACTACATCGATGAAGCCAAATCAGAACCCACGTTTCCTAGCACCTATAGCACAAAGCTGGAGAAAAGTGACTATGCTCACTACAAACTTATAAATTAAACCAAAGACCTGAACAAAGGCCAAAAAAATGAATCATGTTATCCAACCCTAAGGTGGTTTTGTAACTATGTTGAGTTTTGTGAGACATTCATGTATCCTCCTTTCCTAGTCTGTTAGAAATCTACTGAAATGCATCTTCCTCTCTGACAGGATTCCTCTTGTCAAGTCCCTCTCTCTGTTCAGGACACCAGTTGAAGCCTTTACTGTACTGTGTCTCACAAAGGGAATGTTAAAAGGGAGGCAAGGGTCGCAGGGCTCTGTTGCACAAGATTCTATCTTGATTGTCTAATTAAAATTTAAATCTACACCACAACCCTGAGGTCTGGGTACTAGACAAGCTGTAGAAACACAGTTCTCAGATTAGAGCAGGATTTAGGCTTTCAAAGTGCCAAGTCTAATATCTAAATGTGAATTTAAAGCAGAAAGAAAAAGGCTTACCAAGGGTGGATCGAGATAACTATGAGTTGCTGACCACGTCTGGGGGGTGACCAGGCTGTACAGAGGGAACTGCTGCTGAGGACTGTACACTGGAGGTAAGTAAAACGATGTAGCATAACGCTGCTGTGTGTAAAGGTTCATGTCCAGAGGCCTAAATCCATTCTTTGGCAGAAATGTGTTTATCGCTATTGCCTTCGCTTTTATCCGTGCCTGTTAGGAGACATCCAAGATGTTACATGTTCTGATTAGAACACTTATGAATACTAGTCAGGCAATAAAGAAGCAATAAGCAATGGTTTTATTTACCTTAATTGGCTTTCCTTGGAAGGTCCTGACTTCTTCTCGAAGGTATTTATAAGCCTATGGGTAAAATTATCCAAAATACCATTCTGTTAACTCTACAGCTCAAATAATGTTATATATGGTTGTATACAGCAGACAGGGTCTAAAAAGAGTGATTTATGATCCTTTTTTGGTCACAGATCACTAAAAGCATTATTATAGAACCTGTACCCAAAATTATTGTAAAATATTTAAATATACTTTTAAGTATTAATAAATACCATATGACCATATGAGCACCCCCACACTACAAGCTACTCCTCAATTCCTACAAAAAGGAATACTGCTCCCTCCTATTAATCCCAATTAGAAACTGAGATTGTGTAATGTAGGAAAGGAAGTGATTAAAAGCAAAGCAAAGGAGACCGAAATGCTGTGCTGATAGCACTACGCAGGCCTATGTTCATCTAAACTTTAATCTTTACCAAGCCCCACTCCATGCAGAGGTTCCTCGGTTTCGCCTTTGCTTGCCCATCTGGCTCACTGGGCAGGCCAAGGCCACACCACACAGTGAGTGCCTCTACCTTTCTGGCCTTTTAGGTTTGTGTTTTTTCTTCTGACCCTCTGCTTGTCATGCTTAGCATTTCAGACTCGGTATGCTTCCCTAGGTCAGACACCTCCTCTAAGAGCACAAAACTTCTCAACGCCTTTGAAAGCAGTTCGCCACACAATGAACACTGCCTCACTCAGATTTAGGTTCAAATTTCCCTACTTTGCAAACAACAATTTTCCCCAGATATGAGAGCAGATTTGATATCCCGCAACTACTTACTCATAACACACTTAAGAAGTAATGTGACTTTCAGTATTGCTACAAAACATACCTGTGAGTTCCTAGACTTCATTTTCTCTGGACTTAACATGGTGTTGCTATAAAGACCTCAATGTCCTAACTTCTGCCGTACACTGATGGAACATGAGTACATTACGGACTTCACAGGTTGGCAGAGGAACACACTTACCTGCTGTGCATCAGCTTCTGTTTCAAATGTAATAAACCAATTATCATTATAGGCAAATTCACAGTTTATAAATTTTGGTAAGTTATCTCCTTTAAACAGTGCTTCTACTTCCTGCAGAAAACAGAGAAGTGAGAAATTAGTCCTCAGCTATGCTGCTTTTTGTCCTCATCAAACTAGTTTCCTCTCATGCTCTGAAGCAGCTGCAGGCCTCTTTCATCAACACTTCAAGAGCACCCAGGGATCACATGCCACAGAGAAGGAAGAAATCTCTGACAGCTTTCCCTACTCACAAGGAACTGGAATTAATACAACAGTGGGGCCTGGAATGTAGCACACTGGGAAGCATGCCCTGCCTAGTGTATAAGAAACCCTGTGTTTGGTCCCCAATACCACATGCACTGGGCACTGTGGTACATGTTTGTCATCCCAGCACCCAAGCTAGAAGGACACCAACCAAGTTGAAGGCCCTCCTCAGCTACACAAACTTCTGTGCTAGCCTGGGGTACATGATCCTTAACAGAAGAGGATGGGGACAGGGAAGAAGAACAAAGGAGAGTGGAAAGAGAAAGAAAAGAAGGGAAAGGAAAGGAAGGGGAAAGGAAGAAAAGAGTCTGAAACATTGTATTTCATCAGCAGGCTAATAAATATACAAGTTATTTTAAAATATAGTCTGAAAACTAAAAATATTAGCTGAACTTCTGCTTCTGGCCAAGTTGAACTAGATTTATGGTCCCAAGTGACTCATGTAAAAAGATAAAACATGTGCTATATAAAGCTTTTTAGATACCTGTCATTAGCAGGCCAGGAGAGCCTTCCCTGACATAATATACAGGGGCCAACAGCACCCAAGCCTAGGGTTTCCAGGTCGGAGAATGGGCAAGTCTCCATAGCTTTGTGGAGGGTTCTTGAGGTCATTAGCCAGAAACAAAACTAGAGTGGTCATGTAGAGTAACCCTATGACCTGCTCACTGGGCAGCTGGGCTGGGAAATCCTTCTTAACCCTGAGAGCAGAAAAGCAACGGGACAAGACTGGACCCCGTAAAAAGGCTGTTCACAAATGTGCAGGAACTAAACTGGTACCCAGTGATTTTTTTATCCTTTTCTGTTGTTGTTGGAGCCGGGCATCTTGCTGTTTAGCTCAAAAGAGCCTTGAATGGCCTTTCCTGCCTTAGTCTTGAGCAGTTCAAACTACAGGTACACACACCACACCAAGGAACTCAGCTGAATTTCAGAATATTTATTAGAATATATTTGAAGTTTTTAGCACCCACCAAATAAACACATAAAGAAATAGAAAAGGCTGCCTATAATGAAAAAGATCAATTAGATTAGCTTTAAAATAATACAAGTGACAAACACCAGAATTATTATTGAATGTCGGTTTCAAACGCTCAGAAAGAAAAACCCTGAGAATGAGAAGTCTAGAATAAAAAACGTCAAACTGCTTAAACCAATGATACAATTTCCCAGTTGTTAGAGAAAAAGAGAGGAACAAAGAGATAACTTGGCAGATTTTTTTTTTTTTTTTTTAGCAGCAACAATGCAAGCCCAAGAGAATGTGTTTAAAACATAGAAATTGGGGTGCTGAGGAAAAGAGCACTCCCTTCCAATAAAGAAACTTTACTAATTCTTCCCCTAAAACCAAACAAACAAAGCCTTAAGTAAGCTCTAAATCAGGATTCTCTCAAACATACCAAAGATGAGCAAGTTGTTTGCAGTACCAATAGATTTGCACAAGATCTCTCAAAGGAATCAGGCAAAAGAAAAAAACAGAACCTGCCTGAAGGACTAAATTCAGGCTTGTCCAACCATTATGACATTCAAACCAAGTGATATCATCAGCAAAATTCATGCTTAAGAATCATGCAGTTGACTTATAAAAGAAACACACACCCCACCCTATCATGTTTGCAGTAGGTTTACAGTCTTGTTTTGGATGGCATTCTAAATTATCCCCAGCTGCATGCAGCTGGTAGGCTACAGGTGGACATGCCTGAAAGCATGGTAAATATTTGGACCAGTCAGGGTGGTACATACAGGAGCCTGAGGCTGGAGGATCATGAGTTGAAGGCCAGTCCGGACTATACATAGTGAAACCTGTCCTCTAGAAAACCAAAAACCAACCAACCAACCAAACAAACAAACTGGAACAACAAACCAACAGATGCAAACAGAACAAGATGTAAAGTCTTTAAGACCCACACCATGTAGCCTCCTCACCCATTACATATCTAAACCTATTTCATTTTTAATTTCTCAATACTGAAATATAAGAACCCCATTATGATAAAATTTTAAGTGTATAAAGGGGTTTCTTTCTACAAGTGAATCACATTGTATCTATCAGTGTTTATATCCTGTAAAAAGGTGTAACCAGATACATAAACAAAACCAACAGCAACAAAAACCTCAGAGAAATGTACCACAGGTGGAGGGACCACTTACTTCCACAGGGGTAGACTCAGATATTTCACGCAGTATCACTATGCACCGGTTCTGATTTGGCCTTACTTTCTCTCCTTTCTCATCCACTTGGACTAAAGGTAAAGCTGTGAAGGGGAGGAAAAAGGTAAAACATATATTACAGGATGGTTCTCCCACAGAAGGTGAGTTACCAAACATACCAGAGAAACTTGTATACATGGTGTATTATTAAAATGTTCAAACCCAAACAAACTACCAAACACTTTAAAGCTATTTTTTTTTTGTTAAATTTTCAAAATGAAGGAATATGCACATTTAAAAGATCCTGTAAGAGCTACCAAATATACACACAATGAGGTGATGGCTGTAGATCAAACAGATCAAATTCTAGAAGCATGAGACATGGAGTTAATGGTTTTCTCCTTTCTACAGTGAAAACCAACAACTTCAATCGGTGGCACTGGGGGTAATACTAAGAATAACTCCACAGTCTTAGTGCAGTATAAACAAACACAGCCAACGTGCTGATCTTTTAAACTAGATCCAGCAGAACAAACTCACCCACCCCACACCCCCAGTATGTGTTCTAAACGGCAATATGGAAAGTAAACTACTGTCTTGGGAAATGTCATATAATGCCTCAAAGTCCTACTGATAATTATGTTTAGCAGTTCTTTAGCTTTTTCTATAGACAGAAAATCGAGAAACCAGTTATGGCTGGTTCAATCAGGTAAAGGTGCTAGTTGCTCAAGCCCAATGATTCAAATTCAATCCCTAAAACTCATAGGAAAAGAAAAATCAAGTTCCAGAAGTTACCCTGACCCCCATGTGCACACATCCACATGGTACAAACAAGCACACAAGTACCACCCACTCACACTAATGATAATTTTTTTTAAAAGTCTTTTAAATCCAATTAAGTTCTAATGGAAGAGAGTAATCTTTTAAAATTACTGCTAACAAGTGCACACAGAAAAATTTTGAAATGACCGTCTAATCAATGAGTAGGGACACAGGGCAATATAGACACATATCTACAAAAAAAGCTGGTTGGTAGAATTAAGACTTTATTTCAGACACAGCAATGTCCAATCACTCAAATGTTTGTAAGCAATATGAGCATGTGTGGGGTAGAGCATACCACGTTCTTTGTGAGAAAGCCACTACAGCTAGACCACACAGATATCATTCTCAAGGGAGGGAACAGGGAAAAATACCTGGAATTTTTAGCTTGAGTATAAAAAGTGAGTTTTTATAATATAAACAATCTGCTTTAAAAGGAAATGGAAACATCACAGCAAGTGTATACAGAGAGCACCTCAAGGCCAGCAAAGCTGAGAGGAGCGGAAGCAGCCTTAGCCTCATGGTTGTGACGTCTCTTGCCATGTGTCAAAACTAACTGGCTACAACCTTTAAATACTGCACTTAATGTCAATCACATCTAAGGTGAGGTTATTTTCTCTTTTAAGAAAATAAACTGGAAAAGGTAGCGAAGTCTCCAAAATCAAGTAGAGTGCAAATAAATCACAATTTTACTTTAAGAGTCTTTATCTCCTGAAGTGCCTGTGGATTTAAACACTGTGTAGTATTTAAACATTCACTGTATGTGCCAAATTCTGGAGAAACAACTTCATTCCCAGTATCTTTCTAAGGAAAAAGTGCAACAATATTTCATCAAAGCTTAAACAAAAAGTTGGAAAGATAATTCATTTAGTAGCTAAACCAATATATTTTACTTCAGAAATGTTATTATTTGTTTTGGTTTTCATTAATTTAGCAAGTGTCTTTACAGCTCTCTAATGAAAAGATTCTTTCTCTCTTCCAATTTCTCATTATCTTTGAGACCTTTCACTGCAGGCTCAATCAATGCTCCTGTTATAGGGAGCCTGTGAAAGGAAAGGAAGGATCTAATTTATCCCCAAATCCTACTTGATGACCGTTGGTGGAAAGAAGGTTTATAATATAACAGATAATGTCAAGACAACAATCGTTGACTTTAAATCATTAACTACTTACATCTTAGCACTTCAACAATCAAATCCACATCCGTACTGAGTTTCTTGATATGGTCAAGGTTAGCTACCGTTGTAATTGGCACATACTGATCACTGTCCATCTGGGATATAAGGTACATGTCGCTGGCAAGATTCTCCCTGTTGAAAGAAAGCAAACTCTTTTAACTGATACTTGCTTAAAAGAACTTTCACTTCTGAGAGGGAGGGGGGAGGGAGAGAGAGAGAGAGAGAGAGAGAGAGAGAGAGAGAGAGAGAGAGAGAGAGAGAGAGAGACCCTGTTTTTTTTGTTTTTTGTTTTTGTTTTTTTTTTTTATTAATTTATTATGTGTACAGCTTTCTGTCTGCATGTATGCCTGCAGGCCAGAAGAGGGCACCAGATCCCATTACAGATAGTTGTGAGCCACCATGTGGTTGCTGAAAATTGAACTCAGAACCTTTGAAAGAGCAAACAGTGCTCTTAACCTCTGAGCCACCTCTCCAGCCCCGAGAGACCCTGTCTTAAAGGAAAAAAAAAAAAAAAAACAAAAAACAAAAAAAAACCAAAAATCAAAAATCAAAACAAAACAGTAACTCAAAACCTAAAGACAAACCAAAAGAGGATGAAGTTGTAGTTCATCTTTGGACAATGTTTGAGTAATTTATTTAAAAGTACATGAATTTTTTTTCTTCTTTTACAATAGGGAAATCTAGTTAAATGAATGAGGAAGCCACAAGAAATACAAAAGGCCAGAAGAAAGTCAGTACCCCAAATGTGCCATACTGTCTGGACACATGTTAAAGGTACTGAAAGTTTTGGCTTCTAGGCAGCCAGAGCTATTAACAATAAACAGGATTAGCACCTTCAGCCAGGGCAGAAGGAAAACCATACACCAGCAAATAGAACAAGATGTACTACTTCCTGGCTTTTCGGCCAAAGAAAATGTTTCCTGTGAATCATCAGGGGAAAGGCCATATGCAATACAACACACAGTCTCAAAAACACCACAAAACAAAAACACAGTACTGGGCTCCACAGCCTTCCTTCAGTGAAAACCACATGAAAGGAGCCTGCTCACCGGTCCCTCCTCAGAGGCCTCACTGGTAGCTACGAAAGGGCTACACCAAAGTTTTTAAATGGCGGGGAACGGAGCAGAGCTTCACAACTTTGACAAAAGTATCTTTCATTTTTACACCATGCCATTTGCTAAATTAGTAATTTACTAAGTTGTGATAAAGGGAAGGTAGAAAGGATGCCTGGACATTGTCCCTTTATCTTAAATGGGCCTTCTTGTCTTTGCAGGACCTCCATTCAGACATGGTGGTGTCCTCAGAGCTACAGGGAACTTCACTTGTAGCCAATTACTTACCTTCACACTCAACCCCATCCACATGTCTACTTTTATCACTAGCACAAAAGTTCAACATTTTCCAACAAAGTGTCATTTAAGGGAAATTAAGACAAACATGCATCTAAAGGCAAGCACCATATAAACAAAGTAGCCACTAGAGCTGTGTTTGGGCCATTCATCTGAAAATCCTATGGCATGCTGTGCATGTGCAGAAATCCGTAGTCGAACAGTGGTCCGGACAATCATCACCAAGGTGCATCTGAGGCAAACTCTAGGGATCCCTGACCTGATGGTCACCCCTAGTTCTCTACAGCACTTCTTATGAGTAAACAGGCATGTCATTAGGTATTTATACACACACTACTGTGGGGAAAAAAAAATCACACTTGAAATCAATAGTCAATGTGTAATACAAGAGATATCAGACACTAGGAAAAAAAATCACTAATAGCCTTACCTAGACAAGCAGAATTCCAATGTTTTTTTAAGTACTTCTCGAGGGTCTTCTTCCTGGCTTTCTGGTTGAGACTCATTTCCTCCTATTCAGGGGAAAAAAAATGGCTTAAAATTTACCAAGGAGGTGGGTAATTCAGTACAGCCTTTCAGTGCTTTCACCTGCGTATCTGCACAATAACACAAAAAGTGCTATCTTACCTTATCTTACCTGCTAACAAAAAGTAGACCATGTAAAACAAAACAAACACAATAGCTGAGAAAACAATGACATTTCATTAGCCAGGTCTAGCAGTCACTGTCAACATAGCTGCCACAGGCTTCCTTGGTGCTTTGCCTTAGATTTTCAGGTAACAAACAAGCACTCTGACTCTAAATAACAGTAAATTCAAAAGAAAGATCTAAAACAAAGAAAGCATAAATACAGGCAAAACTAAACCACCCCAGATGGAAACTAAAGAAAGCTGGAGATTGCTGACACACGGGCCATTTGTTCTATGAGAGCTGTAAATGTTCCTTCCCAGCTGGCAAAGGAACAAAGTTTATTAGAGTTCTTTAGTTCATTCTTAGGACACATGAGCTGTACATCTGGAGGAAACTGTTCAGGAAATAATGTTTGGGGGCACCATAGGTTATTTATGTGAACATGGTCACAGACAGCAGCAGCAGGTGATGCTGGCTGAAAGCCCCTGCCACCTGTAGCACTCAGGACAACTTGGGAACTGATTTAGTATCACTGATTTGAAGGCACTGGAACACTAAAAGTGTTTGCACATTAGTCAGCCAGGAGAACACAAAGGACACTTGTACTCTAAAAGACAAGGTTAGACTATGAAAAGGCAGACAAGGTGGAGAAATTCAGAACAAATGTAGAGGAGACAGTTCACAACAGTGTCATACTGAGAATTCACAAAATACATCTTCACTAGCAAAAAGAACCAATGAATAAAGCACACATGACCGTGAGACTTGAAAGTGAAAACATGGTTTGTCAATCCCTGATCTGGAGACTTTCCCAGGTTATCGCCTTTAAACTCACATTCCAATCTCCATACTGAAGAGACAGAAACTGTCTGAAAGAAGCAAGGCCCCAGCTCTCAGGAGGCCAACATTCCACGGACAGAGGCAGACAATGGACAACTAAAGAAGCCATTGGCAGCATAGTGAGACTCGGTGACTCAGAGGAAAACAGCCCCGACCTGGGGCCAGAGCGGCATGGTGCTGCCTTCCATAGAGGTGGCATCTGAACGGATGGAAAAGAGTGCGTGAGGGGAGTGGAGTTCCTGACAGAGGCCCAGTGTCATCAGACAGCAAGGAAGCTGGTACAACTGTGGAGTGAAGGAACTCCGTAAAAAAGAAAGTCACAGAACAAAGCATGTATGCCTCAGGTCAAGGAGGTTGTTCAAATTTTAATTTGAATGTGACTGGGAACCAATTTGGGGCAAGACATTTTGGAAAGACCACCATGGCTACATGGTACAGACAGAAGTTGTGAAGTCACAGCAGTATAATCAAGAGGCTAACTCAATCACTGAGGGCAGACCACCATTCAGGGCTCAAACCACAGCATGCCAAAGCCAAGTGAGAAAGCCAAAGGCCTGCCATTTAGTTCAGGAGTGTGCCAGTGTTCCGCTCTGCAGCAATAAAAAGCCAGTGACTACAGAGATGCAACTGGGCCATGAAGACTGCCATGCAAACCTATTGTGAGGTAGACAGGAGAAGAAGAGAATGATTCAGTAGGTGAAGAAAGCACCAACAAAAATGACTTGGGAGGCTGGGGAGATAGCTCAGTTAGTATGTGCCTTTGTGCAGGCATGTGAGGACTTGAGTTTAACCGCCTGACCCATGTGAGCTGACTATGAGGTTACACACTTATAATCCCAACACTGGCTGGGAGTTGGGGCGGAAGCAGAGACAGGGAGATCCTTGGAGTTTGCCAGCCAACTCTTCAGCCTAATCAATGAGGCTCAGCTCCCACTGAGAGACCTGGTATGTCTCCTGAGGAACTTACACTGGAGGTTGGCTTCTAGCCACATGTATATATATTCATGTGCAAGACATGTACCCACACATGCACACACACAAACATGCCCACGCACACAAACACACAGAGAAAATAGGTGAGAGTGGGATGAAATATAGCTCATAAAAGCTATGGAGCCTGTTAAAGGCATAAGTCTCAAATACCTTAGGGAAGAAAAAAACAAAAAAACCCCACCCCTGGGGCTGGAGAGACGGCTCAGAGGTTAAGAGCACTGGATGCTTTTCCAGAGGTCCTGAGTTCAATTCCCAGCAACCACATGGTGGCTCACAACCATCTAAAATGAGTTCTGATGCCCTCTTCTGGCATGTAGGTGTATATGCAGATGTACAAGAGTACTCATATACAAAACAAATAAATCCTTTTTTAAAACAACAGAATGACGAAAACCGACCTAGCACAAAGTGGTGTAGCAGTGCGGGAGGTTCATCACCGTGCAGGTAGACAGTAAGTGTGGCGGGGAAGCAAAGACTACATGGTGAGAGAGGAGAGCTCGGAAGGACGGGCTGTGGGACTGAGTGAGACTCCGATGACTTACCACCAGCGAGACGTAAGTACAAGGACTGAGAGTACTTTCTTTTTAAAAACAACATTAAAAAAAATAAATAAACAAACCCGTGTTTCCCTAGACACCACTCCTCAATCCTAACTATGGACTTTAGCAGACTGTCAAGGTCAGCAGCTACATCGTTAAGTTTCTTTGACAGTCACCAAGTGTGCACTTCGGTCACATGGTGAAAATGGCACTTTATCGTTGTGGATTTCTCTTTATTCCACAATATAAGCATGGGGATGGAAAATACATCGGAAGACTTCCAAACAGGAGAAACAGAGCGCATGGCGGCTCCTCTCAAAACTGTTAAGATTACCAGACAGAAAGTCTAAGCACTGCTAAGAGTGAGGAGCCTATGAAGACAGCAGTGTCTGGCATCAATGTGAGAAGAGGCTTTTGGTCCAGGGAGGACATGTTTTCCCAGTGTAGGGGAATGACAGGGCAATGGGGTGGAGAGGGTGATTAGGAGCGAGTGCACCTTCCTGAAGACAAGTGGAGGGGGATGAGGGATGAAAGCGGGGTTTGGGGGGGTTGATGTTGTTCTTCCCATGAGGTCGCAACCCCTTTCAGCTCCTTAGGTCCTTTCTTTAGCAACCTCATTGGGCTCCTCGAGTTCAGACCGATGATTAGCTACAGGCATGCTCTCAGCTTTATCTATATGACTCTGACATAGTCCCTGAGGGGTCATCTCTGTCTGGTTCCTGCCAGTAAGTACTTTTTGGAATCAGTTATAGTGCTTGGATTTGGTGACTGCATATGTAGTGAATCCCTGGGTGAGGCAGCTTCTGAGTGATCTTTTCTTCAATCCCTGCTCCTCTATTTGACCTTGCATTTCCTCCCATGAGAGTTATGTTCTCTTTTCTAAGAAGGACTCAGTCACCCCCATTTTGGCCTTCCTTCTTTTTGAGCTTCATATAAAACACTCTTTAAATGGGATCTCTGTATCATTGCATCTAAGGCTCACGTAGCGTGAATGAAGACGGAACGCACTGCCAAACAGTGTCTTCGGCACATGACACGGCACTGCACTGACCTAACTGCGCTGGGGTGACCTGTGCAATATTGAACCTGTTAGTTTCATTCGTCACGAATGGGAGGGAGACCACTGATAAGCCGCCATCGTGCCAGTGACTGAGCCTCAATTCACATTTACAAAAGTGACCCTAATCAAACTCAGTGGGTAGGACACCAGAGTCAGAAGGGTTACTGGGAAGAAGAGGGTTTTTGTTTTTGTTTTTGAGGGGAGGAGGGGTTATGGGGGTGAAAACAACATCAGTTCATACATGTATTAAGCTGCCAAAGGATAATAAAGAATAACATTTTTAAAAGAATAGAGATGCTTGAGACCTAGAGTCATTATGGAAATCCATGGTGACATCCCTGGGGGCTCTGCTAGCCACGGCATGGAGAGAGGCTGCCTGTGCTCATGGGACACGCTGACCCACGCAGTGGAGAGCTTCCACACTTGCTCCTTCCTCAGCCTTCCCTCATTGCTTCTAGCCCACAGTGTTGGGGACGGAATCCAGTGCATGTGTTAACACTTTACAAACTGATAGGTTTTGTAAATCACACCAAAAATAAAACTGGAGGTAAGGAATTGTTTTCCCATTACCCACAAACATTTCATACTGGCACATACCCTAGTTTCAAAAGAGAAAGTCTGTTTTTTTTCTTCCAAAAATAGCTTTAAATACCCCTTTTACAAAGAACAAACTCTTTTGAATTTAGAATTTCCAGACATGTTTTAACGACATTTTATTTTTGATACTATCTACTTTCTGTCTTTCCCAGTTTAAGATTTAGATGCAGTCTAAACTTTAAGCTATTGATTCCTTTCAGTTTACTATAGGATTCCCCACCACTTGTATATACAGTGCCCATTACTTTCTTTTTTGAAATCTACTTTAAACACTTTAAATGTCTAGTATTCTTCCCTCGTTTTGTAACCAAAAAGTCAACTTCATCATTACTCACATTTATCCCAATGTTTTGTCATTTTCCAATTATTCACCAGTTAGTGGTGGGTTAATGAGGAAGAGCTGATCAATCAAATTGCTAAATGCTGGTGAACCCTTGCTTATATGGAGGTTTAAACCACCTCATATTCCATATTCACTAATTCTATCTCTACTAAATATTTCATATTTACTAGAAAGCAATGTGGTTTGATTCTTTTTCCTTTATAAATTCTTATTCATTTGACCAGTTTAAAACAGACCTAGTGTTTTAAAAACAAATTTCCTACTTAAGGCAACACTGAATGTTGTCGTATTTGAGAGTCTTAAACTATATGAGGTTCTCTCACAGCAGGGTCCTGGCATCTTTGGGTCTGCCAACCCCGTTTCCTGCTCACTAAGATAATGCTGTCCTCTATTTCCAAATGCAGTGAGCAATGCAGACCAAGGAGACAGGCCTGGGTTTAAAGCCTGAGGCAATTACAGGCGGCAATAGTAAGAAACAAAAATAAAAAAAGGAAAAATGTATCCACTAGGCTGGCTTCCCCAAGTTCGTCTGTCTGTCTGCCTTCCTTCTTTCCTTCACCCTGTACTAACAAAGGGGACACAGTTCAAATCTGGCTTCCAAGGCCTTTATCCACTGCCCTATTGTATCTCTAACTCTCAGCCCACCCAACCTGCCTTACCCTCAATTCTCACACTAATTCTCCATCTCTGTCTTGACACTTCATCCAATGAAAACCCTTGTGCTTCTTGTACTCAATGTCATTTTTCTCAGAAGCCACTTGACTTTCCTCTCCAGGGTTTCACTTCTTTATCCACCAGTTTTAAGGAACATTTAACAGAGGCAAAAAAAAGTACATTGTTTAAAGAAAGACCAAGAAACTAACATTTAAAATTAAAATCCCAAACTCTAAGGGAAAACAAAGTCATGCAGCCGGCTTACCTGTATCATTGTTCTCAGGCAGAGGTTCGTATTCTGAGTGGTCCAGAGCCAGAGTGCTCATGTCTGTCTGCTCTGCCTCCTGTGCGTCTGGGAGCGCTGCATTCTCACGACTTTTGTCACCATCGCCATTGGCATCCAATCCTAGAATTGCAGTTTTATCCCAAGAGGATGTGTCACAAGAATAACTTTCTCTTAAAGCAGAGCTTACTACATGGCATTACTCAAAGTTTTTAATTGGATTGTAAAAGCTCCCAAGGCTCTAAATCCATCACAAACCACACAGATGGGAATGAAGACAGACTAACTAACATGCTGAGAGAGGCAAGGGCTGAACTTAACAGCAGGCTGCTCCAGGCCCAACTCACCCTGCTGGTCACAGTCTGTACGATGACCGGGAGCCTCCTCCCATGCAGCGTTCACACCAACAGCTGCACTACTTGCTTCCAAATGTAACATATGAGTCCCCCATACTTTTGCATTAGGGTTTAGCTCTGAAACCTTAGTTGTTGGGACCTGGAAAAAAATTTCATATGTAAGTATTTTTATCCTAAGTTCAACAATTGCTGTCTTGTTAGTTTATAGTAAAAACCAACACAAAATTTAAGACAGTTTAGGCTTAAAAGGCCAAGCCTAGCTAGTCACACACACCTTTGGGATTTAATGAGGCTCAAAAAGAAACAAAGCCGATGCAGTCAGAACTCCAGCTAAGTCACACTTACAGTTTCTTCTAAGCCCAGGGTTTGCTACACACTGCAAATGACAAAACCCCTTCATTTCACTAAGTTCAGCCTCAAAACTGTATAACCTATGATTTCCTGGATGACCCTAACGCAAATCTCAATTTATAGGTTTACAAATTCAATACAATGGAAATGGAAACATCTAAACTATAAAGCTCTAAGCACTAAGCAAGAGATAGAAAACCAGAGCTCCTCCTAGCAGCTAGACTCCAGAAGCACCAGAGAAAGCCAGAGCATCACTAAGGCAGGAGGGCACCTTACACTCTCGGTAGAGCTACTTGCTCCCATTCCCGAGAGTCGCCCTATCCTCTTGGCAGCTTCAGAACAACTACCCAGAGCTACCACAGGAGGCTGCCAGTGATGCTGATACTTCTAGTCGAGGCTTCTCACCTGTGCTAATGCTGCTGGGGCTTGAGTCTAATACACTACAGACAGCTGTGCAGTGACTTAATGTCAATACACATCACCTGGAAATGACTTCTGCCAGTCTCGCTTTTTAAAGTGAATAGAATCTTCCTATTTGGCAGTGGATGAATACATAAACAATATTTGGTGGTGAAAGGGTAAAATGTAAAGTGACACTCAGGCTCAGAACAGCTATTCAATTGCACAGAAGTTTGTTGAGGTTTTTACATCTAGGGTCTGCTTAAATCTCCATATTTTTTTATTTATTTACAGGTATTTTAATTTTAAAAATAAAAAAATCAGATGTTAATAATAATAATAATAATAGTGATTGCTGGAATAAAACACTTGTCATGATGCCTGGTACACACTGGGCACTAACTAAAACATTAGCTCACTGGTTACAATGACAATCGCAGTATCCCAAGCTCAGATGCTGCAGACTTCACCCAAAGGCTGTCCAGCTCGGAGCTCGGAGTATCAGAGCAAACACTCTTACAGGATCACCACTTCTTAGGCCTTGTTCAACTCCAGACACATCAACTGCTGGCTGTTTCTAACACACCAGCCTTTCTCTACTTCGGCCCAGTTTGTCTAGCATACCCTTTCACTTCCTTCTGGGTCTGATAGTCTTTGTTCATAACTTTACAGTGTATACACCTTATAATATCCCTCACTTTGTGGATACTCTCCATTTCCTTTTGTTTTCCCTTGATACAAACAAAGTCTTTCTTCTACTTTCATGTCCCGAATTCTTCCCCAAACCAGCAAAACATCCCAGCAGCAGTTATTTCCCAAATACTAACTCCAATTTGCCACTGCACCCTTTCAACAAGCCACTTGCCTTTTGAGCACACCATCAGCCATGGTACCCTGAAGTAGACGGGACAAGGGGTCCTAGTTCAGGGTGTACCTCAAACTAGTGTTCTAAGCTGGGAAGCATGGAGATTTTTAATTATAAACCGGGAGATTTCACAAAAATCCACTGTGTCTCAGACAAGGGGAAATGCCAGTGAAAAACCCTAAAACTGCTTCTAATACTGCAAGTAGAAGGCTGCTGAGCCAAACAGTATTCACATTCATTCTCTCTTTTTTTTTCTTACAACTTTATTTAAGAAATCAGAGATACATGTACAGATTTTTAAAAGGCATTTTGGCATAAAACTATATGAATATATTTTTGTCAGTACTTGATTTTTTTTAAAGGTTTGATAATATTCATTGAAATCTTACTAGTTCCAATGAGCATAAAGTACATATAAAACAAAACGTAACATGGAAATAGTCAAAGTTTTCTTGGTGTATAGCACCCTCTCCGAGTGGGGTACACCTAGACCTTAAATCATTAATAACTCAAGAGCTAAGAAGATAGCCTTGTAGCAATTTTTGGTTGTATACTTCTAAAGCTCCTTATGGCTAGCCAACACTCCCCTCTGTATGCCTCAACTCTGGCCTTCTGCTACTGCCACTTACTAGGCAATAACTAAACCACAATGCCCACAAAACAGATACCTAAGCAAGTACCCATCTGGAGTTCTTTACTTTGGTAAGTATTTCCAAAAATGCCATAATTTTCCTCCAAGTAAGTGTAAGCAATAAATACCGATTCTTTAATCACAATTAAATTCACCTTTGGTATCTGGCTTCTTTGCAAAAGGCCAGTCTCATCTCTTCTCTCTCAAACCTGTCTAACAAGGACATCCTACACACTCACAGGCGTGGCTCTGTGAGTACTGTGCTAAGTGATCAGAGCACAAAGGCTGGTACCTAAGCACCACAGAGCTAAAACGTATACTGAAACTGTATCTCTCTCTCTCTCTCTCTCTCTCTCCACACACACACACACACACACACACACGCATGCACACAACGTTTTAACAACTTTACCAAAGTTTAACTTGTGTATTTTTAAAGATTCCCATATATTTAGTTTTCATGACTTTGGATTCATAAAATCATCAGAATCCTCCAAAGAATCTGTTGTTTTAATTATAACTATTATTATCAATATTATTGTACTATTCTCTATAATAGAACTTATTTCTCTTTTTTCCTCCTTGAATATCTACATAAATCACTTTTTGAATTAGGCTCAGTTCTCTTCCCAGTACCCTAAAACACAAAAGTCAAGTTTTTCTATTTCAGTTTCATTCAATATATTAACAGACTCTTGTCACACGCACCTACATTATACATTGTTTAAATTACTAATACCAACTAACATTAATCTTTTCAATCTTGGTGCCTTTTGTGGCCGAGCAGTATGAACAATATATGTTCTATAGTTCATAAAGAGATTACATGGCTTTCTGGCTGTTAAGTACCCACAAGCAGCACTCGAGAGTTATTACAGCAGGGCATAGTCAGTCTTCCATGGTGCCCACAGCTAGACCATATCTGTGTTCTACATGACTCTGGGGTGGTGGACACCAGACACATTTTGCTTACCACTATGGTGCTAATACACAGCAGCATTCAGAATGTAGTAGAAAGGTGCTCAATGAATACTTAACAGAGTAATAGCTCAGAAATGTACATTTTCCACAAAGTGACAACAGTTTTAGCTTACAAATGACTTGGACCCTATGGGTAAGAAATTATTACATCAGGCTGGAGAGATGGCTCAGTGGTTAAGAGCGCTGACTGCTCTTCCAGAGGTCCTGAGTTCAATTCCCAGCAACCACTTGGTGGCTCACAACTATCTGTAATGAGATCTGATGCCCTTTTCTGTTGTGTCTGAAGACAGCTACAGTGCACTTATATATAATAAAGAAATAAATCTTAAAAAAAAAAAAAGTTACATCTTGGTGTTAAAGTGACGGCTCGGTGGCTAACACTTTTCAGAAGGACACAACTGGAGAACTGGCACAGATTAAGAGCACTTGCTGCTCTTGCAGAGGACCAGAGCTTGATTCCCAGCTCCCCCATAGTAGCTCACAACTTTTTACTCCAGTACCGGGGAATCTGGAGACTTCTGACCTTCCCTAACACCAGGCATGCTGCACAGACATGCTACATAGATACATGCGAGCAAAACATTCATGCACATAAGTAAAATAAAATAAATCTAAAATGAGAAAATTTTAAAAAGGAAAGAAAGAACCAAGTGGTAACATCCAAGCCAGATATCAGAAAAGCTACACAATTTTGAGCTGTTAGTCAGAATTCAAGGAGAGCACTAACGAGATGACGCACGGAGACCCCCCAGAGCTGATGGCATCACAGCGGAGCTCCCTGCATTCTACACTCCTACTACAGTCAGAACAAGCTTAACAGGAAGGTATCGCTGCCCTCACTTCACAAGAAAACCAACAAAGAGAAAGGCCAAACATCTGCCAATGGTAATGACAGGACTATAAAATTGTACTCTAATATCTGCAAACTCAAAACATTCAAACTGACTTCTCAAAATCCACATAAGAATATTTTTATTAAACAAAGGCCAACCTATACTATTTATTTAAAAGATGGAATTTGCTTGTAGTTGTATGAAACTTGTAATGGATGATCATCAAAAACCCTAGTTTTATCTGCCTGGGTCTATGAGCCAGAATTCTTTTTTCTCTGAAATTTATGGGTTGATAACAGTTATTAAAATCAGAAACAAGCTGAGCCTAGTTGCCATGTTGTGAGGCGACTGTTCATAAAAGTCAACACTGTTTCTCTGAAGGACGAGGCATCCTAGCTGCAGGCTCTGGTGCTCTGTACATTCAAAACACTATGATGCTCTGTTTGTAAAAGTACTGTTTCACAAGTTTGTTTTACAAGGCAGAACGGCCTCACCAACGAGCTGCTGAGCACGGGGAACTGGGGGTGAGAGTGGGGAAGTAATGGGAAAAGTAAAACAGATGAGACAGTAGGGCAAACGGTGGGGATGCCGGTATCCCTGGAGTTGCCACTGCCTCTGTCCCTTTATCTACAGACACAGCTCTCAATATAGGGTGAGTTTTAAAATGTCTGTGACAAGACTTTGAAAGTAAGTTTTAAAACGAAGGCAACACCATTAAACATGACAATACCAGAAATAAGTATACTGCTTGGACAGGATGTCAGAACTGAAAAGACAGTTTAAAACAGCATATATCTTGCTTAAAGCTACAAGGATAAAGACTCAGTCTGAGTGTTGCATAAATGTACCAAACAGCAACTGATAAACAGTACACTTAACAGTAAACTACTAACTGTATACTCAAGTAAAAGATTCAAAAACAATGTGGGCACAGAGAAAAAGTAGGCAAGACAAGACTGATGGACAATCTATTTAATTACATGACTTGCTTATTCCCATCTTACAATACTCTCCTTAATATCTAAGTGAAATCTATCTCCTTTCTATTACCAGTATCTTTTCTTACTGATCTCATAAATCCACTACAAATAAACTACTGGCTGAATAAAGAAAAAAAATTCTATTTCATGTCAGCCTTTTGTGTCTATGGGTTTCATATCTACAAATTCAGCAAGTCACAGATCAAAAATATTTGAAGAGTAGGGAACCTTGTACCTCTAAACATGTTTTTTCCTTGCTATTTCCCTAAACAGGGGAGTGTATGGTATTAGATATTTTAAGTATTTTAGAATGCCATAAAGTATGCAGAAGAATAATTTTGGTACCCATAGGCTCTTGGAATCAGTCCCCTGCACATACAAAGGGATAAGTATACGCCCTTTCATTACTAATACTTTGGTATATCTGCATTATGAGCAACATTGGTCTCCAGTTGCTGAGTGGCAAGTGCATTTACTAAAGACTTCTACAAAGATGCTCATGTTAGCTACCCAGTATCGGTGGCAAAGCTTCTTCCCAACCATGGAGGTTGGGACATGAGTGATTTTTATTGAAACTAAGATTTTAGGTTTAGTTATAAGTAGCAAAATTTTCTGCCTTAGACATACTACAAAAAGGTAACATACTTAAATGGCATTTGTGTTCTGCAATTGTGACATGCTGCTGGTGACTTCAAATAATTGCTGAAACACATTACACTGCCCATGTGACAAGAATGATTCTCAGAAGAATAAGGTACACTGAGCAAAACAGAATCCATATGAAAAGGTCTGCACGATGCTGTGTGGGGGTTAATTAGTGGGGCACGCTTTAGCACCAACAGTTTACATGCAAACTCTGGCTTAAATATACCAATTAATAATGCACATTTATTTTTCACTCAAAAAAGGCTAAATTGACGCTTCATGCATTCAGTCTTTAAAAAGCATCCAGACTGCCCACAACCTAGAATTTCCATAAACACAATCAGAAGGTAAAAACTGCCCTAGCACAACACAACAAACACTGAGAAAGCATACTTACAAACTGTCCACCTCTACTTTGCCATCCCCAAACAACACCATCCTCTGACACTGGCAGCTGATAATGGGTCTGTTCCAAGGAAAATGAAGTATTTTCTAAGTACTGGGGCTTACTGTGTAGATCCTCATTAAACATTTGAGCATCTTCTGTCGTGTTTTCTGTGGCTGTGTTAGCCCAGAGATAGCCCACTTGATATCTGCCATACCCGCTTGCCAGTTCTTCTGAAAGGGCCTGACTTGCAAGCCCTCCCACAGGGTAATAGGAAAATGCATTCAAAAACTGAGCACAGAACTCTTTGGGGATACTGTGCCAATCCATTTCTGAGGGATTTTCAGATACATCCTCTGTGGGTGATGCAATGTGATCGCCACTTGGCACTTCTTGCTCTTTGCTGTCAGGTGGGATGGCAGGAATTGCCTGGGGCACATTACCAGGACTAGCTGAAGGCATATCCACTTGTATAGACTTGACATCAATCAAAGAGGAACACTCCTCAGAAGTGTCATGTGATACTGTTTGCTTAAAAGTTACCTCAAAGTTTTCTGAAAAAAGTACCTCCCCATTTAAACTGGATTCTTTAACTGTGGATTTGGCTTTTTTTCTTTTCATCTTACCTGGGCCTAAGCAACCAATGCTGTTAGGATTAATACTGTTTTTATCCAAACAAAGTTTCTTGTTCTCTTCTTTGCATGTTAGCTTTTGTTTGCTCAATTCTGAAGCATGATTACCAAAGGCATTAGAAACGTCTTTAATTGATTCATTGTTAATGAGACGCAGGTCTGGGCTTCTGTCACTGTTAGCCCATTCCTTCTCTTCAGGTGACAATGAACTGTGGTTTAAAGACGGCACAACTATAAGGTCTAGGTTTTCTTTTACTCCATCAGTTCTGTAACTGTTTTCAATTTGATTTGTTTCACAATCGGGATCTGCTGTTAAGCCAGTACAAGTTACCTTATTCCCGTTGGGCATGACCTTGCTAAAAACACTTGTTTCCCAGTTAAAGTTTGTTTTAGCACCTGACTTGGCATTTTCTATGTTCTTCTCACTGATCTCTCTATAATTAGGTTTCTGTGGTTCCTTTTCAGCATTTGCTAGTACATAGGGCCCACTAGATTGGTTGTGTAATACACCAACTAAACTCTCCACATGTACTTTATCTCCTGTTTTGTCATGGAGGCCTGTTTCTGTTGCTTCAGGAGAAGTACAAGTGAAAATAAATTCAGGGGGTGTTGCTGGGTCCCGGTGAGGCCTAGAGTGATCATTAGACGTGTCACTTGGCATTCTTTGTGAAAGTCCAAGCTTCAGGAGATGCGTCTTCTGGATCACTTCTTCTGTGTCTGATTCGCCTTTCACTTGGGTTAAGTCATCCGTCTCGCTCTGAGCCTTGTCTGTACTGCTACCTCTACAGACCTCTGCTTGACACCAACTTTCCAGCTCCCTCTTGCCATGGCTCTCAGTCTCTAAAATGCTCATTCTGCCCTCATCTTGACACATGGAACTATTTTCAGAACACAAGAACAGCTCAGCTCTGTTTGCCAGCTGAACGATTCCAGTTTCCAGATTGCTATCCCCCAGGTGTTGCTCCTTCCTACACACTGGTCCCCAGCGGGGTGCAGGATTAGGGCCATCAAGTTTGCTCAAGGCAAGTTCTTTGAAATTAGCATCAACTGGGAGATACTCACTGCCCAAGCTCTCTGAAGCTAACTTTTCAGGACTTAAATTAATCTTATTTAGACCTGACCTGCTGACACTGATGTGGAAGTAATCATTACCTTCTAGTGGCTTTTCAGAGTCATGCTCTCTTTCCATTTCAGAGTTTAAACTTTGACAAGTGCTAACTGTTGTAGCCTCAGGTTCACCAATCTCACCAACATAGGAACGATCATTTGGTAAATTAACAAGTGAATCATCCATCCGATTTCCTATTCCAGAAGCACTGATTTCTTTCTCTTCAGATATAACACACATGCATTGTAGTGAGTCACTGCCTGTGTTAACATTTAATTCAGGGAGTAGGCCAGTATTACGTAATGTACTATGTTCTGTGTGATCTTTAGGAAAATTGGCATGAACTTTTGCCCTTAGAGACTCAGCTTGCAGGTCACTGATGTGTGCTTCACCAGATGCAGCATAGTCCACCAAAAGATCAGAACTACATTCACTTTTCTCACTAAACACTTCTTTTGTTTCGTTTGGGCCAAGGACATCTTGGAGTAACAGCTCTTCCTGCTGCAGCTTTAACGCTCCTGCCCTCTGTATGGCATCTGAGGCAACACATTCTTCCCTGTTATCTAAGGGCCAATCCTCTTGGAAAACTCGGTAAGTAACAGCTGAATGGCATTCTTCTGCAGCTGTTCCATACATGGGAGTGTGCAGTTCCTCGTCCATGTTCATACTTTCCAGATCTACAGCACAAATACTATAAAACTTGTTCTCCCTTGAATTCTTACACAGTTTGTCACCAACATAAATATGGCTTTTATTTTGCAGCTCTCCAGCAGACATACCAACAAAGTTATTCCCATTTAAACTACTAATTCGACCATTTAGCACTTTTTCTATTGAAGAGGTTTTACAAGTGGCCAGGTAACACTGCAGATGGTCACTTACAAAAGTTTCCTCCTGCTGCTCAGAAGACATAGGCACATTTGAGAAAGGCTGGTCATTTTCAGAACAAGCCTGTCTGTCACTATTCATACACAGTGGGTCACTAGCAATCTCAGAATTGTCGTCAATAGCAACAGTATCTAAATTCTTGTTAATCTCATCTAAATTTTCAGACTCATAAAGGAACTCATATGTGGTAGAGGAATTAGAATTCAATGACTGCTTTGATCTATGATCCTGTTTGTGCCCAGACCTTGTAAAAACTCTAGTCCACAGAGTAGCACCAGCGGCTGCTCTGCTGGGTCCATTTTCAACATTATGAAGCTCCTCACCTTCAAGGGTATCAAGTAATGAAGATAAAGTTTTACTTATCTTGGTCTCCGGTTTCTTCTCTTCCACACATTTTTGTAACAGGCCAATTTTTTCATTGTCATTGTCACTACTGGGTTCTTTGCTGAAGCAACAGCCCATATCGAAACTTCAAAACTCACATCACAACGCTCGTCCTTTTTTGCGCCTCTACAAATGTGTCTCATACTAACTTGCTACAGTCCTGAGGCTTAGCCAACACCCCATATCAAAAATAGCTCCTTGCAAAGCAGTCACATGCTCCTGCCACTCAAACCCAAATCCTAATGACAACAGAGTCCTGTCTGACATTCATCAGACTTCTTGTGCTGAAATCCAAATGGCACATGAAATCCAAAGCTGCCGAACAGCAGGAGGGGAACAGAAACATGTTATGGTTTTCCCTTATTTTCATAAACCTAATTCTAAAAACAACTAAAGTTATTAGCACAGCCAGAGGAAATTTCAAACTTCTGGTCTTTTTTTTTATTTTTCAGTGTTTCAGTATTACCTGAATTATATTTGATAAGACAAGAGCCACCAAAAAGAAATTAGTTTGTAAAGTCCCTTTAAAGAAAAAAAATACCAGAACCTTACTCTGCAACATTTACAACTGTCAGCTGCTAGGTGGCAGGCCATAAAGTGAGGTGCTCACTGTGCAAGCCCAACAGCTTAAGTTCAATACCTAGAGGACCTCCTGACCTCCACATGTTTTATGTGGCACAGGTACACTTGCACATGAAAACACACATACACACATACACGGCGAGCATTAATAATAAAAATTCTATATTTTACAGCTACTTTAAAGTTTAATCTCATTTTCTAGCTGTAAAAATTTTTCTTAATGTTAAGGAATCATGTTGATTTTGTCAGGCAAAACAACAGAATGACAAAGAGATCCACTTTGAAGTGTTGATGGTGAAATAATGAACTGTCCAATATTTACATTAAAATACTCCAGAAAATAAAGTTCTATCTCTATGCATGTCTAGAGTGTTATATAGGATAGGACTAAAACATGAGCAGCTGAATGAAAGCTAGAGTGACTGCTAGGGTTCATGATGCCTACATTTGGATGCAAATACTATTTTCTTTACTCTTCGGATATCTGAAAATTGAAATTTAAAAAATGCACTGATATTTCTATTAAGAATTCTTCTAAAATCACTATCTACTGCTATAAAATTTAACCTGTAAGACACTGTGCTAAAAACAGGCAGTTGTCCTCTACAAACAAATGCAAGGACTGGCTATTTTCATGAATAAGAGCCTACTTACTTTGCAGACATGTAGTAGTTAAACATTCACTCAGAAACAATGTCATCAAAAGGTAGTTTGTCCATGGGAGCTGGGGAAAAGGTAAGGTCCTAGAAGTTAAACCACAGCCTTGCAAATGCCAAGCAAGCACTCTACCACCAAGCTATATCCCAAGACAGCTCCTTTGTCTACATTCTCTGATCTTGTTATCTTTAAGTAGTTTTGAAAGATTTTTTCTGATTAGGCTAGTAAGATGGCATAGTAGATAAAGGCACTTGCTGCCAAGCCTGACAATCCCAATTTGATTCCTGGGTCCAATGTTGTAAAAGAAAAAAACAGGGGACTGGAGAGATGACTCAGTGGTTAAGAGCACTGACTGCTTTTCCAAAGGTCCTGAGTTCAATTTTCAGCAACCACATGGTGACTCACAACCATCTGTAATGAGATCTGATGCCCTCCTCTGGTGTGTCTGAAGACTGCAACAATCTTTAAAAAAAAAAAAAAAAAAGATTCCCCTCCAGTTGCCCTCAGACCTACCTTTCTACCTACCTACCTACCTACACACACACACACACACACACACACACACACACACACACACTCACACACTCAAACACTCACACACAATATGACATATGTTCATATGTATGTACACATACAAGGAATAATTAATATAATCAAATGGTTAAGGTCATTGTGACACTGTTCAAACTTTACTGACTTTGTCTACAGAGTTAAGAATCAAGTTCTCACGTGACGATTTTAGAGAAGACACAGCACTCCCCAGAAGAGCAAGGGCTAACACTGCCTGTCTTCACACACCTCTCTCAAACAGCATCTTTGCTCATTTATGGTGAAACACAACAGAACCACAATAACAGAAAATGCCCAAGCCAAAGCAGTTACTCTAAGAACACTGGGGCAACTTGGCTGCAGAGAAGGCAGTGCGATTTAGAATCTGAGTTCCTTACTGAGCTTCTAACAGTGACTGTTTATTCTGGCAGAATCTGTGGCTTAAGAGATAACCTTGTTGTCCAATTCCAGTCATCAGATTTTGTTTCTTCCTTAAGTAGATTCCATCAGAGGCCCAAAGTGGCTATGTCTTCATTCAAAGCATCCCGATCCCCTCCTGTGATTGCCACCTCTTGCTACCAATGGCAGCACCTTAGGCAGAAAGTGGCTGGGTGCTGTGTCCATCACTCCTGCATCTCTGCCCACTGCAATCTCGCTTCCACTTACATTACTCTGGGATCTGCACTTGCTGAGGGCCTAACTGATGACCTGCTTTGCCCCAGTTTTGTCAAATCCATTGGTTCCTATTCACTTCCTTTCTATCTTAGCCTAACACTTTTGTTTCTTCATTCCCTCTGCTTTCTTTCTTTCCAGTTTCTGAGCACTCCTATTCCATCGTTTTTCCTGTCAGTACTTACAGTAACATTTAATGTAAATTCAGTTTTCAACCCTCTTGCAATATTTTAAACGTCCCTCTTTTACTAGGGTCAGAAAATGAGAGAATTTTTCTATAGACACAACACGTTTTCTCCACGTCTGTACTTACTCTGTTCATATAAGCTTGGGTAACACAGCTCCACATGCTGGATTAGGACTAGCACTGACACCGTGTCCTATCCTCAGCTGTGAAAAGCCTCCCATAGAAAACGTCTTCCCTATCTTTATCAACTACACTCTGCCCTGTTGAATGAATACTCAAAACTTTATTCAGAAAGTAGTAAGCACAAAGGCACAAAGGACACAGGGATGGCATAGTACATCTGGCTGGAGTAGTGGTGATGCCTTTGTAGAAAGATTCAGGAGGCAGAGGCAATGTGTACGTTCGGTATTTTCTCTTCTTTCTTTTTTCCTTTCTTTTCTTTCTCTCTTTCAAAACCAAAAACCAAAATACCTGTGAGAACCAAAAGCTGCAGAGTGAGGGTTTAGGCACTAACTGTAACTGTCCACCAACATGCTCAGTGCACCACCTTTACTTGGAAGATAGGGCAGGATGATTGAGAGTTCTAAGCCAGCATAGACGAAACATACAGCTAGACTCCAACTCACAAGAAAAGTTATAGAAATACAAGACTGTAATGGCTGCACAACTTAACAAACTACTAAGTGTCATCAAATTCTTTACTTAAGCCCAACATAAATATTAATTACATTCAAGTGTGGTGGAATGCATACACATCTCTGCAGCCAGGGGAGGCCAGGGCAGAAAAGCCACCAAGTTCAAGGCTGTCCTGGACTATGTAGCAAATTCTCACCTCAGAGGGAAAAAGCCACACTAAAGACAAGGAAAAAGAATAGGAAAATGATAAGGAAATAAGGGAAGTATCTTAGAGGCTAAATGACTGTAACTCCAGTTCCAGGAGCACTGACACACTCTGTCCTCCAAGGGCATGCATGGGATATGAATACATACATGCAGGCACTAACACACACATAAAATAAATCTTTGCTTTTTTTTTTTTTTTTTAAGTATTTGAGGTTAGTGAGATGGCTCAGTGGATAAAAGTGGCAGCCACCAAGACTGATGATTTGAGTTCAGTCTCTGTGACCCACATGACTGAGAGAACTAAGTCCTACAAGTTGTCCCCTGACCTCTACGTATACTAGTACATGTGCTAATTTCATAGATGCTATGTATTTCAGAATAGATCACTAATGTTTATTATACTGTAAAGTTCCTAAGAGTTGTAAGATACTTAAAAGATAAACTAAATTTGTAATAAAGACTATGGAGACGCACTTCCTATACACACATATACATGCAAAAAGCAAGATTTAAAACAACAGATTCCCATCCCCTTATCCTTTTCTTAAAACAAACAAATAAACCATGTCTCATGTATCTAAGTCTGACCTCAAGCATGATCTGTATTAAAAAATGAGCCTAAACCCTTGTTTCTTGCCTCCCATGGTAGGATGAGAAACATGAGCTACCTCGTCCAGTTTACAGTCTCCTTACATGTGAGGCAAATCTACCAACTGAGCTATATATTTAGCCTGTTTCCTTATTCTTTTATTACTTAGAATTTGACTTGTATATTCTAAAAAGAGTCATCAAAATGTAAAGCTAATCATATATGTATATGATTACAACAGATTAGCTGAACACACTGTCATAAATACTTGAGAATAAATCCACACATCTGACACACTGTGGAAGAGAGCATTAGCATTTGACACACTCAAGGGCACAATGCCAAATGAATCCTCCATTTAAGAAACAGCTACATTTTACTAATTGTTCATAATACATATTTGGGATAATGCCATATCTGGTAGTCTTGGCAATAGCTGGGCAATCTGTGATAAATCTTAAAACTGAATTACCTGAGTCAAAGCTGGGAGGGAACTTGTTTGAGAAGTGGTTTGCGATATAGGACCATTCATCTGTAAAATTGGGAACATCAAAAACTCAATTATCATAACATTGATAAGACATAATTTTAAACTATAGTAATTTATGTAAAACCAAACCCACAGAAAAATATTCACAATTTTACATAACAAGAAGTCAGTAAATAATTATATTCAGAATACAGTGGTACCTTAAAATGCATAATTTCTGAAGTTCTAACTAAACATTACAAACAAAATTTCTGGTATTTTCAAACTGAGATAACTTTAAAAAGCTGTTTTTCCAACACCAGTTTGAAGATTTAAATACTGTTTGGCAGGATTAAAATTCCTCAAGATTTATTATTTTTACGTATGTGTACAGGTATGTACTTACACTTGTGTGCAGGTGCCCTCAGGGACAAGCTGGCCTGAAGCTGCAGTGACAGGAGGCTATGAGCTACCCAGGGTGGATGCTGGGGACTGACCTCCGCAAGAGCAAGTAAACACTATGTTAACAGGATATTTAGTTTTTACGGCTACTTCATGTACATGAGGGCTTGGCCTACATGCACGTCTACATACCACATGTATGCCTGGTACCCATGGAGCTCAGAAAGAAGGGTCAGGTCCCCTGGAACTGTGAATCTTGATGTGGGAGCTGGGAATCAAACCTGGGTTCTCTGCAAGAGCAACAAGTGCTCTTAACTGCTGAGCCATGCCTCTAGCCCACATTTTCTTTCAGCATTTTCTTTGTGTGTATGTGTTAGGTGTGTATGTACACATTGCGTTTGTGTGGGTGGGTGATGTCAGTGTGCACGTGGGAGTCAAAGAACAGCTCTGACAAATTTGTTCTCTCATCCCACTGTGGAATACGGAAAATCAAGTTCAGATGGGCAGGCTGGTGTGACAACTGCTGGCCCCAAGTTACATTTTCCTGATAAAAAGCTCCAAGTATTTAAAGTTATGTCTTTGGTTTTCTGTATCTTCTAGCACTTGTAGTTTCTGCTAATAAAGCTGCAGTTTTTTTTTTTTTTTTCAAACAAATATAGCTCAGTCTGAAATATAACAACTTGCTATTTGGGGAAACTGCAGGAAAAAAAAATGGAAAAATTGAAACTAGAATTTCCTTCACTACTTTCTCAAGTATACCATAAAGCAAGCTGACTTTCCTTTGAAAATATGTCACAAGGCCCTCATTCCAGGGGGAGTCTGGAGGAATGCCACACACAGATGCCAAAAAGAAAAAAAGAAAAATCTGAACAGGTCTATCTAAGTCCCCGGCAATTACCATCAGATCATACCATCTTTTGGCTAATCACACTTCAAAATAGCCATCCACTTCTCTTTCGTTATAAAACACGATCGTCTGCCCTGTACGTCTTGCTCTCTGAAAACTTCTGTGTGTGTCTCCTGCTGTAGAAATCTCAGCCAGGAGCTCTGGATGAGTAAGTTCTTTTGCCTCTGCCATTCTGTTCTAAGGAACTTACTGTTAGCAAATTACTGTTAGTATTGGCCTGTTCGTAAGTACAATGCAGAATTCTTTATCAGAAATAGGAATGGATGCCTGAGGTCCGTAGCCTACAGGCCTCCCTCTGGGCCTCCCTCCAACACCTACCAGATGAGAGCTGTCCTTGCCCTCCTGGACTCGCTGTGCCTGCGGTTCTGCCACAACTTTAGCGTCCTGATCAGAAGTCATGGGCTCCACTGGAAAAGTATAATGCTAACCTCAGGACGCTGGAAAAAGACAGAGTGTAAAAGTTAGCTTTGACTTGAAAAGCACCAGTTTTTGCTGTTTTATTTTTGAGACGGTCTAATTGTTTAGGCCTAAGCTTAGCCTGTAATTCATAGAAGCCCAGGTTGCATACAACTTACCACAATCCTCCTGCCTTAACTTCCCCAATGCTGGAATCACAGGTGTGAGTAACTCCACCCTGCATTAAAACTGATTCTTAAAGTAAAATTGCTAAGCCTGGGAACGCTTGAGCCTTTCAGATTATTTGTTTGCCCTCTGGATCCCAAGTAATTTGGAAACGATTGCCCAGAACGCTCAGGCTAGTTATTCACTGAGCCTGTAGCAGGTTTCTCCTTCAGACCAACTTTAGAAGCTGTGTGCTAACAAAGAAAAGCTAAGGAATCCATCTTAAAACCTAAAATTAAGGGGCTAATAGTCAAAGCACATGAGGAATATTCACAGTTCAAGGACAAAAAAAAAAAAAAAAAAAAATCAAACTAATTTCAAGCCTGGACAACAAATGCAAGCACACACAAATTCACACTCCCAACGGGAAATGACAAACGCACACACACTAAGATATTCAAATACCTCACTAATCATCAGGGAAAAGCTAATTAAAACCACAAAGACACCACCAGGCACCTGTTCGGATGGCTATAAAAAAGACAAGTGTTGGTGTGGGTGTGGAGAACGAAGACTGCTGCTGGAAGGACCTGTGCACCATTACTGAAAACAGTAGGTTTCTCACAATTTTTAAAAATAGAACCACTACACTACATGATCCAGCATTCCATTTTTTTGTATACGTCCAAAGAAAATGCAGTATGTTCCTCGTGAAGACAGCCCATGCTCACTACACTGCTGCTCACACTAGCCAAAACAGACAGAAATGAGAGACTCACCAATGAATAAAGGGATAAGGGAGAGAGCGTGCACTTGTTCAGACTTAGAACAAATCTTTTTTCTGAACAAAGGGGAACAGATAAACCCGAGACATATTGAGCTAAGGGGGGAAAAAATCAAGCACTGGAAGTTGAATACTGTATGCATTCCCTTACAAATACAATCTAATCACACACACACATACGCACACACGTGGGGAGAGTGTGAGGGAAAGAGGGAAACAGAATGGTAGTTTTCTGGTACTGGGAAGGAAAGAGAAGAGAGGAAGCCACAGGTCAAAGAACTCAACAGTGCAGTAATCCAGTATGATGAGGTCTCCTGATCTAATACAGCACAGGGCTATGAGTTACTGTGCACAGAAATCTGCTATAAACGCGGATGGACATGTCACCATAACACCGTGAGATGACAAACAATAACAACCACTTTACCATGGATGCCTTAGGGACATCTGTATTAACAAATTACAGAATCCACAATTTCAAACGTAGAAAATAGTTTTATGAATCCCAAATTTGTATCTTTATAGTTTTTGAGTGGTCCCATTTATTTATCTTGATCAAGAACAATGGTTGTGGCTGTGGCATGGTAGCAAATACCCTTAATCCCAGCACTCAAGAAGCAAAAGCAAGGGAACCAACCCATCTGGTCTACATATCAAGGTTCAGGCCAGTCAGAGCTACATTAAGCAGTAATTGCAGAAGAATGATTTTACTAGAAAGAAACTGAAAATATGTGAGCAGTTATACAAACACTGACACATTCAGGAAATGCTCTCTCAACTCAGCACTAGGCAATAAGCTTCATATATAATGTCTAACTTTAAAAAAAATGACTTGGAAATACACAACTTTAATGACTATTATTGTGAGGAATCATAATCATTTAGTTCTGAGTTGAAGGCATTTTTTTTCTTTAATGCTTCATAAGTAAGATAAAGAGTTCCATGTAGGCCAGGCAGCTTTCAGTCACTCAGAACAATTGCCAGGAGGAGGAAAGGGGGAAAGTTGGGGCGGGAGGGGGTAAAAGTAACTTGTTTTGTTTCACTAAGTACCCACACAGGTTTTTCCACTTAAGTTAGCACACGAAACAGGCTTCTCCACACATCTTCACACACCTCACTGTACTTCCTTCTCATGAGTCCCCTTCCCAGTCTCCTTCCACGCCCAGTACTTTCCAGCTGGGTTTTCTTTCTTCTCCCATTTAGTTCCAAATTATGCTTTATTACTTGTATTCCATTTTCCTATTTCCCAACTCCCTAAGAGCTTATCTCACGATCCTTGTTTCATGAGTGCCATACACACATATATGTATACAAGCAGAGGGAGGGAAGGAGGGAGGACAGAATTAAAACATTTAAATGTAAGTTCCAAAGGAGAGAAACCACGTAGACTTGTCTTTGAATGTGGTTTGATTTTCACTTGCATCCATGTTCCTGCAGATATCTTGATTTCACATGTAAAATTCTGTTACGAGGGCTATTGCTGGCCATCTAGGCTGCTCCATTACTTGACCATTAGGAATAGTGCAGCAACAGACACAGATGAGCAAGTGTGTGCTGACTTGGTGTGCAGACCCATGATCAATCAGGTTATACTGAACTGTATTTTGAGAAATTTCATAATGGAGGCGCAGCTTCACGTCTGCTGGCCCTCTCGCCATAGCCTTACCAGCATCTGTTGTCATCTGCTGTCTTTATTTACTTGATCTTATGTGTATGAGCTTTTTGCCTGTTGATGCCCGAAGGTATCAGATCCTCCAGAACTGAAGATATAGCTGTGAAGCTGCCTTGGGTGCATTTTTTCCAACTGCTAAGGATTTTTTCATCTTTATAATGCTTCTCCCTATTCTCAAAAACCTGGTTCTAATTTCTAACACTCAGTAAGAAAATTATTTGATAATGAAAAGCAATCTCACACAAACATAGTTTCATAGATTTTTTAAAAAGATTTATTTATTATATATGAGTACACTGGAGCTGTCTTCAGACACCAGAAGAGGGCATCAGATCATATTACAGATGGTTGTGAGCCACCATGTGGTTGTTGGGATGTGAACTCAGGACCTCTGGAAAAGCAGTCAGTGCTCTCAACTGAGATATCTCTCCAGTCCCAGTAACATAGATCTTTAATTCCAACACTTGGGAGGCAGAAACAGGCAGGTCTCTTTAAGAAGCCAGGCTGATTTACAAAGCAACGTTCCAGACCAGCTAGGGCTGTATGAGATCCTGACTCAAAAGATAAAATTTAAAAGTAAGTAGCAACCAATCCCAAAAGGGTAGTGTTAGAACATATGTGCTATCCAGGTGAAAGGGGAACACTGGGGAGTGGAAAGGTTTAAGACGGACTTAAAGACCAGGGGGTGGCACACGTCTTTGGTCCCAGCACTTGGGAGGCAGAGACAAGCACATCTCTCTCTGTGAGATTTGAGGTTACCCAATCTACAGAGCAAGTTCAGAGCAACCACAGCTACACAGAAAAACCCTACCTAGAGAAAAACAAAACAAACAGAAAACAAAACAAAAAATGGAAATAAGAAAATAGGAGGGTGTTGGGGGATGTCTGCCCTATAAAAATGCTTTAAGGATATTTGGTAAGCTAATCTAAAAAGAAGCTGAACTGAAGTAACCTGCATGGGTAGATAATCTACTCTCAGAAGCCACAGATTATTAAATGAAGAGTCCAATGACTCCCCTCACCTCCCAAGTTGCTGGTCAGGAAGATATGAAAATACCAAATAACATAGGCAATTCAGTGGTTGACTGCCAACCTGGACTAGATGGCCTCATTGCTGAAGACACCACATGATCTAGTTGTAGGTCATGGAGAAATCAACTGAAACTGAGATTAAAAAGCTTTCTCCCTAGGGCTAGCCTTCACAGTACCACAATGGGCTATGCAGGCTCCTGGGTGAGAACTGTGATGAACAATCTTACTCTATGGCGGGTCTTTCATGGTATATTATTAACTTGCTAGGTAGGGTATGCCCCACTAGTAAAATAATGTTTTGGAAAGCTCTCTGCTAGGCACAACATGGCCACTACACTTCTGAACCCACAGCAGCTGTGATCATGGGACATGATTAGGACCATCAACCTACCCATGACTCCCCTAAGGACTGTAGCTCAGGCTGGCCTTGACCTTCTTGCTATGTGGTCCTCTTCTGGTCCTAAAGTCTCCATTTTCTACATGCCCTAGCATACCCATTTAATGCATGTGCTGGGAGTTGAACCCAGAACCTTGTGCATACCAGACAGGCACTCTACCACCTCACCTATCTCCCCACCCTAAACAGGCCTTTTATAAGTCTTATAGATTATTCTAAATCACCTGAGCAGAGAAAAACTACTTAACTTACCCAACGCCCCCCCCAAAAAAAAACAAAGAAGAAGCTGGAGGGCTGCTCTCTGCTTTAAATGTGTAGATATGTATGTACATGTGTATAGGTACACACATGGAGGACAGAGAATATTGGGGACCCTGCTCTATCCACCTTTGTCTTAAACCTTTGAAACTGAGTGAGTCTCAGGAATTTAGACAGGGTGACAAGACAACCCTAGTGACCCTCCTTGTCTCTGGCTCCCACAGCGATAGGGTTACAGATGTGAATGGCCCTATCCAGCTTGATGCAAGTGCCTAGGATTTAAACTCAGGCAGGTCCTCATGCTGTGTCAAGTATTCTTACCAAGTGAGCTCTCCTCCCAGCCTAGTGAGGTCAATTTTGAAGGGCAGATTTAGTTATGTAAGAAAACTACTAGAGAGGAGCCGGGAAGGGGGACAACATTTGAAATGTAAATAAATAAAACTACTAAATATGATGGTGGAGTGGAAGCTGGTCTTGCGCTGCAGTGAATGACAAGTCGGAATGACAAGGACCACTGCTGCCAAGAACTGGAGTAAAAGAACATAAGCAGCACGGCTCAGTGTGCAGTCAGGGAGCGGGCAGGGCCGTCCCAGCCAAATCTGCTAGCCTCGGGCCCCGAGGGCAGGGGAGGCGGCAACTATGGAACTGATCTACTGCTTGCAGCAGAAGCTGAACACTGAAGTTCCAGAGAACTATAGCTGTATCTCATAAAGTCCACATGTATAGGTTTCACCGCTGGCTTCCCTGACTCGAAAGCACTCCAGAGTCAGGCTCAGAGTGTCGACCTGAGAGGTACGTGAGGGAGGATGGAGAACCCTCCAGCTCACAGCCTCCACAGTTAAGTGTGGCCATCAGAGACTACCGGCACACAAAGCATAGAAGCTACTGCAGGGAAGACTGCAGTGTGACATGACTCTTGTCTAGCACATGCCCAGCACCAACATAAATGGTTAAGAAAAACTCTCCAGGTTGAACAGACACACCCCACCCCACCCCACCATGAAGAATCTTATTTTGGAGAACGGAGAGAAAGCCACTCCTATAGGTTACTCACTATACTTTGAATAGTATTTTGAGTTTAAGAGCTATTATACCTTTTTCCCACACATATTTATCTATTCATTTTTAAAATGTTCAGTGCTGGACCCACTCTTCTTTCCTTTCACTTTAGTCATGTTTCTCGCCCCTCTCCAGTCCATTCACTCATCTAACCTTCCACTGAAACCACTTTACTTTCATACTGCATGCCACAATATTTTGCCACTTTCTGTTCCACAGCCACTATGGGCTTTAATTTTAACTTTCTTTCTGTACCTTGTTCAGGCTTTTTTGTTGTTGTTGCTAATACAGTCTTTATTTTGAGAACTAAGAAGACTGCTTCAAGTTGAGAAGATAGCCCAGTAAACAAAGTACTTAGAGCATTGAGTATGAGGATCCCCGGCACCCACATAAAAAGTTAGGTGCAGTAGTGCATGCCAGTAATCCCAGCGTGGGGAAGGCAGCAACAGGAAGATGCCCTACCTGAGGCTTGCTGACTAGTTACTGTAGCCTAACCACTGAGCTCTAGGTTCAATGAGAGACCTTTGACCTTTGGCTTCCACACAATGTACATACATATATGTGCATGCACACAAATATACAGCACATAACAGCAAAATGCACAAGCAAATAGTAGGTTGCTCAGAAGACAAAGGGGACTGGAGATGCAGGGTTCAATTCCCAGCACTGTGTCACTCGGTGTGGTAGTACCAACTTGTACTGCCTACATCTCAGCAGATGGAGGCAGAAAGATCTGAATGTTTGGTGCCAGAATGAGCACAAATCTCAGCATAAGAAATGTTTAAGGCGGGTTACATCCTGTTTTACATGTACTTTTTGCCCATTGTAACTAGTAAGACCTTAATGCAGAGTATCAAACCTTAAAAAAAAAAAGGAAAAAAAAAAAAACCAAGCACTGACAAAAATGTATTTGTATACATTTATGCAAAGATGTTTAAAATTTTTCTTTTATCTTTGTTTTTTAAAATAAAGTTTAAAAAAATAAAAAAATAAATGTCAAAAAAAAAAAAGAAAGAAAGAAAGAAAAATGTTTAAGGGCTATCACCCCTTGCTTCCCTTAATTACTTATTAGGCAGTTTGTCACAGAAGTGGGAAAAGTGATACAAACTGAAATTTGCTTTTAAAATATGCTAATAAAGTTTGAGGAGAAAAAAAGAAACAAAACCACAGGATGGCAGATCAATGGCTGTTGAAACTAGATATACAGGTCAGCTGAGCGAGCTTTAGGAAACTGTTCTCTTTACTTTTATATATTTAAATCTAATTAAGAAAAAATAAGCCCACATATATGGCTTGGATATATTACTAATACTCAATTTAAATGTCACAGTTATTTATAGCTAAAATGTATCCTGATGAAATAAAAAATGTGTAAACCATTTTTATGAACAATAATTGTGTTGGTTTTAGTCATAGAAGGGAAATAACACATCTAACTACAGAAAAGCAGAAACTAGCACAACCAATTGCAACTACTTAAAAATTGATAAAACCTGCAACATAAAAGAGCATGATATAAAATGTAGACAGTAAAGTTGTAACTATATTTTTTTAAAACTCATGTAACTTAGCAATCATTTAAAAAACAAAGAAACTGAAAAGAAATAAGCCAAAAGATTAACAGCGTGATTAAGGCTTCACTTCTTGCACACTGCAGATAACAGGCATACAAACTGTAGCAAGGACAGAAACAGTACAATTCCACCCACTGATGCTTCTTTCATCATCACTCAAACACAAATGGCTCACTACAGTGCTGGCCACCTAAGTACTCTACTACTCCATCGAGACCGCCATCTGCATTCACACAATGACTTAAGGATAAAGTATATACAGTCTCATCTCAGCCTCACGACTGGGACCAGCCAGTAAGGAACACAAGGAAAGTACTAGATGCTACTATACAGCCACATGCTCCAAAAACTCCAACCTAATTTCTAAAAGCTTACCAAAAAGATAAAAGGAAAAAAGGTGAATGAAGGGCCAACAAGATGGTTGTGAGGGTGGAGGTGCTTGCACACAGGCCTGACAATGTCACCTGATCTGGGGATCCTACAGGGCGGCAGTAAAGAACGGACTCCAGAAAGGTGTCTTCCCTTCACGTGCACCCTGGCATGAGTCGGGGTCCACACAGGCACATACACAGTCAATGAGTACTTAGCTAGGTAAGTCAACAGTGTCCTGAATGAGGAAGACAGGCTATGCACAACTGTAGACCTGGCTGCAGGGATCCCTGGGAATCAATTTTAAAAACCAAATTGTTTTTACTTTTAATGTCAATATGTTTTTAAGTGAAACAGTTTACCTACTAGACTCTGACTTCTTTGAAACTAAGTAAATTCACGGTGTGTGTGTGTGTTGTCAAAGCAGTTATAAAAAAAGTTATTAAAATACAACTCCAGAATTTTAGGGATGGAAAGAGGGCTATTTCTTAGTGTTATTAACTCTCTATTTCTAGAGAGTTGTAAGGAAGTGAGAAATGACAGGAGCCGGAGGTTTTCACTCCTTTGCTCCATGTTGCTAGATTATTTTCTCTCGTAGCTGTTAGCATCATTCTGACATACCTAAAATGTGTATTCTGGTTTCAAACACACAGTTCCTCAGAGGTGACGACTCTGCTTCCTTCTTTCAATTTACACAGATTATATAAAGAATTTATCTTCAATAGTAGAAGTATATACAGAGCAAAAGACTGCTGTCCCCAGGAAGGCTGCTATTCTAGCTCTTTGCTTTTACAGACTTAGTCTCTCTCTAATGGTCTCTTCAATGAGTACTCTTATAGTAAATGTGTTACTCAAAGATACTGGCAGAATCTCAGTACTTGTTTAATTGTACATTTACACTGGCACCCAGCACAAGTGTACTCCTAATCAGATGCAGCCAATCAATAAGCTTCAAGATTATTTTAAATTTCCTTTTATGCACGCACACCTGGACTTCTATTGAAAGAGCCTACGGGGGGATTCAAGTTGCTGGGAGAGAGGGGTGATAAAATCAGACACCAGATACAATTTATTAGCAAAATCTTACTGGAAAAATATCTATTCACAAGAAATATACCAAATAAAGTTGTATTTTTAAATGTCAGACTAAAATTCCAATTTAGAACATATGTTACGACTACTTTTATGACATAGTGTCAGGTTCCCAAAAAACCTGGGACAAACTCCACTTAGTATCTGTGGCTCCTCCCCGCACTTCTCATCCTACCCTACCCTAAACCTTTCCCCAGCTTCTGATTCCTTAACAACGCAGTCATTTTGGTCTACAGTCTCTTGGTCTACAGCACCTATCTTGGTCGACTTGCCAACTTCTCTCATGGTGTGATGGGTTATATATGCTCAGACCATAGAGTGGCACTATTAGAAGTTGTAGCCTTGTTGGAGTAGGTGTGCCACTGTGGGTGTGGACTTTAAGACCCTCGTCCAAGCTGCCTGGAAGTTACTATTCTGCTAGCAGCCTTCAGATGAAGATGTAGAACTCTCAGTTCCTCCTGCACTATGCCTGCCTGGATGCTGCCATGTTCTTGCCTTGAAAATAATGTACTGAACCTCTGAACCTGTAAGCCAGCCCCTATTAAATGAGTGGCCTTGGCATGGTGTCTGCTTATAGCAGAGAGACCCTAAGACACATGGCCTGGTTCAGTCTTGACCTTTCCAGATGCCTCTGGCTGTTCTCTCTCTCATATGTACAATAAAACACTTCTCAACTATACCTAGGAGCCATCATGCCCTCATTTTCATTCACAAAGTTCTACAGAGAGCACTTGTTTGAAAACATTTCTAGCTGGCATTCTTCTTAATAAAAAACCAACCAACCAAAATGAAACAAAACAAAAACTGAGACTTTGGATCATCTCATTAGGTAGGCCTCTGCTAGGAAAGATGTCATATTACACATTAATGTTCTGACAAACTCCAAATCACCACTCTAGTATTGGTTCATAAGGAAACCTAGAGAGGTGGGAGAAGGAGCACTTTCATGGAGGCAATGTGAGGGGGAGGGGGATAGGATTGGGGGAAAGGATATAACATCTGAAATGCAAATACAGAGAATATCCAATAAAATTTTTTTAATTAAAAAAAATAAGGAAACCTAGAACACCACCACGCAGGACTTGGGAGTGGGAGTGAGTCCTATCTCTCATTCTGTATGTGGCTGTAATAGAATTTGTAATAAATGGCTCTGTAAGTTTGCTTCCAAAAAGCTGCAGCATGTAGATAATCAGAGCCTGGCAAAATGCAGCCCTTCTTCCCTCAGAACAACTTCTTGCTTTTACTCTGCACTGTGTTCCCAATAACCATAAAGAAGTTGTTTCCACAAACTCGTCACACAATTTCACAAGAGTTTGAAAAGCCAGGCAGAAAAGGAGACAACCACATTAGTATTATCTCCCTAAAATGCAGGCCTGGCTGATTCACATATCTTTCTTGGTCATTAGGAAACTACCACTATCAGCAAATGCCATACCTTGCACTTGGAGTCTCTGCAAGGTTTAAGGCAACACAATTATTTTATTTAACCTAAATTGGGAAAGCATAAGAGAGGGAAAGGATTTAGTCAAAATGTTAAATGTGAAAAGTCAATTATCTCTCAAATCCAGTCGGCTTATAACATTCTGACATTCATCTGACTTTTTAAGAACTGTTTAAGTTTAATGTCCCAGGCTTTGCCATGTCTCACCTGGCCATCAGTGTGCAACTATTTCTATTACTAATTCAACCAACCATGCCTGGCTTGCCTGTGTCTTCTTCCAACCCAGCTTTGAGCTCAGTCTGTTACCTGGTCCTGCTCACTTGCTGTCAATGCTGCTGCAATCCAATTAATAATGTATGTGCTTCCCTTTACTCAAGCCATCTCTTTAGGAAGATGAACATGGATGTTGTGTACCTGTGATCCCAGATATTAGAGGGCAGAGTGGCACAAGTCAAAGGCTGGTCTGGACTACACGGCTACACTATGTCTCAAACAAGTCAAACAAAATACATTTAGAATCCAAAGAAAGAAAAGAATAACGTGTCAACACTTCACATGTATTACAACTATCCTAACAAAGGGCAGGACTTCCTGACTCCAATCTTTTCTGGTTGTGCCCTAGAATCTGCATTCATCACTTCTTCACTGGGCAGTTTAGTAACTTTTTTTTTTTTTTTTTTTTTTTTTGAGTAGATGAACAATTTGAGGGCACCGACAATTCTTACAAGAGTCTTCAACCTTTAAAAACAGAGTTCTGATGAACAAGAGAGTGACATTAGTACATCCTTGTTTCATGGAATTCAGAATCAGTGGCTACAGAAAACCTTCAAGCTTCAGGTATCCTCTTAAGATATCTAGAGGGATGAGGGAGTGAAGGCAGAGCACCCTCTTAGAAGCAAAGGGGAGGAGCATGGGGTAGGGAGGTCTACCATGGAGAATTCACCATCACTCAATTTTTGAATGGGAAAAAAATCTCTATTCATCTCACCCTTTATCTTCAATGGGTGCACATCATCCATTCCAATTCACAATTTAGAGTCTCAATCAAAGATACACAAACAGTGAAGATTGACAGTTTAAGCAAACTTAGAAGTGAGCATTTAAAGAACAGTGAAGCTAGAGATGAAGAATGTCTAGAGACAGCACAACCTGCTCTGCTCAGAGGCATGCCTATTCCTAGGAATAGAGATGAGACCACACCTAAAACCTGAGGTTTCTGATCCTCAAAGCTGGTTTGGAGGTTTTAGCAAGAGAACACAGCTACTCAGAGATCCTCCAACAATAGAGCCCTGCTCTATTGCAAAAGTCATCTTCTTCAACTGAACACACAACTTTCACAGGAATATACAATAAGGGTCATTCACCTAGCCAGGGAGGTTGGCCCCATCAATCCTGCAAGCATCATTCAGACTGCCCTACTACTATACAGGCTGTCCTTATACACCTATTGCAGTTTCTAGAACGTCTTCACTTTTTCTGTAACACATTATTAAGTGATTAGTTTCACAACAAAAAACAACTTTAATACACCCGAGACAGACAGTATTTTTACTTTTTTAATCCCAAGAAGATTAATTTATCCAAAAACTAAAATGCTCCAGTTTCTTAGAATGTTTAATCAAAATTTCACTTTGGAAAAAAAGATACTTCTAATCTATATTAATGTCATTAACCCAAACAAAGCAAGAGTACTGTTAAAGTGTAATGAAAGCCGTGAAACCCATCAGGCCATGAAGCTCTAGAGAAGGGAGCAGTTACCTGCTGATGAGAAAGCAGATGGCAGTTACAGAAATGCCAACTCATCTTCTTCATAGCCTAAATTACATTCCTGACTATATGTACTCAAGTCTTGTTACATGAACATGCAAATCACCTTCCTTCAAAAACTAAATGCCAAACTGAGTGGACAGCTGTAACCCTAGCACTCGGGTGGCTGAGGCTGATGGATCTCTGAGTTTGAGGCCAGCCTGGTCTACAGAATGTTCCAAGTCAGACAGAGCTACTGAGAAACCCTACCTCAACAAAACAAAAACAAATCCTATCTCAAAAAAACAAAACCAAACCAAATAACACACTAAAATGAGCTGGAAGTGGACTTGCAGTTCCAGCTACTTGGGAGGAGGATTACTTTGAGCCCTAGTGTCCAACATAAGTAACAACACAAATGAATAAATAGTAACTCATTTAACAGCATTATAAATAATAAAACCTCTTTAAGATATATATGTGTATGAAGCCTTCTTTCTCCATTTAATGTGTGTGTATACATAAAAGTGTGTAGATAAAATTAGACATCTATATTTAATACTTCAGTGAAGTGGAATGATTTCCTAGCAATTATAATCCTGTATTCCTTTAAAAAAAAAAAAAAAAAAAAAAAAACACGTCCTAAGTGAAGACAAGGTGCCTAAATATAGACTGGATATGAAAGATTTTTTGTTTTTTTTAAGTAAACAAGAAAATAAATGGGTTTTGGTTCCCATTTCTACATTAAAAAGATTTTGAGGAAAGAACCAAACAAGTAACTGGAGGCTCAATGGTTCTGTATCAGTCCCCACCTATACAGTCTGGGTCCTATTCTGTCTTTCCCCATCTTTAATATTTCCTGCTGTAACTATTTCAAAAAACCTAGAGCTGGAGAGATGGCTCAATCATTAAGAGCACTTGCAGAGGGCCTGGGTTTAGTTACAGCATCTGCAGAGCAGCCTCTTCTGGCTCCACGGGCACCAGGCACATGTTTGATGCACATACATATGCTCAGGAAAAAACTCACACATACAAAAAGAAGTCATTTTTTTTGAAAAGTAACCCAGTCTTGCCTCAAAAGACAGAAGAGGTATGAAATGAGAGCTGCAGGAGGCGAAAACTAAAAAGGGAGCCTGGTCAACTCTGACTGGATGTTCTCATGACTGCTTCTGGGAGCCAGCCTCTCACACTTTCACAGCCTGCTCTTTTCTGCAGCCTCACCAGCCATTAAGCCTCTGCCCCACGGTACCACTGGATAGTTCTCTCAACAGCACAGTCTGCTCTGCCTTCTCCCCCTCTGGCCTGCTGCTTCTGCTTCTGTAACTACTCTTTCTTAACCACCCTGAAATGTTCTTCCTGTGTGCTAAGCAGAGTAGAAGCTGTATCCCGTGCAATTGAAAGAAACTGCAAAAGCAAATAGGTAGTTACAAAAATTATGTGTGCATACTTGAATTTGTGTGTGTTCTTTCTTTTGATCTTTGCCCTAGACCCGACCCAGTCCTTCTATTGATGTTCTTCTTACATAAGCCAAAAACACCACTGTTTCTTTAAAGCACATCTAATACAGATGGAAGCCAACGGATCCTCCCTGCAGCCCCTCCAGAGCTGGACTTACCAGCACAACACCACATACCCAGGTTTTTCTTTTTCCTATTTAGTTTACCTTGTATGTATTAGTGTTTTGCCTGCATGCATCTATGTGTACCAAGTGCGTCCCTGCAGATCCCCTAGAACTGGTATTATGGATGGCATTATGGGTGCTGGAAATAGAACCCAGGTCTTCCGCAAGAGCAATGAGTGCTCTTAACTGCTAAGCCAACTCTTCACCAGCCCCTAACTCTTCTTTGTGTGCTCTAAGCTATTTCCCCAGACCCTCCACTACAAACATTACTAATTTTTAATAAGAACTTTTAAAAAAGTTTTATTTATTCATTTTATGTATGAGTACACTGTAGCTGTCTTCAGACACACCAGAAAGGGGAACTGGATCCCATTCCAGATGGTTGAGCCATCATGTGGTTGCTGGGTATTGAACTCAGGACCTCTGGAAGAACAGTCTCTTAACCACTGAGCTATCTCTCCACCTCATTTATAATTTATAATGAAAACATTCAAAATTCTCCCTTGATTACTTTGATTTCTAAGATACAGTGTCCATTTACAGTAATTACGTAATTGCACTAACAGAGGGTCAATGTGAACAAGGTTATGAGGCTTTGGTAAAGAGGTAACTCAGCCATGAGAAAGACACTGAAAGAGGAGTCTAGCAGACGCAGTGCAGAGCATTTCCCAGGTGCCCAAGATTTGCAGAAGAGTACCAAAGCTGGTGAACACAATCAGGAATGATGTGGCTCTAGAGCTTCGGCCTCTTCTTGAGTCATGGCCCCGTTGTTCACTTTCCACATGGCTAGTTCACAACTGTATGCTAAATTTCAAGACAAACATCTAATCAACACGCAATGAAATTTTTATGGTTTTGCAGACTCCTATATGTCAGTTATTTAAAATAATTAACCCAACTTCCCTTTTATAACATAAAACTCAATAACCCCTATTTGAAAGATATGCAACAACCCAATTAAAAATCTACAACTAGATTGCTGTAGCCTCTTCTCAGAAAAGGTTCATTTTCTAAATTCCAACTATTATTAAATTCTTCAGAAAGCCAGTGCCTCTGAAACTATCCTAACTTCTTAGTTTTCTTATACCTTCTAGAATTCCACCAGACAAGTCAGTCTTCCTAAAACATAGGCTTCCTCAGATCAGTTCAAAATCTCTAGCCTGCCCTCAGGATGAAGTACAAATATAAGCAGCTATTTGGATATTACTTTTCTTCCTCCCACCAAAGCCTAAATTAATTACTTTTTATGTCTCTTACTAGCCCTTTCTACCCTGAAATATGGCACAGCAAATTATGATCATCCCATCAACTCCAAAATTTTGTCACATGGAAGGACATCTGTGCCAGGCTGCCTGCCTTGTTCACACTGTGCTCCTAACAGGACCTAATAGAGTAGAATCCCATTAAGTGTGTGTCTAATAATTCTTTTTTTGTTGCAGTAAGTGTGGGAAGACTTGCCTAGCAATTAAAATGAAAAGTACAGGAAAAGAGATGGTTCCAAGTAAAACCTTCATTCCAATTGATGGGTAAACACATTTATAAGTTAGGGCAAAATTACTTTGAATAAATTTTCATCTTCATTTTAGTCTCTAGATTTAGTATGTATGCATATGTATGCATACAAGGGTGCATTTGAGATCCAAGAGTTTCATATCAAAGAGTGACATTAAAAATTATTTTAATATTAAAACAACAAATCAGTAAAGAAGTCTCTTAATGGAAAACACATACTAAAGCAATTATTTGTAAGGAAGGAGCAGGTAAAATGCTGTTTTTAAAATCTGCTCATGATTATCTCACTGGAAAGATATTTAATATGAATGACCAAATACTCAAGCTAAAACACCTGCAAATACATTTTAGCCTTTCCTCAAATATGCTTCACTTCTATATTCCCACTGTCACTAAATTCTTCAGAAAATCAACTCCGAATTTTCAAGACTCCTTCACAGTGAGCACAGACTAAAAAGTCCAACTAGGAAGTGTGTTCCTAGAAAGTATGATGAACACTTGCCTTCCCCACCCAGCACAACCACCACATTCCCCCTGGGTTTTCTCATCAACAGCACTGTGAAGACATCTTAGAACATGGAGATAACACAGTACCTGGTGCATAATGTGCTTAAGATTCCTGAAATACTGAAATACCACACTGTTCACAAAGCCACAGTATCTACAGTCTTCAAGTAGTAAGCATTGCAACTGCAGACACTTTAAAGTTTCCCAAAATAACTGTGTAAATGGTACTATTAAAACATAATGGACATCCTCTAACGTGTACAGAATATAACATTTAAAAAAAGAACCAACGTTCCAACATAAAATACTCAAATCTCACTTTGGCTTAGTACTGTAAAAGCTGTCTCCCAGCTTTCTCTAGTTCACAACTCAAGGCAGTCAGGATTATACTCCCCTTTTAGTAGACAATATGCATCACATAAATTTTGAGCAGAGAATCCACACCAAGACTTGTCATTCCAATTAAGAGGATGGGTGTAGCTCACAATAAGCACTTGCCTACCCAGTGAGAGGATCTGAGCTCAACCTTGGCAACCACATTGATTTTGTTTTTTTAAAAAGAAACTTTCCATCGATGCAACTGTTTAACTACTTGTTTAGTACCACTCAGTGTGGTGAACCTCCAGCTTCAATAATAACGCTAAAACTTTTTCATTGGAGTCTAAAATGTCTTTCTCTTTTTAAGACGGTCTTGTTATGTAAGAAGCCTTAGAATTAAACTGGAATCCTCCAGACTGTTCTTCCTGAGTGCTATTAGTACAGAGATGGGGAGTCCCCACCTGACTAGAGTTTGCATATCTAACATATGCCCCAGATACGCATTATTGTATCATCCAAGTCCAAGGTGTTAGAACAGGACAATTTCTCTCTCCCTCTCTTTTGGGGGGGGAAGGAGGGCATGATGATGATAATGAATATTGTCATTATGGGTTTGAAAGTATGAAACTAGAAAACAAGATCATTTTCTGTCTTTCTGAACTGGATAATGCAGAGCGAACTGTCCTCTGGCCTCAGGTGTTCTGAAGAATGAATAACAATCAATAGCTTCAGTCTTCAGTATTATAAGACAAGCACACTGTTGTAAGCTGTCGAAATGTATCAACTCTCTAATTTTGTGAGGCAACTATTGTTAAACTGAGATCCTGACTCACACCAGTTGTTTGACTTGAGCACAGCAAACAAACCCACAGGAAAGCTCTCACATCCCCCCTAGTGAGTCTTTTTAAAAAAGGATGGGTGTTGGGCTTTGTACTAGGGAGGCAGAACCAGAGGGGTCTCCTGAGTACAAGGTCAAGGTAGAGCTACAGAAAGAAAGCTCCAGCTTTAAAAGCCACACTATCAAAAGCCACACACACATGCAAGCTATGACACTGGACCTTTGAATCTATTCATATGTTCCTATGTGAGCACCAAGAATACTAAAATAAACAACTGGATGATGCTTTAGTAAGAAAACCATACAATTCATATGAATTACTCTTAAAGGTAAACTCTAATCCAGTCTGTTTATATTATATGACTTGGGGTATACTAAATAACAACAGAATCTGAATCAAGAATGCTGGATATTCTAAAATGACAAAATCCTTACTTTTCTTTGAATACATAGTCATGTACTACATAACATTTAAGTTAAGGATAATGCAAACATAATGGTGACCCTAGACATTACAAAGAAGGTAAATATTTCAGGAGCTTAGAGAAATACTTCAGTAAGAGTACTTGATGCTCTTTCAGAAGACTGGCATTTGCTTCCCAGCACTGACATCAAAATTACAACTGTCTATAACTCCCGGGTCCTGGGGATCTGATACCTTCTTTCTGGCATTAGTGAGCATCTGTACTCACATGTACAAACCCTGACACCACCCTACCCCAATATATATATATATATATATTCCAATTGGCTATTGCTACTGTAGCTGTTTCAACATATCTAATATTTGGTTGCAACACTTTACTCACCGTTATAGCAATACTGATATAAAAAAACCTACTGTACTACCAGGTGTGTAAAACACATGCAATAATGTACAGATATTTGATAATGGTGATAAATGATCCTTACTACTTTATTTACTACATTATACTTTTATTGAGTATACTATTTATTTTTTAAATCTTACTGTGATAACATAGCATGCCATGTTATGTAGGCAGCAGTATTACATACCTCACTGTAAGCCTGGACTATAACAAAGGTGATTGATGTGCAGTGACTAGCCTAGCCTGTCTGTGCTAAGTATTCTAAGGTGTTCAAGATAGTCATGATAATTAAACAGCCGAACTGCATTTCAGAACCTATCCCATCACAAGCAACAAATAATACTCCTTCAATCTTTTTTTAAAGCTTCTTTAAATCTGCTTTTAGGGCTAGAAAAATGGTGGTTAAGATTAAAAGCATGTGCTGATCTTCCAAAGAACCTGAGTTCTATCCCCAGCACCCATATGAAGCAGCTTACAATTGCCTGTACCCTGTAGTTTCAGCTCCCTGTAGATCCAATGCCTCTGGCCTCTGTAGGCACCTACCCCAAAGCACATAAAAAAAAATGATCCAAATAAGTATTTTTTAATTTGCTTTAAAAATTAAAATGGTGCTTTGAAATTCTGTAACAAAAGTAAATTTTTCACCAATGCCAAGGCTGGTTTTAGAGGTTTCAAGCGCTCTGAGTGAGCATGCAGCTGAAGAGGGCAGTGAACACGGGGAGAAGAGCCAGAAGACAACTCCATATCCAGACCCTGATGCAGCAAGTTACAGTCCTACCTCTGTCACTAGACAGCTAGCTGTACGGCCAACCAAGTACAACTTCTGTGCATGTGCACCTCAGAGTCTTCAGAGCTCTAAAATCCTATGATGACTTACTATTTTTTTGGCAATTGATAACTAGTTATCAAATCTCAACTGGCAAGAGTGTAGACCAAATAAAACTCAAAACCTCAGAAAATGACTGATACCTCAAAGTGATATTAATTTTTACCTAACACTACATGAGTCTCTAGTTATAATTCTGGATAGATAACAACAAAGTTAAAAACTCATGAAACTGGAGTAAAGCTTATTAAATGCTATGTCAATATTAAGCATTTGGTAACTACTCTTTACAATAAATTTAATAATGTCACCTCCACATAAACTAAAAACTGGGCATCCAGACTTTTTTTTTTTTTTTTTTTTTTTTTTTTTGCCTCCACATAAAAGCTGACAACATTTTGGTATACAATGAATATGTAAAAATATCAGTACAGTTTTTATCTTCAACTGTAACCTCAGTTGTTTCATGAGATATGTTAACTATATACTGTAACCCACCACAATGAAAAGTACTTTCAATATTCTGAGCTTGAAAGACACAATACACCAAGAGTGTCCCTGGGTTTGATTGAAACCTACAAAAACACCATCATTCTGAATTGGGAGGTACTCTGTAGAAACAATTTGAATTTTCCACATCATGGAGATTTCAATTCTATGACCCCAAGTGCTTCTGGCACTTTTAGTTTTGGCAATTCTAGCTTCTACCTCCAATCTTTTTGTGTTTAGATTTAATTCACCCTAAATTTGTCAGTCTTAAAGGAAATTTTCAATGGAAGAGGTTTGAGTTTATCAACTTATAGAAAAAAATGAGAACTATGAAAAAAAGTACAGAACACACACCAATCACTGGGCACACACACAGCTTCTTGTATTTCACCCTTTGGTCTTCCTCATGATTCTCTCCTTCCCTAAAGGTGTAAAGAAGCAAATATTGCTGACTCACCTATTAGTCATATGCACAACCAGTCTGTACACCGACCAACCTGTTAAAGGCCAACACTAATTTGCATCTGGCACGGTAACAATAACTTGGAAAGTATGGGTGTGAGCCACTAAGGCAGCAGAACTAATGATCATGCCATGCAGTTTTGACTGAGAATAAAACCAAGTACCCACATAGGTAGAATTCCTGAGACACTGACAGAACATTAAATACTATACATTGTCTCTTAACTTTACCTCCTTAAAGCATTTTCTAAAATGCTATTATCTTTCTGAATATTTAATGGGAAACTTTTCTCACAGTACTTTCAGTCTACTTTAAAAGTTTTTATTTACACAGTCACAACTAAGTGGTTAAAGCAAGAGTCCTCTGGAAAGAAAATCTTCTGATCCCTTGTAAACCATTAGGAAGACGTACCATTGTTCTCCATTTGACCAAAAATTTCCCTCTTTGCAGACCCTGGTTAAAAAGTAACTGGGAATACTTTTAGAGGTTACTGTTACTTACTAAAGCAGAGAAATACAAATCAAGTGAAGATGCCCAGTGGGATAAAAATCAACAATGAAACATGAGGATAGACTGTAAACAACAAAGAGGCTCAAAAAAGTCTAATCTTTATAGACTAACACCACTCCCATACCCCCAGTGACAGCGTCTCATATAGCCCAGGTCTTGAACTCTTTTTGTTCGTTCTGCCTCTACCTCCCAAGTACTCAGATTACAAATGTGGTCATCACATCCAGACTATAGAAAGATTGTACAAGGTATTTTTTTTTAAATCAATGTTGAAATGGTTCACCAAGAGTGACAACCATCGAAGCCACCTGTAACTTTACATCAAGTTGGCCAAGGGGTTTGCATCCTGTACTGTGATCAACCCACAATAAAAATACAAGGCTTTCAGACATATGAAAACAAAATGTTCCCATTTTTCAGAGATGTTACTAAAATAAGAATGTTAATTAGTTTGCCTTGATAAAATCTGAACTAACAATATACTTTTACACAACTGATAAATGTTAGCAGAGTTAGGGCATATTTTTAAAACTATTTTTTAAGCATGCATGATTTTGCACAGCACAAACTAAAGGGATCTAAGCAAGTTACCCTTCATGTAGACTGGAACTAGACCTTTTCAACTATTACCAAGGGAAGAGGTACCTGCATTTTGCCCCTAAGTAAAATCCATGTCTGTGAGCTCATTTCTGCCTCTTCCACATTACTTTCCATAAAGTAGAACAAGTGTCTTCTTAATGTTTTGACTTTATGCATGTATATGGGCTCATACCATAGTATACCCGTGGCAGTCTGAGTACAGCTTTCAGAACTGGCTCTCCCTCTCAACCATGTGGGATCGGGGGTCAACTGAACAGTTTGGTGGAAGCATCTTTAACCTGATCAGGTTATCTCACTAGCTAGCTCCAAACAATTATTTTTAAAAGGCAATTCTGATCATGTAATTTTCACTACTTAAAAACACTCCAAGTGTTTCCTGATGTTCTCAGGATAAACAACAAAATCCTCAACCTACACAGGGACATCCAAGGCCCTACAAGACCAGTCACCACCTACTTCTGGCTTTTTCACCTCATTAAGCCATTTCTACATTAACCTGTCCCAAGCTCTTTGTTCCTGACCACCTCAGAATCACCACAATGTCATTATCTGCTGAGAATGCTGCTCTCATCTCCTTTCTTTCCTCAGTACTTCCCTCCAGGCCCACATCTCTGACCTGTGGAACATTGTACTTTTACACTGGGTTAAGTGGCTGCACTCCTACTTTAGTGAACACCAGGTGCACCCAAATGAAGACCAGATATTTTGCTTTATTCACCATCACAAGGCTAGGGTTTATTAAATTCCTCAGGGAGCAACTCAATCACTTGCCTGAGACAAATAACACTTACTTCCCAGCACTGTACTCCACATGTACATACATATACATAAAAACAAATCATTTATGGCACTTTATGTGTCTGATACTGTTTTGAAATCTGGATTCAAACCAATGAATAAAATAGAAAAAAAATTCCTTGTACATATCATGGATTTATATTTCTGTATTTATATGAATACAGAAAAAACAGACCACAAATTAATACTGAATATGGCATGTTATAGTGCCACAGTATGATGAAGGATAAACACAGCAAGGAAAGGAAATAAAAGAGAGCTTAGGGCTGACAAGACATAATACATGTGACAGCTGTAACTATCAAGGAAGCATGTAGCTGTGACCAGCATCTGAATGCCAGTGTAAATGACTTTAATATTACATTAAAAGTATGTCAGAAATACTTACCTTGAGGTTTGTTAATATAATATAATATAAGGTATAAGATACAAAGAAAAACAAGTAAACAAAACCCTACCTAAAGAGTATGTTTAAAGATTGAAGACAGTGATATCTGAGGTCCAATAGTTTAATTACTGTGCCTAAACCATTTTATCCTTTAAATACAGCCATGAAAAAGTCAAATAAAACTTTGTAAAAGTAACTTTTTAAACCAAGAAGAAACTTGCCAATGTATCCTTTTCAGGTGTCCATTTTTGTTAAGACACAGGCAAATGCATGGTCAGCAATTTCTTCTACACACCTGGGAGATGTCCCTAGCCACACTTCCCATCCCTCATCATACCAGGGCTTCAACTGGGAAAAACAATCACAGGCATAAAGAGACCTTCCCCATAAGAAGTGTTCCGGAGTTGTAAACTCAGTAAGATACAAGTAAGAAGCACCCAGTCTAAACTCAGAAACTGGCAATGATTCCTAAAGAGCTATCTTCAGGAATTATTCAGTATATTAAGGAACTAAGCAAAACTTTAAAAAAAAAAATACATTTGGCGCGGGGGGGCATCTAATTTCAAGCAAAGAAACTATCAGAGCCTAGACAGCAGCACCATGGGGGAAGGGAGGAAGAGAGGAGAGGAAGACCTAAAAGGTGGAACAGAAAATGAAGAAACAGACAGTAGGTTACAGTGGGCAAGTCATAGATCTTAGAGCAGTCCTAGTAAGTTTCTAGAAAGGGTCAAGCAACTAGGATGTGCCTAAAAGGCAGTATCTGAATGGAATGGCAAAAATAGTTTGTGTAAATACAGGAATATTTTATTTTGATCGAGCAAATAAAAACCACCCTGATTAATAAGCTTTAAGGAAGACTTAACACACAGACTTCAAAAGGATATTTTCAGTGACAACTGAGTTTCGGATCAGTGAACATCAAGCTACCTCTAAAAAATAATGAAGCAATATGTTTTCCACTTGTGTTAAGTACAAAATATTTTCAAATGCCTAGGCCTCAAAAGCTAGGGTGGTAGGGATATAAATCCTTCATGATTAAAATAAGGGTCAGGACAGTTTCCACAAAAAAGTGGTGCAAAGAAAGGGTTTATAAAGGCAGAGACAAGAGGTGTGGGGGAGGAGAGCAAGGAACGGAAAGGAAGGAAGTACAGTTAATAGTTTCCCCATAAGGAAGACACTTATACATGGGAAACAGAGCAGCTTTAATATCATAAGGCACAATATTATGGAGAAATAGTTCCAACTTGGAATTTATCTTCCTTCTCTTCTGGTTTTGTTTGCACATTTACATACTTATTGTGTGTGCAGAGCTCAGAAGATAACTTTTAGAAACTGGTACTCTCCTACCATATGGGTCCTAGGGATTGAACTCAGGTAGGCAAGCTTGAGAGCAAGAGTCCTTAGTGGCTGAACAAAAGGCCTCTTCCTTTTCTTAAGGGAATCTAAAGGCTTACTATACCAATTCCATGCCCTCATAAGAAAATCCATTTCTAATTAAGGCAGCTGCAGAGAACATCAGCTCCAAAAACATCAACAAGCATTAACAACTGAGTGCAAACTAGCTGACCTGGTGGTTGCACTCCAGCTACTGTCAGGCTGAGATGGGACAGCAAGTTCAAGGCCTGTGAGCAACTTACTGAGATTTTTGCCTTAAATTAAAAAAAAAAAAAAATTAATCGTTTTAAAAGAAGACTGGGAGTATAGATCTTGCCTAGCATAACCAAGTACCAGGGTTCAATCCTCTGTACTGCCAAGTAAATCAGGGAAAAACATTTAAATTAAACTGAGGTCTGAATTTAACTGCACTTAACCCTCAAATAACAGTGGACTCACTTACTATGTACTCTAAAATTAACTCTCACAGAAAAACAAAAAACAAGCCACAACAAAACATTTCTTCACATGATGTAAGAATATAAGCAAACTGCAGCAGTACCCCATTTTTAACAGACTCAGCTCCAATGTCTGCATTTTCTTCCTTTCATTAGAAAAAGGTTAAAATGGCTCAATGGTGGGAATTACAAAAGGATACTACAATCTTTCTGCTTCTACTAATCTAAAATTAAGGAAGGACTGACTATACTTTTAACCTCAGAGTATGTTCAAGAGCACTGCATGTTAGGACAGTACTATAAACTCCACCTTTAACTCTGGAAGAGCAAGCGGGCTTCCCAAGAGCTAGCCTTTGCTATGCAGCAGACCACCAAAGACCATCCCTCCTCACCAGAGGCAGAAGACCTGGACTATAACCCTAGTTTATATTCAGGCAGAAGCATGAAGAGTAGAGCAGCCCTTCCCTGGCTGCTAACATCAAGTGTAAACAGACTGTACATCTTGTTGCAAATCTGAGTAGCTGCTGCTACTTGAAGGCACTGTTTATTGTAACTACCTTTAAGCTGATATTCAGACTTTCACTTAACATTTCAGAATTTTGTTTCATATAGCTTTGTGAAAACTTCATGAAAACAGGCGGTTTTCTTTGTCAAATTTTGTACATATTTAGGCAAGTCACATAATTTAATTCTTCAAATCTCAGGATTTTCTTCTTTTTTACAAAATGGGCAAGCCCCCAGAATATTATTATGAGATTGCTGCTACTCAATTTCAGCCACTCTTCTACGGAACGTGGTAAAATGAATGATAGCAAACCTCTACACCCTTATCAACATCTTTCTTTCTGGCTTCTACTCAAATACACTATAACTCCTTCCTCCAAATTTATATGCTGCCTCAGAACCTGTCTTCTACGCCAGAGACATGTGATCAAGACATGCCTAATAAATTAAAATTGACAGCTATAGGGTAGAATACCAAAAATAGAAATTCACTAACAGTAAAAATAGCAAAAAACCAACATCTACATGCTTCATGTAAAAGTCTTATAAGACTTTTCAGATGACAAACTTAAGTCACCAAGAAAAAAAATTTTTTTTTTTTTTTTTTGGTTTTTCAGGACAGGTTTCTCTGTGTGACCCTGACAGTCACTCTGTAGACCAGGCTGGCCTCAGATCCTCCCTAGGCTAGGATTAAAGGTGTTTTCGGTATATCTTCTAATGACTAAGAAGCCATGCCATTTTTATCCATAACTCAACTCCAGTCACATTAGTATTCCAAAACATGAGGTGAAACATATTTCTAACTAGTGAAAGTTTAAAGGGAAAATGTACTAACTACAAAATAAACTTTTCAGAGAGCATTCTACTCTGGCAACTCCAACAAATCTCCTTAAACTATTTCCTGTACAGCTTGATTACAAAACTGGCTTTCAGTATATTAAGCATGAAGAAAAAGCCTCAACCATTTCAACTTCTGTAAATTAACCCTGACTGTAAATAAGGGGAGGCAATCAATTTAGGGGAGTATAGAAATTCCACATAATATACTAAAAGACCATCAAAAAAAAAAAAAAAAAAAAAAAAAACCCAAGAACAAAAAACATTACTCTTTCCTCCTCTTGTCTTGCAAAGACCAACTCAAAACAAACTGCAAGTGCATTTTAAATATTAAACTCAATTTGAAAAGGGGAGTAGCTAAATATCCTAAAAGAAACACTTGTAGTTAATACTGCCTCTATAACAAACTCTCTTGCTTAACTGTGTGCTACAAACTAATTCCACTAGCAGCCGTGGGAAGCCCTCTCCTTTGCTCAGTTACGGAAAACTTCAAAGTTTCAGTTTATGATTAAGACAAAGTATTCCACGGCCAGTGAGAAGGCAGATTGAGATCATTTTCTCCGGGTCGTTTTCTCACATTTCGAGTAAGTCCAAATTCAAAGCCACCTTACACCAAAACATGAGGGGGGTTAACAAGATTACATTCACTGAAAGTCACAAGATGCAATGACCTCAACTCTGAAACAAACTTAATGTTCTACTATACACCACCGAAAGGCAGGTGGTTAAGAGGTTCCTGGCCGGTTACCATGAGTCTTCCTTCACATTTGATTTTTTATTTAACTCTTTCAAAGTCGGCCTCGCTCAAGTCTATCAAGTGTAAGGGGAAAAGGGAGCAGCATTCCATACACACACAAACACACACACATACACACTCGAGCAACAGGATCCTAACTTCCTGGTTCTAAAGGAATGCGACTCCCTAATGAGCCATCTCTCCCGCAGCAGCGAGCGCGGCTGTCTGGCCCGTCTCCGGCGGGACCGAAGGGGGCGAGGCCCCGGCGCCGCACTGCGGGTCCCCGGCGCCCGCCCTCCTGCCCTCGGGGCGATGGTGGCCTGCGACCCCAGCCCATTCTCCTCGGGCTGCATAGGCAAACCCGCAAGGGCCTCGGGGACGCGGCCTCGGGGACGACTCTGCACACGTCTCACTTCGCTCCAGTCCTCTCCGGCCAGGGCCGTGTCAGTCAGGTCTGACCCCGGCCCGCAGGTCCTCCCAGGTCCAACCTAACCAGGGCCGCCCCGGCCACAGTCCGGCCTGCCCTGCCGCTCCCTCCACGGCAATGCCTCTTTCTGTCTTCCCCAGCGCCGGCCCCAGCCCGGCGCCGGCCCTGTGCCGTCCCCTCCCCGCCCGGGCCCGGCCCTGCCCGCCACTGGCCCAGTCCCTCCGGGAAGATGGCGGCCCAGTGACAGGCTGGTGGAGGCGCGGGTCCGAGCACGGGGCGTGGAGGGAGGCCGCCCCGTCGGTGACCGAGGGCAGCCCGCTCACCTGTCAGCCGCCCGCCCCGCCCGACCGGCCGCCCGCGGGCTCGTCGCCGCAGCCCCGGTGCCCGGCGACCGCGCAAAACACGCGGGGACGGCCGAGGAGGGAGACGGCAAGAAAAAGGCGGCACGGCCGGGCCGGGCCGGAGACAGCAAAGAAGAGCGAGCGCGGGCTTGGCAGCGACGGCAGCTGATCCTTCCTTTTTCGGGCCCGAAAATGTCTCAACCTCGAGACTCCAGATCCCCAACGCTCCTTCCCGTTCGCATGAGAACACACAGATCCCACTTCCGGGGCCCTGCGGAAGTCCCACCCCCGCGCGGCCCCGCGCCCTACCCCGGCGCCCTCACCCACCCGGCCCGCCGACTGGCGTTTGGCGCCCAGGAGAGCCTAGCGTCATGGCGGCGCTGCGTAGTGATTGGCTAAGAGGAAACGCGAGTCCTCCCTTCTACTTCCCCCGGCCTCTCCGCGCGCACCCATCTCGCGGCATCTATGATTAGCGCGTGCGCGCAGGACGCCGTCCCCGCCCCGCCCCGCCCTGAGTTGCTGCGCGCGCCGCACAGCCCGTCTCTCCCCGCCCATTCTGCAAGCCCCGCCCCGTGGCAGTCGGAGCGCCAGTCGTAGGCAGCTTAGCATCTTACGTGCTAGTGCTAGTGTGCGGGGCCTCCCAGCTCGGCGGCGTCCGGAAAGCTTACCCTTCGCTCCGGACCCGCTGTCCTAGGACCTCGACCCCTGTCCCGCACTTCTCTACAGATTTCCTGATTTCAGTATGGGACAAGAATGATTCAGATAAGCAAAGAAACGTGGTCTTGTCGCTTCCCAGAGAATTAAGACTAGTAACAACTTGCCTTTATCAATTTTCTTTAAAAAAAAAAAAGTATGTTGCATTTACGTTACTTAAAACTTCCTGCCTACTTCCCTGCGATTATGTGCTGGTTGCTTACTGTCTATAACGCATTATTCGAAGTTGTACGAATTTTTCCCGAATGAAAAGGCTCTCTTGGAACTATATCCACGGTTTTCGTACACCCGTTTTGCTCCTTGGTTCCTAGGATCAGTTTGCAAATGCTGAAGCGTGCATTTTGGAAGAAAACTTCTTGGACTCTCATGCATTGGGTCTTTTTGTGGGAGTTTATTCTCTTCCTCCCTCCGGATCTTGATGCTCAAAACTGTGATGTTTAGACTTCAAAGCAAGGGCCTTTACCAAGTGAGCCATCTCACCGGGCCCCTATGTGATTGATACCTTGTTGTATTTTACTCGGTTTAAGACTATTTCCTAGTTACTTATTCTCACAGACCTATTTCTTCTTCAAAGACCAGTTCTCACTATTTTAACACAGATTGGCTTTCAATTCACATAGATTCTCTTGCCTCCCACCTCCCAACTTGGAAGTACTGCCTGGCAAGATGTGTTTCTAAAGATGATAAGTTGCAAGTAAAGATTTCTTGTATTGGAAAGCATATACAATAGAAGTACCATTAAACTCTGGTAGTTACACCTGCTGTTACACCTCAGGGTATTCATTGTCAGAACAATACAACAACACCTAATCCGGAGTACTGACAGGTATTTCCTTCAAATATATCTTCTCTGTCTTGTCGACAAAGATCTTCATGGCTCCTTGTCTTTCCTACAGGATAACATTAAGTAATATTTCATAAAAAGAAGGTATTTTGCAGACTAGTGAAAACAGTCTATTTCAGTCTGTCCCTCCTTACCTTTCCTACCCTGTAGATTGAGACACCCTAACTTTCCATTAGTGTACTAAACATTATTAAGACGTTAGGTGAGTACTCAATCTACGGCTGAATAAAGCACAGCCTGTACACTCTGTACAATGCAGTTCTTACTGAAAACCAAGTCAGTGTTTAATACATATTTTTTCCTATAAATCACCTGAGATGTGGCTCGGTAACAGGGAGCCTACCTCACATATGGAAAGCCCTGGCTTCCGTTCCTAGCATGGAGAGAGAAGGGGAGGAAAGGAGAGGAGGAGAACGAGGGAGAGAAGAAATGAAACAGGAGAATCACTAGGCCATCCAAGCACGCCTGCAGGAGCCATTATCGGGAAACACTGTTTCAAAAAGTAACTGAAACAAGAGATCCGTTCCATCACTACTATTATCTCCTTTTTAAATTTTAAAACATGAACTTACTTTCTTTTCCTGTATATGTATATGATGAGAGAAAGGGGAACTCCCTCCTTCACACTCACACATGTTTTGGTTAGAGAGAATTGATACTTATGTGGGAATTGATTTGTTCCTTTCATCATGTTGGGTCTTAGGGATTCAGCTGAGATCATCACAGTTAGCAGCGTGCGTATACCTTTGCCAGCAGACTATCTCACAGGCAGGCCCACATCAGTGTAATTACACACAAGCTCCACCCCCACCCCAGTTAAATAGTAAGTACCAGCCAAGGAACCGATAAGTGCTTTTGCCAGCTGATATCAGAGTCATATGTGCATGGGTCTTCTGCTGGAGCACAGGAAACTTGCCAGTGACCACATTCTCAAAGGAACAACCAGACATAACAGTAGCTCCTTAGTAAGTGGTTGGGCCTGGAGATCACTTCCCATCTATACCAGAATTCCAGCTAGCTTAATCTTGTGCAGGTCGTATGCAGATGACCACAGCTGCTGTGAGCTCATGAGAGTGAATAGCCATGTCTTATACAAAAAGCATTATTTCATAGTTCTCTTCCCATCTTCCAGCTCTTTCTGCCTCCTCTCCTGCAATGTCTCCTGGACCTTGGTGGTGGTGGTGTGTTGAGGGGGGGGGTGTTTGATAAAAATATCCCTTTTAGGACAACTAAGTTCTCTGACTCTTATCCTCAGTGCTTAAGCAGCTAAGCATATGCCTGTCCACTGACTGCAATCCATTGCATAAAAGCTTCTCTGACTAAGGTTGAGAGCAGCCCAGGTCTATGAGTACAAACATAAATATTTAGAAATCACTTAAACAGCATAGCCATAGAGTTAGCAAAATAATAATGGCAGAGTCTAGCCCACAGCCTATGATCTCTCCAGCCATGGGGTGGGGAGTCCCCAGCATTTTAGTACAGGCGTGATATTCTCTCCACAGGAATAGGGCTCAAATCCAACCAGAAAGTTATTGCCTCTTCCCTAACAGCTATGCCACTATTAGAAAAGTGGGCTTATCTTGCTTGGTAGGTCGGTATTATAGTATGCATGGTCCGGTGCTAGGTATGTCCTTTGATGCCTTTCCAGCACCCTACATAGCACCTTAACCAACAAAGAGGACATTTTCAAGTAGGTATAACATTGGTTTCTCTATGTCCTGCAGCCAAAGTGTGTGGCATACCCAGCAATAGGGTCTTAACCATGTAATTATGTTAGGTGACCAAGGGAAATGACAGTCACCTATGTTCCTTTGGAGACCCCTAGGGCCTTCCTAATCAATAACTAGTAAGGAAACATCCCATGCCTTGTGAGACTCTCGTTTTATGACCCATGTCTTCTAGAAGCAATATGGTCCACCCCTGCAGAGATGTTTTATTCAGACTCTCTTTTTCTAAGCTGTATTTTGAAATTATCTTCCCAACTAGTGGGTTTTCATAAGGCTTTTCATTTCTAATCTGGGCATGGTAGCTCATTCCATAACTGCAGCACTCAAAAGATTGAAGAGAAAGGATCCCAAGTTAGAGGCCAATCCAGATTTTGCTGTTACTCAAGGGTATTAAGAGTAAGGCTCCAACTCAAAACACAACATAAATTCTAATTAGTTAAATTAAACATCAATTAAACAAATAATTTTCTAAGAACTTTCTCTGCATTAAGAGACTCTATTGAGTTCTGGGACCAGGAGAAGAATCCTGAAGAGAAAATAACAAAGAAGTAGGAAAAGGGAATGTAGGTGTTTTGAGATGAAAAATCCCAGCCAACTCCGGAAGGAAACATGAGTACTAGGTAACCCAATGTTCCTAGTGAAGGGGCTGTTCACAAACCTTCCTCAGAGGCTGAGCACCAGTTTGGAAGCCAGAGACAGGCTAGTCCTGTTCGGTGAGTCAAGATTTTATTATGAGGCAAGGAGGAAGCCTTAAGAAGCTTTTGTAAGACTTGCTACAGAGTTTCTCCTACCATAATAGGGACCAGAATAGAAACACAGGAAAGAACTGGCTAAGTCAAATTAGGCGGAAGTATCAAAATGAATGACAGTCATATATTAGAATATGTTGAAATTTTTTTAATGCATGAGTTCACACAGCTACTGGGTGGGGGGGGGTTGTTTAAAAATAGTAGAGATGATAAAAGGGAAAGCTCTTCTTTATAGTAGACTACTGGCGAGTAAATAAAGAAATTGTTTTTAAAGATCAACCATGCTGCCACTATCAGAATTTACAACAGCCATGAACACTAAGGTGAATGGAAGTTTATTGAGGCAAAGGTTATATATGACACCTCAATGCTTAAGTTCAAAGGGAAAGAACGTTTTGCAGTTGACAAATGTGTGTGCTCCTTCTGAATCAAGTGAACCAAGTCAGCAATAATGGCTTCCTGGCTGACATGAGCTCCCATGAGACTAATTGAGCTATGTGGGATTCATGCCCAAAACACAGTGAATGAGATGATGTGTGAGCATTGCTCCAGCTGCATGTGATTGACACACCGGGAGCCATAAATCTCTTCTCCCTGCTTTTTTTTTTTCCGCATGTTTTATGATAACCAAAATATGAGAATGCCGTGGAGGGTTCTAATTTCCTATATGTATTCCATGAAGATGTGGTTGATATTCCTATCCTAGTCAAAGAAATGAAAGAGTACATTTCCTAGGACATCTGTGATGGTTTGTATATGCTTGGCCCAGGAAGTGGTACTGTTTGGAGGTGTGGCCTTGTTGGAGTGGGTGTGTTACTATGGACATGGGCTTTAAGACCCTACTCCTAGTTGCCTGGAAGCCAGTCATCCACTAGCAGCTTTCAGATGAAGATGTAGAACTCTCATCTCTGCCTGCACCCTCCCTGCCTAGATGCTGCCATGTCCCTGCCTTGATGATAATGGACTGAACCTCTGAACCTGTAAGCCAGCCCCAATTAAATGTTGTCCTTATAAGAGTTGCCCTGGTCATGGTGTCTGTTCTCAGCAGTAAAACCCTAACTAAGACAATATCCCACACTCTATTGATGAAGGAACAAAGGGGCCCAGGCAAAGCCTCTGAGTCTTGCCTCTTAAAACAATGAAGAGACATACAGTGGAGCTTAATGGGTGAGCACAGAACCAGGAAGAACAGAGTCTGGACAGAGGCAGTAAGATGACCTAGGAGGAAGCAGCAGCAAATGAAGGAACCTATGGATGAGGCCTGCAGTAGGAACTTAAGATTTACATAGCCATAGAGTCATGTAATGAGGGACCATATCTAAAAGGTCTCTCTCTCTCTCTCTCTCTCTCTCTCTCTCTCTCTCTCTCTCTCTCTCTCTCTCTCTCTCTCTCTCTCTCTCATGTGAGTGTGTCTATGTGAATGCAGTGTAGTATATGAGCATGCACTGGTACATACACCCATACCTTATGTACATATGGAGGCAGCAGGGTCCTGTTCTGTCACTCTCCTTTTTATTCCTCCGAGAGGGTCTCTCACTGAACATGGAGCTGGCCTGGCAGTCATCAAGCCCCAGGCATCCTCTTGTCTCTGCCTCCCACAGCAGGCCAGCACATCTGTCATACTCAGCTTTTTATGTGCGCTCTAGGACTTCAAATTCCGGTCCCCTCATCAAGTGCTTTCTTATCAAGCACTTTTACCCACTGAACCGTCTTCCCAGCTCCTCTAGAAAGATAAGAAACCTTTCTGTGTCCTGTGCTTTGAAATACCCCAGGGGGGGGAGGTTGGAGGGGGATAGCCCACAGGAAAAACCTAAGCTGTTCTATCAAGATTTCAGAGGTTGGATCTGTGACTTCTTTGAATGTGACACTATTTTCTCTTAAACTGGTGGGGACTACAGCTTGAATCTGTGGCACTTCTTGCGGATTTCCTCAAGGAATATCTAACCTGCTTACTTTCAGTAATTTTTAGTTGCTTTTATATTACCATAGCCAAAATACCTGACAGGGATACGGAAAAGAGCAGAATGTTATTTTGACTTGTGTTTTTAGTGTATCACTCCAACATGACAATGGCATCCAACATGGCAGTGGGTCTTTGGGATAGAGACTATTCACAGAAACAGAGAGCTGGACTCAGAACCAGGATATAGCCTGCAAACTACCATCCCTTTGTGGCCTACTTCCTCCAACTACTTCCTGCATCATTAAAGCCCTACCCACTTTAAAACAGTATCCCTAGCTGGGAAACAGGTGCTGAAATATGAGTCTGGAAGGACATTTCAGATTCAAACACCAAAACCTATGTAGTACCCGCCTATGCCCAGACATGAAATGGTTCCCAGGCCCAAGGAAAGACCTATGTCCGTCTTGGTTGCATGCCTCCTTAAGACCCTCACAAAGAAAAAGAGTGGTTGGTAAGTGCAATGGTTATTCCTGGCTGTCAACTTGACTATATCTAGAATGAACTACAATCCAGAATTGGAAGGCTCACCTGTGGTCCCAATCTTGAGGCTGGGAGATACAAGTTTCTGACCTGGATCTTGGCATGGAAATCTTGAGGCATAGTGGCTATGAATCCCAGGAGACTAAGGCAAGGAAAGCTCTGAGTTCAAAGTCAGCCTGGGACAAAACAAGTCCCACATCCAACATGGTGGTACACAGCTTTAATCTGGGCCTCATTTGCTGGAGACCTACATAAGGACATCGGAAGAAGGAAGATTCACTCTTCTTTGCCTGCTTGCATTTACTTGCCTGCACATCTGTTGGAAGCTACTTCTACAGAAGACTAGCTGAAACAACTAGCCTCCTGGAACTGAGCAATAACTAGATTTTTGGACTTCCCATTGTTGAGAGTTGGACTACAGACTGTAAGTCATGGACAAATCCCTTACTATATAGAGACTATCCGTAAGTTGTGTCTCTAGAGAACCCTGACTATTACAGTAAGAGTCAAGAGATTTTGGAAGGATCTCTAGTCCAGGATTTGATATTTTAGACAAAGAACCAGACTTCGTATGTCCGTTAGCTACTTTTTTGTTGTTGTTTTTTTGTCTGGTTGGCTTCTTTGTCTGAGATGAAGCTGGATAACCGAAAGTGATGTATGGAAGAAAGGATTTACTTGTTTATTTTGGTTTACTGTCCAAGAGAAAGAGCCCATAAGGGCAGGATGGTGTGGCAGCTGGAACAGAAACCTAAGAGACCACAAATGTAAGCTCAGAGCACAGGGAGCAAGCTGGAAACAGAATGGGGTTGTAAACTCTCATATTCTGTCCCAATGAAGTACTTCCTCCAGCAAGGCTACACCTCCTAAGGCTCCAGAACCACCCCGCAAAAACCACCCGGGGACCAAGTGTTAAAATGCATGAATCCATAGGCGACTTTGGTTTTCCCATTTAAACCTACACATCAGGTGTGTGTTAAGTATACTCCCCTAGGAAAGCTTTAAACTCCTGGAGATCTGACAAGGCAGTCACAGTTTTTTAATTCAGCATCTTTCCAGTGAACCAGAGTTTGTCCCAGAGCCTCTGTGGAAGCAAGAAATGGTGCCTGTTTCCTCCCATCCATCACCTTGGGTGAGAGATGCAGTCGCCGCTGAGAAGTTTGATATCACAGTAAACCGTCCTAAGAAATAGCTGTGTTCTGTTGCTTAAGAAAATGGAGACTGGTACCCAGTCCACAGACAGGATGGCTCTTCCTACTGGATAAAAATAATTCCCAGGAGGTCTGTGAAGGAAAATCCAAACAACAGCAGGCTCCACAATTCTGAGGGTTTTTTTTTTTAAGTTTTATTTGTTTGTTTATTTTCTGCACGTTCATGTGTGTATGTGCAGGTCGGTGCACATGGGCATGAAGGTCAGAAGTCGACCTCTGGTGTCATAACCAGTTCACCTAATATCTTTATTTTTAACATTTTTTAGTAGTGAACCCAGCTGACCTGGAAATTTAATCATTTTCTTCTCATTCCTGAACTCCATGAAGATACCTATTTTTGTTTCTTTGTTTTGTCAACAACCTTAGATACCATGTCTCAGTTGGGAGGCACAAATCTTCTATACATCACTTATGTTATGCTTGTATTTTCCTCTAGGCGTGTTAGTCACTTTAACTAGACTCAGAGACAGTTTTCTAGATCCTCTCTGTAGAACATCTGGAGTTTACAGGTCACATGCTGCCTGCCACCATCAACAGGACTTCCAGAGGGAGACTGGGAATCCAAGCAACCTCACACTTACTCTCTTCTTCCATTTCTCCCTCTCTCTCTTTCTTTTTATAATTTTATAAAGTGTGTGTGTGTGTGTGTGTGTGTGTGTGTGTGTTAGTATACCTGTGTATACAGACCATGTGTTTACAACAGAATGAAAGTGGAGGTCAGAGGACAACTTGCAGGAAAGGCTTCTTTCCTTCTATCATGTAGATTTCGGGAACCTAAGTCAAATTGTCAGGTTTGGTAGCAAGCATCCTTACCTGCTAAAGCGTCTCACTAGCACCTCATCCTCAGTTTCAAAGGTCACACTTTCAGACTTCTTCACCTGTCTGGACGACGTGCCAAACTCTGACTACTTACAATTTCCATGCACTGGTTATATGAATAAATATGTAACAGGAATGGAGAGAAATAACAAAACTCTAATTTTTTTTGGGGGGGGGCCTCATGTTTGTTTCTAGATGGACCTTGAGCTTCCTGTTTTGCAGAAGATGATCTTGAACTTCTGATCCTCCTGAGTGCTGGGGTTACAAATGTGTGTGGCTTTAATTTTATTCAGTCTACTTTTACTGATGATTCTTAAACACTTTAACTTCCCTTTTAGCCCACCCGAGGTAGTGGGAAAGGAAGGATACTGAGGAAATGGACCTGTTTACAAAGGTTCTTTGGAGCAACTTCCACTTACACCCCTCCAAATGTCACGTGTCCTCCACGGTCTCGCCTCGGCACGAGTGTCTGTCTCAGCTGACACCACTCTGCCAATCAGGCCATGTCCGTGAAAGCAGCAAGAAACTGTAGCACCCCACCAGAAGTGTTTGGTGCTTTTTTCTCGTTGTAGTTCCAACAAATGGAGCTCAACAACACATGTAAGGCGGACCAATGCATGCGTGTCTTTATCAAAGAATCCTTCAGCACATGTCCTTTCACTTGCTTGCTTTAGAAGAACATCCTTTCCTCTGTGTCTGCTTCAGAAAAGCATTCTCTCACATGTTTGCTCCAGCAAAACACCATCCAACACAACTGACTTTCCAAAGGACCCATAAGTTTCCACTTCTGGTGCGTGCCACCACATTCAGCTTACATAGTATTGGAGACCAAATCCAGGTCTTCAAACAAGCTAGACAAAGCACTCTACCAACTAAACCACATCCTGCACTCCTGCTTCAGAATTTTTATTTTGTCAAATATCTAAATCTATTGTTTTCTTTAGAAGTAGCTCCCTATTTTAAACATTGTTTTGAGTTTGTATTTTAAAGTACACCAATGCTCAGATAGTTACTAAATTGTTGGTTATTTTACATAAGAGAAAATTTTGATAAGTGCAGTTTTCATGTTTTTACAAAAGTTACCTTAAGTGACAGTTAAATGCTCAGCCATAAGACATGCATTGTCTCCCCCCCAAGGTCCAAGGCACAGGGGAAGAAAGGATGTGACAATCAGAGGGAGGGAAGACCGATGGAACACTGCCTTCTGGGCCTGACATGGTGGTCGCACTCTCAAACTCACAGCAGCTCTGGTTGCTTGCCAAAGATTGGACTTTTCTGACTTCCATGATGGAGGAGTCGGGTCCACAAGGCTCTTAGGATCTATAGGCAGTTAAGGGTTGCTAGAGGAAGGAGAGAACTTTCTACAGTGTCCATGGGCTTTTAAATAACCCCTAACTTATATTCCTGTAAGAGATCCAAACAGAATTCATGGGGTCATTAAAAAAAAAAAAACAAAGTAAAACAAACAAAACAAACAAAAAACCAAACAAACAAAAAACAAAACAAAACAAAACAAAAAGCAGAATAAACCTAGAGGTAGAAGGGAAATCATTGAAAAGAATCAGGAGAGAGATGAGGGAAAGTAAGAAGACGATAAATATACTCCAAAAACATTATATACATGTATCAGAATGCCATATCAGACTCCTTACTGTGTATAACTAACACATGCTAATAAAAACTTATAATAGAAACAAGATCATACATATATGCATATATCACATTATAGTCCACTCCACACAGATACACAACCGACAGACACACAACTGAAACAAAAGTTTCATGTAACATCGGCAACTGGTGCTCTACATCACACATGTGCTAAACAACACTAAACCGTACACTTACAGTGGCCACACGGATGAAGTTTTATGCTGTAAGATATTTAACCTCCATCTTAAAACGCATTATGAAACAATACTTGACTTTGGGCCACATTGGTTCTGGTTTTGTTCATTCTGGTTGTAAGCGTTTAAGCTGATCCATGCTTTGCTGATGTCAGAGCTGTAGCTGGCGCCACGCTGGCCGGACTGATGAGACTATGGAAACTCTGACTCCTGATTTCCACGCAGCTCACAAGCTGATAATCCTCACTACCTGCACAATCCGCTGCTTTTGAAGATCAGGTTTGAAACCCTACGTAGAAACGGGGGCTTAAGTGTGTGCTGGTAAACGATACTTCCTTCATTAATTTGACATTTTTATATTATTAATTATTGTTTTTCTATCTTGAATGATAAGAATTTCATACATTTAGGAAACTGGCTGGTGTGAGGTCATAGGGAGTGGTGAGCCTGTGGCTAACTAAGGAAGGGATGTGTGCTCAAGGAGGAGCGCAATTTCACTTTAACAAACGCTGAGGCTGACATGCTGCACGCCTGTAATCCCAGCACCTGGGAGGCAGAACCGTGAGTGGTGGGACTTCAAGGCACGCTGGGGGGCTGCACAGTAAGATTCTGTGCTTAAGAGCCAAAATCAAAGCAAACGAAAGCACAGAACAGATGCACAAACTTCCGTGCTGACAAAGGAAGTTAAGAGATCTTGGGACCCAGAGTTCAAGATCATGGTTAAAAACAGTTTTTTCAGAGGTTGGGGGATGGGCGTGACCTCATGGAGAGTTTCATGACTTGAAAATCCGAACACACAGAGCTCGAAGAAAGTTACAACAGAACAGAAACTTACAGTGCCCTGCCTCTTCGGTCTGAGGGTCCAGCTTAATATTGCTGGAGAAGTCGTTTGCAGTTCTACCAACAATACAGGATTTTACCAGCAATCCAAAGTGCTTCTACATAATAGCCTTGGTAATTATGAATAGTGTAGACCAAGCACGTGAAAGTCACCAGATGTGTTTCCTATGTATCATCCCCTGTACTCCAAATGGCACTGGAATGTAATCTACCGCATTGTAAGTAAGGAAAGTGAAACTCAAACACCAAAACAACCAACCTGAGATTCCCCCCACCCCAAAGGGAAAGTAAAACCCCCGAACTCCAGAATCTAAGCGTCTTTCCCACTCCCCTCCCTGGGTTCTTTGTCAGCAGAAGGGAGTCCCACCACAATGTGGCATTTTCATTCAGTGGAAATTTCTTTTTCTCCTTTTTCTCTCTCCCCTCCCCCAGCCCCTGCCTTCCCTCCTCCTCCTCCCTCCCCCTCCCCCTCCCCTTCCTTCTCTCCTATATGTGTTGCTTAACAGCAAAGCGTAAGACAAATAGCTTCCTATATAAAGAAGCAATCAGATTTAATATATTGCTCTCTGGTAGTTGGGTCATAATGTGCTGTCTCAGCCCAGAGAGAAATAGATTCTTCTTCCACTGAAGAAAGAAATGTGTCTGTTATACAGCCCCTGCTAAGTGGAGGTACTGGAATCTGAATCTCTTTGGTCTTGGGAGGTTGTCTGTGTCTTAGTGACTCCAGTTAGATGCAAGCAAATGCCGGTCTCTTCTCCACCCAGGGTAAAGCTCAAATCTTATCCTGAGCACTGTGCTGTTTGTTCACAAGTTCAGGCCAGAGGCTGGAGACATGGCTCAGCAGTTAAAAGCACTTGTGCCCCGAAGAGTGCCCCCACCTCCACAGCGTCTCACACAACTGCATTTCCAATCTCAGGGGATCTGACATCCTCTTTCCAGCCTCCTTAGACAGCAGTACCCCATATGCATATATGCTGTAAAATATTCATACACATAAAATAAAAATAAATAAATTCTGTTGGAAAAGGAAGGTCACAACAGATTTTTGCTAATGACAGGGTCCTAACTGTATTCCTCCACTGTTCGCTATCTATTTTCGTTTTAGCTTATATTTCCTGTGTTAAGTGCATTTTAAAACACTTTCATAGGTCTGTTAATCTTTTTTACCTCCCTTCCCAGCTTAGATCCAGATTTCAAGTTTAAATTTCTTTTAGAACTTCATACATGAACACTGTATTTAAATCACTCCAGCCCTCCTTCTTCTCTTTTACCCCTCCCAAATTCATGATTTCTTCTTAATGATTTTATATATGTGTATATATATACATGTGTGTGTGTGTGTGTGTGTGTGTGTGTGTGTGTGTGTGTATGCTGGGATTATAGGGCATATGCTATCATACTTACTTTTTATATTCTTTATTTTTAAAATTGGTGTGTGTGTGTGTGTGTGTTCATTTGTGTACATATACATGTGGAGGACAAAGTTGATGCTTGGTCTCTCCATCTTGATTTTGATACAGGGTCTCCTCTGAATCTGAAGTGCACTGATTCTGCCAGACGAGCTGACCAGCAAGCCCCAATGATCTTTGTTTCTGCCTCTCAAATGCTTGAATTGTACAGGGATTTGACAACGCTGTGCCCAGCATTGGGGTCAGAAAAACTCAAATTCGGGTCCTCATGTTTGTGCGACAAGCACTTTACCAACTGAGCCATCTTCTGAGCCCTATATTCCTCCTTCTGCTAGCACTTGCTATGCTCTTAATTACAAAGGCTTGCTTTAAAATGAGAACAAATATTTTTGAGTTCTCAGAGAAGGAAATAACTGTTACACTTAGAAGTAACTGGACACTTATCCGAAGGACAAGAAGATGCATAACCCATGTGTCTCCATAGAGACAAAAGACATGAGGTGTATGTTTGTAGATATACCAGATGGGAATTTATTGGGGAATTGGCTTCACTACTATAGCAGCTAAGAAGTTCCGTGACCGGCACAACAGGCCAAGCCAGATGCTCTGGGATGCATGCTTGAGGCCTAAACCCTGAGAAGCCAGGGAGGAGGCTGCTGGAGTGAGATTCCTGGAGTCTAAAGGCCAGGGTGTCCACACTTCTGATGCACTTTGGGGGAGGGGGTTAGTATGGCAGATCAGTTTTCCTCCTGTATCTATACTGTCTATTCCTCTGGCTGTATGGGCGGTGCCTATCCACACTAGAAAAGGTTTTTCCTGTACAGTCTCCTGTCATCTTCTTTTAAAACACACCACAGACACACCTCAAGCAGCAGTGCATCAGATCTTCAAGTAGTTCTCCATCCAGCCAAGGGCACAGCAAAACTGGCCATCACAGGAGGTGAGCAAATTGCTGCTAATTTTCAAAGCAATTAGTGTGGTTTCCATGTCATTCTTAGCTAAAGAATCACAGGGAAATCACCCTTTTAAGTCTCTCCTTTAATTTACTGTAGTGACATGATTAAAGAGTTACAAATAACCAGCTTAAGGCCTTGGGGAATCCCATTTCTGTCCATACAGTTTTGTTTTATTTATTATTGATAACTTTTTAATATCTTGCTTATCTATTTGTTGAAACAGATCATTGAATTAGAAACTGCACTGTGGTTAAGCAAGGCTAATATAATTACCTTTTTAAACATCAAAACATTTTTTTAAGGCGAAAAGCACCAAACAATGAGGACGTAGGTTCAAACCTCCTAGAAAAGAGAAAGGCCCTAACACCGACTCTGCTACATTCCAGAGCACAGACTCAAGAGGAAGCAAGAACCAGCTCTTCACCACCAACCCCATGGGTCCTGCCAAGTCTTGACAACAAGCAAACAAATGGAAGGTTTTGTTCTGTTTCTTTCAGGCACAGAGACAATGTGTGAGTATGTGGACAGCCAACTGAAGTACTTCCCAGGTAGCAGGAGGGGTAGTGGCCCGCGCACACCAAGGAAGGCATGGGTCGCTGGCCCAGTTAGTGTGGGTGCATGATGTGGTTCTAGGAACAAGGGAAGACTTAGCAGACATGGCAGAGAATAAAATGTTCTCTGGCCCCAAAAGGTAGAGTTGAAGAAAACCCAGAATTTTTTATGGGTGAGAGATGGTGCCTTCTTTAAATATAAAACTTGTTTCCACATGCGCCCTAGTGAGATGGCTGGCAATGTGATCATGGACTTAAGACCTCACAGGGCTGCATGGAAGATTCCAGGAGCAAGGGCTTTCTCTTCCTGAGGCGGAGCTTGCTCCTGAGACATGTTTCATGAAGTCCTTACCCCAAACGCCAAATACAAGGGCACACTTTTTTAAATCAAAATTTTGATTCTGAGATGGTTATAATTCACATGCAGTTGTGACAAATGATGCGGAGAGATCCTTTGTGCCTTTTACCCACCAAAATAACAGGACCACTAGAGCTCACAACCAGATTAAGGCAGAAAACATCTCACAGTTCTCTCAGAGTCACCCACATGCCAACCAGGGACACCTCGTCTTTAATCCTGACAACCCCCATTTATAGTCTCCATTTCTATAATGGTAACACTTCCAGAATTTTCTGTAAGCGGCAAGTATACTCTTTTTTCCCCCCTCATTAATTAATTTATTTATTCACCTTACATCCTGATCTCTGCCTTCCTCCCTCCAGTTCATGCTTCACAGAGTCCTTCCCCTATCCTCCTTTCTCTTGTCATCTGAGGCGGTGGAGACCCCCTCTGCGTATCCCCCATCCCCACAGCAGCACATCAAGTCTCTGCAGGGCTAACCATGTCCTCTCCCATTGGGGCCAGACAAGGCAGCCCATTTAGAGGAACAGGATCCACAGACAGGCAACAGCTTTAGGAACAGCCCCTGCTCCAGTTGTTGGGGGGCCCACATGAAGACCAAGCTACACATCTGTTACATATGTGTGGGGAGCCTAGGTCCAGCTGTGTGTGCCCTTTGGTTGGTGGTTCAGTATCTGAGAATCCCCTAGGGTCCAGGTTAGTTGACACTGTTGATCTTCCAGTGAGTTCCTATCCTTCTAGGGACTCTATCCTTCCCCCAACTCTTCCCCAAGGTCCACCTAATGTTTGGCTGTCGGCCTTTGCTTCTGTTTCAGTCAGCTGCTGGGTGGAGTCTCTCAGAGGACAGTTATGGTAGGCTCCTGTCTGCAAGCATAACAGAATATCATCAACAGTGTTAGGGACTGGTGCTTGTCCATCGAATAAATCTCAAGTTGGGCCAGTTATTGGCTGGCCATTCCCTCAGTCTCTGCTCCATCTATGTCCCTGCATTTCTTGTAGACAGGACAAATTCTGGGCCAAAAGTTTTGTGGGTGGGTTGGTGCCCTTATCCCTCCACTGGGTCCTGCCTGGCTGGTAAGCAAACTCTTATGTAAACTTCATCCAGTATAATATTCTGGAGATATAATCCATGGCATGGATAAGTTGGATTTTTCCCCCTTTCATTGCAGAGTTGTGTTATGTAATAAGGACTTAGTATTGTTTGATTAATCGGCTACTTGCTGAAGTACAACTGGGTGGTTTCCAGTGTGGGGTTAAGACAAATAAAAATGCTATCAATGTTTGAGTATAGGTTTTGGTGTGAACACAAGCCCTTATTTTTTCGGGATAAATGCTAAAGCATGCAATTAATTATTGGGTTGTATGTTAGTTGTATATTTAGCTTCTTAAAAATGGTCAAACTGTTTTCCATAGTGGCTGTATCTTTTTGTGTTCCCACTCGCCAGTCATAGAAGTATGAGCAGTCTGGTTTCTCTCCACCCATATGGAACATTTGGTAACTATTTGTAACTATATGTTACTTTAGTCTTTACCTTCTTTCCCCAGGGCTGGAAATCAAGCCTAGGACCAAATCAAATGAAATGCTAGGCAACTGCTGTACAGTTGAGCTGCATCCTGGGTTCTGTCATCTTTCTGATGGATACAGTAACACCTCGAGCTGTGGTTTCAATTTGCATCCCCTGGAGGCGCTTTGTACTGAATATCATTATATTGTTCATCTTCCCAAGCACTTACTTGTCAATGAATACTATCTTCAAGTCGGGCCAGTTATTACGTCATTACTTTGGCCCCTTTTTTTAATTGAGCAGCCTTCTGAAGACATTGAATTTTGTGAATTCTTCATACATTTTTGATACTAGTTGGTTGGGAACCTGGTTTACTGATATCTTCTTTCAGTTTGGAGTAAGTATTTTCATTTTCTAACAAGTCCACAAAATAGTTATTTATTGAGACAAGGTAGCACCAACTAGCCTGGAATTTGCTGTGTAGACCAGGCTGGCCTTGAACTCCCAATAATAATACACGAACTTCTACTTCCTGGGTGCTGGGGTTAAAGGTGTTCATCACCATGTCCAGCTTAAGATTTTTCTTTTTGGTGAAGTGAGCTCATGAGTTTTTCTTCTGATGCACTGTGTAAAGTCTACAAATTCTGTGCTTTGTCCTAGATCCTAAGACAGTTTTCTGTTTGGTTTTGCTAATAGGCTAATACTTTTGTATTTTATTCTTGAGCCTGCAATCCATTTCAAAAAACATTTAGCTATTCTAATATTTAACAGATTTTAATTTTCTTTGTATCTACAAGAGACATTTTAAAGATAATTAAGTTAAACCTTTGTATTTGAGCACACTGGTATTTTCCTGTGGCAAATATTCTAGTCCGTGGATACTGCATGCACTTTCTTAGATCTGCTTTGATTCTTTTGCTGTACATGTCTTGAGAGAGTTATAAATATCTTACTCTTTTGAGTGATTACAAATGGTGTATCATTAGTTCTGGTCTTTATTATTAATAATATTGATTTTCCTGTAGTTACCCCATATCATGTTACAAGCTCACTTATTAGTTATAGGAATTTGAGGTTAGCTCCCTGGGATTCTCTTTGTCAACATCATGTAATCTGAAAGTAGGAATCAACCATAGTCTCTCTGTCTCTATCTCTACCTCTGTTGGGATTCTTACTCTTTCTCTCTCTCTCTCTTGCTCTCCCCCCATTACCTCTCCTCCTCCAGCAGACATCCCTGCTTTGGTCCTGATGTCCTGGTCTTCCAGGAAAAGCATTATGAGAAGGAGCACACTGCTAGCTATAAGTGGCTAGGATGTTTCTATTTGTTTTTACTTTTTCAGAAAGTTTTAGCTTTTTATTTTACTCATGCAGTGGTATTAATTTTGTTATTTTTTTCTGCATCAACTGACATGATTCTTTGATTTTTCCCCCTTTCCTCCCTCTTAATGTGGTAGATTACATGAAGAATTCCACTACTTAGTTAACTTTACAATCTTAGAGCAACTTTAACTATGGTATATTATTTTTATACATGCTAAACTTTATATATATATATATATATATATATATATATATATATTTTAATTTCATGAGCAATATTGTGTATAGGTATTTCTTAGATTTGCACTGCTAGTGTCTAGCTTTGGTATCAGGGTAACGCTGACTTCATAAACTATCCTCTCCTATATTTTCAAGAAAATCTGAAGTAGAATTGAGCTTAATCATTTAAATGTTGATAGGATGCTGTTGTGAAACCTCTGGGCGTAGAGATTCTCCCATTCAGGTTTAAATATTTCTATTATGTATTTTTTTAAAAATTGCATTTCTTTTATTTCATGTGCCCCATTCTTTTCAGTTAAATACATATTGTGAAGGAGCAGGCTCAAATAAAGAAAATTCATGTCCCTGTATCCCAGCCAGCACTGTGAGGCCAGCTGGATGCAGCTCCGAGCATCTGTGTCCTGTTGGCTTATGGCCGCCTCCCAGCACAGGTGTGTTGACTCAGCTTTAGGACTAGGCTTCAGTCTCAGCTTCCTCCTTAATCAGCCTTGCCCAGAACCTGGCCAGGTTGCCTGCCAGTCTCTCCCCCATCCCTGGACCTCCTCCTTACTCATTGTTGTTCCTGGAACTTCAGTGTTGGCTCTTACACGTTGAGAGTCTTCTGCTGTTTACTTTTGCTGCTGTGACCCCACCTCCTGGTTTCTCTTCCAGGAAGTAGATTTCTGTTTAATTCAAGTCTGAACACTTTACTCTAGACTGTGGAATACCCTGGAGCGATCAACCCTGTCACCCAGGTTAACAACTTGTGTTGGGAACCTGACTTCCTCGTCTTCAATTCTCACACCAAGGCTTCAGGTACATAAACCAAGCTGGCATGGATTTTAAACTATATATTTGACCAAGTTGTTGCTCATATCAATAACACTAAGCACTAATAAGTAATTAGTCTTTTTGAATACCATCTATCTAAAATTTCCTCATTTCTTTACTACACTCACATAATCTAAACAGTATAGATAATTTCTTGCATGGTTTCTCCTTTCCATTGTCTTGTTTTGTTGAGCACAGGCTGGCCTCCACTTACGGTGTAGCTCAAGATGACCTTCAACTTCTGATCCTCCTGCCTCCATGTCTTGAGTGCTGGGGTTACAGGTTCAAGTCACCATGCCTGGGTTTATGCATTGCTGAGGACTAAACCCTGGGCCTCTTGCATACGAGACACACACTTTACCAATTACTGCATGCCCTAGTCCCTTGTTACATGTCCAATACCACCCACAGGGTTTTTACTCACAAAAGTGTATCAGGTGCATTTACTAGTATGATTAAAGAAAGGAAAGGGAATAGTGTTACAGAGAGAAATAAGGATGGGCCTAAGGATGAAGGTAGAGGACTCTGGGAGCAGAACTCAACTTACAGCACAGGTAACACTCAAACAGATGTATTGGGCTTGGTGGTCCAAGAGTGTCTTATTAGAGAGAGTTTAAGAACCAACAGAGGAAAACTTAAGAAGAAATAGGTTTATTGAAGCCAAAGGACCAGAAGGTACCCACTGAGCTGCTGAGTGACCCAAACTCTTTTAAATGTTGGGGTCTTGTGGGTTAAAGGCAAGTTTCATGCTAATTCTAAACACATAACTGGGAATTCAGAGGGGTGGTGTGATCAAATGGTGATTTGGAAGGAGGTGTTTATAGAATGGCAACTCTAAAGGACCGTTCCTAAACGCTCTTCCGGAAGGCTCAGATCCCACAGTACACAGCATGCTGACACAGTATCAGGAAGCCCAGTGTGGACCCAGGTCAGGCCAGGGCCATCAGGTAAGGATTAACTTCCCACATCAAAAGCGTTGGGGATGTTATGGGAAAACTGATGGTTATGCTGGGCTGGTGTGCTGGCTGGCATCTCTGTCTGTGAGCATTCACTTCAAGTCCATTGGGCGGCAGGATTCCCGAGATGCTGTTCCCGAGCGTTACCATGTCAGTACTGTGAGGCCAGAGAATACACACATTAACACAAATGAAATCACAGTTTGGAAGGAGATAAAATGTAGGTTTTCCTTAAAACACCTCAACATACAGATGAGATCCCATAATTCTTCCAAAATTGGAGCAAAGTATTGGGTGTGTTCTTAAGAGAAATGCCCAATACAGTGAGTCCAAAGCCTCGTTTACAGAGTCCTGCCGTACAGCTTAGATTCTATCTTTTCCTAACATACTCCCCAAAAGGGTATCATGACGAAGTAGAAACAGTGACAACTCATTGACAAGTGAGTGATGTGATCCACCACCAAATGGTGTCTACCTATCTTAACATTTGTATCTACCTACCCCAGAGATGATAGTGCACTTGGGAGGCTGAAGCAAGAGGATTGGGAGTTCAAGGCCAGCCTAGATTATGACAAAAATAAGAAATAGATAAGCAACAAAAACCCCAGGCATGTTTTTCATGTTGCATGTATTTGGTTGTTCATCATATTTTTATTTTGGTGCAGGGATGCAGCACACAGCCCGGGCTTGTGGTCCATGCTGCTCTATTTCAGAGAAGGAAGGTTGGTTCTCTGAGATCCTATAAATTGCATGTACAGTGCAGTCTTACAGAACCCTGGATGGTCTGTCAACCTCCTGTTCATCTTCACGTGAGCTACACACCACAGGCATTTCCTGCTTGTCAGGGAGCTTTGGGCACTCTTGCCTCTCTGCCTGAGACACGCCTTCTGTCCTGTTTGTCATTCCACGATGAGGGTACAGATAAACAATGACCATGATAGAGAGTTATGGGATGTAGGTAGGAGAAGGAAAGGAAGTGCATCTCTGAGATAAAGACGTTTATGCCTAGACATGGAGTCTTGGGAGAAAAATCTCTAGGTAGAGGGTGCAGTATGTTAAAAAAAAAAGTCCTGGGCCAGAACAAACCACTAATTAGTGAGAGAAGGCTAGACAAAGTGAAGGTGTGAGGGAGGGAGTAGGTTGAACAGAGGGCAAACATCTGGCCTTGTGTGGTGTGCATTCTACATCCATTTGGGAATCACTAATTGATCAACTGAGAGAGCAAAATGGTAAGAATAGGCCTTAAGAGCATCCTAACTTGCTTACTTCTAGACAGTGAATTGAAACAGAGAAGCCATTCTCAATTTTCCAGATGATTTTGACTACAGTGAGTATTTGGTTTTGTCTGGAGGTGTTTGAAGTTATAATAACTGTGGGCAGAGTGGAAGCCAGGAATGAGGCTCATATCCTGCTAAGCACAAGGTACTCCCTCACAGTCGGATCCCTACAAGTATCAACAGAAGTGCCATTGAGAAACCTGTTGGTCAGGAAGGAAGCTGCCTGGGCTGCAGAGAGTTGCTGCAGTGTCCAAATAGATGGGACGTGTTGTGGCTGGAGGCAACTTTAGAATGCATCACAAAGTGGAAAGGAGGATGTGGCTTCTGCAAATGGAGACAGAACTCAAGTCCCGAGTTTCTGAGCAACCATGACTACAGGGAGTTTACTCACCCCGGTGTAGATACTTGGAAGATATATGTTCTGTTGGTGGGAAGGTGAGAGGTATAGACTTCTAATTTGGACATGCCTGGTTTGAGATAACCACAAGACATCCAAGTACAGGGTGATGCTTAAAGAGTGTGTCAGGACTAAATGTCATTATACAGCAAGCCGGTCCAGCCTATCATTGGATGGGAAGGAAAGGTAGGAATGGAAAAGTTTAGGAAGGAGAGAGGAGGAGCACGAGAGAATCAAGATGGAGCCAGAGAAGGAGGTTCTAGATCCAGGCGGTCTTAATTGGTTATAGGTAGATATGAATATTTTTAAGAGTTTCTATAGGTCAATTTTTCTTATCTAGGTGGGTGGTTTATATCTTTGTCAACTGGTTGTAAGTTTATTGTGTGGATGTATTATGGATTGAGAATTTAACATATAAATCTGATTGATAAACTATTGATTATTGAGTCAAGATTTTACTGGGCTGTGGGGAATGTGAGCAAAGTTCCCAGGTGAGAGAGAGACAGCTGGGAGAGGGCGGCCAGCAGACCACAGCTGGGGTGGTTCCAGCTCAGTGGCTCACAGCTCCGCACAGTTGCTAGTGGAGTGAGAACGTGTGGGCACTGATAATAGCAGATCCTTTTTTTAACACTTATGGCAACAACTGGAGTCTTCAATGAATAGATCCATTAAAACTAGTGGATCTGTCATAGGGTTACTATTGCTGTGATGAAACACCATGACCAAAGCAACTTTTAGAGGAAAGGGTTTATTTGCCTTACATATCCCAAGTCACAGTCTACTGGGGGAAATCAAGACAGAAACTGAAACTAGGCAGGAACCTGGAGACAGAAGCTGATGCAAAGGCCAGGAATGGAACCATCCACAATGAGCTGGGCCCTCCCCCATCAATCACCAATTAAGAAAATGCCCTACAGGCCTTCCTACAGCCAAATCTTAGGGAGGCATTTTCTCAATTGGTGTTCCCTTCTTTCAAATGACTCTAGTTTACATGAAGTTGACACAAAACTAGCCAGCATATTTAGGAAATTATAGGAATACAAATAAAATGTCTCAGGGTAAATAAAGCCTTGAGGCTTCCTTCAATAACCCCCCCATTCTCTCTCTCTCTCTCCCTTTCACTCTCTTTCTCTCTGTGTAAGCCTAAACCATGAGTGTCATTCCTCAGGTGCCATCTATCTTTTTCTTTTGAGACAGAGTTATATTTGGCAAATCAGAAAGAGTGGCTGGCCAGTGAGCTCCAGAGACCTGCCTGTCTCTGTCTCCAGAATGCTAATACGGGTTCTAGTGATTCAGATCCTTCAGCTTACAAGACACCGCATTAACAACAGAACCATCTCCCCACCCCAAACATTCTTTTTTGCATATATAATACAGTAAAAAAAAAATCTTGTATGGAATCATCCAAGTTGATGAAAAAATACTTATAACATCAGAGCAAAGTTGTATTTTTAAATTAATTAATTTATTTATTCATTTTACATCCTGATCATAGCCCTCTACCAATACTACCCTTACACATCCTCAGAGAGAAGTGGAAGCCCTCCTTAGGTACCACCCCACCCTAAGATATCCAGTCCCTACAGAACTAAGCACATCTTCTCCCACTGAGGCCAAAACAGGCAGTCTAGTTAGGGGAAGGGGATCCAATGACAGGCAACAGAGTCAGAGATCCTATTGGTAGGGGACCCACATGAAGACCAAGCTGCACATCTACTACAGATGTGAAGGGGGCCTAGGTCCAGCCCCTGCATGATCTCCAGTTGATGGTTCAGTCTCTGTGAGCCCTGTGGGCCCAGGTTAGCTGTAGGTTTTCTTGTGCTGTTCCCAACTCCTCCCACCCCACTTGCTCATTTCTATCCCCACAAAACTCCCAAGCTCTGCCTGATGTTTGGCTGTGGTTTTGTATCTGTTTCCATCTGTGGCTGGATGAAGCTCTTAGGTAACAACAGTGCTATCTGTGTGTTCCTGGTGCTGTGGGCCTGGTTGCAAAGTTGGTCTTGATGTTAAGATAAACTGCTTCTTTAGTGCTGCCCTGTGGTCCTCTTCAGCCAGTACGCGATACAAGAAATGTGCTGCTTCATATCAGAGTAGCCAAGGGTCTAAGATGACCTGTAGCCTAACAGAATTGGGCCAGGCTACATGAGATTGAGCACTGTGGGGATCCAAGAATCTGAACCAATACCCTTTCCTGACATTGACCCCAGACTCTAGGCATCAAAGAGTTCTTCTGGTGCTGAAGCTCTTTGCTACCTGACAACACTCAACAGAAATCTGGTTTATGGTTAATATTTGCTAATATTTTATGTAATTGGTTAACTCATAGACCACCAATACTGAATAATTGGATATAGAAATATCAGACATAGGTCTCTGCTTGGCCAAACTTTAGCTGGCCTTCTGAATTAGCCATGAAGTCTATCCGTGTGTTTCTTCATGAAGCACTTTTGAGCAAAGCATGCTATCGAGTCAATTTAGCAATAGCTCAGCATTCAGGATCTCTGCTTATCTATGATAACATGATCAATGTCATCATCCTCCACTACCCTCAGGTGACATCTGCTCTCCTTGATCTGTCTTTAGCAAGATCCTGTCAGGTCAGGTTAGCCGAAACTCCCTTGCTAGGGCTTTTCACTCACCAATCCCCACAAACCTCCTGGCTATATGTCTCCACTGCCCATGCTATATTCAGAACTAAGCACTATGTCTCTCCCCACCAAAAGATCCCATTTACAGAAATCACAATACAAATCATCCCATGCCTTAGCAGATGAACATTTCTATTTGCTTGTAAGACAAGTGATTCCACTACAACATGAAGCATCCACTAAAATACAGAGCACTGAAATACAGAACATCATACACTATCACAGAGCAGAGTGACAGGAGAGTACTGTCACACTCTGAAAAGGCCCAAGGGGGTGCTAAGTGTGAAGTGAACAGTGGTCTCTACAATCGGAAAGTAGCAAACAACTCCCTTTAGGGTTTCTATCACCACCAACAAAGAAGTATCACTAGGCTTAGTTGGAAATCAGCACTGCCTCTAAGGAATCCTAATGCTGTGTTTAGAGAGAAAGCCAGCCCCTCATTCTTTTTTCTGATAGTTCATAGGCAGGCCCCAGCACATGGTCATAAGAAGAGAAACACTTTGGCCCCCTCAGTTCTTGCTGTTGTGGCTAAATCAACTGAGGAAGATTGAATGACTGAGAAGCACCTAAAGAAATGTTCAACACCCTTACTCATCAGGGAAATGCAAATCAAAACAACCCTGAGATTCTACCTCACACCAGTCAGAATGGCAAAGATCAAAAACTCAGGTGACAGCACAATTGCAAGAAAACAGCTGCCAAGGGATACAGAATTGTCACTGAGAAGGAAATGTAACCAAGCTTCAGGAGGCACGCAAAGCAACCCAGGGACTCCAGAGATGAGTATAGAGAAGGAGAACATGATGGCCAAGCCCAGCTCACAAGATGGAAATGTGGGGGCTGGGCAATAACTAAGTCAGTAAAGAGCTTTCCGTGGAAGCATGGAGGCATGAATTTAATCCCTAGGACCCACTTTCTAAAAACCAGGGTGAAATAGCATGCTTCTGTGATCTCAGTAGGGAAGACAGGACAATAGAGCTCGATCCCTGAGGCTTACTGGCTAAGCGGAGCTCCAGGCAAGTGAGAGACCCTGACTCAAAGAGACAAGGTTGACAGCTACTGAGACAATGTGTATGTGTGTTGTGCCAGAGGACAACTCTAAGATGTACACACACACACACACACACACACACACACACACACAGAGAGAGAGAGAGAGAGAGACACACACACACACACACTGCACACACCTATGTACTGAGAGTGATGGGGGAGGAAGTTCTCTCTCAAGGTCCTTCCTACCCTTCCTTGAGTCACAGTGACTTCTGTCTCCAGGACTCAGATGATGCTAGTGATATGTGCAGGAAGGCCTACAACAGGGAAGAGGGAGCCCTGTTCTGGTTCATGCCTTGATTGTGAACTTCAAGTTGCTAACTCTTTCTGAACCTTTGTTTACTTACCTGTAAAATGGAAATCACCATACTGAACTGCTAGGTTTTTTTAGCATTAAAGATTTGACTCATAAAACAGGATAAGCAGGTTTGTTTATTCACCCCAAACAACACCAGTATCGCTGAATTCAAACATAATTAATGGTTGCTCCACGGCTGATACTTGATATGAATTATGCATTCAAAGATACTTTTAAAAGCCAAAGGATTAACCCTCAGTTGTATTCTGTAAATCAGCCAGGAATGGAAACACCATTTGTAACCTTATTCTGAACACCACACAGGGATTAGCTTTAAGGGAGGAATTCTTTGTAACGTGAGGACCCGGAGCAGTGTGTCTGAACAGATGTCTCTGAAATATGTCCCTCTTCAGAGACAGAAACTGACAGCAGAGGACCAGGGATGAAAGCCTCGGTTCATAATCGAGGTCCTTCCATTTATAACAGGCTGCATTCAGCACCACTGAAAACACTTCTAGAGGAGGCTGTCTCGTGCAATCTTCTGCCTTGAGCCATTTATTCCTGGAGGGTTGTGACTCACCAGCTGCTGGAAATACTGCTACCGTGAATTTCTGTGACAGCTACACTAGGTTCTGCTTTCTTCGGGGACATTTCATTTAATTATAGCACAATAGTAGCATTGCACATATTCTTCTGGGGTGGATGCATTTAGGTTTTTGCTGTCAATGGAAACTGCTTAGAGAAAATGTGTGGTGTTCGCTCACAGTTTTGCAGCTAACACCACTATTTAAAGTCTCCAAACTTAGCCCCATGGTAAGCCCTCCTCTGCTTTCTCTTAGCTATTGATGCAGCTTTCTACCCAGAGTGAAAAGGAGCCCAAAGAACACTTTGCAAGGCCAGCAGGCCCTGTAAACGAAGCGAAGCGTGATGTAAATTGCTGGCCATGGAATTCCACCTGAAGACAGTGGTTTTCACCAAAGAGAAAGAAAATAAACTGAAACGGACTTCTGACTCAGAGACACTCTCTGATACTCTAAGCTCCAGCACTATCTTTGCTCTCGCTTCATCTATTTATAGTTTCATCTTGGCCTGCAGTTGCTGTATGGGTCCAATGGCAAGACATTCTCAAAACAGGCTAAAATGAAAAAAAAAAAAATGGAGCTGGTGCAACAGAGCCACACAACTGTCAGGAAACCGCACGTCAGCTATGGAGCCCAGCTCCTCATTTTTCATGTATAAAATGAAATAGATTTTTAAAGGATGCCTAAGTAAGGAGAAGTAACAGCGTGAAACAGAACCACCGGGAAAGTAGGATAAATCGACCCCAGATATAAAGGTGCTAACTTAGAAAAGAGACAAGAACTTTAAACAGTGTCAAAAACAATAGTGTAATCGGAGATACTCAAGAGAGTGCTGAATTTAGCTACCAGAAGGAGCTGCCAGACTGGAAGAGATGGTTTCTAGTTTCCAGGTGGTTATTTGTATATGCACACACATGGAAGCTAGGGGCCAACCTCACTGTCGCTCCCCAGTGGGTCTTACTGGTCTAGTGCTCACCACGTGGACCAGAAGGGATGGCTAGCAAGTCCTAGAAAGTCACCTCCCATCACCTTTCCAGCACTGAGATTACAAGGAACAGCCACCATGTCCAGCTTTTAAAACCTGAGTTCTGGGGATCAAACTAAAGCCCTCATGTTTTGTAAGGCAAACATCTTACAAACTTACCTATCTCCCCAGCTAGGCCACTGCCTTCTCAATAATACATTTTGTACTGCCCAAGGGACACATGTCTTTTATCTGTTGCCTGGCATGGGTAGCTTATATTTTCTAACTTCATGGTTCCTAAAGAGCTCTTCCAGGCTGCCTGACTTCAAGATTTGCCTAACTTATGCTTTCCTCTTTAAGTTGTAATAAAATAAAGAAAGCATTATTTTGACCACTGAAATAACTCGAAAGTGCAGAAACTGAAGTGATATGTATTATATATGTACATATATTCACTTGAATGTGTGTGTGTGTCTACTTCTTTGAGTGTGTGTTCCCTTGAAACCCCCAGTGAAATTCAAATGCACGCAGCTGCTTGGAAGCTTGGCCCCCATTTCTCTCTCTTAATCCCACTTGACTCAGACTGCTGATGGCTGCCTAAGCATTCTCTCCCCGGGCTGGTCCTTCAAATGTGCATCCCTTACTTTGTATACACTGGTGCCTGCCAAGCAGCACTTGGAGGAAAGGAGAAAGTACACACCACTCTGCAGGAGAGGAGGCTCTGAGCCAGGTTTCTGGTCTACCCACCAAACTGGCGCCTTCTTTGTAGAGCTGCTCCAGGAGGCTGACTCAGACAGCCTTTCTACTCCCGGACTGTTAATGACCCCATGAACTCTGATGGATTAAATCAAATTATACAGGTACCAAACCCTCCAGCTAGGTATAATGGCAGCTTGGAGCTTGCCGCGTACCACAAACTACAAACTACAGAGTTATGTTAGCAGAGTACTTATTGGCTCCCATCTGTGTGCTCAAGGCTACACCTACATCCAAGAGTCTCAGGCAGCAGAGTCTTTACATGGGCAGGCAAAGGCTACGCGTGTCTTTACCTTATCATTTTGTTCAGTCTAAACTCAGCAGGTTCCAACCAGAACGTTCCTTCCTTGGGTCTCTGGGGTACAAGACTCTGGGTTGCTTCCCTCTTCAGCTAAAACCATGGACCCACTAGCCAATAGGATGGTATTGAGGGCAAGGAAAAGGAGAAGAAAACTTTCCAGGTGATTGTTACTTGGGAGGGGAACAAGGAAGCTCCTAGAACACAGCTACAAGTCACAGGCACCTGAAGAGCTAATGTTTTCTGGCTCCTGCTGTTACAATTTTGGTTTAGTGTGAAGCCTGAGACACTGCCCAGGTTCTGTTGCTTTATCTTCTGCCATTCCTTAATGAGAATATCTCCAAATTAGAACCGAACTAAAGCCTAAAACCCTAAACCTTAGCAACTCTTCCCCTTCAGTGGGTATTTTTGACAAAGGGAGTCTGAGACAGTGTGTGGTCCTTCTCTGGTCCATCTTCTAGTCTCACCCACTCTATTCTTCTCTTCAGACCCTCTTGGGTTCTGGCATCAACCATGACTAGTGCTTCTTCTGACCTGCTGCTCTGCCTCTCTGCAAGGTCTCACTATACAGCCCAAGCTAGCCTTCAATAGCTATGCCCCTGCCTACGTTTCCTGGATACTGAGACTGGGCCTGGTTTGGATCCCACCTTTCCTTCCTCTTTGTCTCCCCTCTACTTCCTGTCTCATCCCTCCTTCCTCTTCCTGCTCCCATTCCTTCCCCTCATTCACTTTCTAGTGTTTCTCTATGTTGTCCAGGCTGGCCTCGAACTCATGATCCTCCTGCTTTAGCCTCTCAAATGCCAGGATTACAGGTTCACACCACCATACTTTGCTGAGTACTGACTTTTTCTGCATGCAGATGTCATGCATCCATGGGTTTTGGCCACTAATATGGAAGCTGTAGACAAGGCTAAAGTAGAAAATAATTACTTCCCATATTTCTGCCACCAAGAAATAAAAACTTGTCTGTATATGTACTTCTAACAATGTATATGTGATTATAAAGAGGCATTATGATGCACAGATTAGGTTTTGTAGAGGAGTCTTTCCCTTCTGTGTGTGAAATTTACCATTTTGTATCCCTAAATATACCAAGTGGGCAAGGGTCTGCATGGACTATAATTCAGTAAACAATTCCTTATCGTGAAATGCTAGCATTTCTTCCAACCATTTAACCATTGAAATTGATGCTTTGACCAGTGTCCTTGTAAATACACCTTTGTGCACACTCATAATTACTTTTACAAGGAACGTTCCTGGGAGTCAAATTACTAGGTTATAAGTTACGCAGCCAATGAAATTGGTGTGTCTCCACTGGTATACTTTAGCAAAGTTGTGCTAATTAAGAGCTCACCAGTCTTGAAAGCAGCCGTTTCCTTGAAGCTCCCACCCTCACCCACGGAACACTGTGTGATCGCGCTGTTGGCTTTCCATAAACTGAAAAGGAAAAGCGTCTCACTGACAATTTCATGATTGCCATTGATGAGGACAAATGTTTCTTCAGACTTAATCTGAACTCATCTGTTTTGCCTATTTTCCTGTTAGGAGTTGATATATATATATATATATATATATATATATATATATATATATATATATATATATATATATATTATTTTGTGGCGAATTCTTTGTATATTAAATATTAAAAACGTGGAAAAGGGTGAATGATGGAGTCATTGTTCACAATGCAGGACTAGTTGTTGAAGGCTTTAAAAGGCGTGATAGCTGTGTGCCAGTGTTCATGCTCCAGGAAGCCGCCTTTCCAGTTCTGAAATTATAAGTTATTCAGGTACAGATGATACCCACAAGGAATGTGAGGTAAGGCCAAACAGCTAAAGACAGGCATCCAGGAGCAACCATGTTTTAAAAGGTACAGGTAGAAAAACCAGATTGGCTATCCCAGACACTACCAGAGTTTCCCCAGGAACTGGCATCAGGTGCTCTCATGGAAAGAAGAAGCCAGATTTGTCAGATGTGACCACAACGCTAAGTGCAAAACCAATACTAAGGAAGAGCAGAACTTTCAGGAATCCCTGGGACTTGGTAAGCAGGATGTCCTGGTATATTTGCCCACTGCAGTTTCAGTGGTGTGGAAAGAATGCAATGTGGAGAGGAGTGTTTAATAATGACCACAGACAACCCCAGACACCAGTCTGTGTGCTGACAGAAGATCACAACAGTGCTCTCTGTTCAGTTACAGATAACCTGTGGACAACATCTGGCTGGCCATCTGGTTCCATGGCCTCAGCTTGCTGACAGGCTGGACAGACTGTGGTAGGAAGCAATGAGCATCCGGTCGGCTGTGACTCGGGCTGTTGTCTGCCTTTTTTAAGTCATGGTTTCTGATGTTTACTCAGAACCTCCAGTGTCGATCAGTGGGCTAAGCTGTTTGCTGGTATTTTCCTGGACACCTGCAGTAGACCATGTGACACTGAAGTGTTCTTTCTGGGACTGGGATATAGTGTAGATAGTAGAATGCTTGCCTAGCCTACACAAAGCCCTAGCACTGCATAAACCATCTGTGGTGACATGCGTCTGTAATCACAGCACTTGGAAGCTACAGGCCAGAGGATCAGAAGTTCAAGGTCATCCCCACTACAAAGTGGCCTTAAGGTTAAGTTGAGCTACATGAGCTTCTGTCTCAAAAAGAAGTCTCTCTGAGGGATTAATACATCAAATTGTCTTTGAAAAGCTAAGGTGGTTTGGAAGTATTCTTAGAGGTCAACTTTTGCTCCATTTTTTGTAGGTAAAGACTCAACTTCAGGGCATGGTAGATGACTCAGAATGATGGTAGAGTAAAGCATCGAACACTAAGGAAAGGTAAAGCTAAGGTCAGCAGAAATGCAGGATTATAACTCTAAACCCTGATACCATTGGCGGCTAGGCAAGAAAGACTGACACATGGGATTGTGCTGTGTGATGACCGGTGTGGAAAAGAAGGGAACTCAGAAAACAAGGAATGGGAAAAGAGCCAGACTTTTTAACAGAGAAAACCTTCAAAGGAAGAAATAGCTTGAGATAGGCAAAATGGGTTCTATTCCTTGGCCTGGGACCATGAACTTGGCAGCAGCTAGCAATTTGTTTATACAAGCCAGCTAGCTCGCAGCAGGTTTGTTCAGATGAGTCCTGTGACATGAGGATACCCAGCTGAAAAAGAATCACAGGCCTGAGGTTCCAGCTCTCAGGAAATGCTCTGATGACCTCATCAGCTCCCGAGGTTTTCACCACACACAGCCTTTAGAAGGCAGGAAAAAAGATGAGAACCCGAGACTATTATTACAGGGTGATTGGAGGACATCTCAACTGGCAAGGACTGTTTACTCAACTCCATCCCTAAGATGGAGATGTGAGAGTTAGACAAGGGCCTTCACTCTAGGTTGGCTGATCAAAGTCAGGAAGGGAAAGAAGCGGCATCTAACAAAGCTGCAAGACTCGCCCCAAGCTCGTGAACTGAAGACAGTCTGTTCAGAACAAACGGATGAAAAAAATAGCACACACTGTCTTCTGATTGTGTCTGAGCACATCCTACCACAATATTGCAATCACACATACTGAGTAATAGGGTCAGAGCAGAGCATGGGGAGGGACAAACTCCTGTGATACCCTGATATGGAATAGCTAAAGCCACTGGTGGCAGACGCAGGGTCACACCCTAGGTCCTCTGTTTCTGACACACTGTTGCCTCTTCTGTGTTTATCTCTCTTCAAGTTGTATGGAATATTATTGACACAGTTGGCTTAATATTTATTATGCTTTCTATTTGTTGACATTATTTTTCTTTGTGTGTGTGTGTTGTATAGGTGTTAGTATGTGTGTGAGCTCTAGTGTGTGTGTTGTTGTAGGAACCAGACAACAATGTAAGTTATCCTCCTTGGTTGATTTCATCTCTCACTTAAACCCAGAATTTGCTGATTCCGTTAGTCTGGCCAGCTGTCTGGCTCTGGAGATCCCATATCCCGCACTGGGGCTGCGGGGAAGGCCATAACTCCGGCCTGGAATTTACATGGTGCTGAGGTTCTGAAATCTAGTCTTTGTGTTTATGAAACAAGCCCTGTATCCAGCGAACATTTCCCTAGCCCATGGTTTCTTCTGGTTTTGCATTCCCTTTCTGCTTTATTTGAGCTTTAATTTTTTTTCTCACGACTAGGGATTGAACTTACGGCTTTTTCTCACACTAGGCTATTAAATATTTTATAAAAGTAAATTTTTCTTCTCCCTTAACATGTCAATACACCTTTACTTTTTTTTTTTTAAGTTTTTGTCTGTTACTTTCAAATTTACAAAAGATATTCACAGCTAATGTAAGCCCGTTCGCAAATAATACTATGCCAACTCATCGGTGATACTGGCCATACAACAGAGGTCTCCTCATCTAAAGAGCCAGCTTTCGCCTATGTATAAGCTGTCATATTCTAGTGTATTGTTACTTTATGTATTGTGAATAATGTTTAATATTCTTTTTTGCTTTCTTCATTTTTTGCTTTCTTCTTCTTCTTCTTCCTCCTCCTTCTCCTCCTCCTCCTTCTTCTTTCTTCTTCTCCTCCCCTCCTCCTCTGTCTCCTCCTCTTCTTCCTCTTCTTTATTTTTGGCAAAGCAGGTCTGTTAGCAACATATTCTCTCAACTTTTTTTTTTTGATGGGGGAAGTCTTTATCCTTCACTCTTAAAGGATAATTTTACTGGACAAGAATTTCTACTTTGGTGTTTTTGTCTGTCTGCCTGTCTGTCTGCCTGTCTGTTTTCTTTCTATTCTGAGCCTCCAGTGATTATCAAATAAAGTTCAGTCTTCCTATTAGCAGACTCTGCTCCAGCCAGCTACACTTCCTGAAGCTCTCTTGCCTTTTAGGTTTGGAGTTTTCATCTGTCCCAGAATAATTGCTGGGTTTCTGTTTATTTAGTCTTCTTGTTGTAAAGACGGTGTTGACAATGTTCAGGCTCTTTATAGGTCAGACTGGACTGCTGATGTTCTTTATTTCCCACAAGGTTATCTGTATCTACTAAATAATGCACTGATTAATTTACTCAACAGTGGCACTTATTTCCATTTTTCAGGCCCTGTCATTTGAAACTCTTCAGAAATAATCAATAGAAAAAATTTCAGTGATCAAAGCCTCCATTCTTCCATGTTCACTGCTTGGTACATAGATATCTCACTACCAACTCAATGATAATTTCACTTAAGAGCCTCACCTTTTGGCTGTGTTACTGGACACCCAGGGAAAAGGCCTCATTTCCCAACCTGCCACATACTCTGGAGTGGCACTGCATCTGAAATTAGGCCAGTGATATGTAAGTGGGATAGACTGAGCTTGGTCCAGTCTCCATCCCTCCATCCCATGTGACCACACTCCATGCCCCTTTCCTCTATGCCATTCAGTCACTTTATCCCTAGGTACCACACCATTCACTCTATCCCTGAGTACCATGCCATTCACTTTCTCTGTCACGGGGTACCCATCATTATTGAGATCATCATTATCAACTTGGATCATCAACACTATTTCTGCAGAAGAGAGAGAAAAGCAAGTCAAATCCACACAGTTGTGGTTACTAGAGAGATTCCTTCCTTCCATCCTCTCGGCTCAGCCCCAGCTCAAACCCTGGTAGTAGCTCAAACTACTCGTGTGTTCCACCACTAGCCTCCTGCCCCTAGCTTTCCCTCTCATCTCACCTTCTTCCTTTGATATTTATCACCAAGTTACTGTTTCTCAGTGTGTGCTCTGCGTACCACGGGCCACCCCAATATGGGAAACAGACAAAACGCATGTTGACGGGCATTGTCTCAGATGTTCGGACCTCCAGTGTGAGGTCTGGGATGTGTGAGTCCTCTGATAGTTCTTGGATGTATTGCAACATGGCAAATTCTCTAGTGCCTGGGTGGAAACTTGGGAAACAGAAAGGCAAACAAATCACCCAGGATTCACTAATTTAACCCAACGAGGAAGATGACACTATCAGAGAAAACACAAAAGAGGTCTAAAAAAATGAAGATGTCAAACACGGTGGCCTTCTGTATCATTGTGTTCCTTACTCCACTGGTTATACAGCAAAGATATTTACAACAAAAGAATTGCGCCTGTACTGAACATTAAATATGGTGTAACAACCGCTTACCCAACACTGAGCCCTGCATAGTAGAGGTGTATACATTTACAGGAGGATGTGCCTAGGGTTCATGTCCTATCCTGCCATTTTATATAAGAGACTTGAGTGTCCCTGGATTTTTGGCATTCTTGGTATTCATAATACCAGTTCTCTCTAATAACAGAGGAACTACTTGTCCATACAAACCTGACTCTTAGCCAACAGTTTTTGAGTAGACATTAAATCATGTTAATGATTACAGAGAATTTTGCTAATAATAATTTCTTTTCTCAAAAAAAAAAAAAAAAAAAAAAAACATGTTATTGATGTAAGCACACGCTCCGAGAATGTGTGGCTTAAGGGCAGGCTAGATGTAAGACACCGAAGACAGGACGCCAAATATTTTTGCAGCAAATATTCACTTTGTGGCAACGGGAACGGGAACTCACTGGTGTAAAACAGAGGCCTGGTTAATAGATAAGCAGGGGTCAAAAGCTAAGTCAAGGTTAAAGGGCACAGGCCACAGAACACAGGGTTCAAGGTCCAAACCCAGAGTGACTCTTAGTTTCCAGGTGCCAGCGAGGACAGCACTGTGGGCACTATAAAGAACAAAAGTGTTTCTGACGAGAAGGTAACAGCTGCCAGGCTGTGTTGACAGTGACAGAGGCTGAGGCTGCTGGGGGCAGGAAGCTCTCATGAAACAGTGACTGGGCTGTGGCTGGGGAGTGGGGATTGGCCAGAGCGGCTAGTTCTTGAAAGGGAACGGAAAGGATAAGTCACCACCACTGGAGAGAGGGCTCACTGGATGTTCTGGGAAGAGACATTGCAAAATATCCACTCACATCTAGTGTAGACACATTGACAAGGAGAAGTGGTGTCCACTCTTCTCTCTGTTTCCTTCGCCTCCCAGGCTGAGCCTCTGAGAAGATGTGGTAGTAACCAGATCGGGCTGAATGCACGATGGGTGTATAACTTCCCAGAGATGCTCTCACATCCACTCTCGGTAGTGAGAGAAAGGAAAGCCCATAGCAACGAATACACACACGTCCAGCTTGCCTGGGTTACATCTCCCCAGTCCTCCGAGGAGCTTGCAGGCAGCTACCATACCAAGAGTCTTGCCCCCACCATTTTACTGCTGCTATAACCTTGGGAAGGGACCTTAGGAGTCTCGATTCTTTCAATTCTCTTGAGTCTTGTAAGCCTCCTGGATGCCCATTGAAGGTGATATTTCAATCCAGAAGTCAAAATAGAACACTAACTGATATGAATAGGGATCCAGATCCATTTGTCTTCTTTGCCACAGAATTTCCTCCCTTCCCAGCCTGGGTCCTCCCCTTCATGCCTTCTGGTGGTGGACATACCCAGAAGACTCTGAAGTACGACCAAGCCTTAGCTATGAGTTTCTCACTTGCTGCATTGGCCCACTGAAGTCTCCCAAGGACAGGAGACAGTGGTGTTCATTCACTCCTGTGGCAGAGTGAAAGACCAAGTTCTCTTGACCTGCTTCTTCTCTGACCTCACGTCCCGCTGCTTGCTATCTTTCTGTTCCACGAAGTTTCTGAGACCCTCAAATAGACTACACACACCCCTCCTCTTTCATGATTCTCTAATCTGCTCCTCCTCCTCTTCTTTCTTCTCCATTTTAGGTTTTTACAAGACAGAATCTTACTATGTAGCCTAAGCTAGCTCGAACTCAGAATCCTCCTGCCTCATCCCCTAAGTGCTAGGATTACAAATGTGTCAATAGAGACCATACCATTCAAAATCTATTATTTAGCCAAATTACTTAATAAGTATTTACCTCCTGTAATGGTTTGTATATGCTCAGCCCAGGGAGTGGCACTACAAGAAGGTATAGCCCTATTAGAGTAGGTTTGGCACTGTGGGTTTGGGCTTTAAGACCTTCATCCTAGCTTCCTGGAAGTCAGTATTCTGCTAGCAGCCTTCAGATGAAGATGCAGAACTCTTAGCTCGTCCTATACCATGCCTGCCTGGATGCTGCCATGCTCCTGCCTTAATGATAACGGACTGTAAGCCAGCCCCAATTAAATGTTATCCTTTATAAGACTTGCATTGGTCATGGTGTCTGTTCACAGAAGTAAGACCCTAACTAAGACCTCTCCTATGTAACTATTCATGGGAAGTTTGCCAAGAATGTATTCTTAATGGATAAGTGGAGAAAGAACACTGGGGTCAGGAAAGAATGTGTTAGTCTAACATGGAGAAGAGGAGAGAACAGTTCCTCGGATTATTAGGATGGACCTGGAAAACCTAGTTCAGAAGAAACCAGAAGATGGAGGTTCGAGAGACCAACACTAAGGGCATGGGCTAGGCAGAGTCCCTAAAGTGTCTGTACATAATGAGAGGAAACTGATATTCCTGGCAGAATTTATGAATATAGGTTCACAGAAAGGTAATCAAGTGATAGAAATGGTATTTCTCTTTCAGAAGAAAAGAATATAGAAGAAAGAAATCAATCTACTGCATAATGTTTCCATAAATGCAAACTGAACAACCAAATATTTATAACACATGGTGGCTGGGATGTATGTGCCTGTGTGGGTGTCTGTGTGTTTGCACATGTGCATTTGCTTCAGAGAGGCAGCTGGCAGTGAACAATTAACACTCCATTATGCAAAATAGATGCTACCCCAAATCAAAAAACAAAGGTATTCATGCAGAGCTGATCACATTACACTTTGCACTTCTTCTCTCCCAGGATCCATTCCCTGCTGACTTTTTCCATGTTCCCTTCTCCTGGACCCAGTAATGTTTATGAGTAGCTTCCTTGTGCTAGATAGGGCCCACTGATGAACAAGCACGCTAGTGCGTTCACCTGATAAACCTGGACCCTCCCTAAGGACAAGGTCAGTCAGAATACTGCCTCATACAAAAATATAGTAACTTTCTTTTGAGATGCTTCTAGAAAATTCTGTGCAACTGTTTTTGTTTAATTTCCTTCTGAGGTGGTGTTAGCTTGGACTCTTATAGATGGTGTGAATCACTGGCTCTTATAAATGGTGTGAATATCTGACATGGGTCCCTGGGGGTAAGAATAGTACTACTGCTTACTTCTTCCACACATGAAGGGGCCTATGGATTCAAAGACCTAGCCAGCACTTGTTTTGAACAGTTTTACCATAAGAAACATTTATTTTCATTCATTTTAAAATCGTGTGTCTTTTCAGAGTATGGAGTTCATAAAGTCTATACTCTGAAATTTTTTTCCATTGATGGGCATTTTTTCTATTTTTCTAGAGCAAAATTTAAATGTACTATGTTGTGTCTTCCTGTATGTATTTCTAGCTCAGAAACAATTCAACCATAGTGTTGGCATTTAGTCTAGGCTCCACCCCATAGTTACATGGCAACATCCAGGTGTGCCTGACTCACTACAAAGGGGGCTACATGCCCCCTCTTCTCTCTCTCTCTCTCTCTCTCTCTCTCTCTCTCTCTCTCTCTCTCTCTCTCTTCTCTCTCTCTCTCTCTCTCTCTCCCTCTCTCTCTCTCCTTCCTGCACCCTCTCTTACTCTTTACACTCTCTCCCCTCCCCCTCTCTCCATGTACTTATGACTAGCCTCTATTCCTCTCTTCTCTCTCTCTCTGTCTCTCTGCCTTTCTCTGTCTCTACTCTCTTAACTCCCCTCCTCATGCCATGAATAAACTCTATTCTATATTATACTGTCCTGTGGCTGGTCCCTTGGGGGGAAGGGATGCCTCAGCATGGGCTGGCAGAGGCACTCCCTTTTCCCACACCTTATCACACCATTACCAAATACATTCCTTCTCTCTCTCTCTCTCTCTCTCTCTCTCTCTCTCTCTCTCTCTTTCGCTCTCAAGACTTCTAGAAGTGGGTAGAAAATTGAATTCAATACCCACTAACAATCCTTCTGTGTCTGATACCCTATAATCCTAATGGCATAAAAAAAATTCATTAATTTGAAACCTGATGATTTGTAGATTGTAATAATCACACTGGGCTCAAGTTGTGCTTTTGACTTAATAAAAAGACTTTCTAGCAAGAAATGCTCCTGAAGCTTACACTGAGGTCAAAGATCTCTGATACAATACAGAAATAATTGGTATAACAATTAAGGTAGTTTCTTAGATACTGCTTTGAAGTGTGTTCTTCTACTTAGCAAGTCTGGTTTAGCATAATTTTGAAACTAAATCTGCTTGACTTTCCACTAATTCCATTGGCCTCTCTTCCCATTAGTGTGAACTGGTCCTATCCCACGCAGCCACCTTAAACACAGATGTACAAAGAGTATTTAAAGAGGTTCCTTCTAATCAACAAACACAGAGACAAGTCCCTGGAGACACCGTTTTGCTAGTCAGAAGCTGTAACTCTGACATGCTCTGCATCTGTGCTGTGTTTGTTGATACCTCTCTGAAGGCTGAAATCCTTTGACTTGAAAAGATGGCTGACAGAAGAATGTGACCAAGCACTGAATAGTTTTTTCCTGGACTATGTGATAAGAGTGGAAATTCGTCCTCTGGTAACAGGAAGAAGCCTCAGGGGAATGTTATAGAGGGACACAAAGTCCTAGTTTAGATGAAAATTAATTGTGTAGTAACTCTATAATGTCTGAAGAGAAAATAGATGCTAGCTTCAGCTTAATTATTTCACAGAACAATGGTTATACCATAACTCTAATCTTCCAAGCTGTCTCTTTCTAGATCTGACTATATCTGACTTTTTATTTTAGTCTTATATTTTAAGAAACTTTGAACAAACAGTAGTGGGTCAAGATGGGAGTGAAAGAAAGACTCTAGAAACTATGTTTATCAGGAAAACAATGTGTGAGAGTGTTGTGTCCCTTTAGTATTTTTTCCTAGTAAAAGCCGGATGATAGAAGAAAGTTCTCCCCTGGAGACTACAAGCATCTTTTTCTTATAAAAATTTATTTTTATTTATTATATTTATTATATATACAGTGTCTGAGGGCACTGTAGCTGTCTTCAGACACAGCAGAAGAGGGCATCAGATCTCATTACAGATGCTTGTGAGCCACCATATGGTTGCTGAGATTTGAACTCAGGACCTCCGGAAGAGCAAGCAGTGCTTTTAACCACCGAGCCATCTCTCTAGCCCCTACGAGCATCTTTTGAGTTGATGACAATGCTCATGAAAAGATAAAGGAAGACACTCACAAACACGACAGAACACAAAAGCCAGAAATTGGTTTTGTTTCAAGTAACACTGAGGTCCCTTCGAGTGAATCGGAAGGGTGTCTTCAGACCTGATGAAGGAAAAGACAGCCACACCTCTTCTCTTGGGGCTCTGGTCTATTTGAACCCTCTCCAGAGTTCCCCAAATTAAACTCCCCTCAACTGGAATAACCACACCCCTGCCAAAACACACATGAGTCTGCTGCTATGGACAGTCTAAAGCAGTCCCATATCCTATGCCTGGGATTAAAACAAAACATGTTTACATAACATAACTGGAATTTTTTAAAAAACCAAAAACCAGACTATATGATTCCAGAAACAACAACAACCAAAAAAAAAAAAGAAAAGAAAAGAAAAGAAAAGAAAACCCAAAAACTCAAAAATCTACTATTATTACTCTTCTCACGACTGTGGCCAAATACCTGACAGAAGCAAAGGATTCCTTTGGGTTCCTAGTTGCAAAGGTTCCATCAGGGTATGGTGTCTGGAATGGGCCAGTCAATGGCAGTAGAAACTTGCACTGGTATCTTCTCACATGGTACGAGCTAAGAAGTGGGGCTGGACAGTGTGCTGGCTAGTCTTGGCTGCTAACTTGACCATACCTAGAATTAACTAAAACCCAAACGATTGGGCACACCTGTGCAGGACTTTCCCCCTAATTATTTGAAGTAGGAAAGTCCATTTCTAATCTGGATCTCTTGAGTTAGGAAGATTTACTTTTACTCTGGACCCTATCTTCGGTTGTCAGCCTATGTAAAGAACATGGAAGAAGCTCCATCTCCCTCTTTCTCTCCCTTTGCCTGCTTGCTCTTAATCTCACTATAAGTCCACTCATTCAAAAGCATTAGAGCCTACTTCTTTGGGAATCTAACACATACTAAAGACCAGCTAAGATATCCAGCCAAGTGGACTGAGCAACTTCTCAATTCTTGGACCTTCCCTTAATAGCCACTGTTGGATAAGCTGAGCCATATCCTGTTAGCCAATAAAATAAATCTCATGTGTGTGTGTGTGTGTGTGTGTGTGTGTGTGTGTGTTCATTATTATATTCACTCTGTAAAGTCTGTTCCTCTAGAGAACCTTGACTAAAACAGATAGGAAATAAGGTCAAAGTATAAAAACTCTTAAGGGCCCACCACCAGTGACCCACCTTTGCCAGCCAAGCCTCAGAATCTGACAAAGGAGCTCAGTTGGAGAGCAGGGATGCAAACTCACTGACTGGTGAGGGGCACTTCAGATGCAAAGCACAGGACTACGTGTGGTGGTTACTACTAGTGGTCTTCCTGTATTCCCTTTCCTTGTCTTCCCTTCCACCCAAGCTCATTCAAGCAATGAGTATCAGACACTGAATTCAGTTGCTAGGGTTGGGCATGGAGACTGTGGCCACAAAGGCTTCTTTCTGCCTTTTCAAAATGATTAGAGGTAGTGGGAGAAATGGTTTCTAGTAGTAACAGAAAAGTGTTACTTTCATTATTCTCTCCCTCCTCCTCCCTCCCTCTGTGTCTCTCTCTCTCTTTCTGTCTGTCTCTCTGTCTCTCTCTCTCCTTCCCTCCCTCTCTCTCTCTCCTTCCCTCCCTCCCTCTCTCTCTCTCTCTCTCTCCCTCCCTCCCTCCCTCCCTCCCTCCCTCCCTCCCTCCCTCCTCTCTCTCTCTCTCTCTCTCTCTCTCTCTCTCTCTCTCTCTCTCTCTGTGTGTGTGTGTGTAGGTCATGGACTATTTCGAAAAGTCAGGTCTGTCCTACCTCCCTGTCAATCCAAGGGACTAAACTAAGGTTATCAGGCTTGGTAGCATTTACTCTACCCACTGGGACATCTCTTGGACTGCAGAGTGGCACATAAATAAAGGGAAAAGTACCCAGAGAGGGTCCTCACGGCTCCTTGACTGTGGTGTCAGCAGCTTGCTCTCTCACAGTGTCCCCAGTGGGATGTAGAAGGGCAGAAAGCTATGAAAATTTCAGTGAAACAAACACGGGACTGATCAACAAAGGGTTCAGAAACACTCTGAATATGTAGCTCTGTGTGGGCTTCTGGGGCTTTCTAATTCCCATGAGGCTACAGGGAAGTGGCTGGGACTCCAATAACAACCTGCAGCACTGCCTGAAAGAGGCTCTGACTGGAATGTAAGCTGATTTAAAGGCATGATAATTTCTGGAATAGTACATCTGTATAGCTCGAAGACATAAGAGACCTGATCGATACATAAAAGGTTATAGAAAGAGGATTTTGGTTAATACAAGAAATACATTTCTGTTGAATTTGCCCAGCAATCGATTCAGATGGGTTTGAGAGGCATGAGCTCCTGTCTCAGGGCAGGTTTTGATATATAAGACCTTTCAGAAATGTGTTTCACTTTCAGAAAAGTGAAAATCTGGTGATTCGGTGGCACAAACTGGACTGAATTATCTCTCCTACTCCTTCAGTGCTGGGTTCTGTGATTTCCTGAAGCATTGGCTCGCAGTGCCAATGGAATGGCTGGTCTAAGGAGCCAGGAAAGATGCCACAGGGGCCCTCCGGAAACAGTGGATATTCTGTGTCATCGCACTTCTCGCTGAACAACAACTGAAGTGTTTGTTTTACTCTGGCTCCTAGAGTAGGCATCACAACTCTTTCAAGGAGGTGGAGCTGACAGCTGTGTCAGATTTGAACTTTCTCAAAATGGGTGTGTGGCTTTTTAATCCCTTCCTTTTGTAACTTCTGAGGAACAACATGCTGTTTTCTTGTACTTCGAGGTAACTACAAGACTTCAAAGGAGAAGACATTTTCAGTGCATCTGGGAGAGTTGCAGGCAAGAGGAAAAGGAAGGCAAAGGTGGTACAGAAAGAATGGAAGTCTTTCAAACGTCACCCCAAAGGCAAACCGAAAGTTTTATGACGGGAAATGTTAGTTTCCAAGTGTTGGACTTGGCTCAGATGTCCTGGTCTTGCTCTGCTGTGTCAGATGCAATTGTGAGTATTTGCAAAAACCAATTAAAAGTGGCATTAGCACACACACCTTGTGCGGCCCAAGCAGTGTTTCTTGCCCTGTACCTTTGGCAGCATGTCAATCCTAAACATAGCTTTAGACAAGAATAATTTGGGCAGATGATTTAGTACAGGGTCTGTCAAGGTGGCTCAGTGGATAAAACTTCTTGTGGCCAAGTCTGACAATTTGAGTTTGATCCTCAGGAAGGAGAGACCTGACTGTACTGGAAAGATGTCCTTTAGACAACATAAATACACTGTGGCACACACAATATATATATATTTGAAATACTAAAAACTTAGACAAACCCTGGATAATAACGTGGGAAAAATTCTGTCCCCCACATCTTGTTAAACAAAGGATGGATTATGAAATGAGCGTTTTTCACACCCTTATTTCCTGGATTTTAGGCTGCAGTATGACCCTATGCCAGACCCTCATAGCCTGTCTTCGGTTCCAGAGGGTTTTGACTTTAGAGCAGCAGAGGCTCCAACCTTCCCTGAACTTTGGCCTTTGATTGTGAGGCTCAGTAAGATGCAGAGAGATGTTGTTGGCTCATTTGATTACCCAGTTCTTAAAGGTTGAAAATTGGAGCCAGATTGAAAAGTGCTACAATGAGTCAAGTGAATTTCTTTGACATGGTTTTTATTCTGTATAACTATCCTTTAGTAAGTAAAGAACACTTCCCAGCATGTTTCTGGAATTAACTTCCCTGCGACCCAAATAAGACTTTGCTTAGCCAAGTGTTAACTGGGATTCAGAATCTTCTGTTGGCTCCTCTGTGTATTGACTTGTAATATCCACCATTGGGGGAAAAACAAAACAAACAAACAAACAAACAAGCACCTCTATTAAGTCAGTTTAGCAAAAACCCCATATTTGGGCTGGAGAGACGGCTCAGTGGTTAAGAGCACTGGCTGCTCTTCCAGAGGTCCTGAGTTCAATTCCCAGCAACCACATGGTGACTCACAACCATCTGTAATGGGATCTGATACCCTCTTCTGGTGTGTCTGAAGACAACTACAGTGTACTTATATGTAATAAACAAATAAATCTTTAAAAAAACAAAATGCAAAGACAAAAACTCATATTCTAGATCTGACTTATCCATGGTACCTGTCCAGTGTCCTCAACCGCCACCACTTCTAAGCAATGTCGGCTCCCTTGCCTGTCTTCCTCAGGAATAAGGTAAGTTCATCTACGGTCTCCTTTACACAATCTTAGGTACTTTTCTGTACACTGACATGCACCCTGCTTTCTGGCTATGTGTCCCCACGTCTACCTTCTGCTCTTTTTAGAACTGAGCCAACTGTCTCTCCCACTCAGAGACCCCTTTCAGCAGTCCCTTGTCTATGAAGAACATCCTGAATAAATTCTTTTTAATCTTGCTTCAACTTCCCATTTTTAGGTTTTTGGTTTGTTTATTTGGTTTTTTTTTTTTTTTTTTTTTTTTTTTTTTGGTTTGTTTTTTGTTTTTTTGTTTTTGTTTTTGCCTAAAGTTCTTGATTTTACCTTTGTGCTGATTTAAAAGATATTTTATATGTGTCTTATTCTACTGTGGGATGATTTTTCATAATACTGTTTTTGAAATGGGACCTGGTAAATGTAGACGAAAAAACATTAAAGGATACTGACTGGACTTAATAGGGACTACCAAATTCAGAACTTCTGAACTTGGACTTTTACATGGATACTTGCTAATGTTACTTAATTTCTCTGTGCCACAAATTCCTCATTTGTGAAGTAGAAACAGGAGAAGGGTTGATAGGAGAATTAAATGGATCAAACAATATTGCTATCAACAGATGCTTGCTGTGGGGATGAACCTAAGAGAACAGAGATTAAATCCTTACTTGCTACCTGAATGGGCTTAAGGATTCCACGAGTATTACTTGTCAATACAAAATGGGCACATGAGCTTATCAGCCTGGGTTTCATTGTGAGTTAGCTACTTATCAAGGTATCTATCAAAGTTCCTCAGCCTTGATGAATCCAAGTATCTGTTATGATGGTTAACATTGTCAACTTGACAGGATCCAGAATCACCGAGGAGACAATTCCTAAGAATGTCTAGCGTGGGTTACTTTCATGGGGGAGTCCATCTTAAATGTGAACAGTGCTGTCTCATATTCTGGGGGCCTGGACTAAAGCAAAAGTGAGCTGAACACCAGTCTTAGTTTGGTCAGATCCATGAATGTATTTACCATGTGACCAACACGTGACCGCCTGCCTCATGTTCCTGTATTCCTACTTCCCCTACCATGACAGACCACACCCTCAAGACAAACCCTTACTTCACTGAGTTTTTTTTTTAAAGATATTTTGTCACAACAAGAAAAATAACGAATGCATCTATTAAGTAGGGATAAAGTCTCTCTAATAGGAGTTTTTGAGATGTAATTTTATAAGACCAGAAAAACCATTAACCAAACCTGTTTTTTACCAGATACTCAGCCTATTAACTCCATTCCCTTCTTCTAGCCCCAGCAATATTCGCGTCCATTCTTAGGCCTGAAGCCAAACTCCAATCTTGTGCTTGGAGACAGGAGATGACATTGGCATCTCCACAGCTCAAGTTGTCATGTTTATGGCATTAAGTGATTGCTGGGCCCTAAAAACCATCTTTGTGAGCAGAAGTAGGTCAGGAGAGAAAGGCACCATCATTAAGCTGAGCAGTAAAGGACCACCATGATCTGAGAAGCCAGAGTGTTACTACAGGGGTTATCCATGTGGAACAGATGCCTAGCAGGGATGAGGGTAGAAACTGTTTAGTATCTGGCAGACAGTTACCTATTCCTCGGAGAGGAAGCAGCCAGAAGGAAGAACCCAGAGTGTAATGATGGATCAAGACAGGGGCCGGACACCAGCCAAGCAAGTTAGGGGTCAGGCCGGATGCCAGTCCTGGGCAGGAGTTAGAGAACTTAGGAAATAAAGAAAAGCAGAGGAAGTCTCAAGATTGAGCCTTGGGTCCAGGGTGCACCTGCCCCTTCTCCTCCTTTTCTTTCTGTTCCTCTTCCCTCCCTGATCACTCCACCTCTCCATTCACCTTTGTGTTATCTTACTGGCCCTGTAGTTTGGAGTAACCGCCTGATCACTTGGATGCCTCTCATGCTTCTAATCATAACCAGTGTTGAATTCCACATGCTTGTTGCCATCAATCCCACATCTAAGGCAGATATCTGCAACACTCTCTTCCAGGGCCTCCAGCCCAAACCACAGGGATCCCAACTCTTGGATTTCTTAGACACAGTCCAGTTCTCAACTGTATCTAGAGTTCCAGCATCTCCCTCCCAACAGGCCACCATCCTCTTTGAGCCACTGAAACCAAGATCCAGAGCCCATGTACCTTCTCCAGAGTTCACTGGGTATCTGAGAAAGTATTCAAGTGTGCAATGGAGCTAGCATATCAATTAGCCTCTCTTGACTACCTAATTTTGCATTTAATACTAGAAATTGGCACAGTCATATTTTCTGGGTTAAATTCTTCTCCTGTTCATGTTTGTTGTTATTGGAAGGAGAAGTGGCTAAGGGTTTTTTTTTTTTAATTCTAGGAATAGAATGAAGGAAGGTTTCTAGAGTTGTTTAAAAGAGCCATTTATGTGCAAAGAAAACCCAGAGTTACTTAAACCCCAAAAAGAATGTCAAAATTAGGGTATAAGGAGATGGCTTGTTGGGTTATGGTTCTTTCCACCAAACCTGATGACCCTAGCTCACTCCTTGGAGCCCATATGATAAAAGAAGAGAATCAACCCTTAAAAGTTGATCTCCAACCTTCATATGCACTTACAGAGACTTGCATACACATGTGTGCTCAAGCACACACATAAATACAAAAAACTAACATTCTTCTAATAGTGAAAAGCCTTTATTGAAATAGCTGATTTTAAATGATCACACGGTTTTCATATTGCTTTTAATAATTAAAGAGCCATATGAATGCTGAGGGTTACAGGTGGGACATGCTGGAAGCTGGAAGCATAGGAGAGCAGACATAGGGTAGGTCCAGTCCCTGCTGGTGCCACCCACCTTGCCTTTACACAGGAACAGCTTTCAGGGCCACTGGGCCCTTGAGTCCTGCCAACTCAGGGCAAAAGCAAGACTCAGTTCAGAAGGTGAGTAACTCAAAAGTCCAAGGTATTAAGGATTTAAAATTGGAGGAATCCATAGAAGGGAACTTTTCTCGGTGGCTGCTTTCCTTTTTTGACTCTGTGAGATTCCTATTATCACCTAAAATCTCAGTAAAGATGGATTTCTTCTTCACTCGTTTTCACTTATTGAGAGCCACACCCTCCCCCTTGCCTATTTCTCAAATCTATGTATGGAATAGATATAGTTGTAATTATAGTATGGCCTGAGAAAGGTTCACTATTTCTTTTAAGCTATTTTCTCATTGATTTTCACCCAGAGATGGGAGTTTGAGCAGAGAACAATGTTCTTATTCAAGATACCATTTGCTTGGGAATTAATGTATAAGACACAATCTCTGGGCTGGAGAGATGGCTCAGTGGTTAAGAGCACTGACTGCTCTTCCAGAGGTCATGAGTTCAAATCTCAGCAACCACATGGTGGCTCACAGCCATCTATAATAAAATTTGATTCCCTCTTCTGGTGTGTTTAAATAAAGTTGTTCTTGTTATTAAAAAAAAGACACAATCTCTGAGACTCACAGTCATTAATTTGTCATATATTATCTCTGCTTCTGTAGGAATGCTGAGGAACCACCATAGTTGGCCTCTTCTCTGTGACAACCCAAGGTCTTCATCTAGTGGTAATCATGGCTACACTGGATGCTCTGAATTTATTCTCCATCTCCATTCACTGCAGCCCTATAATAAACTTATGGAATACCGCAGACTTTTCAGGGTATGACGAAGAGTATTAACCACTGATCTGTTGGTTTGTTTCATTTGCCTCAAACATACTTGGTCTCTGTGATGTCTCCACTGTCCAGTTTACCCACAAGAGCTTAAGTGGATGTCTATAGTTTTAGGCAAATGTTGCTGTCAGTAAGATCACAATAGCAGATGTGGCTTAATTCACAGCTTCACCCTGAGAAAAGAAGTGTGCTATTGAAGGAGGGGAGTGCTACATGTTTACTTTGTGACTAACTACCCTGCCATCAGTCTTCACTGTCTTCCTTATGTGGGGGCAATGCTGCCCATCCCCTAAGCTTAATTTCTGCTTCTCTTTTGGGTTAATGGAAAAACAGAAGTGATAATGATGATAAGAAAGACAGTGACCTGAAAGAGGGGAGTGGTAGACATAAACTTTAGTTTTATGTATCAGTTTAGCCCAGAGAGAGAATCAAATATTTGAAGGCTTCTATGAGGTGTTTAGGATGAGATTAACATTTCAAATGATGGCTGAGTAAAGGAGACTGCTGTCCACAACTGGACTGCTGTCCTTGGATTAACTGAAGATTTCAAACAGAAGGAAAAATAGATTTCTCTATAAAGAGAGGGAATGTAGCTGGTAGATGCCCTTTGAACGTGAACTACAGACTTTTGGGCTTGCTATTCTGTAGCAATTTCCTTCTAAGCACCTAGGATTCAGGATGTTCTAAATAAGGCTTACTCAGATTTGGGATGAAGTTAAGTTTATTCCTTAAGATTCAGGAAGTAAACAACCCAGGAGTCTCAGGAGATACCTGAAATTGACCAGATGCACAAGGCCCCTCTCTCCCCAAGGTTATATAAAGCAGTAAGGACAGAGTCCGATTTTCATGAGCCATCATCCTTACAGGGGTGGGCTTTCAGTGATATAGCTGATTTTGATGTATTCTTCTATAGGAAGCATGCTCCTGTAAGTAACCCAGTGGGTTCACCAAACGAGACTGTGGTGGTCTAATTATTTGGTCTGTTGTCAGTTCCCTGTCAGGGATAGGTAGACACTTGTTCACATCTCAGGGGTGGTCACACAACGCTTGCTCAGACCACATAATCTCATGAACCAATCCCCTTCATTTAATAAGTCAATCAATTAAACACATTGTATTTATGATTCTCTTGTTTTATAATCTGTCCCCTCTTTCTGATTCACACACACACACACACACACACACACACACACACACACACACCTTATTTGTTCTGTTTTTCTGAAGAATCCTGAATAATTGCAGATTTTGGTACCAAACAGTGGGGTAGTGGCATAACAAATATCTTGAGGTATATAAGTGCCTTGGGATCTGGATCACAGAGAATAGAAAAGTTTTGAGTTCATGCTAACAAAGTCCTAGAGCAGTGGTTCTCAATCTTCCTAATGCTGCAGCCCCTTAATACAGTTCTCATGTTATATAAGACCCAACCATAAAACTCTTATATTGCTACTTCATAAATGTAACTTTGTGGCTGCTGTAAATCGTAATGTAAATATCTGATATGTGATTCCTGTGAAAGTGTTGTCTCGCCCACCAAAAGGGTCATGACCCATATGTTAAGAACTGCTGTCTTCATGGGAAGAAATACAGTGATAAACAGAGTAGCAGGGATTAGAGAAAATATCATCCAGAGACTGCCTCACCTGGGGATCCATCCCAGATGAGCCAAATAAACCCACACACTATTGCTGATGACAAGCAGTGCTTACTGGCAAGAACCTTATATGGATGCCTCCTCAGAGGCTCTGCCAGAACTATACAGATACAGAGGAGGATGCCTGCAGCTAACCATCAGAATGAACATGAGGACCCCAATGAAGGAGCTAGAGAAAGGACTAAAGGAACTGAAAGGGTCTGTTCTTTGGGAAAAACAAAATAATCAACTATCCAGACCCATCACAGCTCCAGGGACTAAAACACCAACCAATGATTTCGCATGGAGAGACCCATGGCCCAAGGTACATATGCAGCAGAGGATAGCATTTTCTGACGTCAATGGGAGGAGAGGCCTTTGGTCCAGCGAAGGCTTGATTTCCCAGTGTATGGGAATGCCAAGGTGCTGAGGTAGGAGAGGGTGGTTGGGAGAGAGAGCTCCTTCATGGAGGCAATGGGAGGGGGAGGGAGAGGGGATTGTGGGAAAGGGATAACATCTGAAATGTAAATGCAGAGAGTTTCCAATTTAAAAAATTGGGGGGTGGGGAAGAGCTGCTGTCTTGTCTAGAGTATCTTGGAGAAACTTTAATGGTAGAAGTATATTAAGGTAATCCTGATGAGGTCTCAGAAATAAGCAGTAACATTGGAAAACTGAGAATAAAGTGGCAAGGAACTTGACTAATTATATTCTAGAGTCGTTGATATATATTTGAGTTTTTCGAGATTAGTTCTCACTATATAATTCTAGCTGTCGTGGAACTCAAGTTAGCCTTCCTGCCTCAGGCTCCTTAGAGATAAAAATCACAGGCACGAATGCCACACCCAGCTGTCATTCTCCTGCCTTTGGGAGGTCAGTTTTGAGCATGAACTAGGACACTTAGCAAAAGGTTGAAGGTGTGGCTTTGTTTCTCCTGATAACTGGTGCAAAATGTCAGAGGGGAAGGTGTATTATGAACAAATTGTTAAGGAGCCAGGGATGGAAGATTGGAGAAATTCTTCTTCCCAGATTAGCCAGACTTTTCATCACTATAACAAAATACCTCACACACATGACTTAGGGGGAAGAGGATTGGTTTTGTTCCTAGTTTTAGAGAATTCAGCTCCAATCACTGTGGCTGGGAAGCAGAGGGAAAATGGCTGTAGCCAGTAGGATTCATTCTCTCTTCCTACTTATTCTGCTATGGCCCCAGACTACCATGTTGCCTACTGGGGAGTTGGGGAACAAATTGTAACCATCACAGATATACCTAGAGGTGCGCCTTACTAAATCCAAGGTGACCCTCAATCCAGTTAAGCTAGTGGCCAAAATCAACCACCATCACACCACGTTCTTCCCAAATCTTGCTCTGTCCAGAGACAGGAAAGAGCTAAACAAGCAGTTGGCTAAGGAGCAGTGAATGTGAACCACTGCTACATATCACCTGGATTAAAGAAAATAGAAAAATGAGACAGACACAAAGGGAGACTGCATCCTAGTTTTCTTTCCTGCTGCTATGATAAACACCGTGACCAAAAGCAACTTGGGGGAGGGAAAGGCTTATTACGTCTCACAGATTAAAGCCCATCATCAAGGGGAGCCAAGTCAGGAACTGAGTACGGGAGCTTCAGACAGAAACCCTGGAGAACACTACTTACAGGCCTGCTCCTTCTGGCTTGCTCAGCTACCTTTTCTTACCACCCAACAGGTCAATCTGATAGAGTCAATCACTCAACTGAGGTTCCTTCTTCCCCGGAGTGTCAAGCTGATGAGCAGGATTATCCAACAAGAACTGTTAAGATTTTGATAATTTTACAAAATGGGGGGAAGAGTTACAGGACTACAGAATATATGCTTCATTCTTTAAGAAAAGGAAAGACGGACACTAATAGTGACCCAGATGCTCACAAGCACAAAGGAAAGCCATGTGGAAATAGGTAGGAGCCAGGAAAAGAGCTTCACAAATAACCAAAGCCACCTACATTTTGGTCTTTTATTTCCAGACTCAGATTTCTGAGAAAGTTGATTATTACTATGTAGCCCAGCCCATGGTTATTTTGATAGGATGGCTTGAATAGCTTCTTATATGGAATGGCACTTGATGGAGAAAATAGAATCTTTCATACCATGAATAGGGTGGAGCAGAAGAGACGTTTAATAAAGTGGTCGTAGAAGTCGGCATAGAATTAGAAAGATATGGAGCCATTGAAACCATGGGGTAGGATATTGCTGAGCACAGCCAACAGATAGCCATCAGCCAAGAAGAGTAGGGGGATGATTAGTTTAAAGTTAGAAACACTAAACCACAAAGTAAGGGTTTATTCTTTGTTCTTACTCTTCAAGTGAAGCAAGGAATGTGGGCACAAGACAGAAGTAAGTGTGTGTGGGGGTGGACACACGTGGGTAAAGAGGTCAGAGGTCATTAAGTGACCTCTTTCATCACTCTTCACCTTGTTGCTTTGAGGTAGGGTTTCTTACTGAACTGAGCTTTTGATTTTCAATAAGGCTGACAGCTGGTATATGTCAGCAATCCTCCTGTTTCTTCCCCTCTCAGTGCTTAAGATACAGGCATGTATGCGACCACTCCTAGCTTCTGCCCCCCCCCATATATATATATGGTTTATATGTTTTTTTTTTTTTTTTCCGTAATAGCCCTGGCTGCCCTGGAACTTGGTTTGTAGACCAGGCTGGCATCAAACTCAAAGAAATCCACCTGCCTCTGCCTCCTGAGTTCTGGGATTAAAGGTGTGCCTCACCACACCTGGCTCACATCCAGATTTTTACCTGGGGGCTTGGAATGAGCATCCTTAACTTCTGAGCTATCTTGCCAGGCCCAGAATTTTAATTCAATAAGTTTATTAGTTGATGCAAGTGCTACAGAACAAGCAACTGTGGACCACACTTAAAAATCACTGCTCTTGTCCAGTTTCATAACCAAGTCTTTCGGTGCCCTAAAAATGCTGAAGCTGGAGACTTCCAGGAGAAGCAATTTAGGTCCTTGCTTTGGAAGGAGAGCAAAATCAAAACACATAGAAACAGTTTGGTCCCTCGTGGGTGTGGTAACAGCAGTAAGAGTGGCAACAATCATCATTACCACCATCCTTCCTGCCTTACAGACGTCTGTAGTGAACAGTGAGCCATGTGGTCCGTGCATGAAACAATGTCAAAAGTGTCAGGAGTTGATGCTTTTGACAATTTCAAAGTAAAAGATTGTGGAGTATTTGTATCATGCTTACCCTATTGAAACGGGAGTCAACGTTCAGGTGACACTAATGGCCACTTAGTTAATGATTATGAATGCAAGTCACACTTTTAAGGAGAGTAAGTGAATTTAGCCTTGCTATTAACCTTGTGATTCCTTATATTCCTGTGTGAACAAAGGTAACAAGGAGATAAAATTACTAGGATTCTAGGTGAATATCCCAGATTTCTGTCATTTTTTTGCATTGGTGGATGGAGAGACAGCTCAGCATGTAAGAGTACATGATGCTTTTGTAGAAGACCACAGTTCAGTTCCCAGAGACTACATTGGGTGGCTCAAAACTGCCTGAAATTCCAGCTCTAGGGCATCCGATACCCTGTATGGACCCATTAGTCTGACAAGACACACAATCACAAACATAGTATCATAATTTAAAATAGAACAAATCAGCTGGTCATGGTGGCACATGCCTTTAATCTGAGCACTCAAGAGGCAGAGGCAGGAGGATCTCTGTGAGTTCAAGATCACCTGGACTACACAGTGAGTTCCAGGACAGCCAGGGCCATTACGAAGAAACCCTGCCTTGAAAGAAATCAGGAGAAAGGGGGCAATAGAAAGGGGGAGGAGGAGAGAGAGTAAGAAAAGAAAGGAGAGAGAACATCTTTAGAGTAGGTTGAAAAAAGGGCTTGAGGTGTAGAAGAGGTAAGAGCCAGGCTTATGTGTATCTAGGAAGTATGGGTGACACCTGTTTAAGAGTCCCTTTCTTCTATAAACAAAGCTAGAAACCACTATCATGGAAGAGGACCGAAGGTGACCCTCCACAGATGACTTCCACACGAGTTATCTGTGTATGACTATCCCCCACAGTCTCATGTGTTGAACACTTGTTTCTTTTGCGGAGGTATTGGACATGTCAGAAGGTGGGGTCTAGCTGGATGACCTGGCCACTGAAATGTGTCTTTGAAGGGAATCATACCTGGGTTCCAGCTCCACTTCCTCACTGCCATGTGATGATCAGCCTCTCACACATTCTCCCACTACCATGACATTCTGCCTCATGACAAGCCTAGAACTGGAGCCAAGGACTACAGACCGAAATCCACTACCATGTGTTAACATAAGCCTTTCACCCCTAAAGTTTTCCGGTTTACCTTGGTCACAACCATTCAAATGTAACTGACACATGGTCCTTCTGACGTCCTCAGAGGTATCAGCGCTTCAGCAGATGCCAAGAACATTCTGACACAGGTCAAGAAAGGCTTCTTCATCTGGGGATTATTCTGTCTTCCTTGGTTTACTAGGATTTTGAAGAAGAAGAAAAGGTGCCAGAATCCTAGAGCCCTTTTCTTTTTAAAACACTGTGAGTTCAATAAAACCTCTGTTTCTTATGACTCACTGGGGCTCATTGTTGCTGACAATGGGCACAGGCTGACATTTTTCCATGGACATGAGGGTTACTCAATGATCAGTGTGTTGACTTTGGATTACGAGTCAAGATCTGACGCTGGTGTAGAAAATGAGGGAGAGAGAACACTGACCGAGAAAAATACCTTTCCATAATTACGTTCCAAAAGGACGTGAACAGAGGACATGTTTGTTCCTTCTTGTCAAGAGGCCGTGTTACTGCACATTGCTTCCTGTGATCGTCTCAATAACTATGGACTGACCAGAACGAAGGGAATGCTGACAATTTAAGGTGGCTTAGGCCCAATGGTGTCATTTAAGAATATTTATTTTCTCAATTGACCCTGTTTCTTTAGAACTTCTGGGCAAGTGATAAGAAAGTGAGTTTGACAAGTTATTTGCTAAGTGCCTAATCCCACATAAACCTTTCTCTTACGTTTTTTATAATTTCATTGTTTCATTGTTCTTCTTACTTACAAGGCACTGGACATCTGAGCTAGCAAAGGGCAAATTCCTTTAAAGGAGGCATTTCTACTTTGTCCCTCTCAACTCTGGAGAACTGTCATTACCGTCTCTAAGGACTCACCCACTTTATAATCCCAGGACAACACAAAGCAAGGGGAACTGAGAAGCTTGCAGCCGGCAACCAGAGAGCTCCCTGAGTAGGTGTTAGGGCTCCATGTGGTGACACGCATTTCCTGTTTCTAAGATGGCAAATGGATTCAGACATGGAGGAAAAACATGAGTCATAGGTCCTGCCACTGGCCCTGTCATGCAATAGTTAGTGTAGCACCAGCCCCCTGTCCCTGTATAGCCAGAAAGACAACAGAACTAGTTTTCTTTGGAGATGCACCCTGTCTGCATTCTACCATATGCATAGAACCCTTCCATATTCTATCACAGGCACAATAATCTCAATTTGATGCTACGGGACATTGAACACAGGCATAGCCCAAGCAACCCAGGCCAGGGAAGCCATTAATCACACGATTTACCCACACAGCCTGCTCAGCATGACAGCCAGATATCCAGGCTGGCCTTTAAAGACTGTTAAGTTCACTCTGTAGCAAGCAGTGAGGGAGATTTGGGCTGTGCCTTACTCTGCTTCCAAGTGACATCTACACAAAGTACATTTCCAGCCATCCAGAGAGCCTTTGCTATAGGATGTGAGTCAAAAATCAAGGACGGAGCATTCAATATCTCAAGCAATGTCTGTCCTATAGACACAGGTGTGGGAAGTGCCGAGTAACAGTTTGGGATCAGTAAAGTCTATGAGGAATCTTGGTTACAAACACAACTTTTCATCTACTCATTCACATTTCATTTTCTTGAACCAAAACTAAGTTATTCAAGTTTCCTAAAACAATAGACTCTTACAATAACAGCTATTACTTATCTATTACTTATCTTATAAACTACATGTGCATAATTGCAATGATATAGATTTGTTTTCTTGTTTAAGAATGATGGTACTCAGAAGTTTTCATACTGAGAAATATATGGATACACAGAAAAATTTTGTGGCTTCTCTGGGAAAACACCAAGTGGCGGATGATGCAGGTGCCACCGAAGGGCCCAGAGGACCTGGTAGCCCACGATTAGGAGGCTGCTGCAGCTTCCGTGGAGGATTTGGCAGCAGTCTTAGGAGCCATAGTCGTGGCTGAGGCTGTGGGGCTCCTGGAGACAAAGCTGAAGATAAAGACTGGATCCCTGTCACCGAGCTGGGTTGACTGGTTACGAACATGAAGGTCAAGTCCTTGGAGATCTACCTGTTTTTCCTGCCCATTAAGGAATTTGTGATTATTGACCTTTTTCCTGGGTGCATCCCTAAAGGATTAGTTTCTGCAGATCATGCCAATCTAGGAGCATACTTGGGCTAGCCAGCAGACCAGGTACAAGGCTTTTGTCACTATTGGAGACTGACTACCCTACCTCCTGGGGTCACATTGGTCTTGGTGTTAAGTGCTCCAAGGAGATAGCCACTATAATCCAAGGGGCTATTGTCTTGGCCAAGCTTTCCATTGTTCCTGTTAGTTAGCTTTTTGATTTTTATGATTACACTTATTTTAGTTGATGTGTGGGTGTGTGGTTGTGTGTCTGTGTGAGCTTGCAGGCATGCACAGGCATGCTATGGAATATGCGTGGAAGTCAGAAGATGACTTTCAGAAGCTGACTTTTTTCTTCTGCCATGTGAGTCTCCAGTATCAGGTATGTGAGCAGTCTTACCACAGGTGCCTTTATCTACTGAGGCAGTGTTTATGGTAAATATTTCTTCCAGCATTTCAAGCCTGGGTACTGAAAACACCTCATATGCTCTTGAAATACCCTCATAATTCTCAAGTCTTCGGTCATACTGTCACCTGCCTGTGGTCTAACACAGAGTAAACCTGTGGTACACCAAGAACTTTGTGGAATCTCCCTCAACCCTTTGTTCAGTTAGATGGATTTGTGGAGTATGACGGTTGGCTGTGCTACGAAAATGACTGAAAGGCTCTCTGCGGGAATGCTCATGTGTGTATGTATCCACACACATATAATCAGTGCTCAGATGCACTGCTTTCACAGAGGTCTGAAACACTGCATAGCAATACTTAACTAAGGTAGGATCACTTTTAAAAGAAGATTTATTTATTTGTTATGTATATTCTGCCTGAATGTAAACTTGCACACCAGAAGAGGGCATCAGATCCCATTACAGATGGTTGTAAGCCACCATGTGTTTGCTGGAAATTGAACCCAGGATCTTTGGAAGAGCAGCCAGTGCTCTAACCACTGAGCCATCTCTCCAGCCCCAGGATCACTTTTATATTAAGAGTAACAATGAACTTTTCTGTCACTCAGAACTTGTGAGAGGAGAGTGATAGGAGAAAGACACACCCAGTGGTATCCAATGGATGCAGAACAAATGTTTCTGTGCATCTTGGAACACACGGAACAGGGGCTGGAGAGATGGTCCAATCAATAAAGGCACTTGCCACCAAGCAGGATGACCCATTGAGTGGCAGGAGAAAATCTACTTCCTCGAGTGGTCTTCTGACTTCCACTCAAATGTCATGGCATATGCATGACTACACAAATACACACACACACACATAGTCATATATATATACACACACACATATACATATGCACACACAAACACACATAGTCACACACACATACACACACACATGCACATACAACCATATACATACATACACACACATACACACACATGCACACACAACCATACACACACATATACACACATGCACACACAAACATACACACATACACACACACACACACACACACACACACAGAAACTTCCATTTAAAGTGTAATTAAAATAAAGAAAAAAAGGAATACTTAGGACAACTCTCCAAACCAGGAATTATTTAGTTCCCATCCTGAGGATGGAAAATACCCAAGGGCATTCGTGGGCTTATGCTCGGGTCATTTCCATGTATTTCTAAAACACTGTTTAGGAGGCACTATCTCAGTTGTCTGACATACGATCTAACTCAACAACCCTACAAGGTAAGTAGATGGATTTCCTGTTACTGCTGAAAAAATTATCACAAAAGTAGTGCCTTGAAAGAACACAAATGTTGTTATCTTATAGCCTTGTAAGGTAGAAGTCCAAAGCGGGTCTCAGTGGCCTAAAAATCTAGGTGTCAATGTGGCTGGTTGATTTTGATGGCTACAGAGAAAAGTCGTCATCTTCTAGTCTTCCCACTGGAGGCTTCTGTACTCCTTGACTTCTGGCTCCTTCCTCAATGTTCAAAGTAAGCAGCATTAAATCCCTTGGTCCTATCTTCCCTTGTCACGTCTTTCTCTGACTACAGATGAACGAAAATACAGATGAAATTGTTAATGATGGTGGTGAGTCCAAACTCAGTCCTGTTAGCTATACCAGGTCCCTGGTCATTAAGCTAAAATGTCAGTTGAATGAAGGGAAGGTGAAGCAGAGAGCAATCTCTGTGAGCTCAGAATCTTCTGGAATCATTCCTGGGTTAAAATACTTACTCTGATGAAGCTAAAAAGCCCACAGTAGGTAATTCAAGAGGAGAGGATAGGTAATTAAGGAAATGTTTTTACTCTTTGATGGTAATGTTTCCACCCTCATTTCCTGCCTCCTCTTCTGCCTTGATAGCACCTGACCGGCACCCCCCACCTTTTCCATTCTCAAAGCTCCTCGGTTCTGTGATACCCTTTGATGAGACAGATTTACAGCAGGTTCCCTAGCACAGTTTAGAAGCACAGTCTCCTAGGCTTATGGGGAAGGCATGGGAAGTGGTGGCTTACAGCTTAAGGTAGACTTCTTTCTGGCAGCTTCAAGGTATAAATTCAAGGAGTGGTTACATTCTGGAAGAGGACAGCATCGTCCAGTGCCGTTGGCCCTTTCCCCTCTCTACGAAACAATGATGGTAAAATCCCTGCCTTTCTTTTCCTGGTGAGTAAACCTACTAGCCCACCAGAGCAAGTGTTTGGACTACAGGGTTGTGCTCCAGAATCTCTGATCCTGAATGTGGTCAAGACTCTGACACCAGGGCAGGGAGCCCACGGCAATTGGAACCTTACCTGTGATTTGGTCCTTTTTGGGGGCAGGGGCAGGATCTCTTTATGTAATCCTGGCTGTTCTAGAGCTTGCTTCCTAAACCAGGCTGGCCTTGAGCACTGAAAGTTCCTCCCCCTCTGCCTGCAGTGCACTGAGATAAAGGTATGCAACCCCACACCAGGCTTCTAACTTTGTCTCTTGGTGAGAGGATGACTGGGTGATAGATAAGTGTTGCCCGTTGGATAAAGAAGACGTAGGAGAAATTATAAAATGAGATTGTATCCTAAGTATGCATAACTGATATTCTGTCTAGGAATGGTTGGGTAATTTAAGTACACATCAGAAAAAGGTGACAGTAGACCGCGCTTTGCACCGTCCTCCAGTCCTCGCTCACAGTCTCTCCACCACGCCTAAGTTCATCGTGAACACCAATGTTCCCCACGCCTCTGTGCCAGAGGGGTTTCTCTCCGAGCTCACCCAGCAGCTGGCGTAGGCCACCGGCAAGCCGGCACAGTACGTTGTCCCGGACCACCCCATGACTTTTAGCGGCAGGAACGACCCCTGTGCTCTCTGCAGCCTGCCCAGCATCGGCAAGAACAGTGGAACCCAGCACAGCAACTACAGCAAGCTCTGCAGCCTGCTGTCCGATCGCCTGCACGCACATCCACACGGACCGGGTCTACATCAAGTATTACGGCGAGAACGCAGCCAACGGGGGCTGGAAAGGTTCCACCTTCCCTTGAGTCCTGGCCTCATTTACCTGCACCGCTGTTCTTTGAGCTTAGCTGCACCCCTAACGATGCCCACCTTCGGGTTGGAAGAAAGAAATGGTTTAAGAGACTTATTCACACTGTATACACTGTATCATACACTGTATACACTGTATCATTCCTTCACATCCCTCACGCCCCATTCCCCCCCCCCCCCATCATCTTTTGGCTGTTACAAAGTACAAAGCAGTATTCTGTGATTCAGTTACTTCCTTGCCTTCAAGGGACAAAAACCTGAAGCAGGGAAGGTGTCAAAGCGCGCGCACACACACACACACACACACACACACACACACACACACACACACACACACACACACGTACTAGAGGAGCAGAGCAAAGAGAACAGCACTCTTGATTGATGGGAAAGGAGGAAGTGTTGAAAGATGAGTCAGACTTCTTACTGATAGATAGGGAACTTTCTTTGCAAATCCTAAGCAGGGTGTAGGAAGGGCAGGTATTAGTACAGGACAGGGTTCGCCCTGTAGAAGGCAGGGAGCAAGAGAGTAAACAGGAGCCCTGTCATGGCCGTGTTAAGATAGGACTTTGACTTACCAGTGATGTGGGTTATGAAAGGGTCAGAGAGACAAGGAAGCATATTTGCTATCACTGGATTCTGGGTGTGGAGGGAGTGGGAACCAGATTAGGGAAAGGTTAGTCCAGGTCAGAAATAATATATCTCAGAATAGCACCGTCCATAGAAATGAAACTCAGGTCTCACTCAGAATCTTATGTGTGTGTGTGCTCCTTACTAAAGAGAGAATAAAATATCCTTTACAACATTTTTATGTTGACTGTACATACACACAACTTGAATATATATGTATATATATACATATATGTGTGTATAGAGACTAGATATGAAAATCTACTATAAGTACATACCATGTTTATTACATAGTTATTAACATATCAGATATCTAAGTATCAGCAAATATATCATATCCTGGTTTTAGTATGTAGGATTCCAACATAGGAAAGTGCAGTTTTTGGTGGAGGGTCTTCATTCTGGTGCCCAAATGTGGTCTTATAAGGGATGTTTGAACGTGGAAAGGGTTAGTTTGAGTACGTGGTAGAAACTTACTAAGCACACAGTTGACTTAGCTGGGCTAGGAACTCTCTGGATTCCCAGAAACTAATCGCTAACCAGGCTTGTAAATCCACAGGAAAGGTGTGGGGTGGAGCACTCTGTCGAGGTGAGTTTCCAGTTTCTCTAAGGTCCCCGCCCATTTCACCTCACGGAAAGGCATCTGTGCCTGATGCAGCAGAACTCCTTGTCACTTACTGGAGTCACTCTAAGAAACCTGAAAGATTTGCGTCGCCACCATCAGGGGTGTCATTTGTGCTTCTGCTAATAAACCCCACTCAGAGGATGGTGACAGCCAGGGAGCAGGACATTCTGTGTGCCAGGGTGGGACAAGCAGCACCCTGGTGTGATGTGGAGTGCTGGGTTGAAAGGAAAGTACAGAAACCAAGGAGATTCTACTCAGACACTGATGTTCTGCTGCTCTGAGACAGCCGCTGGGCTCAGAGTCTGGACTTACCAGCACCAACAATTGAACAAAACCACAGAAATTCCTGGCACTTGTCAGACATGCAAAAATGTCTCCGGTGATGGATGCTTTAACCTTTGGGCTTTCCAGATGCAGAGTCAGTGCTAACATGCTGAAGGTGACACACTAGCAATTTAGAGACCGGATGGCCTGGAACAGTCCAATGATACCCAGGAACTCTGCCAGCTGGTGACCGACCAGCCCAGGCCTTGACAAGAGTTTAAGACACCGCCTAGTGAGGGGGTGGGGGAGGGGCGTTCCTGCAGGTGCAGGCAGGTGAATTACAGAGAGGTGAGAATGACTTCAAACTGACTTAGTCAACCTAGATCGGACCTCAGGGAGTCTGATGTCAGCTGGCTTACTGTCAACAATGTAGTTTGGAAAAAAAAGTTTCCTGGTGTAATATAATCACTAGTGCATAGAAAGCATAATTATATCAAAATCCAACTCAGGGTACTTGTCATTTCTTCCAAGATGGGTGCTGGAAAAGGGCTACCAGTATTAGCCTAAGGGTCTAAGGAAGGATCTAGACAATCAATAGACAGCTAGAGGTCATTTGGGCTCTTAGCCACCTTTGGTCCTGGTTGTAAAACCTTGGGGGAGCCCCTGGCTGTACAGGTCATCCGAAGCTCATTTAGATTTCTAGCCATCTGTGGTCCTGGTTATAGGAGCTTGATACGGCTTAGCCCAACAGATAACGCAGATCACTAGGCTGTCAAACACCTCCAATTTCCAGCTTTCTGGAAGGAAGAACAGATTATATATCCATTCCTTAGAGAGGACAATCCTGCAAACTTAACATTCCTGGTTTCCCTGGAGATCTGAGGGTGCAAGGACCATTGTGCTCCCAGCAAGGTAGACCTTGGAAGTCCTGATGACCAGTTGGGCAGCATGAGACATATCTGTGCATTCTTTCTGACTCTGAAGGAGGGTCTTCTCACCTTCTCTGATGTTTCCAAATTACATCTGAAAGCTGCAAATATGTGGGGTATATTCCCACGGTGACAATTTTGATGTTTTCAGCAATACTCCAGCTTGGACTTGCCTAATCTAGCAGAATTTCAAGCATTTAAAAATGTAGGGAAGAGGTAGATTTCCACAGACTTAATAGCAGCTGGCAACCTAGGAAGAATAGCTCCCTCCTGGCATACTCATTGCAAGACTTGAACTTCCCAGGAAGTACTTGTCAGTTTGTCTCCCTCTTCCCTCCACGAACTAGTTGCTTACCACTAGGAGAGCACAAGGTATTGGCAGCAAGGATTCTTTTCCTCTTGCTTTGTTGGTGAGAATTTAAAGTGAGCTCCTCGGTGGCTGGAGAGATGGCTCAGTGGTTAAGAACACTGACTGTTCTTCCAGAGGTCCTGAGTTCAATTCCCAGCAACCACATGGTGGCTCACAACCATCTGTAATGGGATCTGATGCCCTCTTCTGGTGTGTCTGAAGAGTGTCTGAAGAGTGTCTGAAGACAGCGACAGTGTATTCATAGAAATAAAATAAATAAATCTTTAAAAAAATAAAATAAAATAAAGTGAGCTCCTCTCTCTCTCTCTCTCTCTCTCTCTCTCTCTCTCTCTCTCTCCCTCCTGAGAACAATACTGCAATCTGCCCTACCATATCGTCAACTGAGGAGACAATCTGAGTAATTACTCAATTTCTAAAGACTTTATATATGCCATTTTGGTACTCAACAGGCTTCATTATAAAGAAGAAGCTCTCTTCAGACATTTTGCTCATATTCATTTTGTGTTTAACCCTCCTATTTTTTTTCTCAGACAACATGCAAAAGCCTATATGTGTATGTAGAATTTATTGTTAAACAGTCTTTTTCTTTACAAAGACACATATTGGGGCTGGGGATATAGTTTATTTGGTATAATGCTTGTCTAGCACACACAAGGCCTGGAGATCCGTTTCCAGCCGGCCCTGAGTGTGGAGCTTGCATCTGTAATCTTAACACTCTAGAGGTAGAATGATAAGAGATGCAATGTCATTGTGGGGATTCTGTAAACCCCACCCCACAGTTACCTGTCAATAGCCAGGTATGCTCCACCCCAATTACCTGACACTATAAAAGGGGGTGCTTGCCCTCTCCTCTCTATCTTGTGTTTCTGCTCTTTGCTCTTCCACTCTTGCTCTCCCCCCTTTGCCCCTCATCTCCCCATTTCTTTTCTCCCCCTCTCTCCATGTGCTCATGGCCGGCCTTTACTTCTCTACTCCCCCCTCTCTCTGCCCCTACCACCCTCTTAACTCCCCTCCCCATGCCCTGAATAAACTCTATTCTGTACTATACTGTCATGTGGCTTCCTCAGGGGGAAGGGATTTCCAACATGGGTCCCCCAGAGGCACTCCCCTTTCCCCCATGCCTTGCTGCACCTGCATGGAGCACATCCCGCCCCCACTCTCTTCATCTTTTCCATAACATTCTATAAAACATCAGTCATCCTCACTTATATAGTATGGTTAAGGCTTCATAGTGTGAGGCTGCCTTGAGCCCCATGAGATGTGTCAAAAAACAAAACAAAACAAAACAAAAAAACCCCAAAAAACAAACAAACAAACAAAAAAAGAATGAAAGGAAGAAACAAAGAAAAGAAAAAGTGTTCTTAATATGGTACGTCAACAAACAGGGAAAATACACACACACACATGCATATACACACAGTCTTACTGTACAGTCATGGCTGCCTGGAACTTGCTAAGCTGCTATGTAGATCAAGCTGGCCTCAAACCTAGTAAGATCCACCTGCCTCTGCCTGCTGGGATGAAAGATGTGTACAACTACACAGAGCCACAAGGAATATCAGGAGCCAGAATGAGGCTTTGTCTGAATCCTTATGAGGATACTTCCAACCTGGAAGCTGGTGCTGAGTCTGAGTTTGTTAAACCAAAAGGTGATTCCTGGTAGCAGAGGCTGTACCATGGCATGCAAAGGTACAGCAACCTGGGAGTGATGTTTTAAATAAAGCCCAGGTCTAGTAGCTCCTTTAAAGAAGTAGTACTTTAAAGAAGTAGCTCCTGCTACTGGAGGGAGTACACTGTGGAAAGAATGAAGTCTATGGGATTTTTAAGTTCTTGCATTAGGGAAACCCAAAAGAAACTCAAGTGAGAAACAGTGGGACTTCTACACGAAGGAGTTAAGTACTTTGCAATACTTAATGGAAGGAATGATGTCTGTTTCAAAGATCTGTTAATACAGCCTGCAGCTGAAATGTATCCTACACCACCACACAGAGATTCTTCTCCACAGTACAGTAAGGGCCGAAGACACAGCTCCTGATTTAGGAAAAGAACAGGTGACACTTGGCGTTGGCCTGGAAAACCATGGTAACGAGAGAGCAGAACTGAGTTGTGATTTGATGCTTATGGAATAATTTTTTGTGTACCAATTTTTGTATTTATTATTGTGCCTCACATTTTTTATTTATTATTGTAGTATCAGCAACAGTAACGCAAGTATAAAGTAAGGAAGGCAATCTAAATATGAGAAAACTGAAGTTCAGAGGGAGTAAGTTATACAACAGCCAGGTTGCCACAAATAGTGGGCAGATGACCAAAGGCATAAGTCACTGTCCAAGCTGCCGCATATAACTTAAGATCTGTGTACACTCAGAAAAAGTGGCTTTATTTATTTGTTTGCTATCCACTACCCCCACTAAGAGGGCTGGAAAAGATGTGTAGGAATAAGCCTGTACTCCTGTCACACACAGTCTGCGGCTTTAGTTATTTTCTCAGAGAGGTCAGTGGTGCTGAAGACGCTAACACCCGGGAGCTTGGAAGATGGTTCAATGGACAGTAACTCTAACTACACAAACATGAGGTCTTAAGTCCAGATCTTCAGAACCCATGTAAAAAGTAAGATTTGGCTATGTATACCTATATGCATAGTGTTGTGGTGGGGCATTGAGTCAGAGGATCCCTGGGGCTTAATCCAATCTACTTGAAATGGTAAACTCTGGATTCAGTCAGAGTCTGGTCTCAAGAGATTATAAAGTAGGGTGTGTCCCCTAGCTTCTGTGCTTGTACATGAGTATGCAAATCTAGTCACACTCGTACTCCAAAAAGGGAGGGAGAGACCCAGAGAGAGATAGCAAGAGAGACACAGAGAGAGGAGAGAGGGAGAGAGAGGGAGAGAGGGAGGAGGGAGGGGTAGGATTCAAAAGTCAAAGAGAGACAACTACAACTAGTCAACTAATCTTAGTTACTAGTCTGAGAAAGGGATACTTAGCAGTTTCAAAGCAATCACAAAAGACCCAGTTGTTGAGAATACTAAATACTCTTGAGTCCACAATGCATTTCAATAAACACCTTTAAGTGTCAAAAGGCAGAGGAAAAGTGGCTGGAAAAATAAACAAAGACACAGCCCCTGCTAGTTTTCCCCCTCCCTCCATGATCACGAGCAATGTTCTTGGCATTAGAACATTTGCCTCTTGATGTTTTGTTTGGAGGACTCACTTCTCGGCTATTGAGAGCATTTTCTGTAGAGACTCAAGTGGACCTCTGAGCTCTGTTACTGTGCTGTCAGATTTCCTCCTGGAGCTGGCGGTTACCACCCACTGTGGTGCTCTTGTTACACAAGGAGTTTGTTCATTGCTGACAGCAGCGGGAGCTCCCCGGGTGGAAGTCAAAGGGCAAATGCCTGGTTGATTGGTCATTCATTTACTCCACTGAGGGCCTCTCCCTCTCTCATAGATGACAGGAGGAAGGCCCAGACTTCAGAAGCTCCTGGGCTTCACTGTATGTATATGTATTTATGTATATATCTATACCTGGATCTATGTATGACATCACAACAGAAAGAAGGTAGGAAAGGAATCGGCAGGAGAGGCAAAAAAGTGAGAGAAATGGGGGAATGGGCTACAAATATGAGCCAAGGTACAGTAATATACACGTGGGCAACAGCTTAAATCAAACTCATTACTAAAAAAATCCTTGCGGGCTAGGGCATCCCCATCACCTATTGTGTGTTGGTAATCCCAGTGCTTGGGACATAGACACAGGCTGATCTCTGGGCTTTTTGGTCAGCCAGCCTAGCCTATTTGATAGGTCAATGAGAGAGCCTATCATAGGGAGAGGGAGAAAGAGAGGGGGAGGGACAATGGGGAGGGGGAAGAGGAGAGGGTGAGAAGGGGGGGAAGAGAGGGAGGAGGAAGGAGGGTGAGAGGGAAGGGGAGGGAGAGGGAGGAGATCAGCACCAGGCAGTTGCGGTGCATACCTTTAATTCCAGCACTAGGGAGGCAGAGTCATGTGGACCCCTGTGAGTTTAAGCCAGCATACAGAGCAAGTTCCAGGACATTCAGGGCTACACAGCTACACAAAGAACACAGTCTCCCAAATAGGTAAGAATATCAGCACGTGCTTTAAAAGGAACAGGCTGATTCTTGGGAGTGTGGGCAGTAATGCACACAGTAATGCGCACGGTAACTGGAGACCGCAGCAGGCTTCATGGATGCAGGGTATACAGTGGGGAACATACAATACATTCCTCGACCTGGGTAAAACAGGCTTCACTGCTCCATCTGAAAACCTTCCTCACTTCACACCCCCCACATTTCTATCCATAGAAACATTGCTTTTCATTAATGTAGTTTTAAATCTAACGACATTGCTATTTGCATATGTTCAGAGCTTTAGGAGTTATGTGGCATTGGGGACTTAGAAATAATACAGAATCTTTCAGTGCCTCAAGGAAGAAGTCATACGGTGGGACTTAGAAAAAATACAATCATCTGTGCCAGGAAGATGGCTCAGTAGATAAAGCAAAATGCTTGCCATGCAAGTGAGAAGACCTGCTTTTGGACCCCTAGAACCCATGCAGATGGTGGATAGACTGGATGCCTGCCTATAATTTCATTGCTCAGAGGCATACAAGAGATCCCCAGAACAAGCTGGTTACCTAGATGAGCCATGTAGGTAAACTCTGGTTTCACCTGATAGATCCTACCTCAGTGAATAAGGTAGGAGACGGAGGAGGACTCTTGAGAATATCCTCGGGTGTCCACATGCATCCACAGAGCACACATGTGTCCATATACATTCAAACATGTGTCTGTATACATAGAGGTGCAAGAAATAAAACAAGGGCTGGAGAGATGGCTCGGTGATTAGGAACACTGCTGTCTTCTAGGGTCCCAGGGGATCTGATGCTCTCCTTTGGTCT